>NC_134413.1:5063113-5780613 GCF_038048845.1 Mixophyes fleayi | reverse complement strand
GTGTGTATAGAGTTAACCCATAAGAAAAAAAATCAAGTTGAAAGTTATTTGAAAGTTAAGCAGCGTACACCTGCCAGCAATGACAGGGATTGGGATAAACCCCAAATAGCGATCAGCTGATCTTTTAGGATTTTCTTGCAGGTTTCGTGGTTGTGTCCTCCTGGGATAACCATGGACCACAAGGGTCTTTCAAAACACCCATGGGATCTCCTTGTATAAAGCCCCAATCAGGAGAGGAGAAAAAAATTGTTTCAAAGCCATTGCATGTCCCATGGGACACTATGAAGACCATCCGCAAGGAGTGGACAAAATGTGACACAGCAGAGACTTGGCGAAAATCAGGACAGCCCTCCAAGGGTGATGAATTTTTACGTTCCACGAGCAAAGGAAACAGAAAACATTATTTTAATAACAATTATTTTAAGCATTCAATAATCCACAAATAATATGTCAATTGCAATCTTTGTAATTATTTATTTTTAAAAAATCCTAAAATTAATAAAATTATTTATTTTATGCGGGAAACTGATATGAACTGATAGAGCTCCTGCTACAAATGTGCGTGATGTGCAACATTTTGAGAAACAGAATTATGACAATTAACCCATTAATTACATCACATGACACAGTGCTTCGCTGCATATGTAAGTACATATCTGCTTTTAAGTAAATATACATTTGGCAGAAGTTTTAGAAGCAAAATAAAGATCAATCTACCAAATTCATGATTCGTATGATTTGGGTTCAGCGAAATCCTTGCTTTGCCTGTGATTTTAGTGCTTGGGATTCAGTTATCACCTCCAGGAATCCATTTTACTGTATTGTTTATTCCTACTTATTTTTAATTTGCAAATTCGGATTCACATTTGGCTGGTATGCAGGATAAAGTATTTGATATTTGACTGAATCCTAAAAGATATATTCGTTGCATCGCTGCAAAAAAATATGTGTTTGAGTCTAAAGATTTAAAGGTGCTCAGATAATCAACACACAAACTAATTGCATTCAATGAAATAACATTTGCATTAAGAATTATTTTGCCAATGGTCTAACTATAGTTATAATGGACCAATAAAGTACTTGGTGACTGGTGTTTTAAGCAACTCACAACCCTCTGAAAAACATGTGCAACAGGCTTCCTTACTCTGGTGTAATATTACCTTAGAAAGGGCATTCAGATTTGTCAGCTGGATAAACGAAAATGTATATAAAATCTGTATGTAATGTTGCAGTGCTGGGATCCTGTAGATCTTTGTGGATGGGATTTAATTTAGTGATGAAAAGTAGCTGGCAGGAGAACATCGCCGTATCACCTAAATAAGTACTTTTGAAACCTTTCCATTGCATCTTAGTTATTTATATATGCTGTGGGGCTTTAGCTCCTTTCCAGGTAGACTCAGCAAATTTTAGCAGCATTAACAGTCAGATAATCTACAGGAAAAAGTTTAATCCCAGTGTGGTTGGTTTTTATGAGGATCAAAGCAAAGTTCACAACATTTTCTGGTCTGTGGGCTGTCAAAGAATAGCAGAAAATAAATCTGGCTCCTCTGAGCTCTAGATAGCAGAAAAACAAATCCTATCTATTCAGTGTGTCCTACTAACACTGGTCACAAACAGAATCGCAGGTCAGTTGACAAATCGTCGTCCAACAATTCGACAGACACACCCTCCGTATAAGAGATCAGCCCCCAGGTGTTCTCTAGCATAGTCAATCCCTTTTAGAACACATAGGACAATGTCCTGGGGGAAAAATATCATCATCATCATTTATTTATATAGCGCCACTGATTCCGCAGCGATGAATAGAGAACTCATTCACATCAGTCCCTGCCCCATTGGAGCTTACAGTCTAAATTCCCCAACATACATACACAGACAGACAGAGAGAGAGACTAGGGTCAATTTTTGATAGCAGGTAATTAACTTATTATTATGTTTTTGGAGTGTGGGAGGAAACCGGAGCAACCGGAGGAAACCCAGTAAAGGATACCTGGCTTATCCATTATCTCTAGATTGTAAGCTCTAACGAGCAAGGCGCCCAAGTTTTTCCTCTTACTCTTACACCCTTAACACTCATTTTTAGGCTGAACCTCAGCATCTCTAGCCCTGTTTCACGCTCCCACACACACCCCGGAGCTGGTTTGTCTCCTGCATCCTCCCCTTCCCTCTTATTCATCCTAATGCCCTTTATTCTTTTTACTCTACCTGTCCCCCCCCCCCCCCCATTGGAGAGACCTGCGGACCCTTATGGCACCTTATGAGTAGGGATGTGCACCGGCGACTTTTGAGGTCTCGTGTTTTGTGTTTTGGATCCGGATTTTCGTTATTTTTGAGGTTCGGATTTGTCTCGCAAAACACTTGACGAAAGGTCTCGGTTCGGATTTAAGGTATTGGATTCGGATTTTTTTTGAAAAAAACATAAAAAGTTTAAAAATCAAGTTTTTGGGCTTATTTTCACTCCTAGGCTATTATTAACCTCAATAACATTCAATAACAAGCATTTCCACTAATTTACAGTGTATTCTGAACACCTCACAATATAGTTATTAGTCCAAAACGTTGCAACAAGGTATCTTTCTGGACTGCGTAGAGGAGTGGGTCACCACAATATATATTAAAAACCCTGAACTTTTATGATTCGCACCAATAATTGTACCTGGACTGCGTAGAGGAGTGGGTCACCACAATATATTAAAAACCCTGAACTTTTATGAATCGCACCAATAAATGTACCTGGACTGCGTAGAGGAGTGGGTCACCACAATATATATAATAAGAAAACCATCAACTGGTTTGATTCGCACCAATAAATGTACCTGGACTGCGTAGAGGAGTGGGTCACCACAATATATTAAAAACCCTGAACTTTTATGAATCGCACCAATAAATGTACCTGGACTGCGTAGAGGAGTGGGTCACCACAATATATATAATAAGAAAACCATCAACTTGTTTGATTCGCACCAATAAATGTACCTGGACTGCGTAGAGGAGTGGGTCACCACAATATCTTAAAAACCCTGAACTTTTATGAATCGCACCAATAAATGTACCTGGACTGCGTAGAGGAGTGGGTCACCACAATATATATAATAAGAAAACCATCAACTTGTTTGATTCGCACCAATAAATGTACCTGGACTGCGTAGAGGAGTGGGTCACCACAATATATTAAAAACCCTGAACTTTTATGAATCGCACCAATAAATGTACCTGGACTGCGTAGAGGAGTGGGTCACCACAATATATATAATAAGAAAACCATCAACTGGTTTGATTCGCACCAATAAATGTACCTGGACTGCGTAGAGGAGTGGGTCACCACAATATATTAAAAACCCTGAACTTTTATGAATCGCACCAATAAATGTACCTGGACTGCGTAGAGGAGTGGGTCACCACAATATATATAATAAGAAAACCATCAACTTGTTTGATTCGCACCAATAAATGTACCTGGACTGCGTAGAGGAGTGGGTCACCACAATATCTTAAAAACCCTGAACTTTTATGAATCGCACCAATAAATGTACCTGGACTGCGTAGAGGAGTGGGTCACCACAATATATATAATAAGAAAACCATCAACTTGTTTGATTCGCACCAATAAATGTACCTGGACTGCGTAGAGGAGTGGGTCACCACAATATATTAAAAACCCTGAACTTTTATGAATCGCACCAATAAATGTACCTGGACTGCGTAGAGGAGTGGGTCACCACAATATCTTAAAAACCCTGAACTTTTATGAATCGCACCAATAAATGTACCTGGACTGCGTAGAGGAGTGGGTCACCACAATATATATAATAAGAAAACCATCAACTTGTTTGATTCGCACCAATAAATGTACCTGGACTGCGTAGAGGAGTGGGTCACCACAATATATATAATAAGAAAACCATCAACTTGTTTGATTCGCACCAATAAATGTACCTGGACTGCGTAGAGGAGTGGGCACTGGGCACCACAATAAAATATATAAAAAACCTTCAACAGGTCTGCATTACACTACACATACGGCTGCTCCTCCATCCTCTCCATCATATACATGTTGGAGTTTTAGCATGTGACAACCTCTTGTTTTTGATAATGTCAGTGCATTTTGAATATTTTTCAATTTGCCCCACACCACTGAATGTACTTTATCTATGATACGCATCTATCTATCTTGACTGCGTAGTGTGGTGGCCCCGGTACACAATTTGGTACCGGGGCCACAATAAAATAAATACACCCTCCACGTGTCAGAATTCCACCAAACAAGTATCTGGACTGCGTAGTGGGGTGGCCCCGGTACCCAACTTGATACCGGGGCCACAATAAAATAAATACACCCTCCACGTGTCAGAATTCCACCAAACAAGTATCTGGACTGCGTAGTGGGGTGGCCCCGGTACCCAACTTGATACCGGGGCCACAATAAAATAAATACACCCTCCACGTGTCAGAATTCCACCAAACAAGTATCTGGACTGCGTAGTGGGGTGGCCCCGGTACCCAATTTGATACCGGGGCCACAATACCTCCTCAAAACATGCTCCAGACAATTCGTCATTGACAGACCCCAGACAGACAGGGTCGTAGTGTTACTGTTTGACTTTGTAAACCCAAAAAAATGTCCCTGTTGCACTTGCACATAGTCGTGCAATCAAGACTGACTTTTTCATTTAAAGGCACGATCTTTCAAGTGTCAGAAAGAGAGAGAAGACACAGGAGAGGAGAGTTGTAGCTGGGGACCTGGGGTGGAAGCTCCCAGGCTCCCCCAGCATTGCCTGGAAGTCTGAGCGTGGTGACTGAGCCAGGGCAAGGAATGTGTGCCCTGGATGAGGGGGAGAACTCCATGCCACTATAGTGAACCCAAGAGAGAGGGGGACACTGCACATGGAAGAGGCCCTGGAGTGAGGGCTGCTACAAGAGGCATGGTAGCTGTAGTGTCAGATCCTGAGGCTGAGAGTACACAGAGTGACGTGTCAGAGCACAGGAGACATTATCCCCGCAGAGGAGGGATGAGCTGCAGTTGAGAGGTCTGCTGTTGAAATAGGACATGCACACTTTAACAAACCAATCATTTCAGCGACAGGGCCTACCAAACAACTTTGACTGAAATGATTGGTTTGTTTGGGCCCCCACACCAAAAAAGCTATTCATCTCTCCCTGTACAGACTAAACAGGCTCTACTGAGGCAAGATGTCGTCCTCATCCTCAACCTCTGATTCCTCTCCCCCTACAGTGTCTACTTCCTCCTCATCACACATTATCAATTCGTCCCCGCTGGACTCCACAACCACAGGTCCCTCTGTAGTATCTGGAGGGCAGTGCTGTACTTCATTGAGGAATTGATTATTCATTTTTATAAACATCATTTTTTCAACGTTGTGAGGAAGCAACCTCCTTCGCCGCTCACTGACCAGGTTCCCCGCTGCACTAAAAACTCTTTCCGAGTACACACTGGAGGGGGGACAACTCAGGTAAAATAGAGCCAGTTTGTACAGGGGCTTCCAAACTGCCTTTTTTTCCTGCCAGTAACAATATGGACTGTCTGACATGTCTACTTGGATGGTGTCAGCAAAGTAATCATCCACAATTTTTTCTATTGTGACAGCATCCAATGCAGCGAGAGTAGACATGTCTGCAATGGTTGGCAGGTCCTTCAGTCCGGACCAGATGTTATCAGCATCCCCGCCAGTGCCTCTTTTGGGAAAACTGAGCTTTTTCCTCGCAGCCATAGATGTGGAAGAAAATGAGGGTGGAGCTGTTGGCATGTCACGGTCCTCTTCAGAGGACAATCTCCTGACCAGCAGGTCTTTGCACCGCTGTAGATTTGTGTCCGCCGGAAACAGAGACACAACATACGCTTTAAACCGAGGATCGAGCACGGTGGCCAGAATGTATTCCTCTGACTTTAAAAGAGTGACCACCCTCGGATCCTGGCAAAGCGTACGAAGGGCTACATCCACAAGAGCTACATGCTTGCTGTAATCGCAATGGCTTACCAGCTCCTCCCTCACTTTCTCCAGCTGCTTCTGCAACAGCCTGATCAGGGGAATGACCTGACTCAAGCTGGCAGTGTCGGAACTGACTTCTCGTGTGGCAAGTTCAAATGGCTGCAGAACCTTGCACAACACGGAAATCAGTCTCCACTGCGCTTGACTCAGGCGCATCCCCACTCCTTTGCCTATGTCGTAGGTGGCTGTGTAGGCCTGAATGGCCTTTTGCTGCTCCTCCATCCTCTGCAGCATATAGAGGGTGGAGTTCCAGCGCGTCACAACCTCTTGTTTGAGGTGATGGCAGGGCAGGTTCAAGCTTTTCTGATGTGCCTCTAGTCTGCGGTAGGCACTGGCTGAATGCCGAAAGTGTCCAGCAATTTTGCGGGCCACCGCAAGCATCTCCTGCACACCCCTGTCACTCTTGAGGTAATGCTGCACCACCAAATTAATGGTGTGGGCAAAACATGGGACGTGCTGGAAATTGCCCATATTTAATGCCCGCACAATGTTACTGGCATTGTCTGACACCACAAATCCCCATGAGAGTCTAAGTGGGGTAAGCCACTGGGAGATAATTTCCCTCATTTTCTCTAATATGTTGGCAGCGTTGTGCCTCTTATTAAAGCCTGTAATGCACAATGTTGCCTGCCTTTGCATGAGCAGCCATTTTGTAGATGCTGCTACTGATGCAGCTGTTGCTGTTGCTGCGGAAGGGGATGCATCTACCCAGTGGGCTGTCACAGTCATATAGTCCTTCGTTTGCCCAGAACCACTTGTCCACATGTCCGTGGTTAAGTGGACAGTGGGTACAACCGCATTTTTAAGAGCACTGAGGACACTTGATCGTACTTCTCTGTACATTTTTGGTATCGCCTGCCTAGTGAAGTGGAATCTCGAGGGGATTTGGTACCGGGGACACAATACCTCCATCAACCCTCTAAATCCCACTCCACTGATGGCGGACACCGGGCGCACGTCTAACACCAACATTGCAGTTACAGCCGCAGTTATACGCTTTGCAATAGGGTGACTACTATCGTATTTGGTGGTCATGGCAAACGACTGTTGGACGGTCAATTGTTTGGTGAAAGACTTAGCGGTCTTACGACTTCCCCTCTGGGAAGATGACCGACTAACAGCAGCAACAGCAGCAGTGGCAGTAGTAGGCGTACCGCTGCAGGATTCCTCGGATGAATCCCGTATTGAGGAGGACTCAGTCTGGCTGGTGACTTGGGCTGCAGGACTGAATCTGATGGAGATTGTGGAGGAAGTTGACGAGGAGGGTGTTGCTGGTGTGTATCCAACTGGACCACGGGATTTAGGTGTCCCTGTACCGATGAGGGTCCTAGCCCCAGTTCCTGAACTAACCACTGAACTATGAAGGTTATTCAGGTGACGTATAAGGGAGGATGTTCCTAGGTGGGCAAGATCCTTACCCCTGCTTATTTGAGCTTTACATAAGCTACATATTGCCATACATTGGTTGTCTGGATTTGGATAAAAATAACTCCAGACCGAAGAGGTGCATTTTTTGGTCTTCTGACCAGGCATGACGATGGGCTTTTTCATCCCATGGACATCAGCTGTTTCCCCCCCTGGTGCCTCATTTACAATAACCACATCACCATCCTCATCATCAAGTTCCTCCACAGCGCCAGCTACATCATCAATAGCCTCCTCCCGAGCCACCTCTTCCCGTACAGTGATGGGAAGGTCAGGCTTGACAACCACCAACACGCTTGGACTCGCCTTGGGGATTTGTGATAATTTCTCTTTAGAAGGCAGAGTTGTTTGCTGTTTTGTTGCTGACAGCATAACTCTCTTCAATTTTTTGTAGGGGGGGGGAGGAGGAGGAGGGCTAAGATCCGTGGGTGAAGCTGAACCACTAGTCATGAACACGGGCCAGGGCCTAAGCCGTTCCTTGCCACTCCGTGTCGTAAATGGCATATTGGCAACTTTACGTTTCTCCTCAGATGATTTTAAGTTTCTCTTTTTGCTACTTTTTCTTAACTTGGGCTTTTTGGATTTTACATGCCCGGTACTACGAGATTGGGCATCGGGCTTGGAAGACGACGTTGATGGCATTTCATCGTCTATGTCATGACTAGTGGCAGCAGCTTCAGCATTAGGAGGAAGTGGGTCTTGATCTTTCCCTACTTTATCCTCCAAATTTTTGGTCTCCATTATATGTAGCACAAGATACTGCAGAATGTGTGAACTTGGTAATATTGCAGTACCAATGGACTTATAATGCTGGATTGGTTTTGCAAATTTGGTTATAATTATTATATATATTTTTTTTTTTTAAAATTTTTTATTTTTTTTTACTTTTTTTTTATTTTTTACAAACTTGGGAATAATGGGGAAATAACTATGCCCTTAGAAGCACAGAGCACAGGACACAGCACCACTGGACTGAACAGGACACGGCACAGGACCCAGCAGCACTACGGAACTCAGCAGGACAGAGCACAGGACACAGCACCACTGGACTGATACTGCAGAATGTGTAAACTTTGTAATATTGCAGTACCACTGGACTTTTACTGCTGAATGTGTGAACTTGGTAATATTGCAGTACCAATGGACTTATAATGCTGGATTGGTTTTGCAAATTTGGTTATAATTATTATATATATTTTTTTTTTTTTTAATTTTTTATTTTTTTTTACTTTTTTTTTATTTTTTACAAACTTGGGAATAATGGGGAAATAACTATGCCCTTAGAAGCACAGAGCACAGGACACAGCACCACTGGACTGAACAGGACACGGCACAGGACCCAGCAGCACTACGGAACTCAGCAGGACAGAGCACAGGACACAGCACCACTGGACTGATACTGCAGAATGTGTAAACTTTGTAATATTGCAGTACCACTGGACTTTTACTGCTGAATGTGTGAACTTGGTAATATTGCAGTACCAATGGACTTATAATGCTGGATTGGTTTTGCAAATTTGGTTATAATTATTATATATTTTTTTTTTTTTTTAATTTTTTTATTTTTTTTTACTTTTTTTTTATTTTTTACAAACTTGGGAATAATGGGGAAATAACTATGCCCTTAGAAGCACAGAGCACAGGACACAGCACCACTGGACTGAACAGGACACGGCACAGGACCCAGCAGCACTACGGAACTCAGCAGGACAGAGCACAGGACACAGCACCACTGGACTGATACTGCAGAATGTGTAAACTTTGTAATATTGCAGTACCACTGGACTTTTACTGCTGAATGTGTGAACTTGGTAATATTGCAGTACCAATGGGCTTATACTGCAGGATTGGTTGTGAAAATTTTGTGGTAATTAAAAAATATTAAAGTAGTTTTTGGTATTTTATAAAAAAAACTTTTTTTTATTTTTTTAAACACAGGGGAATATTGGGGAAATAACTATGCCCTTAGAAGCACAGAGCACAGGACACAGCACCACTGGACTGAACAGGACACAGCACAGGACCCAGCAGCACCACTGACCTCAGAAGGACAGAGCACAGCACACAGCACCACTGGACTGATACTGCAGAACACAGCACAGCACAGCACAGCACAGCACTAAACAGCACAGCACTAAACAGCACAGAACTAAACAGCACAGAACTAAACAGCACAGAGGACCACCTAACACACCCTCCCTCTACCCTGATCAATGCCCGAGTGAAGATGGCGGCGACTAGCGGGGAATTTATAGGATCCGAGTATCGCGAGATCCGACAACGGGATTATGAGTCAGAGCCTCAGTTTCACTTTTGAATTTGGCGCCAATACCCGGATCTGTCTCGGATCCGACTCGGATCCGCAACGTTCGGGTGGGCTCGGATTTCAGAAATCCGAGCGCGCTCATCCCTACTTATGAGTAAATTATCATAATCATTTTCTAGAGATCTGTAACATCGTTGAAACAATTTATAAAGCTAACAGAAGTCATGGTCGCCTTCCAAGTTCTCTTATATTTAATGCATAGTGTAGGGTAAGCGCTGATAGGATAGCTGAAATCTCCGGCTCACAAGTAGATGGGTTAGAAACAACCGTAATATATGCTGATTTTTCCGACAAAAGGCTGCAATGATTTGCAAATGGTGAAAAGAAAAAAAAATCGGGCATGGGACCTGTCCTCTTCACAGTCAAATCGCTCTGGTACGTGGGTGCCCTCAGTTGTTGCCATTTAATTTACCAGCTACCTTATAGTCAAGCCTTGGCAGATTCAGCTTAAATGTGAACGACAGGCTGTCATACCACGAGTGCACTGCCTACTGCTCAAACTGAGAGGCTTGGCAGCTATGCAAACAGTAACTAGGTTTGAGTTGTTTTGATTACAAGTTAAACAGAAATTCCTCGGTGGGGCCAATATAAATCTGCAGAGATTTTTTGGCTGACTACGCTCAGGTATTTCAGTAGATTTTGTTTGGCTCCGACAAAGTAGAATTCTGAATACTGCAGCAGCCGAGCAATTATATCTAAATAACTCTCATGCCGTTTTGGTAATAAGATACATAGCACGACAGAGCGAGTGAAGTACTTAGTGGATAGCAGAGGACGGCTTTTTTGTTTCATTGTCGTCCTGCACCCTTTCGTTTTCCATTATCCTTTCTCCGCCAGTGATCGCACGGTACAAGAACCTGCTATAAGCACCTGCAGCAGGAGAGGGGAATTACCACTTTGGGATTTTATTCATTTCTTCTGAAATATGAGCAATCTAATAAAGAGAAGAGTTTTATATCATACTGCAATGTTCTTCTACAGCAATCAAAGCTCTTCATGAGTCCAATATAGCTTATAGTAAATAGAATTTTACAGACACAATATCTTATATGGAAACATAGAATTTGACGACAGATAAAAACTCCCGTCTCCGCTTACACCGATGCTTTCCTGTCTGCTCTGAAACCTCTGGCTCCATTTGTTCATTATCATTAACCTGCTGTACTATACACCCCCTACTGCGGTAGTGACCATAGGCAGGGGGCAGACTAAAAAGAGTGGCAGGTGGGCAATTATTTCTGATAAAAGGGTGACATATCTCAGGGACATTGCATTGTTTATTTCTCAGGAACCCAAAGAAGAGGCCGAAGGACAGCTACCGTTATTGCTATTCTGGTCAGGTAATTGAATGCCAACGTGGTTCAAAAGGCGAGAAGGAAGAAGACACCCTTGCTATAGATTGGCACAAGAATATTAAGTCACTGGAGAACAAAAGGCCTCATTGCTAAAGTGAGAGTTCACTCTCATTTGGGCTCTTTGTTATGAAGAAAATGTAACTTTTTAGTACAATTTAACCCAGTTAATTTCCATTTAATCAAGTTTCAATAGTTATAAATCAAGTGATGTTTATTTTATGATATGGTTTGGCTGGAGAAAAAGAAATCAGTTTCTGCACAGTGTGATGGTAAATCTGATTATTAAATAATAGTTCAATAATAATTATGAGCAGCATAGCAGCACAGTGGTTAACGTTGCTATAGCACAGCACAGGGGCCAGGAGTTTGATTCCGACCCTATTTGTGTGTAGTTCATATGTTCTTGCCGCGGTTTCGGTGGGTTTCCATCGGGTGCTACAGTTCCCTCCAACAGTCCCAAAAATTACTGGTAGTGTAAATGACTTTTGACAAAATAGGCTGTAGCGCGCGCGTGTGTGTGTGTGTGTGTTATATATATATATATATATATATATATATATATATCTAATATATAAATGCTTAGTGGCGTGTGTGGGAAAAAAAATTCAAAAAGGGCTAAAATTTGGTAGGGCTCAAACTCATTTTCGTGAGGTAATTTTACCTCATGAACACACATGTGTAGAGGCGTGCGTTAGTGTGTGTGTGTGTGTGGAAAAAACGATTTTCTCAGAAAGGGCTCATCCAATTGACCTGAAATTTGGTATACTGACATTATTTGACAAAAAAATTAGAATAGTCAAGTCAGTTAACTTCCATCATCCCCCCTTCCCCCCGTGGGAGGGGTAGTAAATGCTAAATTTATAAGTTGAGGGGTCAAACTCATTTTCGTGAGGTAATTTTACCTCATGAACACACATTAAAAAGGGCGCTTGCGTCGGGAAGTAACGCTCTTCCCCTGAGGAGGCCTGGGCTAGGTCCAAATGCATGACAAGAACCTTTTTAAGACCTTAAGTAGCTTGATTTGACTAGAATGCATGAGTATCATGCACGGGTTAACTTGTATATATATATGTATATATATATATGTATATATATATATATATATATATATATATATATATATACATGCATACATACAGTGGTGGAGGTGGGGGTATATGGGGGTAACTTCTTCTACTGCTTTGATTGTTTGATTGTTAAACTATGAAATTTCATCCACTTACATTTTCCACACCGCCACTTCTAAATTTCCACTTTGACCACTGGCGCTGATCATAAAACTTTGCTGAAGAAAAATCAGCTATGACCATTAACACCAAAAACATTACAGGATCTGTTTAAAATTTTAAATATTAATAAAAAATTGCTTTGCAGTCCAGACTATACTAAATGTGTGTTGTATTTTGAGCTTGCATTAAACAAACTGCAATCTTCAGGTTGACTGTGTATGTCGAATATTTTCCATTTCTCTTCTTCACCCTACATTTCTTCAATCACTTCCAAGTGTAAATCTTCAATCCAATACCTTCTTCACCACTAGCTCGAGACTCACCTATCCGAAGACGTTGTACTTTACACCGACAACAACATACCATCACCGGTGTGCACTTGTGTTAAAAATTGTACTTATAATTCTCATTATTAGATCTGTAAGTTTCGCCAACATAAAATTTCAATTTAGGTTTAAAGTAAACTCCAACTTCCATGTGTCTTCAATGTGATATCCTAAGGATGAGGACTTTGCTGATCAGACATGAGACTATGATATAACGTTACAAGGATTCTAGATATCTTTTATGTTACAAAATAGATTATCAGACGAATTACAAAACTACGAAAAGAAAATGACGCCTCTAACTGAAAACATTGTGCACTTTTACCACTGTATGGATAGCTCCAATGTGACTTTTAATGATGTGTAATTGATTGTCGTGCAACGTCTATTGTTAATATAATATGTTAGGTGTGAACTAGGCTATAAAACACAATGTACGGATCGATGCGATGTATTAGTATAAAACGGAGTACCAGTATATCAGCTATAAATACCGTTGAAAGCCATTAGTATCCACATTAATGTAAGATCCTTGTTAAAGAACATGTGGAAGGATAAAAACTATATAAGTGTGTTGCTTCTGGCTTCCCTTGTATGGTCATTGATTGCTCTGTCCATCAGTCAACCAATGACAATATGGAAGAAGCCAAACACCAATCAAATAGCCCCAATCACAGTGTACTACGCCACTACAGACCAGTAGAAATATGAAGTGAAGAGAGAGTCGCTATTAACGGTAACTAACATTTCTTTCAGTGTATGATTCTGAATCAGTATGATTCTTAGCTTAACTAGGCCATCATTTAAAATGACATAAATTAGGGTTAGCCTCTACATGAACCGGGAGGGGATGAGTGGCATTAAAGGAAAAACTATTTTGGACATTATTTTTAAAGGAAAGCAAACTTGAAAAATAATTTTTGAGCATGTCATGAAAATATAATATCATTTAACTTTGTATTTAATTGGGAACATATTTATTTGAAATAAGACATTTAATGTTTTCCTGTAACACTTTTCAGCATGTACATATGTAGCAATGATTGGCCAATTAATGTCCTGTGAAGGTGGACTATAGATTAAAGAAAAAAGTTTAAAACAAACAATAGAATAGGATCGTGTGCGGGTATTTTTAACCATCTATTTGGCTGATACTGATCACTGGCAATAAAGAATTAAGGGTTAATCAAATACTACATTCCTGTAATAATCAAAGGTAGTGAACTGTATTATTAAGTATGGTGTTCATTAAGAATAACTATCTAAGTCCCAAGCCAAAATGGGAATCCCGTTAGGTAAATGCTGTTTTTACTAATAAACTTATAGCGCACACGCATCTATATTTTTCTTGTGTTTCCACCGTCCTTTTACCAGATTTAGCACTTATAAAGGTGCATGAATTTATATATTTAAAGGTCCCATATCAAGACAGCAACAGAGAATGTACTGGTCATTGTGGGCCTGATTTAGAGCTAAACATAACATTGCAAAATGCGTCTGCATCCATACACTTACATTTCTGCAGCTGCATTTTGCCTTGCGTGTATCCTAAAGATACACACAACTTTAAATCTAGCATGTGGATACATCTGGTGCCTTAATGCGGCTGTCAGCGCCATAAATTTGGAAACTTGCAAAACGCCTACGGGACAACAAAGAGATGTCTCATAAAACGCGTAACTTAAAGCTACGTGTATGTCAATGTTGGACGTATCTCTAAGGGATGTGGTTGACTTGTATTTCCACGTTCCTACAGTATTGATCTTACAACCTTGCTGAGCTGTCCCTCCAAGTGGAAACGGACACAAGTTTACTATATGCTCAACTCAAAACAGTGAGACAAGCACAATACTCATTTTTAAGTGGCCCAAATGAACTTACCACCCAACTTTATAGCAGGAACTGTATAGCTGTTATCTATATGAGCGCAAGCTATTGTTTCTCAGAGACGTTTAAGATTATGGATCTGTTGTATGAATATTGTGATATAATAGCACTATATATAAGGCAGTGTGCATTTTAGGTTCCGGATCCTGCAACAGAATATTGGTACATGTTTGCTTGGCACAAGCAGAATTATTCAGAGACAGAACACATCAGCCGCTGTCAGTAATGTCATCTGTAGGGAAGAAAATAAACAAGTATGCCAAAAAAAACCTGAAACAGAGGAAAAAAATAATATTCTATGAAAAGTAAACTAAAAGTCTTGATGTACTGCACTTCAAAGGACATTAGTCTGACAGACAGGAAAGAAAGATCAAATAGCTGTGCCTACTAATGCATTTGTTTTTTCCTTGCTGTGATAACTATTTGATATTTCTTGACCTAATATCAGTGTTTAATGTGCTGTGTGCTATTCCAATATTCTAAATCAGTTTATCTAAATAGAGTGTAATTACAGTGCATCAATTCAAGACTTACCCACTCATCTTTAGATTCAGGAAGTTATGTGCACTTGAAAGACACTGTTAACCATACAGTAGCTCTATCACCGTTATTTTCGTCAGTGTATGAAATGGATTAGAGGTGGTAATAGATTTTTAAACAACTGTGAAATAGATTAATGTTTTTGGTTGTGAATTATGTCAGAATTTTGCAAAGATAACACTATACTTCACGATTGTTTATATACTGTGTGCATATACTTAAGGAATATCTACTGCTTCTTTATGTCATTCCTCTACCTACTGCTTCACTGCTGCATAATTAATCATACCTCTACCTACTGCTTCTCTGCTTCATACTTCTTTATACCTCTACCGACTGCTTCTCTGCTTCATTTTCTACCTGGTGCTTTCTGGCTTCGTTCCTCTTAACTATTGTGTCTCTGCTTCATTCCTCTACCTACTGCTTTCTGGCTTCATTCCTCTAACTATTGCTTTCTGGCTTCATTCCTCTACTTACTGCTTTTCTGCTTCATTCCTCTACTTACTGCTTCTCTGCTTCTACCTACTGTTCTCTGGCTTCATTCCTCTACTTACTACTTCTCTGCTTCATTCTTCTACTTACTGCTTCTCTGCTTCATTCCTCTACCTTCTGCTTTCTGACTTCATTCCTCTACTTACTACTTCTCTGCTTCATTCCTCTACTTACTGTTTCTCTGCTTCATTACTCTACCTACTGTTTCTCTGCTTTATTCCTCTACTTACTACTTCTCTGCTTCATTCCACTACCTACTGCTTTATTGCTTCATTCCTCTACTTACTGCTTCTCTGCTTCATTCCTCTACCCACTGCTTCTCTGCTTTATTCCTCTACCTACTACTTATCTGCTTCATTCTTTTACCTAATGCTTCTCTGCTTCATTCCTCTACTGTTTCTCTGCTTCATTCCTCTACCTACTGCTTTCAGGCATCATTCCTCTACTCACTGCTTCTCTGCTTTATTCCTCTACTTACTGCTTCTCTGCTTCATTGCTCTACCTACTGGTTTCTGGCTTCAATCCTCTACCTACTGCTTTCTGACTTCATTCCTCTACTCACTGCTTCTCTGCTTTATTCCTCTAATTACTGCTTCTCTGCTTCATTCCTCTACCTACTGGTTTCTGACTTCAATCCTCTACCTACTGCTTCTCACTTCACTCTCTGCTTTAAAGTGTAAGGATATTAGATTGGCATTGTGTGCTTTCATGGTCATTTAACTACTCTATGCCTTCCAATAATAATAAACAGCAGCACTGTTACTGTGGTTAGCATCGCTGCCTCACAGCTCTGGGATCATGAGTTCAATTCCAACCAAGGACCCTATCTGTATGGAGTTTGTATGTCCTCCCCGTGTTTGCGTGGGCATGCTCTGGTTTCCTGCCATAGTCCAAAGACATACAAAAATTAACCCTAGCGTTATTCTGTGTGGTAGTCAATATAGATCACAAGGTCCACTGGGGTAGGAGCTGATAAGAAGAATTACAATATTTTGCGCAAAGTGCTGCAGAATATGTAGGCGATGTATATGTAAAAATCTAAGACTCTGAAATCTTTCATCTGTATATGGTATCAGCAATGTATGCTGTTTTATTTAGAATGTACTTATGGATGCACTCATCCAGCGTACAATATACAGTGATATATTTTTTGGATTTATAAATACGAGATGTCTAACTTTTTAGACATTTTTCAGGGGTCAAATGTTTAACCCCTACCGAAATCTGATTATTTGCTGAGTAGTCTCTCTTAGTGAGCAGTTACCTTTGCTGAAGTATCTCCATCTTTGGTGAGTCTGGTGTATTGAGATCTTCTATGATTGCCCGACCAGCACCACCTCGTAATTTTGCCGCCATCAGCAGATTGAACCAAGTGGCGCAAAAATCTATTTCCTTTGCCGGTGGGGAAAAGCATAGAGGACTCAATTTGCCCAACCCACCAAAGATGGAAAAGCAGCGGGAAAAATAATTGCTAGATACACTCTGCTAGAGAATGAATCTAGCAATTGTCTTTTCTTTCCCTCTCTATACCTGCTAGAGAGTGTATTTAGCAAATGATTAGATATTAAAACCCTTGAGGGGCGATTCAATTGGCTGCGTTACTCCAGAAAGTAACGCTGCCCGGGCGCTATTACCGACAGTACTGTAATTTTAACGTGGATTTCTATTTTGTGGATTTCAAGCAAAAATCAGCATTGACATTATCGTACTTACAGTAATACTGCGCCCTATTACCATAATAACGGTAATAGGGCCTTGTTACTTTCACGAATGACGCTGACTTGAATTCCCCTATTAGGGTTTGTTTTACACATTTAACCCCCCCCAACAAATCCACCAGGTAGAATTATTTTTTATGCATGTAACAGACAAAATATTGCTCATTATATTATATATTACATTATATTACATTTTATTTACTTGTTCAGTTGTCACCTGAGAACACAATGAGATTCGTCACATATTTAGGACAGTGAGAAGAACATGCTCGTTCTTCAAAAGATTCCACCTCTATTTACGGTATTTTCATTGAAATAAAATAACAAGCGGCAACACAACTAATACTGAAATTACAATAAAAGTCTTTTGATACAAAATTAGAGGCAGCTAGAGTTCCCGATTCCTGAAAGATCTGATTATTTTCCACACTAAGGCAACAACACTACCACAAAATGACTGTAATGCAGAGGACTCAGAGTCAGGGATTTGCTTACTAGCAATGGCATAAATTAGGATGATGCAAGTTCCTGGTGATTTACAATGCTACAAACTTATAATAATGTATAAAAAAAAACAACGTTGCTCACCGATAAAGGACAAGACTTGAAAGTACGATTGAATTTAAAATTCTGTCTTTTAAAAATGTTACCTTTTCCCTAATCACATTTTTTTTTATTTCTTTTTTTATTTGGGTTCTTTTAAAAAAAATAAAAAATAGCTTGCTGTATAAAAACTAGTAAGCGCATATTACCTGTTCATAAATATTTTAATTGCATTGCAGTTCCTCACCACAGGCTGTCCTTTAGTCTATTGTCTTATTACGAGATACATTCCTGAACTCCTGTAATCCAACATGTATTAGGCGCCTTATCTCCAACGTAGATAATTTATGATTTTCTTTTATTGTGACAGATTTAAATCTAGGTCTGATTGAACATTTCAATTCTGATTCTTAGCATTTAAAAAAAAAAAAAAAGACATTTTTCTACCCATCCCTCTGAAGCCCGTATTAAAACCGCCGTATGAGTATTTCATATGGAATTGTTGGGAAAATAAAATAAAATAAATCAAATTATATTCTGCCATATTGTTTGCCAGGATAAGTAAAACACATGCAGACTTGATACTCTATGTTAAGTTGTAGCGAAATAATGTGATTTTTATGCCACGTTAATCACAAATCAAATAGAGCAGTTTTTATTTCTTGTATTTTGAGCATAATGGATTCGGTGGGCTAAACATCAAGGAGTTTAAACCTCAGCTGGAGAGACAGCACCAGTCACAAGAGTGCATGCTACAAAGTAGGCAGTGTTTTATCATGCAGATTTCAGTCATTCCCTTCAATATCCCACATATCAGGTTAATAGAGAGGAGGAAACATGGGGTATATTGTCTTGAAAACAGATATTTTTGATTCCCTGCAGGGTTGAACATTCATTTACAATCAATATACAGTATTTGCAAGTAAGGTGTGTACAGTATATTTTCATTTGCAAAATAAGAAAAGGGTTTTTCATATAATAACTGCTGGTTTTTTTCAATTGTCAACCTGCCAACCATTTTTTTCTAACACTTTGCTGCCGAATTTGTAAAGTTTTGCATTTAAAGAACCTATGGTACCTGTCTTAGTTTTATAGTCTAAATGTTGCAAATAAGCACAATTTTTTTCTTGTCAATTTCACCAAATAATAATAAGATTATGAGTCTTATTTTTTTTATTTAATTTTCCTGCTGCGTAATAGTTGAAAACGTCATGTAAATCCAAAACGCATCTCTGCAGTGCTAAGGGTTAACTGTAGAGAGCTACAACATTGTTACAACAATATAAATAAAAAACTAACAGTTGTCCTGGCTGCCTGCCAAGTTCTCTTGTAGTTAATAAGGAAGGGGGGGGGGGGGGGGGGGGTTCCAGAGCCCAGACTACTAGCTTTCAAAATCACTTGATACACGTTGGGTGAATTCTTAGCTCACAAGTAGGTTTTTATGTAATGATATTTTTTTTTTCCATTGCATTGTTGCTGACAATTTTTAAAATGTTTCCAGCTTTTAGTAAATTTTATGTTAACACTTTCCTGGACTGGAGGTACTTTAAATGTTTGTGACCATCGCACATTTCACAGTTTTTCTATGTGTTTGTTTAAATGAGGAAATAGTAACTGCTTCTGGAACCCTACTAAATGTCACATTGTATTCTTTTTTTAGACAAATAGGCCTTTGGTAGCAATGTCAATATAAATGTATATTTTTAAGAGTGATTAAGCAAATACATTTGTCACAATTCTCCCCATACTGGAGTGATTAGTTAAGACAATTACTGACATTTACAAAGGCGTTGACTGGTTCTCCTGATTCAAAAGATAAAAATATATCTGAGTTATGACAAGAAGGATATATACAGTATATATATATATATATATATATATATATATTTTCACTATTGCGACAACACCAGGTTTCTGTGATGAATGCAGGTTAGGCCCCCTGAGTTATATATGGTCTTCTTTTAATGAGTAACAGTCATTCACCACTTTAATTTAATTACAGACAGCCCAATGTCCACCTTATGTAAATTTATAGACAATGGAAGGGGTTAAATAAATAAATATAGCATACGTTTTATTTTTATAGCATAAATCATGTAAGTGCAGAGACCAAAACAAAATCAGCAAATGCCAGCAATGGTTTATATCTTCTTTCATGGGCGAAATGCGTAAAATTCTGATTTTATTCATCTACTGATCCACTTCATTCATATACCATCCGGTGAAATCGACATTGAAAACTGATGCGGGCCATTATGCATCCGCTTACATTGAGAAGCAGAGTTATCTCGTCTGTGATCTGGTTCAGAACCGTAGGATCCATTGTTAGTATTTACATGAATCTTAGACCTCCCCGTTGTGATATTTCTTTCGTTCTGACCAAAACAAGTATTCACATATTTATTTCTTGTTTTGTCATTATATATATTATTTTTTATTATTATGTTTCATTATTTCTCTGTGTGTGATTAAAGATTTTGTATATACATATCCCTCTGATTGTAATGTCTTGGCGTTCCCTCTTTCCTACATATTTTGCCATAGGAACAGGGTCTCCTATTTAGCTTCGTTCGGCTGCTCATTTCCCCCTCTCTCATCATTAGGAAGCGCAGAAAAGGTTACTTTACGTTTGAATTGTTAATTTATTTACAAAATATTTTTTAATGTATTCTGTTGTGACTTTATATGAATGTGCTTATCATGTCTGTTCACATACGGTATGTAAGATTTAGGCAGAGAGTACTTACACTCACATTCAAATCAAAACGCGTCACAAGATCCGCTCAGATTTGAATACGAGCGTAATTCCGCTCCAGTTCCGTGCTCTTTATTTCAACCACAAGTTGCGCGCAAACTGCGTTCGGACCTGAATCACCTCCTAGATACAGAGAGGCTGAAAATCACACAACGTGCAAAATTGTAGCAGCTAAAAAAAACTTTTTTTTTTTTTTTTTATTACATTTGTCAATTTTGTGTGCATGAAGCTGAAGGAAGAGAGCCAAAGAACGTCAGATTTAAGCTGGTGCAAAATTGCTGTTTTCAAAGTAATTGCTAAAATCTTCAGCTCCCAAGTAGATAGGATAGAAGCAACTGAAATGGGTGCTTCTTTATCATTAGGAATCATTAGAAACTTTATAAGAATAATTTTAAAATAATCTGGGGATTGTAAATGTAAAAAGAAAATCAGTCTGTTCTTTTTTAAGAACTCAAACAATAAAATAAACTCAATTTTAGGTCTGTTCCCAGTATTTATGTATGAGACGCTCTGTAAAAGTAATTAATTTGTATCCGTTAATTGGTAGGTACAGTAGAACCAGGCAACGTTCTGCAGATCTCTAGAGAGGTTAATAAGCAGCAACGATAGGTAAAAATCTGTGAAAGATTAACTATATGTTTGTTTTCTTATAATACCTAAAAATATTGCCCTATAAACATGTAACATAATTACTCCTCTAAACAACACAGATACCTTCTGTACTATTAATATAAAGATATGTCCCAACTATCCTTCAAACAGATACATATTAATATACGTAAACATAATTTCATAATAATAGCCCCAAAAATTATTTTTAGCCCTCTGTAACTGAACACCTGTGATTCTCAGCAGGAATAGCGCTGTGTAATATTCATCGCGATGGGCACTGGGACATGTCGGGGTGAAGTGTGAGTCCGAAGGTAGAATATGAGCTGATCACATGACATATCATACCCGGAAATACCCTCTCGTACCATCTGCCGCCGCCCAGCCATGACAAGTGCTACAATGTGACTGGTGCTTCCATCAATTTTATTTTTAAATTCAATTCTTTTTCTGTAACAGTAAGGACAGTAACAATGTATACATTTGGGAACAAATAATCTAGCTGGTTGTAGTGTTATTTGTAAATGTCTACAGACATATAAATAATACAGTGTTATAGAGAGTTATACATTGCTTAGCGAGGAAGGAAAACATTTACATACCCTTTAAAGAGAACATTTCATGTACAAGCATTGGAGGAAGCCAATTTCTGGGCGGAGCCAATAGTCATACAAACGCAGCCTATCAATTCACTAGAAACCAGTGACATCACTAAGACACAACATGACCACTGCAAGAATGGATTACATATAGAATACAGAGATGTGTAAGAATGGATTACATATAGAATACAGGATACAGGGATGTGTAATAATGGATTACATATAGAATACAGAGATGTGTATTAATGGATTACATATAGAATACTGAATACAGAGATGTGTAAGAATGGATTACATATAGAATACAGAGATGTGTAATAATGGATTAAATATAGAATACAGAGATGTGTAATAATGGATTACATATAGAATACAGAATATAGAGAATGGATAATATATAGTCAAGGGAGAGGGCACACACTTATACCCCTGCATTGTGCACCCGGGTAAAGCAATGTTACACACAATTTGCAGCACATTTATATTTGAAGACTCGTCTTTTCCTCCTTGAAAGCAAAACTTCTTATTGAGCACAATTGTGATATATTTATTAAGATTTGCCTTTTTGGGAATTCTACTGACTTCCAAAAAAAGAAACACAAGTAACAATGGAATGGAAAAATAACACTTTAAAAAAAATAAAAACTAAGATTTCAGTCTGCTCTAAATCCTGTGCTGCAATGGGAGACACATGATTATAGCTGCCTCCCCCCCCCCCCCAAATTGCTGTCTGTGAGGTCCCTGGTAACAATAGCGCGTTATAAATTAAATTTACTATATGAATGGATGCTACACTTGGTCTTGTTTCCTCCCATGCCACAACATATAGGGAAAACATATATCTGTGCCAAGTTTTGTTGACTGACAAGACAAACTGAAAGATCCTTTTTTCCCCCGTCAAACAAACTCATCTTTAATTCTGATTCACTGGAAGATTTGAATGTCTCTGTAATGTTCGCACCCTCTGAATAACCATTTATAAATTATAAATGATCTTGTACTGGGCGTGCTATCGCCCCATAGGGCTTTCTGTTTGGGGGGTACTGCGGGGCGACCATTCCTAGATGAATTACATAACGCACGTCTTTCCTTGACCAACAGTGACCTGGGATTATTCAACACAAAACTTTTTTATATGTATGAATCTGAACTGCAGGAATCTTTTTCAACTCTGAAGAAAATGTGAATAACAAAGTCTGACTTTCTGTAAAATCTGTTTTGCATCTCGTACTGGTGACAGAATGACTGACAGTCTGACTGGTAGAGATTTCTCAAGTTTATATGAAGGTGACCAAAGTCTAAGGTCTTAGTTTTTAGGCATGGTTTTCCAAATGCAACTAGCAGGGCCACCTTAACAACTTTATGGGCCCCCGGGCAATGCAGTGTATCGGGCCCCTAAAAAAAAAGTATATATATATATATACATATATATATATATATATATATATATATATAAATAGTGTGTGTGTGTAAAAAAAATATATATGTATGTAAAAAAAAAACATGATTATATATATAATCACTTTTTTTTTACATATATATATATATATATATATATATAGGGGCCCCCTTAACTTACCTGAGTCTCTTCTGCCCTCTTCCGTGCTGTGGTTGCAGTGAATGCTGGGCATGACATCACACCCAGCATTCACTGCGAGCACAGCATGGAAGAGGGGACCAGGGAGGGAGCCGGATCACAGCTAATGTGACCGCAAGGTAAGTATTTAAAAAAAAAAAAAAAAAAATTTTTTTTTTTAGGATTCAGACGGGCCCCCCTTGCCTGCAGGGCCCCCGGGCACCTGCCCATCGT
This sequence comes from Mixophyes fleayi, assembly GCF_038048845.1. Taxonomy (NCBI): domain Eukaryota; kingdom Metazoa; phylum Chordata; class Amphibia; order Anura; family Limnodynastidae; genus Mixophyes; species Mixophyes fleayi. The sequence continues at coordinate 5,756,988 of NC_134413.1, read as the reverse complement.
GCCCAATGGAAGAGACGGCCCTGGCAACTAGTGACCTTTGTGCTCATCCAATTCTGTCCAATTATAGACCTACACTGAAACATTATTGTTTTCTGTAACATAGTTTGTGAATTCATATATGTTCAGTCCATGTTTTCCTGTGTGCACCAATCCTTCACTTCTCTGTGGCTCCCTGATGGGCATTTGACTGTAAACAGCACTTGAGCTAAGACAATTATTCAATGCCATCAGTATGATTGCAATCACCTCTTAAACTAGGTACACACCTATGTAATCAGAAGCGATTTCTGTATCGATTTCACAGACTGAAAGTCCCGATGAGCATGCGGATTCATGTGTACACACCTACACGATTTACCTTCAGATCTGTGATCTTCATTTCTCATAACCATCTGCTGAAAGAGAAAAGATCCTGGCTCTGTACACTGTACAGATATCTCCCTACACTGCTGGTGGTGAGTGCGTACACACTGCCACATTTGCCCGACACCGTTCCATCGTTGCTTGTGATATTTAGGAAGTTTAGAAAACCAAATCAAGCAACGCAATATGGTTTTGAATGATAACACATGATCGTGGGAGCGTACAAACTAATGCGACATCACTACTGTTCCTGCTCTCGGGGGGTTTGCTCCTTAGAAGCATTATGATTGGATCCATGTGGTTTAAAAAGAAGAGTCTCCCTGCTGGTGATATCACCCATGCTGTGTGCTGTTTTCCTGGCTTCTGACCTCTGCATTGTCCCTGCGGTCTCCTGTGTGCTGTCAATCTTGGCCCTTGACTAAGTTTCTGGATTCTCTTTGCTGACTGCCCGCCCTGACCCTTGGCTTGTTTACTGGATACTATTTGCCTGCTGCCCGCACTGACCCATGGCCTGTCCCTGGTTATTCTCTTGTGTACTGTCTATTGGTTCTTTTGTTTCGATTAATCAGTAGTACGTCTAGGGCATCACCAGGCAAAATTAAGGGCTCAGGCCACCCTAGGCTAATATTCCCTTAGCGTCCTGTTGCCTTATATGCTAGGTAGGGAAAAACAACTCATCCTTAATTTAAAATTCAGCTTTCTTCACACCCCCCCTCCCCACCAATCTTTATTTTTCTGTGTTTTCAGAACTCAGCTCCAATTGTTTTTTTAAAGGGTTCATGACAACCTTTGTCACTCAGTTAGTTTTCATTAAAATCAGAAGTATAAAGCAGAACAGAGGCTTGAACGAGTACTGCTGAGGGTGAAGATATAAAGGGGGAGGGGCTGTCATGCCTGCCCCCACCGCCATCCTTGTCTCTTGCCTATCCTCAACCCCCTGCCCAAAGATGACTTATGGTTATAGGTCAAGATTAAAACCTTACTACATTTTTCATTCTACTTTGAGAACAAGTATCCACTTATGATTTAAAGTATATTTCAGTTTAATACTCTCCCTGTCACAATTTTGCACCTCCAAAAATTCTGCGATTCCCAAAAAGCCTTGTGTTCTAGGCAACAGCCTAGACAGCCTATTGGAGAATCAAGTCCCAGCGTTATAGTCTCTACATTCCTTTGCTAAGCTGGCACTTAGAAATGTCTCTACTACCTTGAGTTTAACTCCTGGGGGCATCCAAGTACCTGCAAGTATGTTGCACGCTACAGGAAAGGTGGCTTGCTATCGATGAAGACCTCATCTACTCCATCACATTGGTTCTAGGGATGTATCAAGTGTCTATCATTAGCCATAACATGCAGTGCATCAGGGGCAAACGCAGGATTTGTAGAGGGGGGTTTCCACACCAAGCCACCAGTGGGCGTGGCAAGCATGCATGGGGGAGTGGCTAAAATTTTAGACAGTGCTTGGCTGCTCTCCAACTCTTCCTATCCCCATAATATACATGGGCAATGCTGCGTGGACTACTCTTAGGTGCATGCAACTCTCCCATTTCAAACAGACCCGTGTGAAGCTGGGGCAGGGTCCAGCCACCTCAATTATACAGTGCCCCAGGCTTGGAGGGGGGTTTCCAGGCCCTAGGAACCCCCCCCCCCCTCAGTTTGCCTATGTACATCTTACAGTAAAACAGAAGTGTGAATTGATTCATGAATGGGATGAGAGGTAGCATATACCACATATTTCCCCTGTTTATTGTTATCTGTTTCCTGATTTTATACATAATAACCAAATCAAGAATACATTGCTATATAGCTTGGTTGTATCTGCAGGATCCCAGCACAAAATAGCGTTGAGGACCTTTAAGTACAGCAGACAACTCTACAATGAATGAATCTTCCTTTGCAGCTAATGACACTAATATAGTTTTTAATTACTCACATTTTTAACAAAAATATTTGCTAGTAAATATTTCAGATTTTTAAAAAAGTTATGTTTTTGTTTATACCATCTCAGAATAATTCTTCATACAATGTAGCTCTCATTTACACAGTGAAATTACTACACAATTCAACACCAGCTTCCAGTTAATGGAATCGTACAGCAGTTCTGCATATTAGATGACATTATGTATCTCTCTCATTCTTTAAAATAACAGACAGAACTATTCCACAATAAGCTAGTTAAAGCTCAACAACATTAACAAACAGCTTCTGATGAAACTTTCTGAACCTATTCAAGAAAACATCATGATACAAAATTGATTCTTAGCCATTATCTTATGATGGGGAATATGCTGCTTGTTTATAGTGAAAAAAAATATAAATTTATAGAAAATGGAAAGTACAAAGTGAATGTTGCAACAAGACTTTGAGAATAATATATATTTGATCTATTTGTATTGACAACTTTCTCATCGGGCATCACTGAAACGTGTTTTGTTACATTGTAGGCTGTATGTATCATGTTTATCTCTATGCAGGTGAGTGACTGGCATACATCGTTAATTTATTTGTAATTCCTGCAAGTTAATAAAATACTATTTACTCTGTGGTTAAACATTTCAACACCTTGTTCTTGTTTTAAAAAAAACAAACAATTTTCCCCCAAAATAAAAATAATTAAAAGTGCACCTGTTACCAGGATTTTATTATAAAATAATAATATTATTATTATCAATAATAATAATAACAATATTAATAATAATAATAATAATAATAATAATATTTTAGACATCCCCTTTTTCTAACCTGATCCCCATGTAGAAATTGACTGAACTTTTTTTTGCAACAGATTTGGAACAAACAACTGACTGAATTCCCCAGCTGTAATGTTTTAGTGTAACTGTATACAGAGGAATCACTTGCTAGATAAATTAGGCATATGCCAGGTTACAGAATCTACATGATAATCAATTTCTTAAATGGAACCTGCTTACTTAAAGATGCAATACCTACGTAGCACGTAATATCTGTTGTTGCTTGTCCAGTTATTTTTGCTCACACTGTGATTTATGACGCTGAAAAAAGAAAAATGATTTGCCTAAAAAATTAATAATGTTCATTCTTCCTGCAAAACCTCTTAATTCTCGTCACACGTGTCAGGGTAATGTGACTGTGTGCTGTCAAGTTCTAATGACGAAAATTTCATTTTTCCGTCTTCTCCATGCTGTGTTTGAGAACTTATAGGTTGGAAATAATTTCTTCCCTGGTTTTTTACCTGATGGTATTAAACTGTGTCATTACATCCTGACTATTCCTCTTTTTTTTTATTGCTTTTTATTAAGACCATTTCTCTTCGGCAAAACAAAATCTTTAATCAGATTTGACATGATCCACACATGCCTTAGCGGCATGTATCGTGATTGTATTAGGCATTGGAAATAAAGTGTTTTATTTCAGCGTATAGAGGCCATAATGCCTTTGTTAATATCGATTCCAATTTGTTACATTGAATCTAAAGGGAGTTCTCTGTGTTGATTTTTTCTTAATTGCAAATGTGTGATTTAGTTTATTAACATGTATTGAATAATAAATTATTTGCAGTTTTTTTGGTCACTTTATCTGCACTTCATGTAATAAGCATGTGCTGGTCTAATATTATGTTACAGGATTTGACCAAATTGTTTTATGTTCCGCTACCTCACCTGCCTAGTTCATGAGCGTGTTACTCAACGTAAATTCCATTATAAAGAGAAAAGAAAAAAGAGTGTCATCTCATATGACTAGTGGACAGGACTCAACAGGAAAGCCGTGCATTTAGAGTGATGTAGTCCAATTTATTTTGGTAAATTGGCATTAGAAGGATTTATGGGTAAGGGGGGAATCTCTTAAAATTAGCACTATATATCTGGCTAATGCTTAACCAATGTAGACCTACATTGTCTTGCACTGGGAATTAGCGCCACAGAACGTAGGTCTAAATCCTAAGTCTACACCCAGTGAATGGATAAAAAAGATAAAAAAAAAATAAAATAAATTAAAATAGTAAAAAAAATATATCCGCTTAACAATGCCCATCTCCCACCTCTTCCTCCATGTACTCACCGCCCTAAAATTTGCCGTGCACTCTGCGTGACACATTTTGTAGCGATTTCACAGCCTTACACTAAAATATGTGAATGCCACATAGAATGGTAATTGTTCAAACCTAAAGCTGATGCCAACCCCCCCAAATTTCGTCCACCCACCACAACTACCCCTTTGGTCCCACCGTAAAGAAAAATGCAGATGAATACAAAACAAAAAAACTTTAACAATGAAATAATGTTTATTGGCCCAATACTTCATCGGACCTTGTGTAAAGTAGTATATATTCTTTATCAGAAAGCTGAGCCGGTCATGGGAAGTGTGTTTTCACCCCATTTTTCCTAGATTACTCTGTATAGTGGCAATAACATTTAAAAATGATACTCCTCTGTGCTAAGCAAAGTCAATCTGTCCACTCATAAAAACAGAAAATACACCAGGGACAATAGTGTAATCAACAAGTTATTCCCGGTGAAACCGAAACACCTCTTAAACATGAAAATTCATCTGGGCATCAAGGCAATTAAGATATAACATATCAAGGTAATTAAGGATTAATAAACTTTGTATGCATGAATTAGCATATGTTACATAAAATATATGTAATTGGGATAAGAGTAAGTACTGTATATGATATAAAACATTTTGTATATTGTAAACTATATATTGTAATTTAAATAAGTCTAAAATATAATATATAAAAGGCATTAAAACAACTCCCACCTACAGTCTAGTTTTTTCCTGTAGAAGTCTTCTCTTTTACCTGTTATTCTCTTTTCTTCTGCTATCCTGTCTGTTCTTGTTCTCCTACCTGTTCTGTACCATTTGCTCTGTTCTCTGCAGCATGATGTTCCTGATTTCTCAGAAGCTGCAGCTCCTATAACCAGGAGCGGGTTCACTCCCCATTACCGTCCCATAAGATTGATCATTTGTCCACCAATAGCAGCCACAAGGCTGATTTTGCGCTAAAAAAAATTATCCTCCATTTAACAGCTCCGCTGGCCTGGAGGGAAAAGTGGAAAGCTTTCCACCTTTCCGGGCCAGTGTTGAAGATGTGCGCATTCACAAGCCGGGTTTGCAGATTTGAGACTTTCCGTTCGACTAAGAAAATAAATAAAACAATTAAAAATAAGTTTAAAAGGAAATAAAAACATGAAACACATTTATGCCTTAAAAAATGCTTTAGTCAAAGCATAATTTTAATCTGTTATAGTCATCCTGAGATGCTGATAATTGAACTGGTGTTTCCTGTACTTTTGCCATACTTGTTCAATAGCCTTATCCTTGCAAAGCCATGGAGAAGCCATTGAAATCCACTGAGTCTTATCACCGCCTGTTAGGTTTCAAGGTTACCTTAGTCAGTATTTATGCAGGCCTTCCTAGGGCGCGGAGTCTAACAGAACTCCAAGAACCGCCGCAAGGCAGGGTGGGTTTTGCTGCCGGAGAACCGCAGGTCGCGGCCCCCAGGTTAGCCTACTGACGTAAGGAGAGAGTTCTATGAGATGGACAGGCAGAGGCACGGACAGATCTACAGGGAACTGATGACCAGGTTCACTAACCGTATATCTGGAAGATAGCAGCCTGGAGCGGAAGCTGGTTGGTGCGCAGGAATCAGTGCACGATGTAGCACCAGGGGTGAGGCAGAGAAGTAGTCAGGAATACAGCCGGTTGAGTACACAGAAGTCTGACCAATATGCAGTACCAGGGATGAGGCAGGAGAGTAGTCAGGAATACAGCCGGTTCGGTACACAGGAGTCAGTCCAATACGCGGTACCAGGGATGAGGCAGGAGGGTAGCCAGGGAAACAGCCGGATCGGTGCACAGGAGTCAGTCCAATATACGGTACCAGGGATGAGGCAGGAGAGTAGTCAGGAATACAGCCGGGTCAGTACACAGAAGTCTGACCTATATGCAGTACCAGGGATGAGGCAGGAGAGTAGTCAGGGGTACAGCCGGTTCAGTACACAGAAGTCTGACCAATATGCAGTACCAGGGATGAGGCAGGAGAGTAGTCAGGAATACAGCCGGTTCGGTACACAGAAGTCTGACCAATATACGGTACCAGGGATGAGGCAGGAGAGTAGTCAGGAATACAGCCGGTTCGGTACACAGAAGTCTGACCAATATACGGTACCAGGGATGAGGCAGGAGAGTAGTCAGGAATACAGCCGGTTCGGTACACAGAAGTCTGACCAATATACGGTACCAGGGATGAGGCAGGAGAGTAGTCAGGAATACAGCTGGTTCGGTACACAGAAGTCTGTAGCAGCACAGGGAGGTAACACGCTGCTCTTACACAGACAGTGTGTCAGAGCAGGGCGAAAGTAGGATTTGAATTCCCTGCCCAGAGATCAGGTGGCCTCCGCTGGGACCTACCCGGAAGTGCGGAGGTACGGAGCAGGGGATCGGCGTTGAGACAGGTAAGCGCCGTGACACCGCCATGGTTAATCGCTGGCCATAGCAGCGCTATCACTGCCGATAACCATTTGATATATCGGGCAAAGTTAAAAAAAGACTTATAATTATTAGGACTTATCGTCCTTTGATAAATCTGCACTGAAATCCCTAAGACAGGTTCAGGCCTCCCTACCCTCAACTGTGATGTATTTCTCATTAGTACATATGTAGGGACGGCAATTGTTTATAAAAATTACATATTTACTTTCTCTACTCCCGTTTTTACGGGCATCCTAATTTTTCTTCACTGAGGTGAGGCCGGCATGCTAACAGATGCCAGGGCAACTATGCAAGAGTGCCTACTTAGCAACACAACATAAATGTAACACACCTACGTCATGTCACGCCATTCTAAGACTGACAGCTCCTGCAGTCTAAAGGAAATTAATAAAATTTAGACATCCAGTACATAGCGATTATTGCAATTTAAATATACCTTTATTTTTTTTTAATGCTATTAACCAAAAATGTTGTAGCAAAATAAAACGTAGACAAGATTATTTCTGTAAACTCGCTGGATATTGAACTCAAATATTGTGCGACAAATGGGAAAAAAAATCCGATTTCCTTTTAAGTCATTAACAGATTGCTTTCAAAATTTATGTTACTCACGCCTAACAAATCAAGAATAAAATCTTATAAAACGTTCTCCCCCGAACCAAATTACTCATTCTCTCCTGCAGTAAAAGCCGTCAGCTAGAAAACTGACCAAAGAATTTTAAATATCTCATTACATGATTGTGTCATTGTTCAATGTGTCCCTAAATGAGATTAAACAATATTCACACAGGGGTTGTGTATGCTCACCTTGATTTAAATTAGCCATAATGATTGATTTTAAAGGGGAGGCAGAGACGAAAAATTTTCCTTGAACGACTTTCTACCACTATCAAATACAATTCTTGGTGGATACTTTTATAAAATAATTACTTATCACTAATTCAATATATCCATCTGTTTGATAGAAATGTTATATATGCGCAATGACTTAATCACTGAATTTAAGAAGGAATCTGAAAAATCCATAAATGTGTAAAAAGCGAATTTTTTTTAGTTATTTTTATTTTATTTAACACACGTAATCTGAGATCTGTCATAGAAACATACGATAGGTGAAAAAGCAGGAAATTATTACTAACATTATTTAGGCGTCATTGCTATTCACTAGTTTGAAGAACTGAATTTGTTATTCCAGGGTTGCACTAAACAGCTGTCTCTCAATGCATTCCTTTGGAGTCCTTATTAAAACTTTTTTTCCACAAAGGTAAAAAATGAACGATATAATGCCATGGGAGATGCATATCATAGCTCTTACTTCTAGCTGTTCTTTCTGTTTGTTCAAAGCAAGTGCCACTCGGCACAATACTACGGAGTGATCGTGCCATGACAGAACCCCTGACTGGGTAGAGGATGGACAGAACTCCTGAATGGAGGATGGACAAAACCCCTTACTGGGTGGAGGAAGGACGGAATCCCTGACCTGGTGGAGGATGGACAGAACCCCTGACTGGGTGGAGGATGGACAGACCTCTTGACTAGGTATAGGATCAACAGAACGCCTGACTGGGTGGATAATGGACAGAACCTCTGACTTGGTTGAGGATGGACAGTACCTTTGACTAGGTGGAGGATGGACAGAATCCCTGACTGGGTGGAGGATGGATGGAACACTTGACTGGGTGGAGGATGGACAGAATGCCTGACTAGGTGGAGGATGGACACTACCCCTCACTGGGTGGACGTTGGACAGAACTCCTGACTGGGTGGAGGATGAACAGACCTCTTGACTAGGTGGAGGATGGACAGAATGCCTGACTGCATGGAGGATGGACAGAACCCCTGATTTGGTGGAGGATAGACAGAACTCCTAACTGAGTAGAGGTTGGACAGAACTCCTGACTGGGTGGAGGATGGACCGAACTCTTGACTAGGTGGAGGATCGACAGAACCCCTGACACAGTAGAGGTTGGACAGAACTCCTGACTGGGTGGAGGATGGACAGAACTCTTGACTAGGTGGAGGATTGACAGAACCCCTGATTTGGTGGAGGATGGACGGAGCCCCTGACTGGGTGGAGAATGGACAGAACCCCTGACTGGGTGGAGGAGGAACGGAACCCCTGACTGGAGGATCTCAGCATATTAAATGTCTCTCTAATTATATAGATACAGTATTTATGTAGCTATGAACATCTGCGAGCATTGAACTACAAACGTCTCTGTCGTCATCGGCCACACAGTTACTTGGAGATCCCGGATAGTGATGGACTCTAAAGTTAAGGGATTAAGGGGATTGGTTGATGCTTTCTGTGCAATAACAGAAGGGATCCCTACTGTCCATTAGTGGGAAGGATGAGATCTCATTGCCAAAGTTGGGGGAAATCCTCTATACAATCATATAGGGATCTCTTTGCAATAATAAGAGGGTTTGTGCTCAATAGTGGGGCAATCTCTGTGCAGCGCAGCTACCATTGCACAATGTACATATAGTACAGTCTAAGGCTGCAAGTGGGTTATGAAGAGTCTGGCTTTAGACCTTACACCAGGATCCAGGGACCTTAAGATGCACCAATGCTGACTGCCATTATTTTTTCCTATTCTTAGTATTAGACAGTGACTTGTGTCTTCAATTTAAATTCTGTACCTGACCGTCATCCGCACAGAACATTCCCTGGTTTTTCATAACATTTCACATTCTTTTAAGACCATCGGAACACACCGAAGGATAAAATATAAACTCTTGCAGCATTGTTAGGCTATGGCCATGTGATTACACCATACGTGGTGTATGTGGATGTCCATATGTACCAGTGGCTCCGAAATAACATGTCCCACTGCTAATTATATAACTTTATTATTATAATACATTTCAGCCTTTGAACACATATTTTAAACTTATCTTTGACGCTTTCATTGATAAACTTAGAATAAATGTGCATTTTCCACACTGTAAAGGAAATGATTACAGCTGATGCGAACGAGGAAGACTAAGCAGAAGTTGACAGCAAAGCAAACAGATTTCCATTAAAAAGTTCTACTTAATGATCATATTAGCATCAATATAAATTTCAGATTAAAGTGTTTTTGAAAGGTGATGTAATTTAAAATAAATTAGTTACTTCTAAGTGTATGCATTGAGCTTGGCGAATCGGAAATTAATCAGTAATTTATTTTGCAGACTATTATCTAAAACAAAAAAAAAAAGAAAATGAAATCTCCATAGCGATGGGAACGAAAGAGGAGAAATTGAGCATATGTGACAAAGGGGTTTTGGTAAAAATTCACTCTACATGGAATATTTAACTTGCAGGGAGATATATACAGAGGATGCACATCACAAAACAAGAGCAATATGTTGTATGCCCATTTCTAGATGTCTTCCTTCCATGTCTAACTTATTATTTTCCTCTAGGTGCAATTCTTTCCCATGTCTACAGCACATCTAAAAAGCTTGCTACCCCTTGCTAGTTTCTACCCCCTTCCTTTTTTTATCCCCTACTTGTCTCCTCGTGTTCAGACCTATCTTTCTGCCATTCCGTTCTTTGGTCTAAGTATTACAGCCTCCATGTCTCCGCTACTTCCCCAGACCTCTTTCATGTCAGTACCACCTCCATTGTGGTAGGCAGAAGGCTCACAGGTTGTTTTGCCTTGCGAGAGTGTTAACCTGTGAGTTCATGAGTTCTTCTTCACAGAAAAGTGTATCTAGTTAGTCTTTGGTATAACCCTGGTTCCGCTTATGGTAGAGAAGATATGAGAAGCGTTATTACAACATCTTTGGTCCTGTGTAGAGCTGTCCTAAAGACAGAAAACTAATGAGTGTTCTAAAGGTGAAGACCTAATACACTGACTTATATCACTTCTACTTGTAGATTAGACTGCAGTTCACATCCTACAGTGCTCCATTGACAGATGTCCTGTTTATAAATAAATACCCCTCTCTCTGTGAGGACCTACAGCATGTTAGATCATTTCCAAATAAAAGAGTGAAAAATAAAGACTAAAGAGCATTTCAAAAAAGTCGGAGGTATGGTTAAAGAGAAGCCAATGGAGAAGGAGAAGGGTACACCACCGCATTAGACATCCATTGGAACACAGTGCAGTCTATTGTACAGAAGTAGAAGAAGTGTGAAACTGCAGTCACACCAGCTAGATCATGACACCTCCATAATCTTAGTTACTGGGCAAGAAGGACACTTATTAGAGAAGATACCGTATACAAATTGTGGCGTTGAACAACCTGCTGAAGTCAATAGCTCTGATGGAAGATAGTGTACATTGGCCAACAATCTCAAGGCAATCTCCAAAAAAGTAACCCATATCCATGCTTGCGTTGAGTTATTAAAACTCCATCTAGAAGACACTGCAGAGATGTAACACTGCACACTAGTCAGGAAACACCAACTCCACTAACCTTGGACAAAGCCCTGATACTCTCTGTCCAAAAGCTCAAACTGAGGAGTAAGTTTGCCTTTCAACTGCACTTTGTGAAACACTGGAGGGGTGGAAAATAAATGTCCTTGAGTGTCCCTGACATTAATCCCTTGAGAATCCTAAAATGTACTGTCTATCGTAGCTCACCAACTAACCTGACCCAACTTGAGCTCTTTGCAATGGGTAAATATTACTCCATCTCTGGTTTCAAAGTTATTAGAGACTTATTCAAAAAGTTGTGTTTAGAAGGTTACGTTCCTCTCTGGTATTCTTTTAGATTTGATGGATCTCCTGATGTCTACAGGTCTAGGCATGCTTCCCTTACTCCTACTGGCAGCAACTTTTTGTCAACACCTTTAGACAGTTCTGCACTGTTTAGGATCAGGAGGGGATCTCCTGACAGCAGCAGGAATTGAAGGACCCACCAAAGGAATTATGGATTCCACGCATGTAGCATATTGCATTATTGTGTAACTTACAGAATTCTGCCCAAGTAGACTTTAAGTGTCAGGCAGGGGGTCATTGGCTAATGGTATGTAGCTGGCACTAATTGCGTCTTTATAATTTATGTATGGATTATATGGAGCATTTTGCTGAGACCAAAAAAATAAGCATAGTGTACTGTAAATAAATACACTTATTTTCAATCTGTATTTAAATATTTTGGTTATAGGACCAGACCTAATTTTTATGATGGTAATGATTTGTCTGCTTGAAGAGCTCACCATTTAATATATTTTTTATTTCTTCCCCATAATCCCATTATCTCCTCCCAGAACTCTCTTGTCATTGGCAGACTGAGGTGTGAAGAACCTCTCACAGTACAATCATTTCGGAGCCTCTCCTAATAGCCAAGGATATGTGTGAGGTCACTGGGGTGTGGTCATAACATCACGCCGACGGCGTGGTTCAGATTTATACCCTACACTGAGATATATTGTAAAAGTAATTGCTGCATATATATTTTCCTGTGATAAGCAGAATTAAGCATATATTTTTGTTGCCTTTAGAGAAGACCCCGGAACAAATGCAGATCTGTGGAAAGGACATATGCCCGATCTAGGAATAAATGTTGTGAAGATATAATTGTAAAATGTATGTTGCAGACTAAGGAGCAAATATTGATTACGGTAACTAGGAAGGCTCAAAGTGGGGGCTATGTAAAGAGGGAAGAAGAAGAGTGTTCTCAGAAGGTAGTCTGCAATTGACAACATCTCCCTCCCTCCTGGAATAGCCTTGCTTGGGGTAAATTTAGGTCTATGTGGAGCTATGTGTCAAAGCATAATTTGAGGGGGTCCCACAGGGCATTGGTTTTGTGGGTTACTGATGACAGAGTTGGTGGGACTGACCTACTGAGCAGACAGATAGCAGCTGGGGACAGTTGACGGTGGTAGTCAAAAAAAGGCCGCTCGAGGAGGTCTTTTTTTCTCTCCCATTGTTGAAATCAATAAATTATATGACCGGTTTGCATACACACAAGTGTTGTTGTTAGTTCTTGATGAGTTACAGGTACATTATTGTGTGAGTAGAGGAGAGCGAAATTAACGCTGTACAGTCGTGTCCTTTAAATAAGCCACTGCCAAAAGAGTTGATGATTCATAATCACAGTTTGATTTGCAAGGCAGCTGAGAACAAGATAATAGCTTACACAATGCGGTCATTTATGACTGAGCTGCATATAATAAATACAATGTATTGTGTACTGTTGTTATGTTTTCCACCAATAAAACCTGTTTGCAGATTTTCTGAAATCACATTGAAACATGTAGTTCCCTTTAAATTCTTGGGCATGGGAATGAGTTTTCAAAGAACATTCTATTGCACTTTAGTAGAGTGATTACTGCTGCTATATGTGAGATTTACTATACTTCTAAAAAGAATTGTTACCTCTAAAGGCATTACAGAAAGTAACAAGTGAAACACCCTTTTATGTGTTTTCAACAATTCTTCGAAGGTATAATTTTGATTTTGTGATATATTTTTATTTTTTTGACTTCTACTAAAGTCTGTCAAACCTGGGGAGAGATTCAGATGTGTGTATAACGGTACGGGCAAATTTAACTTAAATCTGTGATTTTTTCCCAGCATTTCCTCAGAGAAATTAGATATTCTATTCACTGCATAAATTTTCAGGTTTTGCTAGCACGACACTCAGGGTGTTGAATTTTTTATGACAAAAATGCTGTAATAATTGTTGAACAGATGTAAGTGTTGGAGACTGGGCTCTGGCAGACCTCGTGAAACCTCTATTAGCAATTTAACCCCTTCATTGCCATAACAGATTGAGCAAGCGCTGCAATCAGTCCGCATCACCTGCAATGCATGTTTATATTAGGATTTAACCCCCCCCCCTCCCAAAAAAAACCATGTCCTCAGAGAATTCTATTTGTTTTTATTTCAGGAGGGGAAAAGTTTAATGCAAATGCAATTGTAACTTATCGCCTCTTTGCTTCTTCAACTCTTAATTGCTGGAGAGGATTCTGCCAGCTTTCTTGCATAAAAGGCATTGATTTTATTTTTTTATTTTTTTAAAGCAAATTACTTATGGAAATTCAGATCTTAATGACGGGTCAAAATGTTTCCCAGAAATTTCCTCTTTAAAATCTCGAACGTTTAAGGGTTAGTTGGTACTTAAATGTATCTACCACCAAAGAGATGAGAAGTCAACATTTGCACATTATAGAACCCTCAGAAGACCCCTACTGAGAAAGATCTCATTAGGGATGGAGCAGGATTCTGACCAGTAATTCTCGAACATACAAATCCCTGTGAATCGGAGGTAAATCAGTAGGAGATTGCAAGCAACACCAGAGAAGGGAGAAGCGAGAGCCCGTCAGGAGTGTAACCACACAACAGACAAAGTGGCAACTTCGACGCTGCCAACAGAGCCGCCGGAGGAGTGTGCCATGGTGACAGCTGTCTGATAGAGGGAAGGAAGCTGGCTTTCTTCTCTGCATGGGTCCTGAATGCCATGCGTAGAGTAAAATGTGGTATTATTAAAGGGTTTTGGGGGGAAGTGGCAATACTATCAGAGACTGTAGGAAGTCACAAGAAATGACTGGTGCAAAGTTGAAGACAAATGTGAATATTTACATTATAAATCTGTAAAATCATTGCAGACAGGGCCCTCTGGTGAAGTTGAATCTGATAGGGTGAACAACGTCACATGATAGACCATGATATACTATAAGTGTATTGATGAGCACTGGGGGGCTGTGGAAGTTTCTGGGAAGAAAGGCCGTGAAACTGCCCTGGCTGTACCTGATAACTTCAGTGATAACCTTCATCTCTCCCAAACGTCTCTTTCTTACCTACTTGCAGGAGAAGGACGAGCCAAGGGATGGAGCTATTTGCTCATTGGTCATCACGCCACTCATCCTGCTATTAATGTATCGAGATAGGCGCCAGAGACCTTGGACAAGAGGATAGGAGGGAGAGTGGATCAAAAAAGACCAAGTAATTAATTAATTATTAGAATTGATTCCTATGGGAGAAGGTGTCGGGGTTGGCTCAGGTAGCAGGAGGACTAAGAATGACCCCCAGCGCCATGCAAATTAACATTTCATTTTGCACAGTTTGTGTCTGCCATTACGCACTTCATTTCATGGTTCGAAGAACCTGCACTCAATTTGATATGATTTTATTATGCATGATTACTGCGGTTTGGCATAACTTCAGCTTTTTGGCCTTAGCGGAGGATTTGTAATTGGCTTAATGCAACTATGATACTATTTCAAACCGCAATAAAGAGCGGCACAGACCAAGGCCCGACTTGTGCTATTACAGCCAGACATACAGAGTGAGACCAAACAGATATGATTATTTGGCCTCGGACAGTGCACGACATGGAAAGACTTCGTGCCCACTTGTAGCCTTGATGTACAACAGGGGATTACTACAGATGTACTAATTGATGCTTTGTAGCTGTGAGTTATATACATTCAGTGCAAGAAGCCATAAATACAATGGAATCTAATGTATTCAAAAGCTCAGCTTTACAATATATCTAAAGGATGTGTAAACAAAAGCAATTATTCCGAATTGTATTCAACCTACAAAAAAAAGGCAAGTCGCGCTCTGCATTGGTTAGTATTATAAAACACGATTGATACAAGGACAAAAGATTTAAAGGTCAAAATCCTGTTCTATTTGGGACATTTGGAACATACAAAAATGTATAGAATTTTCCTTACAAGAGCTTACAATCTAGTAATATGGCCTTAATAACGGCAATATGTCTGGAACCCAGCTCCCAAATATTAGGTAACAATTGTGTGTGCATGTGTGTGTATCTATGTAATGATGTATGGTTGTGTGTTTATGTATTTGTGTGTGTCTGTTTCAGTTGGCTGCTATTTATAATTAAAATAACTTGCAAAAGTATAGTGATATTAAGACAGTATGTTGCACTAACTCCTTCTATTTCTGGATACACATACAAAAAACTCATAATAAGTTTACAGTGTATATTAATTTTGACCTAAAGAAGTTTACAACCTGCTACAAATTTCAGGCTTCTGTAAATCATCGGTGGACTAGTATGGTTCCCAGCAGCAGTTGGTGTTTTTATTAATAGTTTACTCTCCAGGATCCCAAGCAATTTTTTGTTATACAGAGGGGAAACGAGATACAGTATACTCACAATTAATGTCTAATATCGGTTAGGTAAACCCTAAATGGTGCTTTTGGGAACTTGTTGCTAATCTGGAAGTTTAATCATTTCCTTACTTCCTTGATGAAATGTGTATTGTCTCTACTGATCAATGAAGATGGAACCACTCCAATGTCCGTGTCCAATGGTCTTCTTCATCATTTCTATCACTATGGTGGGTAAATTGTGGAGGTTTTGATCTACTACCATAACAATCAAGGCTAGTTGGAGGGCAACAGATATTAATTTTATGCAAAAAAAAGCTTTTCTTGACTACTTAAGTGATGGAGGGAACTGTCTACCAGATATTGCACCCTTTATGTTGGAGTTAAAATATGATGAATAAGGAAATCAGCGCAGTCTTCTGTATATTGCAGATGTCTTATGTGGGATGGAAGACTACTAGTAAGAACTAATAACTTACCTTAAAGTCTTCTCTTCCTCCCAAGTCTACTAGAATCATTGAGGTCGGCCTTAGTGAACTAGTTGACTGTTGACTGTTGGCCAAAAATCCTTCAGACTAGAATATGCCAAATTGGTTACCAAGAAAATGAGGTTGGGGTACTGTAGTACGTAAGCAAAGATGGAGTAGCATGGGTAAGGAGCTGCCTAGTCATTTTTTTTAAATTAAAAATCATAATCCCCCAATTATTCATGTTCAGAAGGTCATCAGAGGTCACCTAGGCTTCAATAATGCATTCAGTTGTGGTAAGCACAAGTAGATTGCACTTGTGGTGTTTGGAAAAACACATAACTCATGTAACATCACAAGTGGGTATGTGGTCATTGCAAATGATGATACCATTTTCAGGTCTACTTTTTGAATTGTACTAACTTTGAAAACTCTAGTACAACTCACAAGATCTACACCATCGTGTACGAGGTCTTAAACTCGTCCGCTTTCAGCATCACCGGGGGCTTAACTATCTATTAGAGTGCTGGTACATTGTTGCCACAAAGTAAATAAAGAAAAAACTGACAGCAGTTTTGGCTCCCTGCCCAGTTTTATTGGTAAATAGGGGAGGGGGAATGAAGGGAGAGCTCAGACTACTATTTCTTTAAACTTATTTCATACATGTTGGCTGAAACCTCCATCTCACAAACAGCTTTCTTTTTCATCAGAAGACAAAATAAAAATGAATAACATTATAATTACTATAATAATTGAAGTGATAATATAATCACTTGGGGAGGTATGATTCACCGTACAGAGATTTTTTTAAGCTTTTTTTTTTTTTTTTTTTAAAAAATAAGACATTTTCCTTTTTTAAAAAAAAGTAATTTTCAAATTGCACATTGGCTTTATCTCATTATTCTAGAAGAGATTCGTACGGCTTAACTTTGGCACACTCACAGTTAAGGTGCCAGATATAATTCTTTACTAACTGATGAAATATATTCTTTTTTTTATTTTTTTATTAAATTAGATATGCAAAGCAGAAATTAGTTCATTGATATAAAATTTATAATTATTCAATGCAAACTGTCCTTTGTTGCGAACATGAAAAAATATAATATTATCTAGAAAACAATCGTGTTTTTTTTTTCCTATTGTAGTATCAGTGTGGAAGTGGTCACACAATGGAGTCTTTTAATACAGCATTTACAATGGTTTAGAAGAAATAAAAGATATTTGTTTTTAAATATGAATACTCCTAGCATCAATTATGAGCGAAAAGTGAAGATTAGCATTTAATAGTCAGGAAGCTCATTTGCATTCGCACATTTACAAGCTCACATCAGCTTCCCCTACATCCAATAATTATTTTATTGCTCACATCTATGCATATTCTGGTGTATTCTGAAATAGTAATAATCAGTTTCTATTTCATAAATTAGACACAACATGCCCTGCTTTGGAGATGAACATTTCAAAATTTTCAGACACGCCGTGACATCATATCAATATTTAAAAGCATTTTATGAATATTTTCCAGCCTGTCCAAGTTCATTAGAGGTGTTCATCAAGCCTGACTTTGTGTAAAAAATTCCCAATAGAATTTCAGGTCTTGGACCAGTCTGCAAGAAAATGACAAACTCTGCAGTGTATACCTGGTACAAAGACATAGGTTTACTTCTGAAATATTATAACCAGATTTTCAATAAAATCTATAACATCCAAAAACAGGAAATTATTCCGGCTTCTGTATTTTATAGAAAATAGCGACTTCATTTGGAAGAATAAATCTAAAATGCAGCATCAGCAGCAAATTATTTATTATCTTTATTTAAATGCATATTCTGATCACAGGATTTTATTCAGGCATGAAGTAGACTGGACATGAGGGTCTAGTAAGGGGGTTGGGTAGGCCATCATGAAGAGGTGGGTTTTGAGGGACGGTTTGAAGGTTTGCAGTTTGGGGCAGGGTCTGTTATGGGGAGGCAAGGAGTTCCATAGGTGGGGATCAGCACAGGAGAAGTTTTGGAGACGGTGCTATGTGATCATTTAAAGGGGTTGTACAACTTCCTGCTGGGACTTTCTTGTTTTTTTGCCACAGTGGTCAACTGGGACAGGATTGAAAAGGATAGAGCTTTGAATGGGTGGCATCAATTGTTGTCACTCTCTATGACATTAAACAGTCCTACCTATTCAAACCCCACAGATCTCCTACCATTCTATCTCTTCAGAGCTTAGGTTTAGTTATTGTGGTCTGGAGTTCTAGAATGACTTTTGCACTTGATCACTATTCCTGAAACAATGGGGAAAATACTTTTGTCTCATGTCTGGAATTTAGGAGAACAGTAACCTTTCCTACGCCATCTCACAATATACTGAATAAAATTATATTCATCCGACGACAATTGAGGAGCGCCTACAATTATTCTTTTCTTTAGAAAGAATCACGATGGTCCCATTGCAGCAGGATGTTTCAAAGGGCTATTTATTAACAATATGTAAGTGCGTTAGATTTTAGAGCAGCCAAAGAGACAGCAACTTGCATTGTCTAAAAATAATTAGGGGACTCTGTGATCAAAAAGTTTTTGTTTTCAAAATTATAAACTTGTGTTGTGTTTCTTTACATAAAAGTAAACATATCCTTCTTGAATGCTGTATTTAGCAAACCTTCAGATGCCTACCGGCGTCCTCCATCTGTAATTGCGGAGAGATGCTGAGCTTCTATTCAGGATGACAATGTGGCAATAATTTCACCTTGCTCTTTTTTTTGGGATGTCCCAGAGTTTTATTTGTGGTATATTGACAATGTCATATCTAACAACATTGCCAAATGGAAAATTGGGACAAATTAGACCAGGCCACCGATATGTCGAAACATTACTCAAGCCCAATTAAACCAAACCCACTATGCTCAAGGTCAAGTCTGTTAAGTGCACCATTCAGAGGGTAAGTTTATTTTTACTTCAATTGTTCATTTATTTATTCTTTTAAAAAATTGTTCTAGGTGGAGAATCCATTTAATCATCACAGATCAAAACACAAATCTTCAAAATATATGTTTATAATCCACTAGCCTGATTCCCCGGAATGCAGTATGAATTAAAGATCTATGTTGGCAAATTTTGATTTACACAACTATTCTAACATTCTTCCGAGGGGAATTTGGACTAAATGATACTTGTGCAATGGGTTGAACTTTACAGGAGACTAATTTGCAGCTTTGTATTAGTGCTACACCGTCAGGTTAATGTGCAACGTGTCATACATTGTGTGGTGAACTTTCTGGAGCTAATTAAATAATAACAATACAACCTTTACAATAAAAAAATAACTAGAAGGTTATCGAACTATACAATTAAAATGTAAAGCCATAACAGTGGGGCTTTGTTATGTTTATTTTGCATACACAGCTACGGATTAGTCTAATAATAATGTTTTAAAGCGTGTGACACTTTCTCTACTCTGCCGGCATTTGCCATACATGTATTTATCATTAGGGGCATTAAATGTCATTTGTATCAGTGTTTATATATCATGATTGTACAATAAGGGAGAATTGATACAATATTTTGTGGGTCAACTAGTAGATTGGGATCTAAAACATAATTTATAGACCATTTCAGGGGCAAACGCAGGATTTGTAGAGGGGGGTTTCCACACCACGCCACCAGTGGGTGTGACCAGCATGCATGGGGGCATGGCTATAATTTTAGACAGTGCTTGGCTGCTCTCCAACTCTTCCTATCCCCATAATATACATGGGCAATGCTGCGTGCACTACTGTTAGGTGCACGCAGCTCTCCCTTTTCAAGCAGAGCCGTGTGAAGTGGGGGCAGGGTCCAGCCACCTCAATAATACAGTGCCCCAGGCTTGGCGGGGGGTTTCCAGGCACTATAAAACCCCCCTTCGGTTTGCCCATGCATATTTTGATAACAATCAAGCTTAATGCTTAATGCATTTTCCTATAGAACTGTAGGGAAATATTTAAAGAAGGTGAAAATTTAATTACTCCTCTCTGAATGTATTTACTTATAGTTGGGAACACTCAAGACAGGAGCGTTTTAAAAAATCGGTGGGTCTGTGTGCTAAATTAGTGATAGTCCCTGGGATTGTTTGTAGCCATGAGCTAAGGACTCAGAGTATAGGAAAGCTGGAACACAGGAGCTCAGACAAGACACAACTTTATACTACAGCAAGAAGTTGTCAAGTTACAGGCCACATCTCCAGACTCAGCTGTCCCCTGATCATTGCTGCCCAAGGCAAGTGCCTATCTTGCCTGTATGGTAGATGCATCCCTGTTTGCAATACAAACTTAGCACTATATTAGAACTAAGTTGGGGCAGCATTGTGGCTCGGTGGTTAGCACTTCTGCCTCACAGCACTTGGGTCATGAGTTCGATTTTCGACCATGGCCTTATCTGTGTGGAGTTTGTATGTTCTCCCCGTGTTTGCATGGGTTTCCTCTGGGTGCTCCAGTTTCCTCCCACACTCCAAAAACATACTAGTAGGTTAATTGGCTGCTATCAAAATTGACCCTAGTCTGTGTGTGAGTGTGTGTGTTAGGGAATTTAGACTGTAAGCTCCAATGGGGCAGGGACTGATGTGAATGAGTTCTCTGTACAGCGCTGCGGAATCAGTGGCGTTATATAAATAAATGGTGAAGATGATGAAGTATACTAGATTAATATACTAGATGCCACCACTAAATTTCAAATTGAATAACGGCATTGAATACACTTTTTTCCATTCTGGCAACCAGAGTGAATAGATAACAAAAAAATACAGATTTTCCAAATTCCAGCCACTTAATAAACATCCCATGAAATGAATTTACGGAGTCTTGTCTCTGCCGATAACCACGACATCAGCATCCAGCAGCATTAGTGAGCAGAACAATGTAATCTCGGTGGAATTAAAGCTCACGACTCCTGAAGATTTGTGAATATAGCAATTTGGCGAGGAGATTACTTGTGAAACGTACTCTGCCGATGTGCAAATCCAGCTAATTACCTGTGTGTGTTATATAAATGTTTATTTCCATGTCAGTAACCTGGAAACTGATTTTTTATTCCATTGTGCTTCATAAAAAATAAAAAAATAAAAAATGATTGTCAATGTTGTCGCACAATGCTTTTTGATTCAATTCCATTTTGAGTGACTAGCTGAATAAAACCACTCAACTAATTTGAGATTGTTTAGGAAAGTATAAGTCCAGAAACTCAAGAGCACTTAATGTAACAATAATACGCGGCAGACGCATGCGGAGAGCCTCCATTTAGATTTCCACTGTCGAGCCAATGATTTGAAAAATGTTTCAGTAATTTGTAGCCGTATGTGCTACCCACCTCGCCCTTTGATTTATTAACTTCTTCAAAGAGGCAAATTATTTTGCAATCATAACATCAAGTTTGCTAATCTGGGTTCGCCTCAAAGTGTAATGTCACTGATAGATTGTTTGATGTCTGAAACCTTTATTATTTTCTTTTAAAAGCAATCAGTGTTAGAGAACTGTTCTTATGTATTCTTTGACTTGTGCCACTTACATTTTTATTGCTTTAACTGTTTCAATGTATAGTTCCTGCACAGAAAATGCAGGCTCGGAAAAAGACAATCTATCTGGCCAGATCTCTATATCTCTTCATGTGTACTGTAAAGCAGGACCTGCTCACTTAAATTATATCATTTTTTTAGAACAGGGGTCAGGGAACTTTTTTACCTTTTACCCCAAAATATATTTAGATACGCCGATGTTACCACCGTAATTTGAAAGGAAGGAAATCATATATTATTAATTATTGGAATTCAAAATTTTATTGAATCTATTCAAAATTTCTTTAAAAGCTTCAACTTCAAAACTTCAGGTTTTGGAGAAATGATGTTGCTTCATTTTAGATACGAGAGCATCAATATTGGGGCATTTTGATGTCAGAGCAATTTGGATACAGTCTTCAGCGTCCAATCGATTTCTCTGCTTTTTTTTTATGTTCGTTAGAGTGGAAAATCCTTGTTCGCAAAGGTAGGTTGTTACAAAAGGCAGCAACTTTTTGACTGGCTCCTCATGTGCAATTTTGATGCCTTTGCAGCTGTTGACATCCAAAAATATGACAGATCTGCTTTGTTTTCAAATGCAATACGTGCTTCATTATTGAATCGAAGCGCAAGAAGTGCCTCTGCCGACCCTTGAGGCTCTTCTGGTACAACATCAATTTCACATTTAAAGGGGTCTACAATCCAACTGACAGCTGTGAATCGGCAGCATTACCCCCAGGAATTTCATTTTTACCCCAGTTGGGGTAATTTACCCCTGTTCCCTGACCACTGTTTTAGAATGTGTTCCACTGTGAATTCACAATCATCACAAGCTTTGCTGTGTCATATTTTCTTTCTAGGACTGTTGCTATTTGCTGATAGAAATCTTTACATTGGTATGTTTATTTTCCAAGATTTTTGACTACTGAGTTATTTAGGTATCAGGACGATTGGGTGTATGCTACAGGGAACATAGAATTGATGGCTGCCTGGGTATTGTGAGTGAAAAAGCTCTAAAGTAGAGGGATACAAATAGTGTCAGGTGCACAAAAACGTAAACAGGGTTCAAATCTATTGGCACTAGTAATTACAGGAGAAAATTGTACTTAACAAGGATTTGCTTCTAAAATCTAATGGAGTCACCAAGTTATCCTAGAAAGTTTAGAAAGTGCAGAGGATTTAGTGAGAATGACAGGACTCAGTCAGATACAGGACTTAGTAATAGTGATATGATTCTGTGAGAAAGACAGGACTCAGTGAGAGTGATAGGACTCATACGAGTCATATGATTCAGTGAATGGGAAAATACTCAGTGAAAGTGGCAGAACTCAGTGAGAGTGACAGGACTCAGTATGAGCATTATGCTTCAGTAAGAGTGATAGGATTCTTTCTCAGTGATCAGACTCAGTGAGAGTGACAGGACTCAGCAAGAGTGATAAGACTCAGTAAGAGTGACAGGACTGCGTGAGAGACATAGAATTAAGTGAAAGTGATAGGATACAGTGAGAGTGATAGAGCTCAGTGAAAGTGACAGGACTCAGTGAGAGTGATAGGACTCAGTGAAAGTGATAGCATACAATGAGAGTGACAGGACTCAGTGAGGTTGATAGGATACAGTAAGAGTGACAGGACTCAATAAGAGTGACCAGGACTCAGTGAGAGTCATAGGAGACAGTAAGAGTGACAGAACTCAGTGAGAGTGACAGGACTCAGTGAGAGTTATAGGATACAGTAAGAGTGACAGAACTCAGTGAGAGGGATAGGACTAGGTAAGAGTGATAGGATACAGTAAAAGTGACAGAACTCTGTGAGAGGGATAGGACTAGGTAAGAGTGATAGGATACAGTAAGAGTGACAGAACTCTGTGAGAGGGATAGGACTAGGTAAGAGTGATAGGATACAGTAAGAGTGACAGAACTCTGTGAGAGGGATAGGACTAGGTAAGAGTGATAGGATACAGTAAGAGTGACAGAACTCAGTGAGAGGGATAGGACTAGGTAAGAGTGATATGATACAGTAAGAGTGACAGAACTCAGTGAGAGGGATAGGACTAGGTAAGAGTGATAGGATACAGAAGAGTGACAGAACTCAGTGAGAGGGATAGGACTAGGTAAGAGTGATAGGATACAGAAGAGTGACAGAACTCAGTGAGAGTGACAGAACTCAGTGAGAGTTATAGGATACAGTAAGAGTGACAGAACTCAGTGAGAGGGATAGGACTAGGTAAGAGTGATAGGATACAGTTAGAGTGACAGAACTCTGTGAGAGGGATAGGACTAGGTAAGAGTGATAGGATACAGAAGAGTGACAGAACTCAGTGAGAGTGACAGAACTCAGTGAGAGTTATAGGATACAGTAAGAGTGACAGAACTCAGTGAGAGGGATAGGACTAGGTAGGAGTGATAGGATACAGTAAGAGTGACAGAACTCAGTGAGAGGGATAGGACTAGGTAAGAGTGATATGATACAGTAAGAGTGACAGAACTCAGTGAGACGGATAGGACTAGGTAAGAGTGATAGGATACAGAAGAGTGACAGAACTCAGTGAGAGGGATAGGACTCAGTGAGAGCTATAGGATACAGTAAGAGTGACAGAACTCAGTGAGAGGGATAGGACTAGGTAAGAGTGATAGGATACAGTTAGAGTGACAGAACTCTGTGAGAGGGATAGGACTAGGTAAGAGTGATAGGATACAGAAGAGTGACAGAACTCAGTGAGAGGGATAGGACTAGGTAAGAGTGATAGGATACAGAAGAGTGACAGAACTCAGTGAGAGGGATAGGACTCAGTGAGAGTTATAGGATACAGTAAGAGTGACAGAACTCAGTGAGAGGGATAGGACTAGGTAAGAGTGATAGGATACAGTTAGAGTGACAGAACTCTGTGAGAGGGATATGACTAGGTAAGAGTGATAGGATACAGAAGAGTGACAGAACTCAGTGAGAGTGACAGAACTCAGTGAGAGTTATAGGATACAGTAAGAGTGACAGAACTCAGTGAAAGTGATATGACTAGGTAAGAGTGATAGGATACAGTAAGAGTGACAGAACTCAGTGAGAGTTATAGGATACAGTAAGAGTGACAGAACTCAGTGAGAGTGATAGGACTCAGTGAAATAGATCATACAGTGAGGATGATAGGACTCATGAAAGTGATAGGATTGGACTGGGAACATGAAGCAGCTGGTAATTTTGAGCAGGCCAACACAACCCTCCCACTGATCTTATCTAACTTCCTCTTGTTGGATCAAATACTTCTGTGTCATCATATAGAATCTCCTTTTGCATTACCCCCATTATGAGAAGGAACACACCAGAGTACTCACCACTAAGATGTATCTTTGTGTTAGTCTGAGATAGAAGAAGTAGAGGTGACTGTTTCCTGTTCCGTGGGCATCTGTCTGCCTTTGTTCTGGTCCAGTGAAACAATTTTTCAGTGGCTGTGGCTCCTGAGGAGCCCCACAAGAAAGCCTAAATATTGTCCCATGCTTCAGGACATTAACTATGTCACAAATATCTGTCCGACTTACAGCTAATGTGGGCGCGTGTCTCCAACAGGCCCCCTATGGCCTGACATAGCAAGAACTTAATAACACGAACAGCAGCACTCGCTCACCCCACACTTATAGCCCTGCATGGGCAACATGGAAACATTGTATTCCTACCTAGAGAGCAACATCTCTTTGTGCAACCAAACCAGGACCCTCCACATACCTGGCTAACTATCAGATTATTTTTAATTGGCCTATATCTACCCATATTCTTCTAATCAAACAATCAGCTCAGCTAACAGCAATTCATTACAGACAAAAATTATATATATATATATATATATATATATATATATATATATATATATATATATATATACACACACACACATATATGTACATAAACATTATTCTACTTTGGGAAGCGCGGTGATCTAAACTATAATAATCACTTACATCCAAGCTAACTTAACAAAAATAAGTTAATGAGTGAACTAAATATAATTTAGTGACTGAATAATCAACTATGTGCAAAGCAATTGATTTGCAATAAAAACCTAAAGTCCAATATTGTGCTTTGCATATTGATAAAGCAGCAATGAGCGATGCATTACACTGAAACCTGTAACAGAGGCACAAATTTAGAATTGACAGTGGCACCCGGCACATACTTACTAGGAGAAAGATTCTGCATCCTGACACAATTCTTTTCAGTTGCATTAGTGAGTCTATCATTTAGGAAGTGGGCAACTATATTATATGTCAAGCATTTAGCTTGGCCCCAAAAAATAAATAAATTGTGCTTCGGTGATATTAATAAATAATATAATAGTTGTCTGTATAGTATTGCATAAGGAGAGTCATGCATAAGGTAGAACAACTAAATAAATAAATATGTACATTTTAGTGTTTTACTATTGATGTCCTTGTTCAATAACATAATGAATCACCCATGGCAATCAAACAGATATTATCATTTTCTAAACTGTGATAAAAAAAAAACGACAGCTATGATCTAATTGATTACTTTGGTACAAAGAAAATTTGAGAACATTACACCATTCTATAAAATAAGCCCCGCGTTGTTAAATATATGTTTCAGCCCTAGGCAGTACTCTGAAAGAACAATTTTTGGAGCCTGAGCTATTTTTCCCTAATAATAATGTATTTTCCTCTCACTTATATTCTCCATTTAGATATCTCGGTGTCATTTGGGGTGCTAATTGAGAGGAGTCTTCAGCTCATCAAGACGATTAGAAGTGATAGATAAAAATTTCTATATACGGGCGATGCTCAAATCAGCTCGGCGTGAGACCATTTTTCTTTTATCTAATCGACGACGAGAATAATAGGAAAATATTACCACCGAAAAGATACCATTATTTCCTCTTTTTTTTTTTATATAATCTCTGATGGAAAAATTAATTTTTGAAAGCGACAATTTAAAATACCTTAAACACTGTTAACTCAGATTTCCTTTAAGGCAATTAATTCAATCGTTTCAGAATTAGATTCGCTTTTACAATTATTCCTGTTCCTGTTGGTAACTGCAGGGAACTTTCTTGTCTTTAATAGCCGCAGTACATGTATTGATGAATTATTGTTAACTCCCGGTGTCCTACAATAAAACAAACAATTGTAAATAAATGAGGGCGGGGATCAGAAAATATCACCTGGTTACATTTGTTCGGAAAAAATTGTGAATGTTTTATTGATATATAAAACCAAAGAGTAATTCAAAAACATTCTAAGGATATTCAACAATGTTAATAATGTAATTTAATTGTAACTCTTTACGCTTTATAGCATTTGTTGTTCAATAATGACATTTTAGAACATAATTTTGTGTGTAAGAGACATTATGAGAAACATAAATGTTTAAAATTCCAAAATTCACCAGAAGTGAATAAAACCAGGCTTAACTATCAAAACCGTCACCAGGCGTGGGTGGGTGGGATCTTGCAAAGCAAAATGAGACACCCTATAAAAGAACCTATGACCCTCCCACCTTCCATTCATTGGTCGGGCCTGAAACAAGGTTAACCCCTTCAGGTAAGTGTAAGCTCGAACGCAGCACTGTCACTATTTAATTGCGTTCGTCTATAGGGACTTTCTTGTAAAGACTGAAACTTGCAGAACCTTGTAAATTGCAAAAATCTTTCGCTCACTGTTTTTTTTTTTTTGGGGGGGGGTTAGGACTTCTCATAGGCTAGTGTTTTCAGTGTCTAGCAGTTATTTCTGCAAGCAGGAAACTGCAGAGTACACTATTTGTTTGTAAATATGCTGCGTAAGTATCCAGTTTTTACTACACAAGTGCCGAAGCGCTTTATAAACACTACTGACAGCATTCATAAAGCGTATTATCGGTAGTGTCCCAGGAAATCGGTGTTTACACTGCTCTCACTCAAAGACCTATCTGTCCCATGATGCTTTGCTGCAGTGCCTGGGGTTACTCAGGCAGGACTCCTTGTAGGAATCAATCAAGCTAAGGATTCAGGCATGGAGAAATTGTAGAAGCTTAAGTACAGGCAACTATTGGAATCCATATGTGCCGGAGAGATCCTCAAGGAAATGGACATATTTTGCAGACGTATCATCATCATCATCACCATTTATTTATATAGCGCCACTGATTCCGCAGCACTGTACAGAGAACTCATTCACATCAGTCCCTGCCCCATTGGAGCTTACAGTCTAAATTCCCTAACATACACACATGTAGAAGTTTATACTCACACCTTACGCTTTCAAATAAAAATAACATTGATTGAAATTCCCCTTTAAATGGCTGCATAACATAGAATAAAAATGCATTGACTTTATTTTTTATTTTTTTATTTTCTAAATTTTAGCGCGCTTTATTTACCATCCAACTTGCGTACATGCAGTGCAAATAGTGAATAGTCACTATTGGACACATTGTTCAGTTAATAAAGGCAGCAATTTATTAATGCGAGCCTCATGAAAATAAATATTCAGTTTAAATTGCAACAAGATGAAATGTACGATACCACAGAACTTATATACTGCAAGCAGAGCCATGCGCGTTTCGCCGTCGGGACTTCATCAGAGAGCCGGTCCAGATTTAAATACACATAAATGTCCAATAAGGATTAGTGGGTGTATATCTTATAAACCAATCAGAGATCTTTTTGCTGCCAATGTCACGCTAAGGAGGAAGTACATACATATATATATATATATATATATATATATATATATATATCCCCCCAGATCTTACATTTCTCATAATTATCTGATAGATATTGTCTAATATCATATAAACCAGTATTCATCAAATATTTACAGAGAGTAAACAAGACCAAAATCTCCGATTACAGATCTCCATATATATGCCATGAAATGAAAACAGCTTCATTTTCTATACCTCCCTCTCTAAATTTCCACTTTGATCTCTGGAACTAGTAATGAGAAATCTGAAAATAGGTTTTTCTGAACATAAAACTATTGATATAAAATGGCATTTTATTCCCTAAACTGAATACCCCAAAATTTCTGTCCCTGCCTCTGATTTTTCTTTCCTAACCCCCCTCTCATTTACCGTTCCAAATCCCACCCTTGCTTTATTATGTTCTTAATTTACTTTTTTTCCCCTAAAAATTAAAATATATATATATATTTTACAATTTTTCTTCTGCTATATAAGATGGCTTTTCTTTTCCTAAAAGTATCATTGTCATTTATGTATAAGGCACCTGAAGGGTTCTGCAGCGCCGTAAATGTCAGTGAAACCACTCACAGATTACACAATATGCGGAGAAGTTACAGAGAAGTGCCAGGACAGAACAATGACAAATTGGGTTGAGAGACAGAACAACTACCAATGACACAAGGAGCAGACAGGACGAGTTACACAGGAGAAAGGGGGACAGACCAGGAAACATACCTGCGTGAGGCTAGACGGCGACCAGGAGCACGGCGGGTGCAACTTACATAGCCTGAGGCGCTGATGGAGACATGGGTACTATTGCCAGAAACTTATGGTGTCTGTAAGGTGTCAGTAGTGTTGGATAGGGATGTTAGTCCACACGGTGTTAAACTTGACCAAGTTGTTGGTTTATTTGAGGACAGGAACAACAGCAGTGATGCAGGTGCACACAGGGTTAATGGCTGCAGCAGTTGTAACAGTTATAGAATGCAGTCAGGGTCATACAGCAGCAGGATGCTGATGTTATTAATCACCTCCCCCTGCACCAGTTGGCACTAGAGGACCAACGGAGAGTGTGTGAGAGTGGAGACGGCAGGCCGGAGGTGGTAACTTGGAAAACACAGGTGACAGTGATGGGAAGAAGACACGAGGACAGAGGGCGCTTGTGAGCTTACAATCTAGAGGGGAGTGGCAAACACAAAGAGGGTGCCACGGATGATTTTTGTTTACCTCTTTTCAGGTCCTTTTTCTCCAAAATGGCAACCCAATGCTGGCAGGAATTGTTTTCTGTACAGAATCTGAGGTAAAACAAGATTATGCTGCAAAATGTGGTCAGTGCTGTTTACTTTAATTCCAAGATGGCCGCCGAATGTTGTGGGCGTGGCCTACTATGATTTGTATGTCGCTGCGTGGCATGTCTGACCGAAGGGCACACATTCTAAGGTGGAAATAAGCACAATATCCAGTGTAAAATTATGTGCACGAACAGTATAAATACAGAGATTTAAAAAAAAAAATTAAAAAAAATCGTACGAAAAGAATATAAACCAACATGCAAATGATCTGTCATCTTTCACAGCTCCCATGAATAAACAAGGTGCTGCGTTCTCAAGGTTGCACCTTCCAATTCTCAGGCCAGCCCAATCCCCCCATCGCTCTCAGTCCATTGCCTTAAGTGTCAGCGTTCACTCCATCCTATTACTTATCTGCAGATTTTCTGAAATTATGAAATTTACATATACGAGGTGTTTAATTGGATGAACAGATGGCGTTTCATAAAATGATTCTTCATCTTCATCAGTGACTCTTCTTTTGTATTTACAAAGAGCGTACTTTTTTTTTTTTTTCTTTTTTTTTAATCCACTCCGAAAGGGAATTTTTTTTTTTTTTTAAAAAAAATAAAAATCTTTTAACAAGAAACCATCTATAACCGGGAAAGAAGAAAACTCCTCTGTGCTTTGATCAGACTGTTAACGGCAGAAAAAACACGGCTTGTGACTGATATACATATGAGGGATTGAGTTGAGGAATAAAATGCACAAACGTTTAAATGGAGAAAAACAAAATTTGAATGAGAACATGAGGCTGTTGTATTATTCCCTTATATATATTCTTTGCGTTCTCTCCTTTTGAAAGAAGACGTTGATTTTGACAAGATATATAGTCATGCTCATACACTCCTGCCAGCCTTGTATCTATATACATATGCTTCGGCATGCGGAGGGTAAGAGACGTTTTAAATATGATGCATTATCGTAGGGGTATGCTTGCCATTATAGTGCTCCAATTAGGAGCTCGACTCCACGGAATTCAGATGTTTCACAAATCACACACAAACATGGTCATACATATCATAAGCGAGATTTGCATATTCGGATGTCTACAGATCTTAGAACAGAATCTCCCTCATACATAATGTCCCCTATCACATTCATTGCAATGCAAAACAATTTAAAACTTCTGAATAAAGTTAATGCAGTCAGTCGGTTGCATGTTAGGAAATTTCTGGTCCCTATGGGATTTTTGAAAACGGGTCCCCTTCCCCCCCCCCCCCCCCCCCCTTCAACCAGCTCATGAATTCGCTGAGCTCTAAGCTAATATTTGCCCAAGAAATCTGTCTGTGTTTGAAATTGTAACCCCCCGAAATATCATCTGTAGACCCTTCTGTGAATCCCAGTAGTCATTTTCTGCCGTTGCGTCAACTTAAAATGCGGAAAGGGCATCTCGCAGTAACATCATATCATGTGTGCAATGATTATTGAATTAAACTGTAATTCCCATCAGTCATTATGTGCACGCATTGAAAAACAGCATTAAACACTACCGTGCTGATTCATTAAGGAAAGTAAGGCAAAAAAAATGAGTACGTTTTCTCCTGGGCATGTTACAATGCAAGGGGGCAAATTAGTTTATTGTATTGCACATAAGTTAAATAGTGGCTGTTTTTTCATGTAGCACAAAAATACTTGATAGCTTATTTGTACACTGAAATTTAACGTTGATATTTGTGTGCTACATGAAAAAACAGTCAGTATTTAACTTATGTGCAAAACAGAATACTAGTTTGCACCCCTTGCATTGGTTTTGACCAGGAGACTGAAATAAGAAGTTTCTCAAGTTAAGATCCTTAATGAATCAGGCTCCTAGTGTTTGAATTGTGCTCAGAGAGAACACCTGCAGAGAAGGTAGCACAAAATCTTAAGTGGGAGAAGGCAGGCCAAAAGTAAAGTCTGAAATATAATTATGTCAGACCTTTCTTCACCTTTAATGTGACCTTGCAACCCAGTGAGAAACATTTTTTGCAGGAAAAAGAGGTGTAATACAAAACCCACAATACCCTGGTTGCAGAAGTGTGCACAACCTTTCATAACGAGGCTGCAGCTGTGTTCAGAGTTAACCAATCACATTCAAAATCATGTTAAAAGCTAATTAGTAGACACCTGCCAGCAATGATGGTGATTAACCCCAAATAAAGATCAGACGTTCCTGTTGGATTTGCTTGCAGATTTCTTGGTTGTCTCCTTCTGGGATAGTCATGAGAAAGAAGTGAAAATAATAAACGTACAATACCACTGTTGCATAAGTGTGCACACCCCATAAACTGATACTTTTGTTTTTATTATAGCAGTGACTCTTTTATCGTCTATCAATCTTTTTCTGGGTTCCATAGAACATTTTTTCTGCAGAAAGAATGCAAAGTAGTTACCCCTTAATGCTGCAGAATAATTAATGTTGTATCTTAACCATAAGACAGCATTGAAATAGTTAGATATGTTTGAAAATAATTTTACTTTCATTTGGAGAATAAAAGATTATTAAAACAAAATGAGCAGACATCACATGCATATATACATACTTACATACTTACATACATACATACATACATGAATAAATAAATACATACATACATACATACATACATATATAAAACTGAGATCTAAGTGCTGAGAAATACAGAAACTACAGTGTACAATTTCGGAATGTGATCGGGGTGAGGAAGAGGCGTTTGGCCGTAGTCAATGTCCAGTACACACAGCCCCGTCCGACTCAAGCTCTGGACATCTCTCCGATGCTTGTTTATTCAGTTGTATCTCTTGCTCCAGCTACAGGTCTGGTATGCATGCTATAACATGTGTTTGTAATCAGGATCAACTTTAAAAATGTATTTTATGTTCAGTAGACATTAAGAACAGCCTCATAAATGTATTTCAGGAGAGGGGGATTAAAAAAAAACATTTTTTTTCACTCATTCATCATTAATGCCTATATTTTTACCTGGTGACCTTAACTCAATATATTTATTTTTTCTGTGCGTTCTTTTGCTGATCATACATAGGTATTGGACGTACCCTGCAGACTTGTAAAGTAGAGAAGAGGAGACCTACACCCGAATTCATCAGCGCCTGTATCTTCAGATCCGTTCTTTGTTGAATTCGGGAGTACGCAGAGCCGATTTACGTGAGTTTTTAAACAAACTCACGTTGCGCTCAGGATGCGTACCTTGATGAATCCAGCCCATAGTGCAATAGTCCTTGTAGACAGAAGAAAACAGATCATAAATATTTCGGCTTATTGAACAAGGGACATAATACTCTGCATCTCTCCATGTACATACAATGAGAAGGGACAATGAGACGAATGTTCAATATTTAGAATACAGGAAACAGCACTGAGCAGTTATCCATTCACACTGATCAAACACAGATTTGTACTTGGCAGAGTAAGAACTAGTACTAGGCAATTGTTAAATATTAGAAGAGATAATTTTTTTTCATGGACAAAGTTCCAGAAACAATTCTTCAGAAGCAGAAATTTTTACTGCAAATCTGGGGCAATTGACAACATACATGAGTAGCTATGAAAGATAATAAAAATGTAAGTAACAGTTATTACAGGATTATTTCACATTTAGTTCGGTATAGTATATATGACAAAATCAAACATAGCTTATAGTCTAAACTGAAAAAAAGCAAAACAATATAAAAATGTTGATTGGCAATGAGCTAGTTGTAAATAAGATGTTTAAATGTAATTTCTAACTGGATAAGAATTCTGCAAAAGTCATCTATGAAACTAGACATAATGATTTTGATATTTTAAGACTTTCCCAGGAGGTTCCTTCAAAGAGGAGAGACTTTTGTTTGTCTACATAATTTGCCCGAGAACGAGTTTGTTGCTTGCCTGAAAGAACTGTAGCATGCCGGCTAATGAGGGACACAGGAACTGACAATCTACAAATCACTAGACCCTCATTTCAATTAAGTTATCTAAACGCGCAGACTCTTGTTTAATAAGTAAGGAGCTGACAAGAGTGTTTTATACCCCGTCATCCAGAACCTTATTTTAATAGCATTGCTCTTTAAAAAGATTTAAAAAAATAAAATGATGTCTACATATTTTTTTTTAATCTTAACCTTCTTTTTATCAGTTTGAAAATCCCATATTGTCTGAATATTTTTTCAATGTGATTGCAGTGATTGTGAAATGCTGCTTATGATACATTTTAGGAAATAATAAATCACATGTAGATGTAGGGCAAATATACAATATTTGCCTAGTCTCCCGGAATGTCCTGGAAACTCATGTAATTCTGGGAGTTCTTCTGGGCTCCCAGGAGTCTAGCGCTCCCTCCGGGATCACGCAGACTTAGCTAGTGAAGTGGGTGATGGTACCTAGATGACATGATACATCAAGAAATGCATCACAATGGCCTCATACGCCCTGATCCCCAAGTCTCCGGAGGTGCGCTACTAAAAGTTGGCAAGTATGAAATAGATTAAGATACATTTAGGGCGATGAAGCAATTTCACGTTCACCCGCCATTATTTTGCCGTTCCAAACAGGTGTATCGCTGGGTTTGTACTGCTACAAAGGATCACTGTGCCATGGATGCTCACTGCAATGAAATATGCGTCACGTGCAGGTTTTGTTGTATCCTGTGCTTACGACTTCCTATGCTAAGAAAGGCGGAACGTGGGCTGGGAAAATGGGCAAGTGTTCATGCAAACGCGACCGATGCAAACTTGGACTCAGACTCATATATACGACTGTCAGGAGGCGCATGTCTTGCTCATGCTCGTCACCTGATGATGGCAGACACTTCTGATTGGCTAATTACATCCACCCCTTCCACTGATAGTAAATAATGCTTTAGTATATTATATGACATTGCATCCATCTATTCACGCTACTCAATTGATATTTGCATTAGGACCACAGCACAGAAGATTACCATTTTGATTTTTAAAGGGGAAAATGATGGATGTTTGTGTTTCATTGAATTTGATTTGTGCTTTTATGTTGCATTCGTGTCTGTATGTAATTGTATTTTACATGGTAAACGGGGCTTTTGCATTTATTGATAACACTGTCCACACATTATTGTCTTGTTTATACAACACATCATTACAGTATTATATTGTGTATAAATCATACTTACCTACTCCTGGAAACTTGTTTCCGGGAGAGGGGCGTGACTAGGGGAGCGGGGCACTGCCAAACGTGTTATTTTGGCCCCCGCCCCTGTGACAGAAATTATGTTTTGCGGGGGGCGAGGACAAAATGGCGCGATTCTCGGTGAATCGCGCCATTTTAAGAAGGGAATTCCGGGATGCGGGAGAAATGCCAACTCTCGCGGGAGCCCAGGAGACTGACCTGAATTTCGGGAGTCTCCTGGACTCTCCGGGAGAGTTGGCGAGTATGGTATAAATCGGGTCATGTGACTTCAGCATTTATTGCTGTAATGCCGCATTTCTACGATTGTGTTACTCCTGTCGAAAATCAAGCGCATTTGCTACTGTTGCAGACACAGATTGAGATCTTGAGATGCGCCCAACTCGCACATGGAATTATGTATTTTATTTTTTGAATAGAACGCGCCCGGCTCTCCTGGAGCGCATTGTATCCTCGTAACATTTCTCTTAACCTGTTTTCTAAACATAATGATTGTGGGCACACTGTCAATCCTGTTTCACTAGCAAGGACTTTTCTCTCACAATCTTCCGATCTTTCAGCAGCCTCAACACCTACACACTGGGAAAGGAAGGGGAATTGGCGGAACAGAAGTAGCCGATCAGTGAACTGTGAAGTCTTCATTAGTCCTCTCTTGTCCCTCAAATACAATGATCTGACTTTGAACGTTGAGGTGGAAAGTTCAGAGTTGTCATTCAATGACAGCATGTCTATGTTACTATATGTTTGTTGATTGGGAGGGGGGGTCTCAAGGAAATGGCAAAATGTAGTGCTGAAACTATGACCCACCCCCCTGGCACCCTAATATAAATCATGCCTGTGTTATTCACAATGGGGCTAGGCAGTGCAATATTGTTGATAGAAGGTACTGAAAAGTTTAGTCTATTTTTATGTGTACTTGGTGGTGTGTGGAGATGTTTAAGAAACCGTGTAAATAAATTATTCAACAAATAAGTTGTGGATTTGGGTTTGCATGAGGACATGGCTTAAGCACCATTGTGGTCCGTGGTCCATAGAACCTATTGCCCATAAGTCAAACCAGGTAATCGGAATGCAAAACTTATAGAGAAACTCCAAACTTTTTTTTTTTTGGCAGATCACCCAGAAACGCAGGTTCCCATGTCCAGGAGAATTGCAGAGGCAGGAGTGAGGTCATCAGGAACTGAAGAGGAACTTCTATGGTTCTTCTGGTTGGGTGGAAGCGGGTCGCTCTGTAAGGATAAGTTTGTCGGGATATATTCTTTAACATTCATTAGTGTACTCATGTACAAATAAAGTAATAAATATTTAAAGCAAACTGGTTCCTAAATAAACGTATAAAGAAACAGTGCCAAGCTCTCAGTAAAAGAATCTCTGCCAGTGTAGTGAGCTAGAATTCCTGGCTATCGCACCCATCTCCTTGGTGACCCTTAACAGAGAAGGAAAACACGGCAGAATTTTATTGCAAAAATAGTCAATATTAAGCTTTTCAGTGCATATACATAAAAGTGCTAAGGACCAAATGGTATGGCTCCTTTGTAGTTACATGCGATCACCAGAAAATTACCAGAAAATAAACCCTCTACAATGTCAGCAGATGTTATGGAGCCCAGGATGTGGGAGATGTTTTGTAACACTCATCCTGGCTTCAAGACACCGTGGCTACCCCCTCATTTGAAACAAGTTAGTCCCCTCTTTTTCATCAGGTGCCCCCTTAGTAGATAGAGTCTGGTGATAACCAGACAATAATACTCTACACTATAGAGAGTGTTAAGAAACCTGAGATGGGGGATTCTAATGCCGAGATCTCCCCCATCCTGGCTTCAATAAACTCTGGGGCACCCTCATTTGAAGTGGTAGGTGGTCTAGTTATGAAAATGTTTTGCCTTATTAGTCTACCTCACATTGTGGGCCTGATTCATGTTTATAAAATTAATGACAATACATTCCGGAAAACTTTTTTGGAGGGGTTTCAAGTTTATTTCCAGAAAATACATTTATGAGGTTGTTATTAATGTCTACTGTTCATAAAATGCAATTTTGCTCTTGTTTGCAAAAACGTATTCTGGCACGTTCTGGTGCAAGTGATTCAACAGAAAAAAACGTGTCTTTGAGATGCCCAAAGCATGATTCAGACATTGCTGTGTGCGCTGGAGCTTGGCGCGCCCTTACAGCATATTGACTACATGCATATGACCATTCCGCTCCCCGTTCCATCTCTGAAATCGT
This sequence comes from Mixophyes fleayi, assembly GCF_038048845.1. Classification (NCBI taxonomy): domain Eukaryota; kingdom Metazoa; phylum Chordata; class Amphibia; order Anura; family Limnodynastidae; genus Mixophyes; species Mixophyes fleayi. Next base: position 5,719,802 of record NC_134413.1, on the reverse strand, counting down.
AGAAAAATACGGCACATATCGGCATTTCCGTTTCTTAATGAACCAGGCCCTTAAAGTCTATCTTCCTTGCACTTAGCTGGTGGAAGTGATACAGTTGAAACCAAGAGTTCAACCTTACGAGAAACTCAAGACTTAAAGTGCTCAAAGAATTTTTGCTTTTGTCCAGTCCAAAATAGCTGCAATCGTATAATGTGTACCTCATCTTCACAGCTCAGTTCTTAAATGATTTCATTTAGTGAATAGAAATATGTTGCTGTCAGATTGTTTTATCTTCTGTCAACCACAACTGTGGAGTAAACGTCACATATTTTATTCAAATGAAAATAAGGGTGTATTTCAAGCATTGTTGGTGTGTAGTTCTTCCAATAGATACACCCTCTTCTCACCATCCCAAAACCACGGAGGCAAAAATCATCATAGACCTTTCTAGGAACTTCAGCTAATTATAAATGTTGTAAGTCACAGGGTTCAGCCAGATTCCAAATCCTTTTACAGAGGATGTAACTGAATAAGCCTCTCATCCTAACCCTAGTTTGCACATTAACATTAAGAGGCAGCTTACATCAGTGAATATATGACAAATGGCTTCAAAATTAATTGATACATTTCAGGTGTTATCTTCACATGCAGAAATTTTAGCAATTCCTAAATTATGTTTATATTTACACCAAATGGGCAGAAAAAGAGTAATACGTAATTAATAATAAAATAAATCTTATTATCATCCGTTGTAGGATATCAATTAAAAAAGAACGTGTCTGGTTTATTTTTAAATATATGAACAATCACAGTGAATAAATATTATATATATATAGTTTATCCAGAAGGCTTTTCATGCACGCATCCTGCAAAACACTTGCCATAGAAATAATCCAACAGATGGAACAGTATTTGTAAGTAGAGACAAAGTTAATGCCATTGAATGTGCACTGGTACATATGTAATATACAATATGCTACATGCAGTATAAAAACATCTCTCGTCCTCTCAGAACATCTCTGCAGTTTCCTCAAGGTCAATCTATGTGAGCAACCCACGGACCACATTCCCAAGGTCTTTCTAATTACCACTTATTGAGTCATTTAGCCAAGCTTTGAATATCACTAAGGCAACAAACTTACCTGTTAGTTGACCCCCAAAGACCTGAACTATATTTGTCTTTTGGAGTCTATCTTAATTAGCCAAGGTTAACTGGTCAAGATAGTGAGTGGAGGTACTGGGTGCTTTCAGGTATGGCTACAAAACAACTACGTTGCTTATGAATGACAGAAATGGTAACTAAGGTATAATAATGCAAGATGATCTGAAAATGGGGCGCTTTGTGCTCATTGGAGACAGATGTTGTAGAGGAAGCTCATTAATCTGCACTGATAAATCAATGTAATAAAAATTGAAAATTGTTTAGCATATAAAACAGCTTTCCTAAAAGAATTGGCTCGAGTAAGCTCCAGTTTAAGGGTTCCCTGGAGTGAATGGAGGAGAGAGGGCAGTCTCCATTCCTGAGGCCCGGTTCGGGTCTTCTGGCCTCCCAGACAGACAGCAGGCTGATTAGCAGCTTCACCCACTAGGTCTAAAAAATGGTGGGGCAGCTTGTATTATTGGTGTCACTACATGGGGAATGAAGGAGAAAGAAGTGAGACACCTGGGTTATTGCAAGTGAAACAAATTTGCCTTGTAACATTTGTGTCTGTGCGATTCTTGTCAGTTCCTTATAGGCTAGGACTTGTTACTTGTTATTTATTTATATGCAGCTAATAAAACTAACTGCTGCTAGTTGCACCTGATTACTGGATTTCTGTGTTGGCTACTGCCTGCTTTCTGCAAAGTACAACCACCTACCGCAGGAGATGGCATCTGCTACCTGCTGAGAAGTGGTACTGTGCATAGTCCATATATACAAAAGCTCATTCATGGCCAAAAAATATACAGAAAAGCAGAGAATTATAGCTTCTTGGATCAGCCTCTTTTATGTCTTAAAGAGCCAGAAGAGCCACAAATTTATTGCAACTAATATATAACAACGTATGTGTGTGTAACGATGCTGGTGGTATTATCTGAAGCCCAATAGCCGAGTAGATATCCAGAGAGTAGTCAGACGTTTGCCGGGTCAGTACACAAGCAGGTAGTCACAGATGCAAGGTAGAGTAGCAGGTAGCAGGAGCTGAGCAAGCAGAACACTCAAGCACATGTCTGAACCAGGAAGTGCCATTTATAGGCCCAAACAGGAAACAGGATCCAAGATGGTTCCTCTTCGATGCCAAACTGGCCATCTTGGATATGGGCAAATCTAAGGGCAAGTTTGCAAATACAGAGACCTCTAGTGGTCGGAGGTGTAAATGTCAAAGTAATTCCTTACAGTGTGTTACCCAGGTGAATAATATATGTGAAACAACTGGAGTAAATACATATAATGAAATATGTCCTCAATGCTCTCTCTCATTCCTCTGCAACAAACTGTCATGTTTCGGCAGGAGAATCTCCTCTAACTGAGCAGGCAGACAATGACTGACAGATTTTCAGAATTGCCATCCCACCACAACATGCTAAATTTTGCAACAGCTGCAGATGCCGCTATCTTGGTGCGCAAACGCCAATTCTCCTCCTCTAAAAACGAGCACGTTCATAGGATAGAAGGATAGATATGTGGAAAAGGCACATGGGCGTGGTTCTAAGGTGGTAGGTGGTATAACATTTCAATTAGTTCTGAATTTCATACAATTACTTATACTTTAAAGGTGGGATGCTTTAAGGGTTTGGAAAATGCAAAACTACAGAGATGGAGGGGTGGGTGCATGATGTGGGACATAAATGATAATCTAGGGCACCAGAAAATCTGCCTATTTTTTTAAACTGTTATAAAAGGATTCGGGAAACGATTCACCGTAAATAGAAGTATTGCCCCAATATTTCCAATCATTTTACAAACCAGACCGTGAGACTTTCGTTTATCTCTAAATTTAATGCAAGCAGTTTAGATGAAAGGCTGTCAGTACCGTAGAAATGATTATTATATATATATTATCACTCATAACCCCAAGGTGTAGATATTTACAGCGCAACATGGTGGCATATTCGGGTAGAAGATTAGTTAAAGTTACTAGTTGGCGATATAAATGCCTATTAATGATATTAAGCAGGCTCTCGTCCCACATTAAATTCGTGGAGGTGGTGTTTGAAAAATGAATCCAGCAAGACGTCTATCAGCCCTGTCTTTTTGATAATGACATTGAACACGGAGTCACGCAGAAAGGTTTTGCTGCAGACAGCTATAGACGTTAGAGGGTGAAAAGAAAAATACAATTTCTACCAGGTATTATGAAAAACCGCTCACGTCCGTTCAAATAGGTGAAAAATCGTTCCCCGGATTATTTACCTGAGAATGGATTTCAGTTTGAAGAGGCCTTTATGTTGTTTCAGTGAAAGCACCTCAGATATAACCAATTTCCTTTAAGAGTGCTCCACACATTTGTCTTTATAACAATTTGAATGTAAGAGCTTTTATGCAAATGACACTAAAGTAGCGGCTTTTTTTCCCCCTAAATTGGACATTTTTATGGTTCTAATTTTCTTCTGTAATAACAGCAAAAAAATGGCTGTCCCAATGGAGTTGTGCATTTCATCTTCCGCTGTTTTTGTGAAGTTGAAATGACAAGTTTCTTTCATTTATGCAACGGATGAAAAAAAAAAAAAAAAGAAAAGTATTTTTGTCTGACTTAGTTGAAGCCGTTACTCTTTCAACTAGCGCGGTCCCTCGACACTAACCTTTCTTGCGCAATAAGGATTGTCTCATAAAATAAAAATGAAACTTAAGGAGGCTAAAAATATTGTAGTCTCATCGTTCCGTTTTTTCCGAATAAGGGACATAAATTAGTTAGTTTTAACCATTGTATCCTTTCCGTTAGGCCCATGGCATTCAAGCCCCTTTACACACAGATGTCATGCGGGTTGACTTTTATAGACATTGCTTCCTGATTTAATTGAAAATAGCATTACACAATTTATATCTGCCATTTCACACGAGATTCTCAAGGCAGCGATATAAGAAACTAAATTTAATAGGCAGGTTATTGTTGCTTAATCAAGCTGAAAAAAAAAATAAAAGGTCTTTAGCAACGTCGCTGAAAGGCGGCCGTTTCCGTTAATGTGGTTCAAAAAGAGGGACAATTGGAGGTATGTTTTTCAGACAAGGGAAAATCGGATGATCCTGTTTTGTTTTAGTGACTTGTTAACCTGTTGGATTTAAGACCCACATTCGACAGTCTCTAAATTGTCTTGAGTCACCCTTTTAAAAACCTTAATATTATAATTTATTATAAACAAAATATTAAATATGTAGTATTTCTATGAAGTGTCTTTAAAAAAACTATAAAAAAAACTACAGAGCACATAAATACCTTGGGAAAAAAAAACATTTACAAAAAGCCAAAAACCCAACACATAATTACACTAGTACAGATTCTGTCAATTTAATTGTATTATTTTTGATTATTAACATAGCTTCCCTTTAAGCTTTGAACATTTTCTATAATGTTGCCTAAGTGCACGAGATATTTTTGAAGTACAAGAAAGCGGGATACATATGCGTTTAATATAATCAATTTTTAAAGAGGTAACTTTTTTGTGGGGATTACAAGATGAGATCAAAGAAGTGCACACGTCCACCTTTTGAGCCTTCCTTAAGAATTTTTCATGTAGACATGTTGAAGGTAATGCTGATACAACATATATAACACATTAATATCCTTGTATATTTCTGTGAAAAATAGCTTTGGTGAGGTCTGAATTTATGTTTCTTCAAAGCCGTGCTTTCTGGGAATTAAATAATGAATTGCTCGATCTAATGAGGGCTCCACTCTTGAAAAGGCATTGGGAATCTGTAATTCAGTGCTACCCTGTGCAATGGATTCTTTTTCTAAACATTAAAATTTTTAACATAATTTCAAAAATGCTTAACATAAAGTGAACAATGTTCTAACATCAGGAGGTGAATGTATCAAGCTGCAAGCTTACGGCGGGTTTAAAAAAGTGGAGATGATGCCTATAGCAACCAATCAGATGATGCCTGTAGCAACCAATCAGATTCTGCCTGTCATTTTGTAGAATGTACTAAACAAATGATAACTAGAATATGATTGGTTGCTATAGGCAACATCTCATCAAACCCGTCGGAAATTCGCAGGTTGCCATTGTTCTGGTTCTCAGCGGCTGGCCCCTCCCCCAGTGTGGGTATTAATGTAATGAGGGGTTTATGGTGCTCTTAGTATTTTATAGGGCATTTTATTGCAATATGGGATCTCTATTAACTGTGGGGACTATTAAAGCAATGTTGGGGCTTATTGGGGGAATAGGCTTATTTATTAAATGTGACTGTATATGTACTGGAGAACTGGTGAAAATATACTAAATTATTATTATAATTATAATTATCATTAATATTTAGTAGCTTACGTAGTGGCGCATCCAGCTCAAATGTACTTAATTCATAATTGCTTTGTGGCTATATTATATCACTCTAACTTATTTGTCATTTACACTTGGACTGTGGCAGGAAAGGAGATTCGCGCTGGATTTTTACAGGGGTAACAATATAATGGGGTTGTCCATATTTAATTACATTTTACATTGGAAAATTCAACTTTTGCATTTATTAATAACAGACACTATTATCACTTGTGTATATGACACTGCATTACTTTACTATATTGTCTACAAACAGGGTAATGTGACTGTAGCATTTACTACTAACACTGTGAAGCTCTTGGGGCTAGATTTACTAAGCTGCGGGTTTGAAAAAGTGGGGATGTTGCCTATAGCAACCAATCAGATTCTAGCTTTCATTTATTTAGTACCTTCTACAAAATGACAGCTATAATCTGATTGGTTGCTATAGGCAACATCCTCACTTTTTCAAACCCGCAGCTTAGTAAATCTAGCCCTTAGTCACACTTATACCTTTTTGTTTGCGCACAGTTGTTCTACATATGTTCGATGTAAACATGTCTCCAACGATAGATGATACACAGAGAGGAGCTTCAAAGACGCAAATAAGGGATTCAGAACCCTGCTGAGGTCAATGCCGCTGGTGCACTTTATGCTGGCGATTCAGATAGCCGCAAATAGTGATATTATCCACATAACCTGCTATTGTTGCATGATTATTCCACATTTTTAAAGTGAATTTACAGCAAATTTCGATTAATTACATCTTGTGCACAGACTTTGCTATTTGCCAAAACATCGGCAAGGATTACGCGCCAATCTGTGAAAGTCCAATTCCCAAATACATAACAGGATTTTGTTTTAAGGCTGCATATTTTTTAAGGAATGCACAATAGTTGAGGTTGGGTTTAACAAGCATTTAACTGAACACATAACAGATATCATCAAAGCAAAAATGAGCCCTCACTGTTAGACCTGGTTTTCACTGACAATAGAGTTTGTCACCTCTTGATAAATGGAGACATTTGATTTTAACACAGCAAAATTATGCAGGAATTGACAATATTCTTGTGTATAGCACAACGACAATATAATGAAACACATAATATATTTTGTTTTAGGGCCGTCCTCTTCCTGTTGCTGCCACCCTGGCTCTGGAGAGATGGTTGGTCTTAGCTGCCATCCAGATAATCCGGGAAAATGGCGAGAGAGAAAGAAGGAAAAGTGTACTGGGCATGGTGTGAAGGACATGTGTACAGGGCATGGTGTGAAGGTATACGTGTCCTGGGCATGGTGTGAAGGATACGTGTACTGGGCATGGTGTGAAGGATAAGTGTACACAGGACATGGTGTGAAGGATATGTGTACAGGGCATGGTGTGAAGGTATACGTGTCCTGGGCATGGTGTGAAGGATACGTGTATAGGGCATGGTGTGAAGGTATACGTGTATTGGGCATGGTGTGAAGGATACGTGTACTGGGCATGGTGTGAAGGATATGTGTACAGGGCATGGTGTGAAGGTATACGTGTACTGGGCATGGTGTGAAGGATATGTGTACAGGGCATGGTGTGAAGGTATACGTGTCCTGGGCATGGTGTGAAGGATACGTGTACTGGGCATGGTGTGAAGGATAAATGTACTGGGCATGGTGTGAAGGATACGTGTACTGGGCATGGTGTGAAGGATATGTGTACAGGGCATGGTGTGAAGGTATATGTGTACTGGGCATGGTGTGAAGGATACGTGTACTGGGCATGGTGTGAAAGATAAATGTACTGGGCATGGTGTGAAGGATAAGTGTACTGGGCATGGTGTGAAGGATATGTGTACAGGGCATGGTGTGAAGGTATACGTGTACTGGGCATGGTGTGAAGGATACGTGTACTGGGCATGGTGTGAAAGATAAATGTACTGGGCATGGTGTGAAGGATAAATGTACTGGGCATGGTGTGAAGGATATGTGTACAGGGCATGGTGTGAAGGTATACGTGTACTGGGCATGGTGTGAAGGATACGTGTACTGGGCATGGTGTGAAAGATAAATGTACTGGGCATGGTGTAAAGGATACGTGTACTGGGCATGGTGTGAAAGATAAATGTACTGGGCATGGTGTGAAGGATAAGTGTACACAGGACATGGTGTGAAGGATACAGGTACTGTGCATGGTGTGAAGGATAAGTGTACTTGGCATGGTGTGAAGGATAAGTGTACTTGGCATGGTGTGAAGGATAAGTGTACAGGACATGGTGTGAAGGATAAGTGTAAGTGCATGATGTGGAGAATTATAGGACGTGGAGGGATGGATAGATATGATATCATTTTTATATTATATCTGCCTTTTTTTGTATATATAAAATATGTATTTTTTACAAAATTTTGACTTTATTTTATTTCTTGCATATAAGCAGCGGAACAGAGATCTCACACTGAGCTTCCAGTTTCCTGTATGATCCAAGCCCCCTCCCCGCAGAACTAAACACGACTTCCAGAGCAATAAGTAGCTTGAACACTGGATATTTTTTGGCGTAGCATCTGAGTATCGCTCAGCTGCCACGGCGATAAAATAGTGGTAAATCAAACATATTAAAATATAAAATAAATTTGACTTAGTTCTGGGGTGTTTCTTAATTAAACTTTTTTTACCACCTTCTGAATTACAGACTGATTTGTAGAATCTATCACCAATGCACGCACAATAACTTCACAGGTTTTAGCAATTTTATTGAACTTTTTGCCTCCGCCTATACCATTTTATAGTTAAAAAAAAAAATCTTGGTTGTGCATATTCACGAAAAGCGTAAAAAATATGTCAATTGAATTTCACAAGGTAAAAAAAAAAAAATCACGTTTTCACGGGGTGAATTATTTGCACCTGCGTTCACGGCTAATTGCGTCGTCCCCTAAGTTATGTCTCTACCATTTCATTCTATTCACTATAAATAATTGATTACCGTATTTTTCAGCAGCAAACAAAAACTTGACTTGTTTTTTCCTCTTAGTAAATTCATTGATGGTTGACGACAATGAACGCGACCGGTTTATGAAATGCAAATACAATATGCAGAGAAATAAATGTCTTTGTTTTATGGAGCACTGATACAGTAGAAGTGTAACGTGATAAAGTCTGAATATAAATAGGAGATCTTTTGATTAGCATTCCGTGATGATAGCAGATGGCGATAGGGGCTTAAAGAGCACAGAAATCTTCCAAGATGTTTACAGGACTGGAATTTATGTTCCTTCCAGAAAACACCTCCACTTCCAGGAAACGTGAATTACCATATGATGAACATATTTTCTAAATAGCTATATAGCATCAACCCTATTATGTGATTTCAATGGCAGAAACATTTAGTTTGCTTAAATGTATTATACCTAGTACAGCCGGCTGCCTGTGACTTAGAGTAGAGATTATTAACCATATCATTTACACAGGTCAGAATATCTTTGTTTTCGCAAATTGCACATTGATTTATGGATCAGCGTCTTGTAATATTCATATGCTGCATGTGTTTGAAGGATTCTGTAGGTGTTGGAACTCAAGGAATAGGGTGTGACAGTTTTTATATAATGCCCCTTAAGCTGTGCACTGCTTTGTGGATGCCTCATATCAGAGGTTAAATTCGTCCCGCCCGTTGGCAAGATCGGAGGATTTAAAAGTGGCTCCATCCAATCCTGATAGTTGGGTAAATGGATAGCCTAAGACCGATATGTGTGATCCTTACAGGTAGAGATAGACAGGGAAGATCCATTGGTTCGATTTAAATTAGTCGAACACCCTATAACAAAAGTGAAATGCAACTTTTTAGGGAGCCAAGAAGGGGCCTACTAGAAGCTGGGTGATACCACACAAGACAAGGTGGAGGAGTGGTTGAAGCAAGTGTGAGCTAATAAATGAAAAGACAAACGGAGAGATAGTGAACTTGAATTAATGAATTATTCCAAAGTACCATGACATTGATTAAAGGGCTACGGAACGCGCAGCTCTAATCGAATAAAGATTAGCGAGGAAGTGGTTAAATTGATTAAGAGTTACAGAGAAATGCTCTATGCTCCGAAATTACTGACGGGGCAGCGAGGTGCTCGAATCAAGTGAAGGATGTGGAAATGAAGAAGGACTATGCATAGTGACATGAATTAACTATAAGCCCAAGGAAGGGTGCACATATGGAATTAAGGAATAAGTCGCTTGAATTGAATGAAGACGTGTGGGATGTGAATGAATAAATTGCTCAGCAGTGGAGATATATGAAAAGCCAGAAATTTTATTAATGTCAATTTTCACAATTTGGACACAATCTTGCGAGTTGCAGTTTCTATTCGCCAAAATCAATTAATTGCATTGGTCAGTTTTCAATATTCAATTGTTTTATCTGAGTAAAAATGCCAATGCAAAGTAAGGAAGACCCTAATAACCTTGTTCAGCAAAACAAAATCTCATTTTTGTAAAAGTCTGGAAAACTAGTTGCAGTGTGTACTTAGCAAGGGACACCCTAATTGTTTGGAGAAAAAAAAGAGTGCACCGAGGCAAATCGAGGTACAAGGTTACCAAAGATAATACATTAAACTCCTATGTCTTCAACTCAGCGAGAGGGTTTTGCTGTAAAGTTAAACAATTACAAGAAAAAAAAATGTTAAATTGTCTACTTGTAGATTTTTTCCCCTTTGTTTTATGAATAAATTACACCTAGCATGGTTCAGGAACATTTTGACATAGCACATTCCTTTTTTGGGGGAATCTTGTGTGTGGGCGAAAATATATTATATAGAGATTTGTGGTCAATTAATTCATGGTCAGTTAATTTCCACATATTTGGTGGATAACTGACACTGTGTTCCATTGTAACACAAAAAAATAAATAGAAAATATTTTAACAATCCGACAGAAAAAAGGGATCTGTCTGGAAAGGAGTTTTGGTGACAGTTTGCGAAGATTCATTATTACGGTCATTGCCACTGACATGAGATTGTTGTGAGTACACAGGATGCATTTTTTCCTTGACATCTTTCCCTTTCTCGCTGTATGAATGTGCTCATTTTTTTATTGCAGCGTTTTAACAAATACAACCGGTTAAGATCACACTGAGTTGCTTCTGTACTCCTACACCTTGACACCTAGACAGCTAATGACAAGTACAAAAAAATCAAATGTGTGAAGGAAAAATAAATAATGTCGACATTGCTGCTGTGCTGTTAACCCAGGTATGAGGCAAACACTGAAGGCACCAGTGTCCGCAGAATGTTACCCTAGGAAAGAAGGATTGTCCGAGGTGCTGTAAGCTCCTTACACAAGGCTGTAGGCATGTGACAGTTATCGATGCTCTCTGATTGGCGTCTTTACGTTCCATGTATGTGATTGGTCCAAATCTCTAGTGGACATTCTTTAAAATGTTTGTCAATCCCGGGACCAATTTATATATTATTTATCCAATAGCAAATCTCTCCACTGTTACTGGACGTCAGAATCCACCAGATTAATTTTGGTCATCCCTACTCAGAAGTGACGTGACTTTATTAAGTGGCTGTGGAGCTGGGTACTCAGACTGATTTGAGCACAGGGAACTAAATTGTGTAAGTACTATGGGGAAGTACTGAATGCTCAAAAATGAATGCCAAACTAATTGGGTTCTTGGATTGAATAACGGATGGACACTGTGTTGCTAAAATCAAATAAAACATTAGGCTTTGGAATAGTGAGCAAATAGTTACAAATTGAGTGAAGGTGTATGTAATTTGAATGAATGAATGAATGGATTACTCGGAAGCGACACGATTGTTGTCAGTGTTCAGTTCCATAGTTCCGTAGACAAATTAAGCATAGGGAACGATTATATGGAGTAAGAACTATGAGCTGGTACTGAATGGTTGAAAATAAATGTTCAGTGCTTTGATTGAATGAGCAAATGGGTGTTAATATCAAATGAGTGACTAAGCATTTAAATAGTGATTAAAGCCCACGAAAACTGGTATGAAGTGTAATAAGAAATTTCAGTTAAGTGAAGGATGTGATTCGAATGAATAAAATACATTTAATTTTTAGACTAAAGGACCTGGTACTTGAAATGAATTCAGGAAAGGAAGCAGGGAACTAAATGGCATTAGACTTATTCAGTAGTACTGCATACCCTCAATGAATGAATGAATGAGTGAATGAATTAATGAATGAATGAATGAATAAATGAATGAATAAAAGAAAGAATGAGCGAATAGATGAATTAATAGATAATGGATGAATAAACAAATTGATGAATGAATGAATGAATGAATGAATGAATAAAAGAAAGAATGAGTGACTTGGTAGATGAATTAATGGATGAACGAACGAAGGAATGAATAAATGAATCAATTAATGAATGAATGAGTGAATGACTCTGACTTTCTCAAATCAAAGAAATAAATTCTACTTGGATTCCATAAAGGAATAGTCTATAAGATGATTAAAACAAATTAATCATAAATCCATTAGTTGTTGGAATCAAGTAGGGGGTTTGTCATTGGAATAGAAGCATGAATGTGACTGTAAATCTGAAAGGACTATTGAATGTAATGATGGATTTGAACAGCTGTTGCCTTGTTTTCAGTTTTATGGCGTTTTAGGTAAACAGGGAGCTCAAATTGAATTACAGGTATTGGTCACCATTATTTTTATGGACAGATGGTGGTCTGCTGAGCCCTGCCCCCAAGCGTATGAATTGGTGGAGTGTTGACGGCACTGAATGGTGAAGGAGCCGGTGATGTGTTTTGGTCACTGAACATAGCGATAATCAGGGATACATTATTAATTTGTTTTATTTTTATAGCACCAAAGCAGCACTTATCAGACAATGTGTAGTCATCAGTGGAGCTTACAGTCTAAACTTAGCTGCTGCACAAAATCACCAACTAACATTACCAGTATGATATCGGAGTGTGAGAGAAACCCGTAAAAATCCCAACTCAACATGGGGAAAACATACAAGAACATACAACATACACTAGAGATGCTCACTGACCGCCGTGAAGTGGTTTTGGTTTTGGTTTTGGCAAAACTGCCATTGTGTGTTTTGGTTTTGGATTTTTTAGTTCCTACATTATTATTAACCTCAATAACACTAATTTCAAGTCATTTGCAGTCAATTCTGACCACCTCACAGGTAACAATATTATTTTCATACACTTTAGGACAAATACTGCAGCGACCTGGCTGGATGGTAAGCGACAGAGCAATGACACAGACACACGGCAGTTCCTAGCACATCTAGGACACATTGGCACACAGCAGTGGCAGAAAAGAAAAGTGGGGGTGCACCTGCCCTCCCATCCTCCATTATTTTGGATCTTAAAAAAGAATCCAAAACTCGCGAGATCCGACGATGTCACAATGACGTTTTGCCTCGTTTTCGATTCCGAGGGCGCGAGAGCTCGTCTCGGTACCCGGGTCCCCTAAGTTCGGGTGTGTTCGGTTCTCGAGGAACCGAGCCTGAGCATCTCTAACATACACACTCCACACACATTGTGCTTTGGCTGCAATTGAACCCATGGCCCAGCAATTGTGCTCCATCCTGAACCGCTACAGGAATCAGTGTAGTGCCCAGTCTAGGGAAAAAAAGGTACATCACGGGTCATCACAGCCTCTATATCACCCATTCCTCCAACCTGTACCCATTCCTAGTAATGGGCACGGATTAATTATGTTAAATAAGGAGCCTCAACTCTAAACACTGCTCATCCCGATCCTGTGAATCATCCACGATGGCGGCAAGAGCGGCAGATTAAAGTCATAGGTTATGCAACGTTCTACCACTTTGATCCCAAGGGCAGGCATTGCTGGAATAGAGCTGCACTTCTATGCATGACTATCCAGCTCATCAGTGACCCTTTCAGTAATGGGCAAGGGGCATCTGCCTGGTGGTCAACTGGCCTCCTTGCCAGCCCACCCTTGTGCAGAAGAAGAGGAGAGAAATAGTTGCTGCATTGCTGAGAAGGATAGAGAGCGTAAGAGCATGAGAGAGCTGGCAGCTGTGTTAATCAGTGTGATTAGGGAAGCTGGGGAGAGGCACATGAGTATCTGTTGACAGAAGGAGACAAGGGATGAACTAATACTGAATTGAAAATCAGGATGCCTCCACAACTCAGAAAAGGGAACAGTTATGACATGCTGACATCAAGGCAGGAGTCAAAAGCGCTAGGAGGTGCGCCGGTCCCTCCCACAATTGCAGCCTAATTAACCTTCTTAACTTTACCCAACATTTAAATAATATTTTTGATACGAGTCTGCCCTTTAAAAACAGGCCAGATGAATAAATACTCATTGAAGTTTCCGTTTAATGCTTGCAGCTTTTAACCTGGCTGCGAATGTAACGGTGTGAAACGGTTACCTATTAAGTCAACACGAATTTGAGCAAATGGCCTCACTTTACATTACAGGAATCTTTTTTTTTTTACATCCGCAGCATAAAAACTCTGCAAGACCCTAAAAGCCAAAGTGTGTTATAAAAATTACTGGCAAATAAAAAAAAAAAAAAAAATAGAAAAAAAAAAAAAACGTACCGTCGCCAGCAACAAACACACTCTGTATGTCAACCACTGATTTCTAATAACTACTACATTATATCATGATTACTTTCTACACTGCCGACTACGCCAACATGCTCACCGCAGTGCCTTTTATTTAAGCATAAAAATGCAATCAAACACAAATGCACATCTTCCAGAAGTGTGTTAAAAGGAGGTTTGTGCTGCTTGTAAGAAAGATTCCGTCGCTGCCTAATGAATGTGTTTCTACTGGTGTTTTTCTGTCGGTGCTTACAGCGTATTCTCATGTATCCCTCATTTGTAGGGAACAGATTGCTTCATGGTATGCAGATCAGCAAAATAACAGACGGGGGGGCTTGGAACAAACAGGTATAGGTGGCACCGTGTTTTTGTTTTTATCTTAATTTGGTTTGGTTGGAAGGAGGAAATGGCAAAGCGACCTTTAAGCCTTTGACATTCACACAGTGTTAAGAGTCAGCCGGGGTCTGAGCACTGACAGATTTGCATGTCTTTGAATATGACGCTTGAAAAGCACAGCCGCTAGATTAAATTTTGCCATGGAGAAAATGAGAAAGGCTTCCATCTCAGGGGTCTTCTGGGAGGATCTTTCCGCTTGATTTAGTTTTTTTTTTTCTTTCTATTTTTTTTTTTTAAAAAAAAATAAAAATATTTCTTTATACAGTATCCAAAGCCTGGGTTCAACCTCCCTCTGTCATGCAAGATGTACCATTTCTGGTCCTCGTATCAGAACGCACTAAGTCAACCCGGACTCAGTACAAGGTGAAAGAATATATTTTAATCTAGCCTGCATATCTCTTCCATGTTATCCTGATTAAAATTTGCAAGCAAACCTTGGAATGCACTATACCTGACAAGATTTTCTAAAATAATTTACACTCTACATAAACCCTGAGTACGCGCTCTGCCAAAACATGAATATTAGAAATCGGATACAGATTTACAACGGTTTCCATTATTGCTTTTCTCCGTAAAGTGTAAATGAGCGTAAAATACAATTTCTTATTCCGCTGTTATTAATAATACTATGAATTTAGTTTTTTTTGTTGTTTTTTTTTTTTTGTTACACGATAGGAATACGGGGGCACCAAAACCTCCCGTATTCTCATATAAATGTAAACCAGACTGCTATCCACGGTCTGTGGGGCCTTTAAAGATAGGAAGGGGTTAATCGACACCATGCTTTGAAGGGGTTAATACGAATTGTATCTCCAAGGTTCTGAAGAGGTTCATTTTGGGGGGTGTCCTCAAGGTGGCGTTTTACAGGCTCTGAAGGGGTTAATCCTCAGATCTTTTATCGATCTGGGGGTAAATGTATGAACGTGCGGGTTCTTCAACACCCGCCGAACACGCTGAACACGCGGGTGTTGAAGAACCCGCACGTTCATACATTTACCCCCTGGTGTTTCTAAGGCTCAAATCAGGTTATCATCATCATCATCATCATCTGTTTATTTATATAGCGCCACTAATTCCGCAGCGCTGTACAGAGAACTCACTCACATCAGTCCCTGCCCCACTGGAGGTTACAATCTAAATCCCCTAAACACACACACACACACACACACACACACACACACACACACACACACACAGACCAAGAGAGACTAGGGTCAATTTAATAGCAGCCAATTAACCTACCAGTATGTTTTTGGAGTGTGGGAGGAAACCGGAGCACCCAGAGGAAACCCACGCAAACACGGGGAGAACATACAAACTCCACATAGATAAGTCCATGATTGAGGATCGAACTCATGACCCCAGTGCTGGGAGGCAGAAGTGCTAACCACTGAGCCACCGTGCTGCTCAGGTCATTGGTCATTGAAGAGGTCTTGAAGGGGCTAATCTTTTTTTTTTTTCTCCCTGGAGTTAAATTTGGCTCTTGGTTTGAAGCGGTTAATTGGGGTGGTATTTTTAAGCCTCTGAAGATGCTTTGCTAAATATTGTCTTTCAACGCTGGTGTCACACTTGCTTTTTGCTCTTCAAGCAGCCCAACTAGTGCGCCAATCCGACGATTCCCCAAAAAAGGCAAATTCTGAACACCAGGCAACAGCACGGTTTAAACATGCGCTACCGTGCAAAAAAAAAGCTTGTGTGACACCAACCTAAACTTTTGAATAGTTTAATCGTTTAGCGTTGTCTTTCAAGCCCCCAATGGGTTAAACGTGGTAAATGTGTTAAGTCATGGTGATTTTACGGCGCCGAAAGGGTTAATCCTGGCTTCTTAAAGCTCTGGCGCTGCTATACTTGTCTCGAGTGGTTTAAATAAGACATCTTCTTATTTTGCCCATCAGTATTATGTTGGGGTTTTTTTTTTCCCCTGGTGACCTCACATACATACCGGTGGGTTATTTTATTTCCCGCTAGCGACGTCCTGCTACAAGAGACGCGTGTATCACGCCAGAGGTCCACCTTGTATTGCTACCCATCTGCTGCTATTTATATTGTACCTGTTTTATACATCTCTTACATGAGAAACAGCTGGCCCTTCAAAGAGTCGCAGCTTTCCATTAGTTTTTGTAAATAAGTCGGACCAAACCTGCACAACACTGGTTAAGATGTGCATTTAAAGCCCACTGTGCGGGGGGAGTCTGTGCTGTGAGATTCTGACCCCTTCACTGCCAGAATCACATCTAAATACAAGACAATATCAAGGAATTAGTCAGGGATATATTCAAGCTGTGTGAAATTAAACAATAAACAGTTTATAACATGAGACTATATTTTTGTAGCCAGGAAGATGTTTTCTGTGCTGCTTGTCAGTCACACAGGACCTGGTTCATTAAGGAAGGTTTGGGCAACACGGTGGCTCAGTGGTTAGCACTTCTTCCTTACAGCACTGAGGTCATGAGTTCAATTCCTGACCATGGCCTTATCTATGCGGAGTTTGTATGTACTCCCCGTGTTTGCGTGGATTTCCTCTGGGTGCTCCGGTTTCCTCCCACACTCCAAAAACATACTGGTAGGTTAATTGGCTGCTATCAAATTGACCCTAGTATGTGTGTGTGTGTGTGTCTGTGTGTGTGTGTGTATGTTAGGGAATTTAGACTGTAAGCTCCAATGGGGCAGGGACTGATGTGAATGAGTTCTCTGTACAGCGCTGCGGAATTAGTGGCGCTATTTAAATAAATGGTGATGATGATGATGAAATTCCGATACGAGCTGTAAAATCGCTTTGCGCATGCCAAGAACTTGAATATAGGCATTTCCCTGTAGTCAGTGTACAGTAAGGACGCGCCAAACTCGAGTGAACGCAACAGCGTCCGATTCAAGCTTTGTGCATCTCTCAGGTACGTGTTTTTCTGTCGTATCACCTGCACCAACTACAGGTCTGGTGTATGTGCTGAGTGATAGTGATGACGGCTGTGTGTGCAGCTAGAACATGTGTTTGCAATTAGCAAATTAGCAGCAATTTTAAAAATGTATTTTATGTCCAGTAGACATTAATAACATCTTAATACATGTATTTTATGGGAGAAAATTAAAAACATTTTTTTTAAATGTTTTGTCAGTAATGACTATATTATTAACCGCAATTACGTGCACTTAAAAAAACCTTCAATTTAAGCTTGTTTTGTGTTCCTTTATGAATCAGGCCCAAGGTGTTCAGATACATAACTATAAATTACGGGGTCACATTGTCACAAGTGGTAGGGCCCTAAATCCTCCCTGCAGAGATGAGCGAATAGAGTCAGCGGTTTAGATTGATTACGTTTTGGCTTATTCAGATTCAATGGATTACATCACACATTCCCGAAGAAAAGTTCATAAAGATCAACTTAAATTGAGCACTAATCAATGAGAGTACCAACATTGGGTTAGAAGCGTATTTAGACATGGAGGCTATTCCCAGCCTTCCAAAAATGTACCATGGGAACTCCGTAGCCCTGCTGCGTCAACCCTGACCTAGATCTAAGGAAGAGATTGCTATTGTCACTATTGAAACTGTCATTGTTTTTACTTGCATCGACTGCAGCATTGGAAATGAACCGTATGCAACTGACGTCTGTAAGAAAAAGTGTTATTATTGTTTGCGGAAAAATATTCCACACAAGCTTCACATCACGTTCATTCAGTTCTGATAAGCTCCTGAAACTTGTTCCTGAATATCGGTGCATTTGTTGTTCCAATTTTATGGGGACAATCCATCCAAATGGGTGGAGCTTTGTTGAAAAGTGGGCGTGTTTGTACTGAGAAAAAAATAAATTACTGGGAGAACAGGATAAATGTGATTATAGATTGTGCTTGTCGGTGACATTTCCACCATGAAAACTGGGACATACAGACTGTACTGACCAATGCGGCCAACATACGTGTAAGTATTCACATACACAACCTACTTGTCCCCAACTGCAGAGCATGCTGTAGCTATAGAAATAACTGTTAATAAACATATAGATAGTCTGCTGTAAGTCATTTCTCTATGTATAACCCCACACTCTGAAAGCATGAGCGTCCGCTGTTCATGGTAACTCTGGAGAGAGTCTCTTAAATGGTTCTACTGAAAGGTCCTGGTAATTATTTCTGACATTATTCAAGTCTACTAATGAGTATGGTAACTGTATACAGCAGAATGCTCGGATCCTGTGTATTGAATCCACTGAGTTAAAATACATTTCTTTTGTCTTTAAAATGAATGGTTTTGGTTTTTGTTGCTATTTGTATACATTTTGAACACTCATTCACACACTACACACACTCAGACACTCTCACACACACTCCCAGACACACACCGACACCCTCACACTCTCACACACTCTGACGCTCTCAGACATACACAGACATTCTCACATGCACATGCTCAAACTCAGACACACACACTTTCACACAACTCTCTCTCACACACACTCACAAACATACTCATTCACACTCACCCACCGACTCTTTCACACTCACATACATTCGAACACACACACACACACACAATCACTCACACACACTTTCAGACTTTCAGACACACAAGGACACACTCACACTCTCACACACACACTCACTCACTCACTCACACAGACACACTGACACTCTCAGACACACACTGACATTCTCACACACACACGCTCACACTCAGACACACACTGACACCCTAAACACTCTCACACACACTCCCAGACACACACCGACACCCTCACACTCTCACACACTCTGACGCTCTCAGACATACACAGACATTCTCACATGCACATGCTCACACTCAGACACACACACTTTCACACAACTCTCTCTCACACACACTCACAAACCACAAACATACTCGTTCATACTCACCCACCGACTCTTTCACATTCACATACATTCAAACAAACACACACACACACACACACACACACACACACAATCACTCACACACACTTTCACAAACATACCCATTAACACTCACACACTGTCATAAACAATCTCTCTCTCACACACACACACACACACACACACACACACACTCTCACACACACACACACACACACACACACACACACACACACACACACACACACTCACTCAGTCATCACCCCTTGCAGGGCAGTCTTAGACTGGTTAATTATTGAAGAATCAATTTGCCAATCTTTTATTAATGTTAGTTTCTGCTGAGTGCTTTTCATCTAGGGGTGAATTTAGCTACATTTAGTCTAATTTCCTATTTGAGGCCGTATTTACCATCTAGGCAGGCTACACACCTGCCTAGGGCAGCAATATTTGGGGGGCAGAATAGAAATGTGTTTGTGCCAATTACATTCACTCTTTTTTGCTTACATTTTGTTGTCTTTACCAACTACAGATTTTTCTCAAAAAAAAACCAAAGACAGAGGTTGGTGAATAGAGGGGATAACTATGTGTGTTGCACAATTAGTAATTTAGGATGCACTCGTGATGCCCAGTATCACCTCCAAACCATTCCAGTTTAGTCTTGATTTGTGGATCTGAAAGAAAGCAGCGCTTACACTGACGTGGGCGGAGCATCGCCAAGAGTGGGCAAATCGGGGGGCAGGATTTGGGTGGCTCAGCAAAGGGATTTTTTTGTCCCAATTTTGCATGTCTAAGTATTGACAGATATGCCCAGGGCAGTACAGGTTCAACATACAGACCTATTCCAAGTACAATGTGAAGCTGGAAATATCAGCTTGTTACATACCGAATCTATTCAGCATAATTGTGGCAACCTACCTCCTTACACCAGTGTATCACAGCTAGAAGCTATCATTAAAGGAGCCAAAATTACTCTCTGCACAACCATCAGTAATTTACAATCAGCAGAGAAAATGAAGATATAAATAAGTTATTTTAGCGTTAGCTACAACTGATCCAAATATAGGGGAGAGAAAACCGCTGCTGAAAATCGTTGGGGCTATTCCGGATTCCCCTGGGTGTTTGGGGTACTAATTATTGAACCCAGGGATGGAGAAGTATAGAGGTCAAGTTATCTCTAGGACCCTGGACCATTATACATTAAAAATAAATAAAATGCAAGATACAAAATTGATTAAAATCAGATTAATTTCCTGCATCGTGGTCATTGTGAGGTCCAACGTGCTTAAATAACAGCCCAAAATCAGCTGCCCTATGTCATCCGTGAGCAGGACACAGCATTACACTGAGCATTTGATTTATGACTCTGGCTTATGTTTGGTCTAGGGGTAAAGCTTGAGGGAGGTTAAGCTGTAGGATTGTGGGTAATGTTAGGTCTATGTACCGGTCAGGACGGAATAGATTGAAGCTGAAGTTTGAATATCTTTTTTTTAATCTTTATTCGTTTATTTGTTATTGAACTGAAGAGATACTAAGGTCGCTTTGGGTAAACAATTTCCTAGAAAGAATTGTTATTTTTTTAACAACAAAGTCTGCAACACACGTCAACAATATGAAATTAAACTTGTTTACATTTTATTCCAACAAAACATCTTTCTAAACAACTTCTGGGGGTGGAAATTAAATCTGTTGATTAATTCACCAAAAATAGAACTATAGAGTTACTTAATGTCACTATGTTACTAAGTTATCACTATGTTATAAAGCGCTATGGAATATGTCGGTGCTGTCACGAGCCGCGGTACGCTGCCTCCTGGCGTGAACTAGCAGCCGGCCACGTGTTTTAGTTTCTGTGCTCTGTTATTATGCTTGTGGCAGAGATGTAGGAGGGTGTAGGGACATCCTCCAACTCCAGGGGGAGCTCTCATATGATTTTAACTGGTTCATTTATATTTTTATACATGCTCCCTGGTTTATGTTATTACCTATGCTAGTTCTAGCTAGTAATTAATTAGCTGCCTCCTGAGGCTGATTGTCAGCCCTGTCCTCCTCTGTCCTGATTGGCTCTTGGTACTATTTAAGGCAGTGAGGTCTGAGCCTCACTGCCGGTTATAGCTTCCTGTTACCAGTTTGCTGACCTGCTCTGTTCCTAATTCTGTCCTGTGGATATTCAGATTGGATTGCCCCCTGGATTGTATGACCCCTTGCCTGGACCTCACTCGCTTTCCTGGGTTCTCCCCAGCCGATACGCACTTCACGACCCTTTGTCAGTCTGCGGGCATATCTGTCCCCACCACTAGGGGCTCCAGTGAACACCTGACTGGCAGAGCAGACTCCGGGTTGTGCTGTACCGGCTAGAGGGGTTCCTAACAGGTGCTATATAATTTAATAATGATTATTTAATTCAAAATAAATTATAATATAACGGCAGAGCATTCGTTCATCTGTAATCTTACATTACCTTGTGACACTTTGCTTGACATAAAAGTCAAATGATTAGAAATGATTAGAAAAGCGTGAACATAAACAAGATTCAGCAGGGGGGAAAAACAGATAAAGTGTTTCTGGAAAAGTACACAAGAAAAGTATTTAGCAGTAAATTTTTAGCTGCCATCGACTCTTGAGTGTAGAAGGTAATTGACAAAAACAAAAGACACTGCAGGATACCCCCAATGCCTATGTGGAATATAAATTCGCAAAATGAAGCCACAGAAGAAAACCCAAAAATATTCCATTAATGTTACCTCTTAATAATATAGAGATTAATGACAAAAAAGTTAAAAAGAAACAAATATATTTTTTTCTCTCCATGAAATACAGTTATTCAGGGGCAAACGATTTGTAGAAGAGGGGTTTCCACAACACGCCGCTAGTGGGCGTGAGCAGCATACATGTGGGTGTGGCTATAATTTTAGACAGTGCTTGGCTGCTCTCCAACTCTTCCTTTCCCATAATATACATGGGCAATGCTGCGTGCACTACTGTTAGTTTTCAAGCAGAGTTGTGTGAAGCGGGGGCAGGGTCCAGCCACCTCAATTATACAGTGCCCCAGGCTTGAAGGGGGGTTTCCAGGCACTAGGAGACCCCCCTCAGTATGCCTATGTTATTAGGGTGGTCTTAATGTTCAATGAACATAAAATACATTTTTACAGTTGCTCCTTTGAATTGTCCAAAGCTGGATTCGGACGTGTCTGCGTGCGTTCGTGTTTGGCACATCCTAACTGTACATTGATTACTGGCAAACACCCTTTCCCCATCTCGTTCACTCCCAGAAATTGTAGGCCATAGTAAGTGTCCTTTGCGTTCACTGGCGTATGTCCCAATTCCGGGCATGCGCAGAGCGGTTTTGCTTATGATACACATAAAATCGGCAGATACATGGTTTGATGAATCAGGCCCAATCTGTGTATCGCGTCCCTCTGAAGTCAGAAGCAAATCTTAAAGGTCGTCTTTGGTCCACACCTGAAAATTTTTGGCAGACAAAAGGATTGTAGCCTGCGGTAAATAGAACACGGGTCCCTAAAATTGGTAGTTGTGTGGACGAATCAGGGTGTGGCTGCGTATTATGTAAATGTTCCTTTATAACAGACATATATGGGTTTATTTAAGACAATGTTGCGGAATGCATGCATGAGATGTAACCGATAGCAATCAATCAATCAACCAATCTATCAGATTTTGACATTCTTCTAATGCAGTATAGAAAATGAAAGCAGGACTCTGATTGGTGCCTTGGTTTTCCAGCACTGATTAGATAAGACCAGTCAAGTAAATGAGGAGTGCGGGTTTCTTATATTAATACGTTAATACCAAAAACAACATCCAGAGAGGATTGCCCTGCAGCCAGCAGTTCCCATTGTTATCAGCAGAATCAGACGGAGCCCTCTACGTAGATATCGCAGCTGACAGCTCTGAATAGACAAAGCAGGAATCACACCCCGCACTTTTCACTGCCGTGCAAAAAAACCCAACACTGTCCGTAACACTGGCAGCCACGAGGTTAACTGTAAACCCACTGACTTATTAACAATCACCTGAGATTTTATTTTCTCACCCCCTCCCCTCTCCCCCCCCCCCCCCCCCCCTTGGCACAATTTTATTTTATACGAAAACTTATGAAAATTGTTGAAAAGCAGAGTACAAAGCTATTTTTTTTTCATTTTTTTTATTTTACAGATAGCCCCAAAAAAATCGTAGATGTCAAAGGCTTCAAGTCCTCCCCCCCCTTTTTGACATTCACGCAGAGCTGAGAGTCAGCCGGGGTCTCAGCACTGACGAATTTGCATCTCTTTGAATGTGACGCTTGAAAAGCAGAGCCGCTAGATTACATTTTTTCTTCCCTCCGTCGAGAAAATGAGAAAGGCCTCTATCTATTTGAGTCTACTGGGAAGATCTTTATTCTTGATTCTTGTTAGAATTGTTTATCACTCTGACAGAGCAGACTTGGACGAGATAAAGGCTCGGTGCCATCACGGGGCCTGACAGTGGTAGGACATGCGGAGAAATGAAAGGACTAGGGGAAATATTATTAATAGATGCCGACTTGATTTGACTCTATTGCACGTCAGGAAGGGGGGGTGCCGCTGCTTGATTGTAAGCCTATGAAGTTCTGTCCAAAAAGCAGCTATTTTTCATTAAGTGATAGAAGGGTCTTTTTCATGTTCCTTCCCGAGGAGCTTATATCTTATGCAGTTTATTCTAACCCTGCTGATTTCTGTCAAGGGAAAGGAAACTCATGAAAGATTGGGCCCAGCTATACGAGTCCTTTGCAGGAAAAGCAGGTTGCTAGTCGGAGCTCGATGCGTCTGTCCCGTGACTGAGCCTTGATGCCGCGGATTCCAGCGCGGCTCAACTCTTTTATGGCTTTAGTAGAACTCAACGTGCAAAATGTTAAGTTAATGGGGGAAGAATAAGAGAGGTGCGTTGGCAGCGGTAGAAATAACGTGTAATGGTCTAATGTCTGAAATTGTTCTACTGTGTTTATTGTAAGTGTCAAACATCTCATCACCCCTCTAATAAGACTGGTTGGTCTGCACCAGGGCACTCTGGTAATTAATACATCAATTGCATTATATACAATTGAGTGGGAATGGTCCATATATTTAAAAGGATCCATAGTTCATCATCATCATCATCATTTATTTATATAGCACCACTGATTCCGCAGCGCTGTACAGAGAACTCATTCACATCAGTCACTGCCCCATTGGAGCTTACAGTCTAAATTCCCTAATATACACACAGGCAGAGAGAGATTTTGATAGCAGCCAATTAACCTACTAGTATGTTTTTGGAGTGTGGGAGGAAAGCGGAGCACCCGGAGGAAACCCACGCAAACATGGGGAGAACATACAAACTCCACACAGATAAGGTCATAGTTGGGAATTGAACTCATGACCCCAGCGCTGTGAGGCAGAAGTGCTAACCACTGAGCCTCCGTTCTGCCCAGTTGAGCCTCTACCTTAACTGAGAGCAATTTCAAAGAAAAATAAAGATTTAGGGCCTCATTCACAGGCGGACGTTCGTTCGTTCGTTTGCGTAGTGTATCTTGTGTGAAATAGCTCAGCGCGCACCCACAAAAACAAGTTATGCCAATCAATGGAATTCCTGCCTGAACGCAAATGACTGCAGATGAGAATTGAACAGGGAGGGAGGGGGCAGGGCTTACGCAGGGGCGTTTTATTCGTTCTAAGGTGACCTTTTATTGTACTTACGCATCTGCATACACTGTGGTCTGTTCTGTGTCTACGTACTGTTTTAGACAGAGCATATGAGATGCGCTTGGATTTGAGTACGGTCGGAACTACGGACAAGTTTTGTACTCATGTTAAACACAGAGAAAAATCCCCGGCATACTGCTGTGAGCCAGTGACAGCTGCTATTTTTAGCAGTGTGCTGGGGGATTTTTCTCTTGATTTTGTGGATTTCTGGATAACTCCACCCTTTGAAGCACCTGCTGGAAACCTACAAATTGATTGAGCAACTTCCATTTCTGTTCTCTGTTTACATGCAATATGCGTTCAGACATGAACCAGACCCTTTGTAAATACTGACATTTCAGCAAACTCTAAGGGGTAAATGTATCAAGTTCCGATTTCTGCAAGTAGCCGTAAATCGGTGGCTTTGCAAAGCAATTTTAAAGCGGCGATGGCTAGCAAAAGCAAACTTGCCTTTACAAGCCATTGCCGTTTAAAATTTCCCTTGCAAAGTCGCCGATTTACGGCGAGTTTGCAGAAATCCGAACTTGATACATTCACCCCCAAATCTCACTGATAAAACACATAGAGCCTGATTCATTAGTGATCTTATCGTGTGCAAAAGTTAAGATGCTTATTTTAAGAAGAAACAGGGAGATAAGAGTGAAGTTAATTTAAGAAATTCTTCACTTACGCAGTGGATTTTGCTTCTTATCTCCCTTTTCTGGGCATGAACAGAGTGGATTTGCTGAAGATAAGCAAAAAGCGGCAGATAATGACTCCGCATTGGCAGCGTATGCCCCAAGTCACCCTGTATTTGCGCCTGCCCTCTAGCATAGATGCGTGCTTCTGCAGGTCTATGTGAGCCGCATTTGCGTGAACTCTCCCTTATTGTACCCCGCCTGTGTTTGCACTTCCCTTCCCTCCCCTGTCCTCTCTTTCCAGGCGCAAGTGTCAGTTACGCGCGAGTCTGCACTGGGGCAATTGCGAAGCAGAGCGAATTTGCGCAATTTACGCTATACAAACTGCCGTACCTTCGACTCCGCATCAAACCCATGCGGAATAGTGTGTATTACTTTGCCATTGATATTCTAAATTCAATATATTGAATTTGCGATGAGCATTTTGCTTTTCAAATGTTTTTTTCTTTGTCTAGTAGAAGAACATGGACACCTGAACAAAATACAACAACCGCTTATTATACGGTAGAGAAAAGTCTCAGAAATTCTCAGACATAACAAAAGATTTCCCCCCCCCATCCCTGAGTTTCTGTTCAGGAACAAAACGATTTCTGTACGACGCAAAATGGACAATTCATCTCTATCTCCCATATAGGGATAATTATGTATGTACATTTTTTTCAGCTTGAAGTTTTCGATACTCTGCGTCTGCTTTGTGTGGGTGGAGGCGTGAGGCTAGCGCTGTAGTATCCAGCTGTTCACCAGATGCATTGTCCAGGAAGGAAAAAACAGCAATATGGGAATATTATCAGATTCTGTGCATTGGTTCTATTGATTTACTTTGTTCTCCCTCGAAGTTCTGAGCCGACAAACTTCTACAGAAGGATGAAATGTGCAACAGCCTGGGGATAGAGATCACTTTGCGTCGCATAAACGTACTGGATTGAAGGGGTTAAATCGAAATCTTAATTTCTATTTTGTGTGTGCATTTGTTTGGTTTTTTTTTAACAGCGATTAAACAGACAGCGGCTGACACAATCTGTTGATTGGAGAGATGGACAGAAGGAACAAGTGACAGGCCGATGTCTCGTTGCCAGGACATTTCATTCTGTGTTTGCATTCCGCGTCGTCTTTGGCAGTGGACAATGCGCTTGGTCAATTTTTTATTTTTTTTCCCAAGTCACAAAAAGGAAAATCCAATTTATATAAGCAAATAGGTGTCTAAGGATAATCTGCGCATGTAGAATAGATTACATTTCAGACAGACCTTTCGTTTTCCAGCCAAACATGATGTTATTCAAATATTACAGAGAACACACAATGCTGCCTTATATATTCTTAACCCATTGATAGCCAGATTCATCACTAACAGAAATAATATCATTCTTTCAGCAGACAATTGTTTATTAACAACAGACAGGAATGTTTCAGGGTTTTTTTTGCTGAATTTCCTTTATTCTTTCTAAGAGGCCCATTGATCAAACGCAAAAAGCATTATTGGTGCCAGAAATGAGTTTTTGCAAAGTTTTGTAACCCCCTTACCGCTGGCGATTGTTACTCAATAGACATAAAGTATCGTCAACAATTGCCCATAAAGACTTTCCCATGCTTTTACATGGGAAAGCCTATTTGTCAAGTGCTGCAATGCCAGTAGGGATCTGTTTAAATGAATGATACATAATACTGTTTTTATTCTTTTAACAATGTAGCTGGATATAGTCACAATCCATTTTTTTTAACTGGTATTATAAATAGAGATAAGAGGAATAACTCTGGGGCTATTAAATTTTGGACAGTTCATTGTTCTTGAACCAATACGAGGACTGAAAATCAGGAAATTTGCTCTGGAAGTTAATATAATGTTCAGTCTAAATGTCGTTGTTAAACACCAAAAATAAAGTAAACCAAAAAAACAAAACAATGTGGGTATAGCAACTTAATGTGATTTATTGATATTTATACCACAATCTTCCTGCATCAGTATAACAAGAGCCGGACTTCACTACCCTGAGCTTCTGTTTACATTTAGACGCTGGAATTGGCTACTTTTCAGATCCCACTTCAAACTTTTCTACACATTGACACATAGGAGCTGTCTCAGCTTAAATCATCTGCTCTGCGGTTACTTTCTAATACTCTGATTGGCTTCAACTCCTACTCATCCGTGTATACCCATTTTAATGAATTCAATAGATGTGATTATCCTGTTAGAAAATAAGTAATAATAATTGCGATACTATTACTACAACGGATAATAATAATGTAAATAACACATCTAAAAAAATTCCTCAAATAATATTTGGACCAAGAATTATGTTTCATTTTCTTCTTGTATTTACATTCAAATCATCCAGTTGATTTGTCAGTGAATCGCCCATAACATTAGTTTTCACAATATGAGTGATAGAAATTATTAAACTTTGACCATTGAATTTTCTCAGCTGACTTTATTGGGTCATATTACATAGTTTTCTATCTTTCATTTAGCAAATATATAGAAATAACTGTGTGATCTCACCAAATATGGTTGCCCTGAGAATTGTGTCTCTGGGGAGTTGCAGACATTCAGACAATAGCTTTATACTAATAAGTTCTCTCTGAAACTTATGGGGTCTATGTGTTAACACACACATACAGCCCACTCAATACTTTTACCTTTGCATTCTAGCTGGTCCATTGTGCAATATGATGTAGCACATGCCCTTGTGTTTCAAACTCCCATTGTCCTATAGATTGTAAGCTTGCGAGCAGGGTTCTCTTACCTGTCTGTATGTATTACCCAGTATTGTCTTATTAATGTTTGTTCCAAATTGTACAGCGCTACGGAATTTGCTGGCGTTATATAAATTAATATTGATGATGATGTTAAGGGAAACAGTGGTCATCAAGTGATCGGTGCTGTAAACAATGACACTCTTTAATCCTCCACAATTTTTCCTATACTGAAGAGAGCAATGAAGAAAAAATAACTACTTACTAATAAAAAGATAGAGAGTAAATCCGAAGACAGGAGATTGCGACTGTTATAAATGACGTCACTTAAAGCTGCAACTTGCAAAGTTCCGAATTTAAAGCTGCAACGCACAGAACCAGGTAAGTATTAGCTTTATATTACCAGTTAGGGGTAGGGTTAGGAGTAGGTGTTAGGACTTAGGGTTAATAACCCTACCCCTACCCCTTACTGGTAATGTAAAGCTACTTACCTGGTTCCGTGCGTTGCCGTTTTAAATTCGGAACTTTGCAAGTCGTAGCTGTAAGTGACGATGAACATACAGTAATACATTTAACCCAAGAAAGAGACACCTATCTGTAATAACTGCAGAATTGGCGCTATATAAATATCTGATGATGAATAACATATCAGCGGCATTTTACACAAGTGTTACACGCTATAACACACATGTGACAATAAAGCAGGAAGGAGCTGGGGCCGCAGGGGACGGCTCGGTGAGCCGCTTGTTACCCATCCATCATTGTAATAAATAAAGTAGTTTTTTAACAAATGCCGTCAATCAGTAATAAAACATTACTTTGTAACAGGTTACACAGAATTATTTGCAGAACATATTTATGCAAAGATATATGGCACATACAAGTTACCTACTTTTCATGTCATGTGTTACACTCGATGTGATTACTTTGTAGCAGAATGTTTTCATCAACCACTAGATGCAACAAATTCGCTAGTTTCTGATGTGACGATTTGGAAAGACCCTCAGCCACCCAAGAGCCGGGTCAAGATGATTGATATTCGTCCCATTTTCCATGAACGAAAACTGGGTGATTTACTAATCTGATATTTAATTAAGCCAAATGCGGAGATAATCATTCAAATTTGGAGGAATGCTCTACGTGTATAAGGGGTCAGAGAACTGCTCAATGTGAGCTGGTACACCTGGTCTGCTGGTGGTGTAAGCTGTCTACATATCTACACACACAGAACGACCAAATTATTTATAACTTCATCAGATTTGAACTGTCCTTTTTCCAAATTAAGTTATTTTATACATATTTCATAGTTGCCTACTCTCCCGGAATGTCTGGGAAACTCCCGAATTTTTGGGAGTTCTCCCGGACTTCCGAGAGAGCAGGCAAAAATCCCGGACCAGCATCTCCCATTTGTTGTAGATGGTGGGGGTGGGGCTAACCGGCTCATCGTGGCCCCGCCCCTCTGCTACGATTGGCCAGAATTTCCTAAGATTGATAGGGGCATGGTCTAGCGGCACATGACGCGTGGCCACGCCCCATTGACGGACCCCCTCCCGGACAGCTGGTCTCAAAAGTAGGTAAGTGTAACATATTTCTTTTCCTACATATCCATGGGTCACATATATATAAAGATATAAAAATAGATAGATAGATAGAAGTGGGCATGGTTTTGTTAACGCGCAACAAGTATTTGATACAATACAATATATTGACATGCTTTATTTTTGCACGGTATCAGCACTCAACATTGGCAACATGTGTTCAATACATATGCATTAGAGTCTTGCGTTCAAGACTGCAATGACCATGTACTTTGGATATGACCATAGCGCTGTTCTATGTAAATGAGTATATACATGCCTGACAAATTTAAAAAAAAATCTAAATTGGAGCAAAAATAAGATCCAGCTAATGGACTGCCCAAACCCCATTCTGATGGACCCAACATTTAGGCAAATCCCTGATCATATTCGGACAGGGATCATCCTAGCAGAGTCCAATAATCAAAACAATTGCACATGACGCACACAGGTGTAAATACATGACAGAGCGAAGGTCCCCAGACATTTGAAAAATGTTCCATTATTTTCTTAATACTTTGATATAAGACTTTATTTCGCTGTGTATAATCTGCCCATGGTTTACCAGGTACAGCAATTTTGTTCATTGCCTTACTCAGAGACGAACACAGGTCAAGAGCGAGAGTCAACGTAGCCTAAAGTATGGCAATGTCAAGCACTATCCCCCCATATTAATTTGTTTTGTTAAACATAGAACATAAAGCCAGACATGTTGATCATATTAACTGACCAACGTGTATGAAACTAAAATACAATGAAGTTAGGTGCATTCATCCATTCCATCTTTTTACTTTAATTCTGTTTATCCTTTCAGATTTTTCTTTGGAGACATTTTTCTGTAAATTGAATTAGATTAGTACTGATTCCCTCTTTGGGGAAACATCTATTTTGGATTGTACCCTCCTTGTTCCCAGCGATCAGTGGAGTGAGATTCATGCTCTCCGCCTGCCATCACATTTGTTTCATAGGTGTCCAATCGCCTGGTTTATTTGGCAGAAGTTGTGAGTTCCTCAAGTCCTTGCGCATCCTAATTTTAGTGCGGTTATGGATAGCACCCTGGGAGCCGAGCCCCCCTCCCTCAAACACTCCCCTGCAAGCAGCCTCTCTCTCTCAGACCCTTCATCTGTAACCTTTATGCAAGTAAATGCTAATTGAAAAAGAAAGAACAATCACTAATCTTCGAATTTAAATGCATTTAACAAAACCAATCTCATTCTAAATTGTTCTTTGGTCGTTCCCTTTTTCCCCAACAGATGTTGAGAAACTGCAATTCTTATTAAGAACACTTGACTGTTTGCTCAGCAAGAGAACTACAGGCTCCGTCTGTATTAACGGAAATGTGCTTCAGGATGCCAGCCCAGTAAAAAGTGCGGGGTGCTATTTGGATATCTTTGAATATAATCTGCACTTCAATGAATTACTGCCCATATCGTACACTCCGTCCTCCCCCCTCCTCCTTCCCACTGGTGTAACGACTTAACTTACTGCTAAATGCCCTCTTTTTTTTATGTCCAATCCCATTTTTTTTTTCTCTTTGTCTGAATCGACGATGATGAACAAAGATCAAATGGCCCCAGCGTTTACTCTGTGTGGTCGTTCCATGGTTTAGCTTAATTTTATTTTGCTGATTATGTTTTCTTGTTTTCGTTATTTGTTTTTTTTCAACTTGGAAAGTCGTCAAATTCTGGAACTAAAAAAAAATGAAACTTTTCTTCCTTCTTATAAACAAATTTCAGTGATTTCAAGTTTATTAAATGGTTTAATGAGTGTAGAAAACCTTTCTGTCCTATATTTCCACAAGTATGTACTGAAGCCAACCAAAAAAATCTCTTTCCTTGAGAATAAGTTGTTATTTTCGCAGGATGTGGCCGGTAAACATTGGTCATTAAAAGTAACTTGGGCTTTGTATACAGTTCATATTTTTGGTTTGGAGCGGAGGCATAATTGTTGTTGATTTGGACTATCCGTATGGAAGAATGTAGGTTTGAATGCGGCTCTCTAAAGTTTGGAGGTGACTCCCAGATTTCATAAGATCCTCAACAACATTCTAAAAACGAAATGTGGAGGTATTGTCCAAAACAACCAATCAGATTCTAGCTATCCTGTATCTTGTACAGTGTAGGAAATGATAGCTAGAATCTGATTGGCTGCTATGGGCAACTCCTCAACTTTTCCCTTTCACAAGGTTTGATAAATCTAAGTCTGTATTGAGGTCTGTTTAGTGCCTCTGTCTGTTCCTGTGTTACATTTAAAGGAACTAAGATTAGTAATTGATAAAACACCTTGTTATTAGAGATGCTCACTGAGCACCGTGAACTGGTTTTTGTTTTGGATCTGGATTAGCTTCGTGTTTTGGTTTTGGCTTTGTATTTTTTGGAAAAAATGCTAAAATATGCTAAAACCACATAATTTTGCTCTTTTTTTATTCCTACATTATTATTAACCTCAATAACACTAATTTCAAGTCATTTGCAGTAAAATTTGACCACCTCACAGGTCACAATATTATTTACATACACTTTCGGACAAATACTGCAGCGACCTGGCTGGATGGTAAGCGACAGAGCAATGACTCAAACACACAGCAGTTCTTAGCACATCTAGGACACATTGGCACACAGCAGTGTCAGAAAAGAAAAATGGTGCAAGATGGAATTGTCCTTGGGTCCGCCCTCCCTCCCACCCACCTTTAGGTTGGAGCTTAAAAAGGAATCCAAAACTCGCGAGATCTGAGATCCGATGACGTAACGATGACGTTTTGCCTCGTTTTCAAATTTGAGGGCGCGTGAATGTACCGTGTCGGCTCGGCTCGGTACTCGGATCTGCTAAGTTCGGGTATGTTCGGTTCTCGGGGAACTGAGCCTGAGCATCTCTATTTGTTTGAACGTTCCCATAACCGTGTCAGATTGGCAGAAGCAGAGATTACCAATTGGGAATCAAATCAGAACCGGGAAATTATAGACCTGTGAGTCTGACCTCTGTTGTGGGTAAATTATAGGGATTCCTCGGAATACTATTATGAAATATATGGTAGAAAATGATTTGATAATAAACTGCCAGCATGGCTTTATAAAGAATGGTTAGGTAATAATGTGATTAGTTTTTATGAGGATGTAAATCTGGTGTGTGTGGGAGATAAATTCACTAAAAAGCGCTTTTTGTTGCTTTCTAAATTGCCACAGATCACTGGCACATACAATGTGGGATAGTTGTGAAACTTGTAAATCGCCCACGTTTTGGACCAAACCGCTTGGTAAAACCGGATATAAAACAACCAAACAATTGATGTGAGATATTTGAAATTTGCAAAAGAGTTCTATACTGTTCCACATCACAGTCTAGGATCTAAGATGAGAGTAGGGGGTCTAGTGGACAAGTATGTACATGGGTAGAGAACTGGCTGAAGGGCAGAAGACAAAGACAGCACATTGTTCTAGTGGTTAGCACTTCTGCCTAACAGCACTGTGGTCATGAGTTCAATTCCCACTATGGCCTTATCTGTGTAGAGTTTGTATGTTCTCCCTGTGTTTGAGTGGGTTTCCTCCGGGTGCTTCGGTTTCCTCCCACACTCCAAAAACATACTGGTAGGTTAATTGGCTGCTATCAAAATTGACCCTAGTCTGTGTGTTTGTCTGTCTCCCTCTCTGTCTGCCAGTCTGTGTGTGAGTGTATGTGTATATTAGGGAATTTAGACTGTAAGCCCCAATGGGGCAGGGACTGATGTGAATGAGTTCTCTGTACAGCGCTGTGAAATTAGTGGCGCTATATAAATAAATAAATGATGATGATGATGATGATGATGAAGGAAGCTATTAATGGAAAGTTTTCAGATTGGGCTGAAGGTATTAATGACCTTGTAGGTGGCCTAGAATGTAAGATGTCTATATTTGCTGATGACACTAAGCTCTGTAGGGATAATAACACGGGGCAGGGTAGTAACCTGCCATAGCAGGATTTAGGCCAAATGCCAAAAGAGTCTGCGAGTCTTGGCAGATGGAATTTATTATAGATAAATGTATGATTATGCACCTAAGCCATGGAAATAACTGCTACATACGGAATAAATAGAATATAGTTGAGGAAAACAGAGTAGAATACTACCAGGCAGAAAGCTGAGTGACAGCACAGTGCCAGGTGGGGGCTCTAAAGGCGAATAAAATCCTCAGATGCAGAAAAAGAGGGATAAATGCCTGTGATGCAAACATAGTGTAAGGTTACTAATGAAACCACATCTTTAATATGGAGCACGACACCATCCTGTCCTATCAGAAGGGCATAGGAGAACTTGAGAGAGTTCAGAACTTGGTAATCTTATATATAAGAGAATAGACGGGTTAAACTATAAAGTGAGGTTTTTTTTAAAAAAAATTGGATTTGTTCACTTTGGAAAAATGTCCCTTATAAACAACTTAATTAATATGTAAAAGTATCCATGGCCCCCTCTTCAGCACAACTAGAGAGAGGGTCACGGTGCTCTAAATATTATTGTACTTGATAATGTTTCTAAGTTATAATTTAATTTAAACAACAAATAGAAATCTTTACCATTGTTTTTATATTTTCTTTTTCGTTAACCCCTTTAGGCCTGAGAGAATCAACTGTTATTCACACCATCTTACTGCCCATGATGTCCCGGCAGGACGAGGAACAAAGGGTCAGTATTGTTTAGTGAAACACACCCGAGCTGCACGGTGCTGGGCTGATTGCTCGGGATAACTACACCCCGATCACTTGACGACACGGGAGAGCAGTTTGTCCTGACCACAGACATCCAACTCTCAATCAAGACCATCGGCAGAGACTGGGAGACCATTGTTTGCTGGTATTTTCTCTCTATTGATTCCAGCTGTCTGTTTGTGTTCTGTTAAATTGAAAAGTGAAAGATGAGTGAGCCAAGGGTCGAGCTGGCAGGGAGAGCGATGCTTCCCTGCTGCAGCCCTGAATGGGTTACACTTTAAAAAGTTGCACCAAAGAGGAGTAAAGGGACATTATGGGGTCGTTCACATGAAGCATGTTTTGCATGGGGCTGTAAAGGTCCAGGTGTTTGACCAATGACAGACAATACAAAATCTTGGCTCTGACTAACAAAGTCAACTAACATAGGAAGGTGATAGAATATATAGCGGGTATGCTGGTCAATTTATAATACATAACAGGTATGCTGGTCAATTTATAATACATAGCGGGTATGCTGGTCAATTTATAATACATAGCGGGTATGCTGGTCAATTTATAATACATAGCGGGTATGCTGGTCAATTTATAATACATAGCGGGTATGCTGGTCAATTTATAATACATAGCGAGTATGCTGGTCAATTTATAATACATAACAGGTATGCTGGTCAATTTATAATACATAGCGGGTATGCTGGTCAATTTATAATACATAGCGGGTATGCTGGTCAATTTATAATACATAGCGGGTATGCTGGTCAATTTATAATACATAGCGGGTATGCTGGTCAATTTATAATACATAGCGAGTATGCTGGTCAATTTATAATACATAACGGGTATGCTGGTCAATTTATAATACATAACAGGTATGCTGGTCAATATACAATACATAACAGGTATGCTGGTCAATATACAATACATAACAGGTATGCTGGTCAATTTATTATACATAACAGGTATGCTGGTCAATTTATAATACATAGCGAGTATGCTGGTCAATTTATAATACATAGCGAGTATGCTGGTCAATTTACAATACATAGTGGGTATGCTGGTCAATTTACAATACATAGTGAGTATGCTGGTCAATTTATAATACATAGCGAGTATGCTGGTCAATTTACAATACATTACGGGTATGCTGGTCAATTTACAATACATTACGGGTATGCTGGTCAATTTACAATACATAACGGGTATGCTGGTCAATTTATAATACATAGTGGGTATGCTGGTCAATTGATAATACATAGCGAGTATGCTGGTCAATTTATAATACATAACAGGTATGCTGGTCAATATACAATACATAACGGGTATGCTGGTCAATTTATAATACATAGCGAGTATGCTGGTCAATTTATAATACATAACAGGTATGCTGCTCAATTTATTATACATAACAGGTATGCTGGTCAATTTATTATACATAACAGGTATGCTGGTCAATTTATAATACATAGCGAGTATGCTGGTCAATTTATAATACATAGCGAGTATGCTGGTCAATTTACAATACAT
This sequence comes from Mixophyes fleayi, assembly GCF_038048845.1. Classification (NCBI taxonomy): domain Eukaryota; kingdom Metazoa; phylum Chordata; class Amphibia; order Anura; family Limnodynastidae; genus Mixophyes; species Mixophyes fleayi. The sequence continues at coordinate 5,683,724 of NC_134413.1, read as the reverse complement.
AGTGGGTATGCTGGTCAATTTATAATACATAGCGAGTATGCTGGTCAATTTACAATACATAACGGGTATGCTGGTCAATTTACAATACATTACGGGTATGCTGGTCAATTTACAATACATAACGGGTATGCTGGTCAATTTATAATACATTGAGGGTATGCTGGTCAATTGATAATACATTGAGGGTATGCTGGTCAATTTATAACACATTTAGGGCATGCTGGTCAATTTACAATACATTGAGAGTATGCTGGTCAATTTATAATACATTGAGGGTATGCTGGTCAATTTATATTATATAACACATTTTTTTTTTACATTTATTCTTAGTTTCTATTTTTTCATATAATTCTCAGAATCTGATTTTTATTCTCCGTTTATGCAGGTGAACGGTACCTCTGGTCTTGCTCTGTACACAGGAGGTAATTGTCAGAATCAACTCTACTTTTGCATGTAGAACCAAGGGCAGAGTACCCCTTATCTGACTGTAGGATGGAACTGCACGTATGGCCTGGTGCTGTTCTCCCTAGGAGCCCCATTTACAGTTAGGAGCAAATACATTTAAAGGGTGCAAATTGCAATCGGACAAACCATGTTGCAATGCTGGGGTGGCACAAATACATTTTACTTTTGCAAGCAAGGAAAATACTGGCTGCTTTAGCATGCAGCAAAGTCATACTGGACGGTTTTATTTTTGCACAGTTGAGTTGGGAGACGCAGACCCTTCCCAAATCTAAATGTGTGCCCAGAATTTAAATTCCCCCATCCCATCCCGTGGAGCACAATGCAGATTGGCCAAGGTGCAAAATTACACCTTATGTTAGGATTTACTTTATATGATGTCCTATGTGTTTTTTATATATATATATATATATATATATATATATATATATATATATATATATATATATATATATTTATGGGCCACTGCATTTATTATATTTATTATGTCATTCTCAGCATCTATTTACAGTATCTATTTTCATTTTTATGCCATTTAATTGAGTATTTAACAGTAACATTGTTCATGCCCAGTACTTTACAAGTGAGCAGTCTTATGTCTCACATCCTCCAATAACGCACTTGTTACAATGTTACACTATATATTTATCTCTGCAAACAGCAAATATTAAATATTCTGCACCTCATGACAAGTGAAATCTATTTATTTATACTCCGCTCTGTGGTCTCAGACGCTTTGTGTTTAATGTGAATAAATCTTACAAGAAATAAAACACTGAATCGTTTTATTTACAACATGTCCTGATTGTTTTAGACAATTACAGCCCTGAGAAGAAGACCTGTGTTATTCGTCAACTACCTTATTATAAACATACGGTGCAATGGAGATCATTAGGGGCTGCAGAGTTTTCCCACAGTTGTGTCTTTTGATATCTCACAAAAGGTCCTAATTACGGTTAAACCTTCTGTCCATCGGAGCCTGGGTCTGGCTTGGGGTGGGGTGGGAGGGTGTCACCTCTCGTAGGTGCCTTGGCCAGATTGCTTCTGTTCAGCCATTGAGTGAATATCATGCCGATGGTAACAAAAGGCATTCATTGTATTTGATCTTATTCTAGGGATTAAGTTGGACTTTTGTGTTCTTATGGTAGTTGCTGTATTGGTGAAATAAAAACACACACACACATATATATATATATATATATATATATATATATATATATATATATATATATATATATATTTATTACTGGTGTTTATATCATTATCGTCCAGAGAATTCAGGATACGTGCGATTAGTGTCACCTTGTTTGGCAAAGTTTGGAATAATAAAATTGCGCAATGGGTTTTTCGTATGCACAGTTTTGTAGATGTCCATGCGCGGCAGTGTGAATATGGTAAGTACTGGCTAAACACCACAAGGGGGCAAGCCTAATTCAGAGCTCTCTGTAACCCTATGTCATCACAAAGAAGACATGTCGTTTAAAGCAAATCCTTCACAGAAGTTTAGACTTGTACAGTGGATATATCAAATAATCAAAACTGATTTATTTGGTCAAATTCATAAATTGAATACCAGACTAATTGCAGCCGTAAAACTATGACTTGGAATAACCATTTCCCTAAAATCACAAATTCCATGGACAGTGTGGCTTAATTCATTGCCATAGCGTATATTTGATGCCTAATTACGCAGCTGTAGTGGTACTAGTGATGGTAGCTGAGCTCTGGGCGAGAATTGGGCCTTTATTCGAGCAAATTCGCCTTTACCCAATAAATTTACAAATTTACACAGAATTCTGAAAAGAAAATGCTCATAGTAGAATCAGACCAATCACACTTAATAGAAAGATAAAGAACCAATCAGAATATTTTCTAGCATCAATAGTACAATGTATTTTATTGCAGTTTGGCTTGTTGTAAGGGAGGATGACAGGAGAGTGGCACTATAGATAGGGAGCCCTGTATAATGTTACATTGCAGCATCTGCTAATATTTAAGTTAGAATACTTGTCAGTGTAATCCAATTTTTTTCAATGTGTTAACCCTGAGAGAGAGAGAGAGAGAGAGAGGGAGGGAGAAGGAGAGAGAGAGAGAGAGAGAGAGAGAGAAAGAGAGAGAGAGGGAGGGAGAAGGAGAGAGAGAGAGAGAGAGAGAGAGAAACAGAGAAAGAGAGAGGGGAGAGAGGGAGAGAGAAGAGAGAGAGAGAGAGGGAGGGAGAAGGAGAGAGAGAGAGAGAGAGAGAGAGAGAGAGAGAGAGAGAGAAAGAGAGAGAGAGCGAGAGAGAGAGAGGGGGGGGAGGGAGAAGGAGAGAGAGAGATAGACAGAGAGAGAGAGAGGGGGGGGGAGGGAGGGGGAGAGAGAGGGAGAGAGGGAGAGATAAGAGAGAGAGAGAGGGAGAAGGAGAGAGAGAGAGAGAGTGAAGGGGAGAGAGAGAGAAGAGAGAGAAGGAGGAGAGTGAGAGAGGGAGAAAGAAAGAGAGAGAGAGAGGGAGGGAGAGAGAGAGAGACCCTGATTAACTCTCACTAGTAAAATAAAAGTGTTACATATTATATATTCTATTATTTACAACTGGAGCTAATATTTCAATATGTCAGCCCCATTTTAAGCAAATAAACAGCTCTTGAGAAAAATAAAATATAGTTGTAGTGTCCTCAGGATCCATAGACCTAAAAAACAAACAATACATGTTTAAATAAAAACTTTAAACAAGTTATAAACAAAAATGGAAGAATACCCACACATACACATATACTCCCTATAACATTCCAGTATTTACTAAACACTGAATACCTGGGAACAAACAGTAAATACATAATAGGGTATATTTCTAGAGTGAGTTGAATTATAGAAATAATAATAATTATTTTTTTACTATTTTTGTCTTATTTTGATTATATAACCCTAATCACATATGTTTTCTTACCTAAAAAAATGGACCCAAAATTTTAAAAGATTACAATAAAATTCAGCTATATAATTTAATAAATAAAACATCAGTACTTGTTTAACAAGAACGTAGCCAACATGCGGAATGTATCTGTTCAAGAAACGGCAACCATATGCCAAAAGGGGCAATGTACTTTAACAATTGCATTTACATTTAATAATTGCATTTATTTATATTGTTAAAGAATCAATGATATAAGTGTCACACATTCTATACACTCTGGAAGGACAAAAGCACCTCGATACTCTGTCCAATGGAATTTATAGCACCTAGCGTAAATATCATACAAAAGACAAAATTATATATTTGAAAAAAAAAAATTGAATGACTCACAAGCAAAAGATTTTGACATTTTTTTTCTGTGAAACTTTTTAACAACAAGGCTCCATTTTATGTAATCACAATGAAACACTCCGGGTGATCATTGCTGCGTTATAATCACTCGGTAGAGGTTGTTGTACTGCAGACCATTGTTCTCCCACTACATACCTGAGGCGTGCGATTAGCGGAACAACAATGCAACGTCCCACAGAGACGCATTGTTCCGGCTTTGCAAGAGAAGTGCTCGTTTCAGGAGAATTTGGGCAAGATGAGTTTTGCTCAATTCTGTAGATTTTCATGCAAAAAAAATAAATAAAAAAAATTAAAAAAATATTTTTGCATGCCATGGAGTTGGGCTCTACATAACCGATTGTCTATAACATTGATATTATAACATGTCTAGAACGCTGCATTTGCTGCAGGCAGAATTGGCCCTATAGAAAGAGAGCACCAGCCTCTAATATTCTGCTAAAGCATTATACAAGCATTAGTTGTGACATTTATTAGGTTTGGTTTGTAGGTCATCTGTCATATAGTGATAAGAAAATGACCAATGAAGATATACTGTGTATATTGTCTGCAGCGATTCTATTAATGCTTTTAGTGCATACTATTTTGCAGAGCATTAAACAGTCCTTTAGTCCTTATAATTATTATTATAATTATTTTTTCTACCTTTTGTTTGTAAAGTGCGAACATCTTACACAAGCGCTCTACGTTCAGGATAGAATCACACAAAAAATTACTTAAAATGAGACGGAACAGATGGTAAAGATGGCCTTATAAAAAAGCTTACAATCTATTAAGCATAGTCCTAGCTGGTTAATAGTGTTAACCAGCCAAATATGTTTACTGTGTAACTCCGTGGTCCAATAGGAGGCTGATTGCAGAGACACACCTACTGGCCTGGACATATGCTGGGACACAATTTTTTAATTATTGTAGCACTGAGTTGATTCTTCAAGCTGGATTTAAAGATCAAAAGTTTTGCGAGGAATTCTCAACCTTTAGCTAAACAAAAACATTTCAGCTAAATTTATGTTCAGCTAAATTTGAGCACAGTGTAAGGATTCACAACACTAGCTCCAGATGACAGCTGGCAGAAAACAAATACTGTGAGGATTCACAACACTAGCTCCAGATGACAGCTGGCAGAAAACAAGTACTGTGAGGATTCACAACACTAGGTCCAGTTGATAAATTTTCACAATGACAGCTACAAACACCTTTTCTAATTTCCTGTAACCATCATTCTGTCTAGGACAGTAATCTAAGTGGTCGCCTCTCCTGGGCTACTGCACATCTTTCCTCACTCAGTAATCAGCCCTTCAATGAAAAGGTCAAGTCAATCGGAGCTTTTCATGTCATCTAGTTGTAGCCTTTTTTAAAGTCACTCAGTTCTACCAAACCTTTGCAGGAACAAGGTTTTATTTAGGATTTCGCAAACCGTATAAAACATAAAAGTGGAGGTGATGCCCACAGCAACCAATCAGATTAAAGCTATCATTTATCTTATACATTCTCTGTACAGAGAACTGGCTCCCATCAGTCTCTGCCCCATTGGAGCTTACAGTCTAAATTCCCTAAGGTACCGAGAGAGACTAGAGTTAATTTGAAAAGCAGCCAATTAACCTACTAGTATGTTTTTGGAGTGTGTGAAACCGGAGCACCCAGAGGAAACCCATGCAAACACGGGGAGAACATACAAGCTCCACACAGATAAGGCCATGGTCGGGAATTGAACTCATGACCCCAGTGCTGTGAGGCAGAAGTGCTAACCACTTAGCCACCGTGCTGCCCGTAATTCAATGATTTTCAGCTAAATTTGGGGTGTGATTTTATAACTTGTTTTTTTGTTATTGTTTTTCTCCCTAATATTTCACAAGGCGGATGAACCGGTTAAGGGTCATTAGCGAACCTACAACTATGCAGCCGGGTGGCACAAATTTTGTTTTTTAAAATCCAGTTTAGCGTCTTGTGCCTATTTCAGTGCTGTGCAGCACGTTCGTACCGGTAAATGTATTACTTTATGTAGCAATGTTGCACTCACTCCTGGTGGCGCTGTCTTTCTATATGCGAGAAATATGGAGAAGTTATAATTAATTAAGGGGTTGGTCCAAAAGCAGCAGTGTACAGACACATTTTTAATTTTTGCTAGTTCTAGGACAGAGGTGTTTGCAAGAAGCATAATGAGGAATATATATCTGTTTTTGAACTTTGTTGCATTCACTAAAATATTATCCACCATACATCTTTTGGAGGCTTGCAATTAGATTGTAGGCTCAAGGTCATCTTTCATCATGTGTTTATGATCCCTTTCTCTCCTTGCAATCTCCCATTGTATTCCTGTATTTCCATGCATCTTTTTATCTCAATACTTGCTAAGTAAGCTGGTGTGTCACTTATATGTTCCTCTGTAAATAAAAAACTAACGTGCACAATTGCCATATATATGTTTTAATCCGTGAGCATAATAGTTATACATTCCCCACTTCTCCTTGACCTACTGTACTCTCTCTCTTCCCTTAATGTATAGCATTGTCCTGCTGCACCGAGAGGCTGAGATATGTAAGAGAAATTATCCTGACTTTCTTTATGCCTAGAGAGAGTCCAACTGTCATTAAGTGTTATTTTTTCCATCCTGTTTGTTTAAATGTGAATCGGATTCACATCCAGCTCTAAATTAATGTTCTGCTCAGGGCTGTGAAAACTCAACTCTTATTAAACATAGTTCTTTGAAATGACTTAAGACAGTGAGTGGCGGCGGACCTACATTTTTCTTAATGAGAATACATGATAATGAAGGCTGTTTATCTCATCAGCGGTGTTTTTGTACCTGCGATATGTGAGCTCGCTGGAGAAATCCGGCTGATTTGGATATTCTGATTAAGGGAATATATGATTGGTTTTAGTTTATTAATTGAATTTTATTTTTCCAGGATGGCTGAAAACTTTTTGGTCATTTTTCAGTACCGGTAAAATAGTGAGTAAAGCCATATAATATAAGGGAAGTGCAGAATGTTGAAAAAATAGTGCTCTTGATGTATTCTCATGGTAAAGGCTGACGACAAGGAGTCATCCTGGGGCTTCTCCTCTATGCCAGTGATGCGCTGGTAGTTTGGCGCTAGGCTGTGATGTCATAACACAGCACCAACCTCTCAGTCGGACAGATAACGCCACACAATGTAGGAAGAGGGGGTGTTTGGCAGTGTCTGAGATGGGTCAGCGCCTGATGGGGGGGATTCAAGGGCACTTACGCCAGTACTGAGTGGGCGTCAAGCTTAAAATGCACGTGAAGGACAAGGAGCCAAACTTATACAAATAAATGGAAATGCTATTTTTTTTATCTTCTGTTTCCTTCAATGAACTGTAATCTGTACATTCCAATGTGTGATACAACTGCAAGTTACCTATTATGAGCCTGATTCATTAAGATGTGCAAAAGGAGCGAATGGTGCATTTTTTTAAAAACACACACATAAATCGGGCAACTACAAGCGGATCAGAAGAAACACATGTCCTACATGCATACATAGCCGTTATCACTAGTAATCAGCACTTACACCCGACCTGTAGCTGGAGGTAATGATACGACTGAAAAACAAGTTCCTGAGAGATGCCCAAATGAATCGGCGCTGCTGTGTAAGCTTCTTACTGTACATTGACTGCGGGCATATGCCCAGTCCCCTCGCCGTTCCGTCATTGAAATCTTAGGCTATCATAAGGATCCACTGCCCTCGAAGACAAATTAGTTGTTCCTGCGTTCTAAAGTCCGCTTCTGGGCATGGGTACGGTGTTTTTTTTGCGCTAAATACGTTACGTATCGGCATTTATGGTTCTAAATGACTCAAGCCCAATGTGTGATTACTGCCCTGTACCAAGCACTGTGTTACGTTGTGTGCACCAGCGTTACTACAGCCATACAAAACCTAATGGTAGGTTGCAAGCTTAAATGTTCTGATTAAAATATGAGGCAATGCCTCATATTTCTAGATATATTCAGATTTCTACTGACACTTGCCCTAAAAAGTACAATTGATGCTCCATGTGGGCATATGCCTTTCCTATTTGATATATATGGGTCAATGTATTCCCTACTGTAGATTATAAGGATATTAGAAGTTACTGAGAAGTTTTTTGACTATTTAAGACGCAGGAGGCTGCAGGTAATGTCTAATATCCTTGTTAATTTAAGGTAGTCGATACATTACTTCTTACAATACAAAAGCTTAAATTAAACAATATTTTACTTAACGCACAGATCCGCACTGCCATAGACTGACACAGACTCACAGTGACAAAGACTGAAACTCAGGCACTGACAACAACACGAAGACAGGCATTGACAGTAACACGAAGACAGGCACTGACAACAACACGAAGACAGGCACTGACAACAACACGAAGACAGGCACTGACAACAACACGAAGACAGGCACTGACCACTAACTCCTCCCTCTTTTCTTTATGTTCCTTGTGAGGCCTCAGCGATCGCCATCACCTGTGTATCTATTAGGGGATCAGCAATGATTGAATTTCGAAAAAGTGGTCTACGGGAAATCATAATAACACAACTATCTGTTTCTTAGTACAGCTTGCATCCTCGGGATTGGGGCGGCTATAGCGGCGGACGGGGGAAGGACTTAAAATGATCCATCACGTTGGGAAAGGGTAAATGAATGTTTTTACGTAAATGCATTTCATACAGGTAATATTTACAGAAACATCAGAAAAGATTATCCATTGACGTGTATTATACACATAGTCACAAATGTGGTAACACTAAAAACAGACTCTATATAAATAAAAGCGTAGACTGTACAGAAGTGAGTTACTTCCACTTTAATAATTCAAATGAGTTCAAGAGTACAGTAAGGATTAAAAATAATAACATAATATTATACAAATTAGTCCATTTTCCAGGTCCCTGCTAACTTATCTAAATATAACGCAAATTAATCAGGTATAAGCATATGATTATTTTTTTATTAAGATGAAAGTATTATCCTGTTCCACTAAACTAGACTTAGGATTCGAGACAATAAACCAACACCTTGGTACGCATTGTGCCTATTAATTTGTACAGTAGTTAAGAGGATTGATTGTTTTATTTCATACAAACGCCGCAATGATAACGCAGAAGGTGTCGTACTTAATAGCATGAAAACAGTGTGCGACCTAGAAATTCCCTTCACAATGTTTCACAGGATCTAATTTTTTTTCCCTTTAACCCTGAAATTCAATTATTCTTTCATAAACAGAATAATAATTATCTGATTACTCCATGCCATGAAATCACTTAATTTGTCAGCGGCTCCGCAATAAGAGTATCGACTCTTTCGTGTTTCACATTAGAAAGCGCACGGCTGCGTAATCTAGCAACTTGAGAATAATGAGAACGTCTTACAGGACAACACAACGGCACTAAGTAGACTTAACGTGCAATTTTAATGCCTATGGTTATACTTTTAAGATTAAAATACAAATTACTCATACTGCTCCTTGCACAGCCAATGTTGTTGTGGATATATTGCAATTGGAGAAAGTTGAAATTAGAATGAATAACTTTGTGAAAATATTTCTGACTATAATCCTGTTTACTTTGGTAAGTTCTTTGAAGTGATAATGTCTGATCACGCTGGTGACGCTTTCAAACATAGATATAAAACATTTTTACAGTTAGAATTAAAGAAAGTTTTCACACATTTTATTAGGGTTAGTGCCCCTCTCTGGTGTCATTCTCCATTTTCTAGATGTCTGAGTGGCCCCAATTTTGAAGTCGGCGGATTGGGAACTTTAAGTGGCCCTGGAAAAAATGACTGCAGTGGCCTCGTATGGGCGGGGCCAAAACTGTAGGTGGGGCTAACACAAAAGTAGGAGGGATATAGAATTACTGGAATTTGGTTGTATTAACATTTAGGAATATCTAGATGGGATAACTTAAGAAACAGTGGGTCATCTCTAAAACAATGCAGGGAAAAAGCTGCCAATCCTCTGTTATACAAATACATACCGTATATACTCGTGTATAAGCCTAGTTTTTCAGCATATTTTTCTATGCTGAAAAAGCCCCCCTCGGCTTATACACGGGTGAACTTACCTGGTCTCCGGTCCCTTGGCTCTTAACTTCCGCAGTGGAACGCATGTGCGTTCCAAATGCCGAACTTCCTGTCCACTGACAGGAAGTTCGGCATTTGGAACGCACATGCGTTCCACTGTGGGCGTAAGTAAACTTTCACGATACCTGGATGTAATTGGGGGGACAGTGCTGTTATAACCAATCTCTCCTGTTTCATCAAGCTCTTTCCCTCGTCACACACAGCTTTGCCCCATAGAGCCCACGCATGTTGAATCGGGCCTGCATGAGTCTTCACACTGGTATGTTGTCCGTTTACAGCTACTGTTGTCTTATCTGAGCTCTGCTACTGTGCTTCATGGGATTACAGAGATTTTACCCTTTTTCTAGCTAGACCCTGGTTACATGATTATATCATGGACTGTAATGCACAGTGGCTATATTTATGCTAACATACTTGTCCTTACAGCACTTGCTGTGTATATGTATGTGTGGTATGATATTGTTACCTTATATCAGTGCACTGATCACGTATGTTGGACAACTCTACTGTGATTAAATTTGTGCTTACAGTATACATATATTTTGGCGCTTTTGGGAAAATCTGTTTTTTAACACAGACCCTGGTTACTGACAGAAGATAACCACATTGGGTGGCAGTAAATCATTCTGTAAGTGTCTCCTGGCCTTTGTTACTTCTGTCACCTGGATTACAGATGCTGACCTTAGGCTGTGCATTTACCAGTAGCTGCTGCATTTCTCACCCTAGGCTTATACTCGAGTCAATAAGTCTTCCCAGTTTTTTGTGGTATAATTAGGTGCCTCGGCTTATATTCGGGTCGACTTATACTCGAGTATATACGGTACATCCAATTTTACCTCCATAGAGACCTATCTGACTTTGTTTAATAAGTTTAACTATAACAAAACATGTTGGCACAATTGTATTTGATCAGTCTGCCAGATCAGCATACGAGCACCTCACCGCAGTGTTGTAACTTCTTTCCCTGACGTCATGAAATGAAAACTACCAGTCAAACCTATAAATATGTGTACTATGTGTGTTTCAAAAAAATGCATTAAAAATAATTATTATAATAAATCGCTATCCAGTGCGATCACCACAAAGGTGAAATGCAAGCATGTGCAGGAAAGTTAGTTTTTTTGGGACAATTGTGTATGAACCCTAATTATTCCCAGTGATTGTGGGTGGTTTGAATTAATAACAGTGCAGGGAGGGTTGGCAGACAATGGCATAAGTGAAGGGGAGAGGTATTCCAAGGGTTTGCTGGTGATACTTAGTGCAAAGGAGGCAGGATTAATGCTATTGTCAGTGCAATGGGAGCTGGCCTTATGTTCTACAAAGTGATCTGAGAATGGGACCAGTGCAAGGTAGGAGGCAGACAATGGAATCAATGTAAGAAACACTAAAGTATGACCAGAGCTGATATAAGGCTTTGGGGGGCCCGGGGCACTTAAAACAGAGGGGTTATCATTTTAAACACATTTTACCAAATACTCAGACACAGGCAATACTGTGTGCACTACTGATAAGTGCACGCAGCTCTGTCTTCACAAGTAGTACCATGTGAAGCAGGACATACCTGCCAACTGTCCTTGTAGTCTGACCAAACCCCAACTAAGCAAGACAGTCACCCAAATTCGGGACTGCTCCAACAGATTCAGAACAGTTGGCAGACTGTCCTGCTCTCTCCTACCTGTTCTTGTCACTTTCATGTGGCTGCTGGTGTCTTTAGATCAGGTGTTGCTTCTCTGGATCCTGGAATGCTGGAGGCCCTATTTGAAAAGAATAATGGTTACATGAGATTTAGAAAATGCCAACCAGTCATGGCATTAAATCAATAGCGCCCACGTTAAATAATTAGGCCTCCTTCCAGCCCCAAGATTAAAATAATAGTACTCATATATGATAAATAGATCTATTTCCCTCCAACTAGTCCTGAGTTTAAATAATAGTATACACATTTAATAAACAGATCTATATCCCTCCAACCAACCACAGCAACAAATGAATAGAATTTACATTCAATATTACCATTTCCCACGACCATCCCCAGCATGAAATAAGATTCAGATTTAATAAATAGCCCTCCTCCCCAAACTCAATTAATAGCCCCAAATCACCCCAGCATTAAATTATAGGTCCCGTCACCCCATCTTAATTTAATAGGCCCCACTATTAAATTAAATAGCCCATCAATAAATTTAATTGCCCTACCATCACCCCACAAATAAAATAGCATCCATTTAATAATTAGCCCCACCTAAATTCCACCATTAAATTAATAGCCCACCTCCCACCCAAGTACTATTAAGGGAGCCCCCTCCCTTCCCTCATATCACACACTATAGCAGCCCCCTCCTTTCTCCTCACACACACTGTAGAAGCCGCCCTCCTTACCCTCACAAATGACAGCAGGCAGCCCCCCTCTTTTCCCTCAATGACATCAGGCGCCCCCCTCCCTCTTTTCCTTCAATGACAGCCGGTAGCGCGCACCCCCTCACCTTTCCCTCACACTTACCTTGTAACGCTGGAGACTCCTCTCCTCTGCGTTGCACCGCGCACACATTGGACTGCACCTGTCAAGTGGTGCACGTCCCATGTGACATCCGGCAGCCACACAGGAGAGAGGGATGCGCGGCCACTACACTGCCCCCTGCTGGCACCAGGTCCTTTATCGGGCTAAGCATAATTATTTTTATTTTATTTAAAAGATGGTCAGAAACAGACGAGGACTGGCAAATTTTATCCCGGAGGAGTAAGGCTTGACTCAGGAGCCTATTAGGAACATTTTAAAGGGAATAAATTGCAGATGGCCCAGTGACCCAGCCCAAGGTAGCCCACTATGGGACCGGCCCAGGGGGGCAGATGCTTCCCTGCCCCCCAGCCCAGCCTGCCCCTGATCGGAAAGCCCCCAGCCAGACACAGTGTTTCAGGAGATGACAGTGCTGTTGTTGTTGCAAATAAAACACCCATCTTGCCTTAAACCATTTACTATATACACGCTCTAGTAGAGTGTACCTCTCTCGCATCTCCTACCATCTTCGGCGGGCCAGCCAAAGTGAGTCTTCTGTAGACGGCCCCCCCATACTTCTGAGTCATCTTGTCGACATCATTGGTTTTGACCAAAGTAGCAAGAAGCACAAATTCCACTACTCAAACCTGATGACGTCTACAAGATGATGCAACGGAGGGAATTGGCCACAGAGAGAAGACTAACGATGGCTGGCCCAACGAAGATGACCGGAGTTTAAGAAGATGCAAGAGTTATATACATAGCAAAGGCTCACAGAGGGGACAGGGATTAAAATTGCAAAATAGCCTCTCAGTATGATTTTAGCCTTTAACATTCACAAAGACAGATTGATTTCAAACATAGATGGAAGACAAACTAAAAATTAAACCAATGTTTCAGGCATCCTCACGCCATTTTATTATATAAAAGTTATAAAATATATTTTTAGGTCAGTATTCAAATGTTTGTCTTTGTTTGTTGTTCGTCTCTTGTATACGTTTTGCAAAACTGCAGTCACTTTAGCCAAATAAAACCAGAAGAGGGAGACACCCGCCCCCCTGCCATGTATTTGGTAACCAGTAATACCGCAGTGTTCCACTTCTTCAATCTGTTGTTTGATTTTTTCGGTTGTACTTTCCAGGTTAACTTGACCGTTGTCTTACTTAGACATCTATGACATGGGTAAACGGTTCTTCCAAAAATTTGTTTGATTATAATCAGGAGGGCCTTTACTATGTCAACTGCCTACTTTGTGCAATTAAGAAGGCCATGTTTTTTTACTTTCTTGCTCTCCATTTGGCTACGCAGAACATAAACCGTCTGAACCACAAGAGTTGAGAACAAGACTATAAAATAAGTAGGGCAATGGAAGGCCCTTAAAAAAAATAGTTGTGGTTGGTGGCTTGTGGGAAGGAGGTGGGATAGAGGGATGAATCTTACTTTTAATCAATGTGATAATCAATGCCACATGCAACCTCGTTTCGTTTCTATGTCTTCCAGTAGTACTGGCCTTGATTTTTTTATTTATTTTTTGCTTGTACTTATTTTTTTTATTTTGTCTTTTCAGTCTGTCCATTTTCTTTAAAATATAAAAATTGGGCTGCAATTTAACTCCAGACAGATTGTTTACTGATGCACTTTGTGTCGTGAGATCCCCATCTCTCTGTACAAGGTCCTTCACTAGGCGACAAGATGACTGTATCTTACTCTGCAAAAGGAGAAGAAAAAACAACGAATTTTAATACGGACGGCTGATGGCTTCCTACAGTTTGAGATGAGAGAGCGTCTTGTGCTCCCGCCAGTTAATTGAAGCCCGATATTTTTTTTTTTTTGCAGAATCATTTGTTTGAAACTTTTATTTTTGTTTGAACGTTCAGCCTAATAAGGGTTCTAGATGGGAACATCAAATTTTCTTCTTTATTTCTTTTATTTTATTTTTTTTCGTTTTAAGCAGAAGCAGTAGGTGAATATAACACAGATGGTCTCCTGTGTCGGGAGATAAGCCGGAGGTAACACCTTAAATGGAGCAACTCTTATTTCTTACACAAACGTCCATAAATATTTGCATACAAGTAGTGTATAGTATAAATTACAAACGTTGTCACTCTCATCATTATTAGACCTACCAATAACAATGCAGAATTCTAATTCAGACATGTAAAGCCAGACAATTACTTTTTATTAAATAAATGAATTCCTCCCATTTTGCTAGCCGTCCCACAAACTGCTGCACTGGTTTCCACATGTCCGTCGGTGCCTGAAAAGAAGTTATATTATAATATATTCTAAAAATAACTTATAATATTAATAATAAATGTAGAAAGCACTTTTAATTACCCGTTTCAGTAAAGGTTCATACCTCTACTGATAAGTTCTATGAGTAAATTTGAGACATTTTGTTCCGCAAAATTCACTCAAAAATTCAACAAACATAAAAGTATAATTTGTTGTTCTGACCTCTAATTACTGTTTCATTGTTTTTCCTTTGTCTTATATCTTATATAATATTTTATATGTAATATTTAAAATATTATTCAACGCTTCTATTGGGAAATGTCAAAAGTTAACCCCCTCTCCTTTTTCTCTCCTCACTATAATTGTAGGGTCCCTCTTTCGGGACCCTCATCCTTTGTTCCTGAACGAAATAGTTTCCCACAAAGGAGAGTCCTGTTTAGACTTAGCTGCAAGTTACAGAGCTCTATGATGCGTCCACCTTCTGGTACTGTCATCACAATGCTGCGCCAATGCTCAGAGTCCCAGCACCAATCATTATTGAGCTGGGTGGGGATAGATCAAGCTGTAGCCAATCAGATTATCATACTGCTGACATATTCTAAAAAAGGTATCCAAGCAAGTAATTTTACATGTATTGTTTTATTTTTGAGAATGAACAAAGAATGATCTATTATGCAAAACTGCACAAAGTAGCGGAATAGTCAGAGAGGACACAGGCAGTTCTATAAATGAACAAAATATTTTATTATTGCAACCTGCTACAATGTATTGTCTCTAAAAGACAAACTGGTGGGTGGATCAGCTCAATTCGGAAATGAAAAACAAATAACCCAGACTTTACAAAACAGGCTGAAATTCCCAATTTATTTTGTGGCGCTTATAGTTTAAACTCTCTACCACACACACACACACACACACACACACACACACACACACACACACACATTAAGGTCTTTTCTGTGAAGAGCTAATTAACCAACCAGTGTATTTTTGGAGGAAAATTGTTGCACCCTGAGGAAGCCCAACAACATCAATAAATGCAGACAAATAGCAGACGACGTTCATGTGTGTCTGTGACATCTCTCAGTCATCTGCTCTTTTTACAACATTTGTTTTTGGCCAACTCACCCCGACGTTATTACTTCATAAATACCTATTTGGACACGACACTGTAGGACAGTATTTCCACTAAACAATTAAAACCACAACATAAAACATGTTTAATTATCTGTCCAAATAACTAATTGGACCCAAATGTGAAATGGATACAAATGTTAATGGGTATTTGAAATTCTGGGGCTTGAAGTTAAAGCAGCAAATCTGAACGTAAAAATTACATATTTTCTTCTATACTGAACAAGTATTTTGCATCCCATAGAGACTTTCCTTAGCTATCCTCCTACAATTCATTATCTCCTTTTCAAAATCTCTCGGGTTGGCAAATAAATAAGGCTGCCAGACACAGACACAGTTAATCTGCCACACAGACACAGTGTGATATGTAATAGTGACCAATGTTCCCTCAATCTTATTGGTTAATTTGAGCCATAAATGAGGATAAGCTGAGCAGTATTTCAGGAGGAACAAGTGAAAAGTTTTATTTAATGACAGGGGTGATATTTAAAGAGGTAAGGGGTTGGACTTTAAAGTGATTCGTCTCTACTGAAACCCAGGTGCAAATCTTGTTGTTGAGGTGTCTTCTGGTCACCTTGAAGTTACCATTTCTTCATTGTGCTAGTTCCGGTCATTTCCCATAAAGACTTATTGTTCTGCTTAGTTTCAATATCCTGCCTCCGAATTTGATCTTTTCTGCTCCCTCTGTTTTCGCCATCTGCCGTAAAGTCCCATTTCGATCGAACTCCTTTACTTGTTTGTCAATGGTCATGTTAAAAAGTTTTAGTTAACTTAAATAATCTGTGCAGCAGTTTGGAAAGGTGTTGGATCTTTTTTTGTGAAAGATAACACTAAGCGGTAGATTTTCTAAAACTTCTAAAAAAGGAAAAACGCTTCCTATAGCAACCAATCAGATTCTAGCTATGATATTCTAGAGTGCACTAGATTAATGACAGCTATCGTATCGTCATGTTTATGTTATCTTTGCAAACCTTTTATTTGTATATGTTTATTTTGTTACATTTGCAGTAAGTTATGTCTTTTTCTTGTTGTTTATAAATCATGTACAAACGGGAAATAGTTTGTTATCAAAATTTGTCATATTTTTACATCTGTAGAAATAATATTTTACGTTACAGCGGGTGCAGTTGTACCCAACACAAACAGAACACACATTTAAAATCAATGAAGACTGAAAATAGGATCGGTGACTCAGTGGGCAGAGACAGGTTTTTAGTACACATAAAAGACAGGTGATTGGTTGAGGTGCATCCACCATCTCCATATTCAGGGTGGTCCCTGCGAATCCGGATGAAATGTTATATCCCGTGCGAGTTAACTTGTTACAAGCACAGGACTGACGTGATAGTTCTTATCGGAGATTTCGGAGTTTGTATGTTCTCCCCGTGTTTGCGTGGGTTTCCCCTGGGTGCTCCGGTTTCCTCCCACACTCCAAAAACATACTGGTAGGTTAATTGCCTGCTATCAAAATTGATCCTAATCTCTCTCTGTCTGTCTGTGTGTGTGTTAGGTAATTAGACTGTAAGCTCCAATGGGATAGGGACTGATGTGAATGAGTTCTCTGTACAGCGCTATATAAATAACTGATGATGATGTACTATTCACACTAATGCACCCTCACAACTATCCCAATCTCCACTCTGAGCCACACTCGCTTCTCTTGTTTCAGCTGTGCCCTCTTCCACTTAGAATGTAAGCTCTCTAATGAGTAGGGTCCTCCATACCCTTTGTTTTCATGTCAGTATTTATTTTGTCTCCCCTGTATCTTCCTGTTTTATGTATGTCCTGTACTGCACTGCGGAGCACTGTGGCGCCTTACAAATCTACGATAAAAATAATAGGTGCTGCCCATAGCAACCAATCAGATTCTAGCTATTATTTTGTAGGATGTACTAGATAAATGATCATTAGTATCTGATTGATTGCTATGGGCAACACCTCCATTTTTCCTTTTATAGAGGGTTTTAGTAAACCTACCCCTTAGTGTACCTCTCAATAGACATGTTTTAAGGGTATTTAAGCTCTTGAATGCTTCAGATATATTCCTAAAACACTCCTAATACACCTCTCCAATAACTTGAATGAAATACTAAATGAAATATGCTCAAACATTCCTAATTTTCCGTTCTTCCGGACTTGGCGTTGCGAGAAAAAAAAGCGCCCATCACCCTGTAGCCAGAACATTAACCTCGTTTATATATAAAAATAACATTAATATTGTGCTTTAAAAAAAGTTATCAGAACACTTTTTCGAATTGCCGTTACTCGCCTTTATCGCGCTCCTAATACAACACTTTCCCATTTCCCTTTTCCCAGCAGTTGCTAAGCACAGCAAAAAAAGACACATTCAAGGAAAATATTTTCTGACAGACAATTAAGTACGGGATTATAAGAATGGAAAAATCTTTAAATTAATAAGCCGTTTGCTCACTGAATCTTTTACATAAATTACTTTTTTTTTTTAAAAAAAAAAAATAGCAAAAAAAAAACGGTCAATAAATGATTTAGTGGATACAGCCCATTAGCAGTGTATGAAGCAGGATGCCCTCTGTTTGTTTGTTGCTAAGATTTGGACCAACTTATATTGCCCACAGCAAATTACAGTTTCAGTGTTTTTAATGCCTCGGGAGATCCAGAAAATTATTAATTGATGTTTTCCCTGCTGGGTATCATTACTCTTGACTTAAACTAAAAAAAAAAAAAAAAGTAAAATAACTAGTTAAGCAGCCACTCACAGACTGAGAAATTAGTCTCTCTGGTGCCAAGAAAAATGTCTCTCCTCATACAGTTGAACAATTGAACAAGGTCCTAAATATTTAACAGTATTAATTTTAAATAAGAAATATTTCACATTGTGGTTTTTTTTTCTCCCCCTTCCTCTTTCTCTCGGGAGTTTTATATCTTCTTGTCAAAATATATAAACGCACAACAGACACGGAGACCCTTCCATGCTAATTATTAGAATTTTGACATTGCGGAGAGAAATAATTATCATGTCTCCAGTCAAATGCACAATCTGTGAGGTAAATTAACCTATTTATAAAGCTTTTCATCTTGTCTCTGTGTTTCGGTGGCAAGAGGCAGGTTTGACCTTGAGGGCGGTAACCTTAATTGTCCTTACCTGAGGTGACCTTGTCGGTCCCTCCTGTATTGTTGGTGGGTAGGACGTTGGAGTGGATATCTGGTCACATTCTGGCTTGTAATGATTTAATCAAAGCGGCATATTTAGAGCAGTCTAGTATACAGCGTTACTTGACGGAAGACGTATCGCACTGAAGTCCTTGAGAACCCTATTTCTGAGGCGTGTATATATATATATATATATATATATATATATTTATATATATTAGAGATGCTCAGGCTCGGTTCCTTGGAAACCCCCGAACTTAGGGGATCTGAGTACCGAGCCGCTCGAAATTGAAAACGAGGCAAAACGTCATTGTGACGTCATCGGATCTCGGATCTCGGTAGTTTTGAATTCCTTTTTAAGAACCAACATAACGGTGGGTGGGATGGAGGGCGGACCCCCCCTTTTTCTTTTCTGCCACTGCTGTGTGCCAATGTGTCCTAGATGTGATAGGAACTGCCGTGTGTTTGTGTCATTGCTCTGTCGCTTACCATCCAGCCAGGTCGCTGCAGTATTTGTCCGAAAGTGTATGAAAATAATATTGTGACCTGTGAGGTGGTCAAAATTGATTGCAAATGACTTGAAATTAGTGTTATTGGGGTTAATAATAATGTAGGAAGAAAAAAAGAGCAAAATGTTCTTTTAAGTTATTTTAGCATATTTTAGGATTTTTTCTAAAAAATCCAAAACCAAAACCAAAACACACAAGGGCGGTTTTGCCAAAACCAAAACATGAAACTAATCCAGATCCAAAATCAAAACCAAAACCAGTTCACGGGGGTCAGTGAGCATCTCTAATATATATACATACATATATATACATACATATATATATATATAGTATGTATATACAGGGTGATTCAAAAGTCGCAGTACACCCTTTTATTTCAAAAACTCTACAGGAAATTGGGAAACCTGAATACTCCAGTAAGGTATGGGTGACGTGGTCTATCTTTTACGGTATGTACCAAACATGGGCGCCATCTTGAAATCGGCCAATCGGCCCAATTCCTGTAGAGTTTTTGAAATAAAAGGGTGTACTGCGACTTTTGAATCACCCTGTATATACTTCAGTATATAGGGCACATTATTAGGTACACCTGTACACCTTCTTGGTAATGCGAATATCTAATCGGCCAATCATGAAGAAGATGTATATGATCTGCATATAAGCTTCTATGCTCTATCTGGTACATGGATAATCACTTATGGCAATGAGGGACCTCTCGAAATAGCATGTATGGCCCTCCAGCTTTCAAAGGGGCCACATAGAGGAAGGAGCGAGAGTGCAGTACACGCCCTCCGTCCTCCGGGTATGCCGCGTTGCCTTCCTGCACGGTGCAGAAGAGGTCATGTGACACAGAAGTCGGTTGTCCCCTCCGGCTGGGGTCACAGTCGAAGGTACAGGGGGCCGCTGGCTGCCGCCAGGTTGCTGTTGCCCATCACAGACATATTGTATTCAAAACAGCTGTTATTGAACTTACACCCAACAAAGTGTCCACGCATCTGAAACCCACTGCTGACACCATCTGGGCCCACAAATACATGTACTTATTTTGCTTTCACATTTGGTGCCGTCAGTGCAGATGACTGTGTCAACGGGGACACTGCTTTATGTGGAAGGAGCAGGGTCCCCCAGCAGCACAGAGTATATCAGGAGATGAGTGATGTGTTAGTGAGGACAGGGCTGCATGTGACAGGGGCAGTGACATGATGTGAGGAGGGGAATGGAGGCAGCAGGAAGCCACAGACTGAGAGTTATATAGTGGAAGGAGCAGGGTCCCCAGCAGCACAGAGTATATCAGGAGATGAGTGATGTGTTAGGGAGGACATGGCTGCATGTGACAGAGACAGTGACATGATGTGAGAAGGGGAATGGAGGCAGCAGGAAGCCACAGACTGAGAGTTATATAGTGCAAGGAGCAGGGTCCTCCAGCAGCACAGAGTATATTAGGAGATGAGTGATGTGTTAGTAAGGACAGGGCTGCATGTGACAGGCGCAGCAACATGATGTGAGGAGGGGAATGGAGGCAGCAGGAAGCTACAGACTGAGAGTTATATAATGGAAGGAGCAGGGTACCCCAGCAGTACAGAGTATATCAGGAGATGAGTGATGTGTTAGTGAGGACAGGGCTGCATGTAACAGGGGCAGTGACATGATGTGAGGAGGGGAATGCACAGATAAAGGGGTAGATTTATCAAATCTTCTAAAAAGGAAAAGTGGAGTTGTTGCCCATAGCAACCATTCAGATTCTAGCTGTCATTAATCTAGTACATTCTAGCAAATGATAGCTAGAATATGATTGGTTTCCTTTTCAGAAGGTTTGATAAATCTAACTCTTACAGTTAAGCAGTGGGAGAAGCAGGGTCCTCTAACACCCCAGTGTAACGTCAGGAGGGGAATAGAGGGAGGCAGAAGGTCAAAGACAGAGTTTCAGTTCATTTAATAGATGTGATCCATTATATCTGATGGCAGCAGATCAGACATGCCAGTCTATACCCATAATTTTCCCTTTATGTCATGAAAATGTTGCAATTTTGCACTAAAGGTGAAAGTAACACGTGTGATATATGTGCCTCAGGCCTGCAGTTGAAGAGGTGTCATGTTATCGTGTATCGTGTTATCATATTCACACGTTAGATATATTAATGTTACATGTTTTCGTGCGCAGCAATGGCAGCCAAAACCCTCTGTAGCCTGAAGAGAAGTAAAGACAAAAAATCAATAGAGATAATTTTATAAAGGGCACCAAAAAAAACAGAAATGGTACAAAAATAAATATATAATATAGTAATATAATAAGCAGTAATATAATAACATTTGTAAACTATGTTTGTATAAATATCGCGTAGTTCTTTCATCGTGTGTATATAGCTCCATAGGGAGAACCACGGCCCTTCATGGAGAATAGACTTCAGGATAATATTCGTCCCTCTGTGGTCTTGTAGCTTTATATCGCCACCGAGCCGGCCTGAAGTTTCCCTTTACAAGGCAGCGCCGCTTTGATTTTTAAACGCCGAAGGCGCAGAACTCGCGGGTGTTGAAGAACCCGGAGCTTCATACATTTACCCCCAAGTCTGCCAGACCTATTATTTGTATTTCAGCAATGACAAATAGCAGTGGAGCAATGGAGCTCTCCTCTTTGTGTGTTACCTGTATAACACAGTACAATGTGACTGCAGATTTAGAAGACCAAGCCTGCCAGCTCTATTATTTCTATTTCTGCAATGTCAATTAGCAATGGAGCAATGGCGCTCTCCTGAATGTCACTGGAGACTTTGAAGAACACTGCTACCCCCTCCTCTTTCTTTTCTACCTATGACGCTGCCCATTTGCACTAGAGACTGCCAGGAACTGTGCTACCCCTTCTGTGTCCCTCTGTGAAATGGCGCTGGATCGCCGTGGAGGGCGGTACTTATAGAATCCAAAGCTTGCGAGATCCGAGATTGGACAACATAGCGATGACGTTTTGCCTCATTTTCAATTCGGGGGCGCGCGAAAGTACCGAGCCGGCTCGGTACTCGGATCTGCTAAGTTCGGGTGTGTTCGGTTGTGGGGGAACCGAGCCTGAGCATCTCTAGTTCTGGGTGATGCACATAGTAATTTGCACAACCTTTTTTCTTCAACCATCTTTCAAACATCACAGCTAATTTATAGTGATTGAGACGTAAAAGTCGGTGCAAACGTAGATGAATAGCAAATCACCTTCATACTAAGCTCAATGATGATGGCTGATGTTTTATTGTTGAATGTAACACTGGCAATGTCTGTATTAACATGCATTCAACTTCTTTCATACCCCTCTCTCAAGGAGAGCTGAGCCCGGGATCCAAAACTATCAGAGGGTCCACAATTCCCATGGACAGCCCCATCTGCCATTATGTCATGATTTGCACTATATTATCGATGTTGAAAGTTACTTTTTAGGTTAAATCTGAAATCTAACGTCCACCTGATCCCCTGCACGCTGCCGTCTGCAGAATCTGCTGAGTTAACGTTTTTTTTCAGCCCAATCTGATAAGCGGCTGATGTTTCTCAGTAGTGGCCGCAGCGGGTTATTCATAGGTCCCTTCTAGGCACTGGGAACGGAACCATTTCCTGTTTCACCAGGTTTGTGCAATAGTTCAGGCACCAGCAGCAGCTTGTCCTACTTGTGAGGTTAACGGACAGACAGATAATACAGAACGAGAGAGGGAATACGCTGCCTGCACCCTGCTCGGCAGAGTGTTAATCTCTTCAAAGGATAGTTTTACCCTCTTCAAACCTCCCCGGTGTGGTCTTTGTGGTTCCGGAGAGAAACAGTTAGACCCTAATTTACTTCCTCCTGTAACAGTTACTGGCTGAGTGCAGAAGCCACAGATAACAGTGCGAGATTATGTAACACGTGTACTTATGTCAGCCTAGTTATTAAAGAAAAAAAAGCGAAGATATCACGGTACAATCAGAACAATTAATTCATGAAAAGAAACTACCGAGATGACTTTATCTCAACCTTAAGATTCTGATTTAGTGTATTTAAATAAATGTGTTGCATTTAGCAATGGTTACATAAGGATATAAAGCTACAATACTTTCCGTACCAATAATATATATGTATATATAAATATAAATAAATATATATATATATATCTATATATATATATATATATCATCATCATCAACAACATTTATTTATATAGCGCCAGCAGATTCCGCGGCGCTTTACAATTGGGAACAAACATTAATAAAACAATACTGGATAATACATACAGACAGAGAGGTAAGAGAACCCTGCTCGCAAGCTTACAATTTATGGGACAATGAGAGTTTGATACACAAGGGCATGTGCTACATCATATTGCACATTGGACCAGCTAGAATGCAAAGGTAAAAAGTACTGAGTGGGCTGTGTGATCAGTCACACAGCAATGTTGGTCAGAGGGTTGTTGTCTTGTGTTAGCTGTGTGGAGGGTGGTAATAGGATAACCTAGGGAGATTAAGATGGTGGTTGAGGAATATTATAAGCTTGCCTGACTAGGTGGGTTTTCAGAGAACGCTTTATTGTTTGAAGACTAGAGGAAAATCTTACTGTGCGGGGGAGGGAATTCCACAAAGTGGGTGCAAAAATAGATTGCAGGAGAACCGAACATTCCCAAATCTAGCAGACCCGCGCCCTTGGAATTGAAAACAAGGCAAAAAGTCATTGTTACATCGGTGGATCTCAGATCTCGTGAGATTTGGATTCTATAAGTACCGCCCTCCACAGCGATCCAGCGCCATTTCACAGAGGGACACAGAAGGGGTAGCACAGTCTGTAGTACAGTTGGGCAGCGTCATAGGTAGAATAGAAAGAGGAGAGGTAGCAGTGTTCTTCAAAGTCTACAGTGACATTCAGGAGAGCTCCATTGCTCCATTGCTAATTGTCATTGCTGAAATACAAATAACAAAAAACAAAAAAAAATAGAGATTTTAGAAACAAATCGGGATCCAAAATCAAAACCAAAACACGCAAAGCAGCCGTGCCAAAACCAAAACTAAAACATGAAGTTAATTCAGATCCAAATCCAAAACTAAAACCAGAACACAGGGTCAGTGAATATCTCTTATCTATATATATGGTACTGTAGTTATCTAATATGAAATATATGGATGTTAGCGATTCTGAAAAATCTGCACAGTGCGGCAATTCTGTGCCTTAACGAAGCCGCTTTTGGCTATGTAATACCCCAGCATTATTTTTATAATTCACTTACAAATATTCTTATGAGTAGTGGTGTCATTTTGCTATTGTCTTTCTAGAACAGCGACGGGCAGCCTGATGCGATTCAGGGGCCGCATGGGCGGCCCTCTAAGCTTCAAAAGGGCCACACATTACCCTTAATCTCAGTAATAATATAAAATAATACATTTAATCAAAGAAAGAGACACCTATCTGTAATAACATATCAGCAGCATGTTACACAAGTGTTACACGTTATAACACACACATCTGACAATAAGACAGGAAGGAGCCATTGAGCCCATTTCCACCAGTGTTAAAGCTTTTCATCGTTTGCTAAATCGGCCCGTTACTCACTAAGCCTAATCTTGCACCACTCGCATACAGGACTGGTGAGAGTGAATTCGGGCCGTAGGGTAGTTGTTTTTAGGACAACCCTTTAGGACGGGGTTCTAACTTGGGGCTGTATATAGCAATATGTGAATAAAGTAATATACAAGTGATACACAGTTACCTGATTTCACATATTTGAGCTGCCACCTTTAGAAAGCTGGTTGTCCATGGATGTCCCACTCATTTCTCGTAGGGAGCAACAACGTTTTCCTAGTCAGGAGGAAATTATAATAACTTTTTTTTAAAGGTGACAACAAATACCTTCCCTACTTCAAACCTATGAGAAAATGGTGTACACTGCACCTCCATTGTTCTAGAAGTCCTTAATAAGACATATGGCCCTATACAGGGTAACGACGGATACTGCATGAACAAACTATACACACGTTAACTTTATCTCACTATTTTAATATCACAATGAGCCTGGAGGATAATGAGGACTCAGGAGCTGACAAGTCTGTCACACCCTGCACACACATACGCACACACACACGCATACACACACACGCACACATATATACACACACGTACACACACACATGTACACACACACAAGCTCCTCATCTTTGTCCCCTTCAGCGGGCAGCAACAAACATTATAAAAAATAAACATACACACCAATAAAAACAAATAAGTAAAAGTTTTACCACTACAATAAAAGATTTGAGCGCACAGTGAACTTATTTTTTGCATATGAAGAGGGCACCAGTGAGGGCTGGGATGGAGGTAAGGGGAGGGCAGCACATTTTAGCCTGAGGGAGGGAGACTCGATCCAGCAGCCTATTAGGAACATTTTAAAGGAATAAGAATGCCGTTAGCCTAGTGACCCTGCCCACGGTAGCCCACTATGGGGCCGGCCCCCTGCTCCTCAGCCCAGCCAGACCCAGGACGGAGGTCCTTGGATTTGACTCTCCAATCTCCCTCTCCTACTATTCTCCCCGTCTTCAGTGAGCGCCTCTCATATGGTGATAGGAGGGATCACACAGTGATCAGTTCATTAACTGACCAATCACCTCCTGCTTCCTCTTCTCAGCTAAAATATGCAGCAACAGTTTATCTCATTAAAGTAAAAGTGTTTTGACCTGACGCCCCTTAGTTCCTGCCGCCTGATGCAAAGTACTCACCCTGTGGCAGCCGTGCCAAGGGTTTAGGTGGGAGATCTGTCTCTATCGCACTGCAGGGTACCCGGGCATTGAACCCGCAGTTCTAACACTGTATATAGTGATACGGAACATTACTTGATTTAACATAAAACATTTTCTGACACCTAAAAACAATACAATATTTAATATCACCTGTCTTTATCTTAAGGCATCTGTACAAATGGAAACTGAGATCACCATGAACGCAGCGGAACCGAATGGTTTCTGAGAAGCGGGCGAGTTGCCCATGGGCGAGCAAACTGCTTAATAAACCAAATCGTCTAAGTGACAGGGTATCCTTCAGATGCAGAACAAAAAGTAAATACCATAGCAAAATGTGACTTATACAGAGGAAAAAAATATCTCTCACCAGGGAGCCATTTGACAATTAAGAGTGTCATCAAATTAACAGGCGTGAGATCTCGAAGTCTAACTGTAAATAAAGACACATGTGATTAAACAGGCTTCACCAAACTTATCTAGCCAGATGCTGATCGGATAGCCTTGGGTGATGAATCTCTTTTCTATGTCACAGTTTGACAAATTTCTCCTGGTATTACTATTTGTAGGTAGGAATAGCAGCTACATCTGCAGGTGGAACAAAGAGGAGGGATAAACAGATTCAGGAATACTCTTCCCAGCTTCCGATCGCGGACGGCTGACGTCGCTCTTGTAATGCTGCCGTACACATTTATAGACATTGTAGCAAAACTTAAATTGGATGTGTACATTATCTAATGCCACTTTACTAAAAGCCATCACCCACCGCTCTTACATTAGTTGTGGGGGACCCACTCCTGAGACCCCTTTTCTCTGTCACTGATTAACCATATTGCTGCATCATCACAAAACTTCATGCTGCAGGGTCTATTGTTGGTGCTGCAATAGATACTGCGCTGGGTATGGTAACTGCTTCATAGCTGCAGGATGATGCAGCAAGAAGTGCTATAGCCACAGGATGATGCAGCAAGAAGTGCTATAGCCACAGGATAATGCAGCAAGAAGTGCTATAGCCACAGGATGATGCAGCAAGAAGTGCTATTACCGCAGCATGATGCAGCAAGAAGTGTTATAGAAACAGGATGATGCAGCAAGAAGTAATATAGCTGCAGGATGATGCAGCAAGAAGTGCTATAGCCGCAGGATGATGCTGCAAGAAGTGCTATAGCCGCAGGATGCTGCTGCAAGAAGTGCTATAGCCGCAGGATGATGCAGCAAGAAGTGCTATAGCCACAGGATGATGCAGCAAGAAGTGCTATAGAAACAGGATGATGCAGCAAGAAGTAATATAGCTGCAGGATAATGCAGCAAGAAGTGCTATAGCTGCAGGATGATTCAGCAAGAAGTGCTATAGCTGCAGGATGATGCAGCAAGAGGTGCTATAGAAACAGGATGATGCAGCAAGTAGTAATATAGCTGCAGGATGATGCAGCAAGAAGTGCTATAGCCGCATATTGATGCAGCAACAGGTGCTATAGCCGCAGGATGATGCAGCAAGAAGAAGGGTGGACAAAAGCTTTGATGTGGTCATTTGAACTATTCATTCTGTTTTATCATGAACTCAAATAATGCAGAGGGATGACCCCACCAGAATGGAACCTACAATTTAGTGGGGGGGAGCGAAGGGGATTGGTGGAGGTCTAAAAAAAAGTAATTGATAAAATTTGAAATTATATTTCAACATACAAAAATGAAGAGGCATAGAAAGAGCCAGGGGTGTACCCACCATAGAAGCATAGGGAGGTAGAGCACAGCAGTTATTTTGTTGGCTTTTGTTCTTATCAGCTGCTCCGTGTTCCAGTGAGAACTCTGCAGAAGGGATGTTGGGCAGCGTGAACGCAGGCTGCAGAGTTTGCAATTTTGGGTGTATTTATCCAGCTTGGTTTAGAGCAACAGCAACTGTAAATATGATACAGGGTTAGACAACAAAATAGCTGGGTACAAAATAAAACCGGGGTGGAGGGAACTGGCTGAAAGGGAAGGCGGGGGGAACCTAGGCAAAGCATGCTGGGACTTGTAGTTTCACAACAGCTGGAGAAGCCGCGGGCAGCCAAAGTCTGTGTCAGAACGTGTAGGTTACATGTACAGACATGGGGAATTATACAACTGTCAGGCAATAAAACACTTTCAAATCAATTGCTTGACTTTTTTTTTGTGTGCTCTAAGTGCCGAGGCTCCAAGGAGGCGTCCCGCTGAGTTCCATTACACCTACAGAAGCTGTAAGTGATCTTATTTTGTAAAGGAAGAAATCTTTATTGTCTCCGAGCAGGGAACTGCACTCACAAGCTGATTACTGCGAGCTCGCCGCACCACTCGGTGTGCTAAATCACTATTTACTGCTTCCTGACGGTATTTTCAGTGCCTGTATGCCAAGTCCTATTATATTTCTCAGATAGCTTGTATGGATTTATTCCAAATTTCCGAATGTCTTTATCCGTACATTTGCTGTGGCCGATTCTGCCATGTTACTTGGTGCTTGGTGGCAGTGATGTATCAGTGGGCAACACATTTAACGCAGCTAAATTATGGTAAGAAGACGGTTATCTCAGAGCGAATGTTCACAGCTAATTAGCACTTATTGTTCATCATCATCATCACCATTTAGGACCGGAGGAAACCCACGTGAACATAGGGAGAACATACAAACTCCACACAGATAAGGCCATGGTCGGGAACTGAACTCATGACCCCGGTGCTGTAAGGCAGAAGTGCTAACCACTGAGCCACCTGCTAGCTAGATGTATCAAAACTTCTAAAAAGGAAAAGTGGAGGTGTCACCCCAAAACAACCTCAGATTCTAGCTATCGTATTCTAGAATGTAGTAGATAAATGATCGCTAGAATCTGATTGGTTGCTGAAGGTTTGATACATCTTCTCCTTAGATGCTGTGAATGTGTTTTTCATTGACTAATTAGTGCCTGAAAAGCGCTTGCAAAATAAGATAAATAGTTTCTTCTTGTCTTGTTCTCACCATTGTGTTGTAAAATGTAAAAAAAAATTTTAAACTTTTGAAAGGCGACACAGATTATTTCTCCCGTGTTCATTCAATTTAACAGTTCTATAGATTGTATTATTAAAAGTGCAGCACATTAAAAGTGTATTAAGTGCGCAAGACTTGAACGCACTTTAGTTTTAATTTTTTACAGCATTTAAAAGTAATCATAGATGATCTATAGTATTATTTATTAATACTGTGTAATTTACATGTGACTATAAGTGTAGGTCAATCTGTATTTCTTCGTCTATCTATGATAAGTTGTCATATTCAGGTCACACTATCAGTAGCTCCCTCTCAGCATTGTCCTAAGGTCTAATATGGAAATCTCCTCGGAGTTGCTTTAGTACATTAGAGTGAGGAAATAACCTTCGCTCCCCTCCTTTCTCTGCTTTCGATTCGGCAGCAGCGGGATGTTCCCTCCAGACCAGGGAGACGCAGCACCTGCAGACAGGTCAACGCCGACACTCCTCTGCTGATTGGTCGAGAGGAGGAGAGAGAGCAGCCTCTTCTATTAACTCCTCCCCTCTGCACCAACCCAGTAAGATCCATAGTGGGCTCCACCCCCCTGCAAAAGAGATACCAGGATATGACGGTTGTGACACTATAATAGGGACACCTCCCCCCCCCCCCCCCTGAAATAATGTCGCACAGCCCTAGCCTGGTCAGCATAGGTCTGAAAACCCTGGGGGAATTGGACTAGCAAAAAAAAAAAAATGCAGCCCCCTACTCTTTAAATAGAGAAATCAGCATTTTTCCCAGCAAGCCTATGCAGCCATAAAGAACTACAAGTGCCAGCATACCCATTGTTGCCAGAGCATGCCAGGATCACTGAGACCTGTAGAAGGGAACAATTACCGTTAAATTACACTCCCTCTTCAAGGGCAAAGGCAGGATTTGTAGAGGGGGGTTTCCACACCACGCCGCCAGTGGGAGTGACCAGCATGCATGGGGGCGTAGCTATATTTTTAGACAGTGCTTGGCTGCTCTCCAATTCTTCCTATCCCCATAATATACGTGGGCAATGCTGCGTGCACTACTGTTAGGTGCACACAGCTCTCTCCTTTCGAGCAGAGTTGTGTGAAGCAGGGGCAGGGTCCAGCCACCTCAATTATATAGTGCCCCAGGCTTGGAGGGGGTTTTCCAGGCACTTGGAAACCACCCACCCCCCCTCCTGGTTTGCCTATGCTCTTTATCCTGCTTATTACACCCCAGGTAGGATATAGCTGCTACATTGATATAACCGAGAGGGGAGGGGGCTACTAACGAAAGAGGTGGTTGTAACATTCATTACTGTCAATGATATTGGCAAAATAACCCAATATAATTGTGTCAGAGGCCTTAAAAAGATTGCCCGAGAACGACCGACTGAGTTGGATAACGGGTAGGGGAGAGTGACTACATGAACCAACAGCTTCCTATTGGCTCATGCAGGAACCAACAGCTTCCTATTGGCTCATGCAGTCACGCCCCTCATAGGCCGTGTGCGCATTCCTCTAAGCGGCGCACGCAGCGTAGAGGGATCCAAGATTCAGGGCCTGAGATTCCAACTGATGGCCCAGCTCATATTGTGAATTAAGAGCACGGAAAACTTATATTATTTTTCCCCTTTAACAGAGAAATAAAACCACGCCTATGTCCTTATGGAAGCCACTTTAACATTATGAATAAATGAAGTGCTATTAAATGAAGAGGAACGGATTCTGTGCTGCCAAGAGAGACATCAGCAGCTGTCAGTGGATTCATATCATTTGGCTGTTAGACCTTTGCCTGTTCCAGCAGAATCGGTTGATAATTCTCACCTCTGCCATCTGTAAGCTCAGAAACCTCATCCAGATCCCGGGATCTGACGCCGCGCCAGCTCCCTCGCTATTTCCAGCACCCATATTTCATCTCCTTCCCACTGAAAGAAATCACTTATCATGAAGAACACGTACACTATTTGGTTTCTGTTTATCGACTTATTTTATTTTAAGGTGTTTTTTTTTTTTTAAAACGCAAGCACCACGTTCCGCGTTCCTCAGTCGCACTTTATTCATGGCTTATGCCTGATTAATTAGCAACCCTAATACTGTAGTACTGACACATTATGGAGCCTAGGTCATAGACTGGGGCTAAGGGCACAGATGTGCTGTAACCCCTAGGAACCAATCAGATTGTAGCTGTTGTTATGCAATTGTGGAAGTGAAAGCCGGTCTGATTGGTTGTTATCGGGTATAGAACATTTCTGCACCATTAAGACTTAAATCGCTGAAAAGAAAAATAATCACTTGGAGCGGTTCCTAAATATGTTTATATTTTCATTGTTTGCCTATATATTGTGCATATGTTTAAACAATCTGCAGATATATTTCAGGGGTAATTTAGGGGTCTATTTATCAACCTCCGACGAGGGGATTATCACATTAATTAGTAACTTAATTGTAGGACCGCAGCAGATATCTCTGGCGGTCCCAGCCTCCATAAGTGTCTGTGGGCACTGTGATTGTGCGCTATTTATTATGACCCAGACAGCTAATTCCATCACCTTATGGGGGGGGGGACATCGCAGAAGAGGGAACTTCAGAGTCCTTCCAGGCAGTCTTCACGCTCTTCCTCATCGCAAACCGGTAAGTAAAGTGATCGCAGATGTAGTATGTAGTATGTACACACAAGTAGCACGGTGGCTCAGTGGTTAGCACTTCTGCCTTTACAGCACTGGGGTCATGACTTCGATTCCCGACCATGGCCTTATCTGTGTGGAATTTGTATGTTCTCCCCGTGTTTGCGTGGGTTTCCTCTGGGTGCTTCGGTTTCCTCCCACACTCCAAAAACATACTGGTAGGTTAATTGGCTTCCAACAAATTGACCCTAGTCTCTGTGTGTGTGTATGTATGTTAGGGAATTTGGACTGTAAGCGCCAATGGGGCAGGGACTGATGTGAATGAGTTCTCTAGACAGCGCTGCGGAATTAGTGGTGCTATATAAATAAATGGTGATGATGATGATGATGATGAAGTAGCCTAATCGTCACGTAGAGAATAAACTCCTATTATAAGACCATAAACACGTTTTTCGCTGATTCCTAATTGATAATGATTCGCTAATTAATTTACACACCGCAAATTTATGAAATTGGGCTGAACTTCAGAAATACCCACCCAAAAAATTAACCATCTCTACTTATAACTATGAGCACTGACATGGGGGTCATCTATTGCCGTCGTAAATCAGTGGAATTCCTGCTGCTTTGGGATGGTGTCTTTTTCAAAAGTATTTTACAGGATAAAAAAGGTATTTTTCTAAGAAAATAGTTCCATGACCATTTCCTGCTGACTCGTGCTTAGGGGCGGATTTAAATGCAAAATGTAGGCACAGGATTTACAGTACCCAAAACACTGTATATATTTCTTCACACCTCATAGAGGTGGTGGAAGCAAAAATCAGTGATCTGTGGTCTTCCAGGTACTCTAATACCTGGAATTATTATTATTATTATTATTATTATTATTATTATTATTATTATTATTATTTTCATTATTATTGTAACACAAAAAATGTTCATCAAAATATTTTAAAAAATAATAAGTTTATTCATAACAGAGGATGTTTTTTAAATATTATATCAATTCTAATTCAATAACATTTGCAGTTCCTAATTTCTTTACATAGAAATAAATTCCTCATCATTAGTATTACGGTATGATGCTAAATAAATCCCGGGTAACGTTTTCTAGGTAAACACAAACCCCTTCCTTGGTGCTGGCTGATTATTTTATCTATTGGCAAAAAAGAAAGAAAAGATTTAAAAAAAGACAACAATTTTAACTGATACTCTGTATATTATCACTGGAGCTTCTAACTATGATCACTTATCTGGATAATTAGGCTGTATCAGTAAGGAACCAGATAGGAGAGATCTGATACTAATCTGCCCCTCTTAATAGTAACAGAGAAGCAATGATGTGAGGAAAATCAACCATTCTAATCCTCCACCGACCCACGGCATCAACAAAGTGCTTTGAGACACGCTGCACTCTGTGTCTTAAATCTAAATTAGAACTTAAAGCAAAGTATCACAAAAAGTCTAAAGGAGAATAAAATGATTAAAAACTTCAGGGGATTATTTCCAACCAAACATATTTTCAGATAGGGATATCTTCTTTTTGGGCAATTTATCTTGTCGGAAACATGCAGGATAGATTGTATGTGACTTTTACTTTACAAACGGTGTTATTAGAAATATATAGTTCTGATACTTCCGCCCTCCAACCTTGAAAGGGGGCGCACAGAGGAAGGAGGGTGTACACTTCATGAGTTCAATTCCCGACCATGGCCTTATCTGTGTGGAGTTTGTATGTTCTCACCGTGTTTGCGTGGGTTTCCTCCGGGTGCTCCGGTTTCCTCCCACACTCCAAAAACATACTAGTAGGTTAATTGGCTGCTATCAAATTGACCCTAGTTTCTCTCTATGTGTGTGTGTTAGGGAATTTAGACTGTAAACTCCAATGGGGCAGGGACTGGTGTGAGTGAGTTCTCTGTACAGCGCTGCGGAATTAGTGGTGCTATATAAATAGCTGATGATGATATGGTAGCTTTGCTGCTCATTGGTGTCCCAGGTATAAACAGATCGGGACCGCACTTGATACTTGACTATGAGTTCATATTAGAGTACGTCAATGGGCAGTTTGTGGATGAATACTAGTGAAAAACAGAGATTGTAAGCAATGAAAGTGTGCCCAGAGCAGAAACAGTACTAAAGACACAAGATTGTGGTATGGACTATAATCAGCCACGTGAAACCCCTGAATCTTATATGCAAGAAGCCTGATGGACGACTGCTGAGTGTGGAAAGCTGCAATGAATAAGCTGAAAAAGCAAAATAATCAACGGAGGCTTATCACATGATGATGATGATGATGATGATGATGATGATGATGATGATAATGCACTATTTGTACCTAGTCATGAAAGCAACCTATTGCCAGAGAAGAAACTCACAAAGTTAGGTAATGTTGTGACATGGGTGTAAATATGTTATTTTCATAAATAAAAGTATTATGTGGACTTTGGTGACATCACGAGTCCCAGTGAATCGCTGCGTTCCATCCTCATCCACGCATTGCTCATAGCTGCCCCCACTGTATGTAGGCGATGGGAGCTCTTTAAATGAGACAAGTGTACAAGCCACAAACATGAATTTTTGGAGAATTAAGAAGCAGCCAGAAAGCGCCTAGTTTGTGCGTTGTGTGTGTCTCACAGTGTCGGATGCAAATGTTAAGCCATTCAGTTACAGGACAGTGCATCTACAAAGAAGCTCAATGCTGTGTTTCTATGAACAGTGAAGGATTATGGAAATCTCCAGGCTTCTCATATTCACAGGGAAAATTGATATTCGCACAGAGAACGTTTCAGCCCTTCCTTTACTTTCTGTGTTTTAATTTTGTTATTTAATTTCATGTTCGACTTCAGTGCCCAGTTTGACTAAATGTAAGACCTCCCTCCTTAGTGCACTGTTGATTTTGTTATTACTACAGAAGCTTTCCTTTGTAAAAATACCTACATACTTCTATTAAATATCCACAATAAATATATGTATATATAAAATATTTTAAAGAACAAATCCCAAGAAAATAATAAAAAATGTTGGTATTTACTATTCCCCCTGTTTTTATTCCCTTCAGGCTTTAATTACTGATTTATGATTCTGGGCTACCATGGCGACCACAGTCACCTGGCACATGATGTAGTGAGCAGATATACCTTGGAAAGCCTCTCTGAGCTCTACTCTGCTCTACTCTGCGACATCCTTTATATATAGCCATTTAGTTTGTTTTTTTAAATAACATATATAGGTATTTTTTTCATAAAGGAAAAAAAATTATATATAAAATAGGGGCATAAGGAACTTAATGGCTTAAGGATTTTGACAAAATGACAATACAAAACCACATATTACTTTTTTTTATAATACAAATGATTTGATCTTGTCACCAGTCATGGTGGGTCCATTGTTGACCACTTACATTTCATAGGGCCTATTTGAACAGTAATACATGGAGCGATGCAGTTAGATGGTGGCCTCCCCTCGCTTTCATGCTATCAATAGTGGATTAGATTGAATTTGTTTGTTAATCTACGCAATGACCAATTTTCTGAGTGTTATATGGGCTGGTGTCCAAGAGACCCGTCTGCTATGAAGGACAAACACTTCTGTCGTATTTTTCTTTGCTTGTCCCCCCCCCCCCCCCCCCAGAATCCCCAGATCCCTAGCCAAATTTAGCCACTTGGCTTCGGTAATACACAGCTCCGCCTCAGCTCGCCCTTTCCCATAACTGACCTTCACTTACCATTAGAGATGAGTAAAACATTTTGGTATCTTTTGAACATATACACATTAAAAATGTGACCGTTGAATCAGATCATTAAGGTGACGCTGAAAATAATTCAGAAAAAAGCTGTCTTATAAAATATAGTTTTCATCAGCAGCAAATGCTTTTAAAAAATAAAAACAATGGAGAAAGTGTACATTATAAATTATTTGCATACATTTTTTATTGAACATAATGACATGCACTTTTGTTATATATGCTCATGTAGAAATTAGTTAGTATGGTGGTATTAGTAAATTGACAATCTATAGAAGGTTGCAACATAGTGAGTGACAGCCCTCCGGTGAGTTTTAAAACCCTTTACTCTATAGCCTTTGTTTTGCTATATAATATTGTAGGAAGATCTGTATTTATTTAATCCATCTTATAATAATCTTTGTTGCCACTTTAAACCATATACAATCTGATTACAATCTTCTAACATGCTACAGTGTAACCACCAATGTCACCCCCTTCCCCCCCAACACAAATACAATCAGGCATCTCTCACCAGTGAGCTGCTAACAATAACTTGCATATTTTAGTTTCATATATTTTCCACTATTTGCATAAAAAATTATACTCCTTTGAAAGACGTTAACATTTGGTATTCAGGATCCTTGTCGTTGCCTTTGTTCATTAGAAACAATTTTCTGCTTGAGTGAGCTGAGCGTCTGTGTGTGATGGAAGTTTTGATATTCAGTGTGAGAAGGACAGCTTTTTCTTATCGAACAGTGGTCCTTTGCTGGCTGTACTTTCAGTTTATCAGCGGAGACACCCTGTTTCTGCAACACAATCGGGAATTGTACAGTCGTCTGCAAAATGCTACAAAGGTTTAAGTGCAAAATCAGAGCCCCATTAGTTACAGGGTTGAGTTTACGTTCTAATCTTAGCATACAATATTTTTGCTTCATTTACTTACTCTTGTTGTTTTAGATAGACTGGCGGGCTGCAGATCAGTCAAATTATACCTTGTGTGTTTTATAAGTGCAGACTTCAATAACAGCATTTAATCCAAACACAATTGTTTCGCTCTAGATAAATATTTCAAAATCTTCTTTCCCTTCAAAACAACAAACAATCAGACATTTGCCTGAGAAAATTGTACAGCAGTTATGTGGAGGTAAGATAATCCTGTTCATTTATTTGCTTTGAAATGAGTACTCCTCCTACTGCCCTCAAATCCTTTATTGCATTTTTTTTTTTAGAAAAGAGAATAGATCACATTGACAGCTGATACTTTGTAACACTTTGCAATACTTTGATTACAAATCCAGTTTAAATTCATTCTGGAAACATGCAGTAGAGAATGTAACAACACGTCAGTACCATCTAGATTAGTGTTGGGAAACCTGATAAATTTCAGGTGCAGCATGAATGACCCACTAGCATTCAAAAGAGCCGCATATACAGTACTTACCCCTAATATCAGGATTATGTTAAAATAATACATTTAATCAAGGTAAGAGACACCTATCTGTAATAACATATCAGCAGGGATTTTAAACAAGTGTTACAAGTCATCTTAAATATAAAAATCATTGGTCTGTTTGTCTGTACGGATATGCAATCAGACACCCTTGCACCGATTGGGATGAAAACAACTTGAGGTGGTCCAGTTGGATCCTGGCCAGGTTGTAGGGAATTAGGGTCCTGGTCGGACCTCCCGTTGCTGTATGTTGGACAGAACTTGGACCCGGGGCTCCTGTTCTGAGTTTTCCACTGGATGGATTTGGATGAAAACTTCACAAACTGATCACATTGGATCCCAGAAGATATTAGGGGGTTGAGGTTCTGGTCGGACCTCCCGGTGGTGTACACTGGGCAGAACTTTGACATGGGGAGCCTGTTCTGGCCCATCCACTGGATGAGTTTGGATGAAAACTTCACAGAGGGGTGGCAATTGAGTACCCCTCATATAATGACATAAAACGTAAAGTACAGATGGCCCTGTGCAAATAAGCTTACAATCGAAGAGTTGTGAGGAAACGTTGATACCTAAGGAAGCGGAATATCATTCGGCTCTCAGAGTACAGTGGGAGCCTTTTTGATCCCAGTGAAACGTATGTTCTTTTGATATAAGTTTTTATTGAGCGTATATATTGAATGTATATAAGAAACTACTAGCAAATAAAAAAACAACAACACTGATGTGATTAATGTTGTTCTACGTAGCTATGGTAACAATTCAAACAGTGGCCACATTCCAGGGAGCCCCCAGGCCGTTCAACACCTGAATTCTTTAGGGAGAATTGTTCTGGGTGCCATCGGTTCTTCTGGATCCAGGGTGAGGCCGCTTGGTTCTCATAAATTATCTGGGCAGAGTTCCCCCTGGACTAATGGCCATATAAGGTAATAATATAAATATACATATATGATTCACAGCATACAAGTGACTGATTACATCATCCAATCAGAAACAATAGCTTATAGAATACATGATCATAAAACAAGCTCAATATCTTAACCACCCTTGCAGGTTTTTGAGCGCTAGTCACAGTGAAGCCCCGAGAGACTGATATCGTTGGATTCTGTCACCCAAATTTTGCTACATTTTGGACATCTTTAATTATTACACATTTTGCACCGTAACTACAACACACTGACGGCCATGAAACACAAATGTCTTCGTTATTTGTGTCGACATACCAAGACAATTCATTATAAACACAACCAGAGAAATGCACTGACCAATGCAAAACTATATTTCCTTTCGGTACCATAGTGCCATAAGCTATATAAGTGTACAACATCCTGGCATTCAAGCTGGTAATACTAATTTTCCACCAAAGTACATGGGTTATGGGGCAAGAAGATAACTTTTTCATGGGCCGATGGGAGGAATTTAGGGTGAGGACTGGCATGTCTTGTGTGTGTACACATTCAAAACTAGATTCAATGAAGCAAGATTTGTAAAACTGAATATAGGGTTGGTGACTGCACAGTTCTTAGAATCATCATCATCATCATTTATTTATATAGCGCCACTGATTCCACAGCGCTGTACAGAGAACTCACTCACATCAGTCCCTGCCCCATTGGAGCTTACAGTCTAAATTCCCTAACATACACATACACACACACACACAGAAAGAGACTAAGGTCATTTTTGAAAGCATCCAATTAACCTACTAGTATGTTTTTAGAGTGTGGGAGGAAACCGGAGCACCCAGAGGAAACTCAGGCAAACACGGGGAGAACATACAAACTCCACACAGATAAGGCCATGGTCTGGAATTGAACTCATGACCCCAGTGCTGTGAGGCAGAAGTGCTAACTACTAAGCCACCGTGCGGCCCAATGATTTTGTAAGGGCATACAGCAAACTATGCAAAAAAAATTGGATTTTTAAAACAGGTCAAAGTAATAGAAATCATGATATGCCATATTGAACATAATTCATGTCCAAATTCAGGCGAATCAGCGCACACAGAATTTCTGGCCTTTTATATATCTGCTGAAATAGCAGGAAAATCAGGATTTGGAACCAGTTGACAACATTGTATTAATTTTGTTAAAGTCCAAACCAAATCCTGAGTTTGGGACTTGCTTAACTTTAACATACATTACTAGATTTTTAACAACTTTGATCTCCCGTTCTCTCATAGTGGATGTGGAGTGTTAAACAGCTTTGCAGCATTGAATCCTATATGAACGAGCTGCCACATTTGTATAATTATCCGGAACTATTCCCCAG
The DNA here is from genome assembly GCF_038048845.1 of Mixophyes fleayi. Lineage (NCBI taxonomy): Eukaryota > Metazoa > Chordata > Amphibia > Anura > Limnodynastidae > Mixophyes > Mixophyes fleayi. The sequence goes on along the minus strand of NC_134413.1, from coordinate 5,644,609 downwards.
ATCTGCTGATCGCTGTTCATTGCGTATAATAAATGTGTTGAACTGTTATTGATAAAATAAATTGCAGTGCATTAGATGTTAAAAGCTTAAGTCTTCAAAGTATAATATAAGATTTTATTATCCATGACATTCCGGAAAATAATGACCTTCTTTAATTGTTGGAAAATACACATTTATTCAGCCTGACTGTTATTAATTTCACATTGACTGAGACATTCTTAGTACAGAGTACAAGCAATACCGCAGACTGGACAAAATGTAATAATCAGAATATGTTGGGCACAGAAGGCAAACAAACTGGACAACCACTTGTTTCCCGGGATTTCCTCTGTTTTTCATTAGCGTTCATATGCAATCATACGTGTTAATGTTTAATATATGATATTATATATGATGTAATTTAAGCTTTAATGGGAATATTAATTTAAGTTGTTGAGAAACCCAGCTCAAGTATAACTTTGGATCCCCTCATTCTGCAAAGATTCCTGTTATTGTGTCAACTTTATTCATATTACATCAAGTTCATTATACCAATTAAACTAATAACAGTTTTCATCTTTATGCAACTGTCAAATCTCCAGAAGAGGACTGACAACATGTGGCCTATGGGCCAACAGAAATAAATTTCCTGGACATTCATCGCAGTGCATTGCTGGGTATGTTCCTAGAGCATTCTAATGACCACAGTATACAATACATAGAGCATTCTAGCGACCACAGTATACAATACATAGAGCATTCTAATGACCACAGTATACAACACATAGAGCATTCTAATGACCACAGTATACAACACATAAAGCATTCTAATGACCACAGTATACAACACATAGAGCATTCTAATGACCACAGTATACAACACATAAAGCATTCTAATGACCACAGTATACAATACATAGAGCATTCTAGTGACCACAGTATACAATACATAGAGCATTCTAATTGCCACATTATACAACACATAGATCATTCTAATGACCACAGTATACAACACATAGAGCATTCTAATGACCACAGTATACAACACATAGAGCATTCTAATGACCACAGTATACAACACATAAAGCATTCTAATGACCACAGTATACAACACATAGAGCATTCTAATGACCACAGTATACAATACATAGAGCATTCTAGTGACCACAGTATACAATACATAGAGCATTCTAATTGCCACATTATACAATACATAGATCATTCTAATGACCACAGTATACAACACATAGAGCATTCTAATGACCACAGTATACAACACATAGAGCATTCTAATGACCACAGTATACAACACATAAAGCATTCTAATGACCACAGTATACAACACATAGAGCATTCTAATTACCACATTATGCAATACAGAGAGCATTCTAATGAACAATATACAAGGCAGAGAACATTCTAGTGATTGTATAAAAGTGCACTCTGATAACTTCTATACAATACAGAGATAAATCTAAAGTCCATTTTATGATACAGAAGGCATTTTAATGACCAATATACAATACGGAGAGCAGTGACCATTATGTAAAACACCACATACTGGTGACAACTATACAATGCCAACCCTGTTCTGGAGGCAACTATATAAAACAGCCCCCACCCTGATCTCTGGTGGATTAACAAAGCAGAGGTCCCATATATCTGATTCTATGATGGTAACCAGTGGAGATGAAAATCAAGCTGTTCTGGGAAACCTTCATACCAAGTAGACAACTACCAGCATTTTAGTAGTGTTTCCTGTTCCAGTAGACAACTTATTCTTACTAGTGGAAACTTTCATCCATGAACACATCGTGATGCCTTGACTCTTTCATTGGTGAATTACCAACACTGTCCATTAATCAGAGTGCTGGGACCTGTCTTCAAAGTATCACAGAAGTTTTCCTACCCAGTAGGTGACTGCCTGTGGAAATCTCTCTGAAATGACTGGTCCTGACAACAAAAGTCTTGCCCAGGGGAGAAATATTCCTTGCCACCCGTGCCAGCCAGTTCTTGCCAATCTCCTGTAAAGTATATTGGTTGTATATATAGATTGGAGGAAGCTATTTGATAGAGATAATCAATACTACGGGAAAATCTGAGAGTCATCATCAACATTAACATTTATTTATATAGCGCCAGCAAATTCCGTAGCGCTTTACAATTGGGAACAAACATTAATAAAACAATACTGGGTAATACAGACAGACAGAGAGGTAAGAGCGCCCTGCTCGCAAGCTTGCAATCTATGGGACAGGGCAATAGAAACCTATAACATCACCAAGGTGTTAAGGTGTCAATGAATTCATATAGCTATGACTTAATTTATAAAATAAAGTATAATGGTACAGTACATATGATCACACGGCCGCAAAAGTGTAGAAGCGCAATAAATATCATGACACAGACAACATATATCATGTATTCTATTACACCTCCTATATTTCCTCATCTGTAAGCTGTGATCAATGTGTGTAAATGTGTAGGTTATATTTATTATAAAGTATATATATATATATATATATATATATATATATATATATATATATATATATATATAAAATAATATCTGGGACTCTGAATAAATTATGATACACGTTTAAAAATACAGAGTGTATCATCCATATAGATTTGTCTTTTCAAGTCAAGCATTATAGTGTTATTGTAGGGGTTATGAATAATAGATATAATAACAATAATAATAGTAATAATAATAATAATAATATTAATATTAAAAATTATTATTATTGTTATTATTATTATTATTGTTGTTATTCCTATCAATAATAATTAAAATAATTATTATTGATTTTGTTATTACCATTGTAATAATTATTACAATTATTATGTAGGTAATTATTTTATTATTATTATTATTATTATTAATGATATTATTCCTAACAATAATAATTATAATAATTATTATTGATTTTATTATTACCATTGCAATAATTATTACAATAATTATGTAGGTAATTATTTTTTTATTATTATTATTAATAATATTATTCCTAACAATAATAATAATAATAATTATTATTGATTTTATTATTACCATTGCAATAATTATTACAATTATTATGTAAATAATTATTTTATTATTATTATTTTTATTATTATTATTATTATTATTATTATTATTATTTCTTAATCTAAAATAGTTTTCTGCCTATAGTGCTTTTATTTATCACTGCAGTATTGACACAGACAGTTACTATATGGAAGTTGTAGTCTGTATACTTTACACTCCAATAAAAACAACCCATTCATAAATGATCTCAATCAAATCTGGCCATCGCCTCTCACCCTATGTGCAATTTAAGAGGCTAAACACACCTAATGACTGCGCCTCACCTCGCCTAACAGGGCCGCTCCTCCCCCCCGTGGGATGAATCATAATGCCTTTTCAATTAGTTTGCACTTTTACTTACTTCTGTCCTGAATAATTAGAAAAACAATTCGCATTGCGCTAGGAGATGATATGAAGCAGCGGCTCCTCTGATAATTATCTTGCTGTAGTTCACTCTCCCCAGCTCCCACCAGGTCACCAGAGCACAAAGAGGACACCGTGAGAGCTTTAATGAGCTCTCATTGTAGATGTTAAAAAGCCTGTATTGATCTGTTTGTCCACGGAGAGGATATTTAAGCCTCTCTGCTAAGGGCAGTAGAGACAGAGATTGGTATCACAAAGCCTTTTATCCAACCTTCTCTACTCTGACTTCAGCCCAGCTACATCTCAGCAGCAACGCCGGCTTCCGGAGGTCATTCTTTTAAACTTTTTAAAACATAAAAACACGTAGACTGTAGGGTTTACTGTGGGGAGTTGGGCTCCTTGGATCAGGCTGCAACTTCAGTTCTCACCAAGTTTGCAATTCCCATTCAAAGTTACTCCAAATTCACTTTGTTATTAAGTGCTGAGAGCGGGAAGGTAATGGAGGTTTTTTCCTTTTTTTTTTCCGAAGGGCGTAAATATTTAAGGTGTTGAGTTGCAGGATTCAAAGTCTGCCGCGAACGAAAGGGGAAGATAAGCTCTGACTACTTACAACTAACACTTTCGGCTTCTCCAATGTAACATTTAACTGTTAAATCCGAAATGTCGTCCCCGATATGAAACCATAAGAAAGTTCCTCGACTAAGCATTTGTCTACTTGACTGTTAATAATTATAAAAACTGGCCTCATAGTTTGATCAGCCCTTTTGACAAATGCCAGAGTTGCCAAATTGCCAGTCTGGTCTTGGAGTGAGCAAGAACCATCTACTGCTGTAATCATTTCCCATAGTTTATGTCCTATATTATGAAGGCAATGATTGACCTCAGTTTTTTATACGCAGTCGTGCCCAAGATTTGCTTACTGCTCCTATAATTTGCAGAGTACATCACTTAGTATAGTCAAACTATAACGCACCTATTTTGGACCAAATCAAGAACTCTTCCACCAGAGTCCTTGATAGGTTCTGCAACCATGACCATAGGTGAGATTAGTGGTTGCGTTCCTCAAGGTCCAATTGGATTGCTCCTTATGTGGTTAGCTGCCTGTCTTGACTCCGGACTTCTCATCTAAATCACGGCCTGACTTAGGCTAGGTACGCACTACAGGTTTATCACCTGATTATCGGGCCAATCACACGATAAACGACCGTTCGGCCCCACATTGCATTCGTGTTTACGCTCCAACAATGAACGATTATTGTTCCATAGCACATTGTATAGTTTAATTTGATTTTATAAATGTAGTAAAAATCTCGGTCAATGATGAACAATGTTGTTCCAATCCTGCAGTGTGTACGCACTCAGGACTGGCAGTGTCCGTAGATCTCTATGGAGTATGCACAATCTTTTCAGCCGATGGTTATGACAAATGAAGATCACAGATCTGACAGTAAATCTTGTAAACCGTGTATAGTGTGTACACAGGAATCGGCTGCTGATCGGGGCCTTCATAGGCAAACGTAGGGGGGGGGGGGGTTAAGTGCCTGGAAACCCTCTCCAAGCCTGGGGCACTGTATAATTGAGGTGGCTGGACCCTGCTCCCGCTTCACACAGCTCTGCTTGAAAAGGGTGCACCTAACAGTAGTGCACGCAGCATTGCCCATGTATATTATGGTGATAGGAAGAGTTGGAGAGCAGCCAAGCACTGTCTAAAATTATAGCCTTGCCCCCATGCATTCTGGTCACGCCCACTTGCAGCATGATGTGGAAACCCCCCTCTACAAATACTGGGTTTGCCCCTAGGCCTTCAGTCGTTGGTAAAATCATTACCAATATCACATCGAGAGAAATTTTCTGTAGCCCTATTAGAGAACACATAAGGCACATGGGGCAACTGAGTACTAGTTTGTATATTTAGCGTTAATGGAAAAGGACCTATACAACTAGACTACACAACACTGTCTGTTGTAATCTTTTTAGCTTGGTTGCTCTGGGTAGCGGACGCTACTGTGCAGCCTTGGCACCATCTGACCTGCCCCTCCCACTTCAAGCTAGATTTTGTGTTACCTTCTCCGCTGCTGTTAACTCTGTGCAGGCAGGAATCAGGGACTAGCAGGCCATACAGGCTGCAAGCCGCTTGGTGAGGATGTCACAGGAGATGCAGGTCAGAGACATTCAAGTACAAGTATAGTACAGTACGGTATGTGCATTAAATGTAACCACACTCCATGAGATGTGTCCTCTTTTGGTATCTTTAGTATCTTAAAAGGCGTTTTTTTTTGTGCATCCTAAACCAGTGCACGTTTACATGTTGACAATGATGACTCCTATACCTTTTCTCCAGACAGATTGATGCACTCTAATTTATGGTTCCACGTACCTTGAGATTAAGATTGGGCTCAATTTTAAACGAGACCCAATTTAGACTTATGTCATTCCTTTTTTTTTTTTACCTGTAATTCAGTGGTCAGCCATAGAGGGCACCAGTGAGCTGACTGTGATACAATGTAGCTATTTGTCTGTTAACTGGACCTGTCTTTTCATTGTATAATATAATAATAATATAAATAATAATAATAATAATAATAATAGGTTCTCTGGGTTTATTTACATATTCTGATTTAAATATTTTTTTCATACATTATGTAAATCTAATGTGTATTTTTAAGTATCATAGTGTTGGCTCATAAACCACTAATATTAGAATTTTATTCACTTTTTTTTCTTTTTTTTATAAAATTATTTTGTTTTTTTTCTAGAAAGAGTAGAACAAGAGTTACAAAATTAACACGTTTACTGCAGACATAAAAGTCATCTCTTACGGTGCTTTTCTGCATGTTGGAACAATAAGACAAGTTGAAGTAGCAGCGTAGACAACATCCATATTCATTATGGACGTCTGTAGTGTTTCCCCGGCGACAGACAACTTTAAAGAAACTTGAACCAGACCTTTGACCCTCAGGAAGGGCAAAGTTCGCTCAGCCTGTGCTGAAGGACCCTTTGTCGGCTTTCTCGATAATGTGACTGATTTTGGGCGTCTGGTCACACTGTGACCTCAATGTCTGATTAGGGGGGAGATGTGTAAGACTTTGTTGCATAATTTGCATCAAGAAAAAAGTTGCAATTGTAGGACATTTGGTGGGTGGAATTGACTGGGAATGAAAGAAAAGACATACATTAAAATAACACTGCGGCACAGTGGCGGAAATGAATAATATGAGTCACTATCGCAGGAAATTTATTGATTCTTTATTTCTTCTAAAAAGCATGGAAGAAACTGCGAAAAATCCTACAACAGAACTTTTTTTCAGTAATATCTGGTGTCACTGTATTAATGTTTGGAACTATTTCATAAGTTCCAAATAAATTGTTAAACTGAATTTATTTGTACAACACGCACATACAATCCCTCATTGTCAATTCTTGGTTATCACAAGAACGATTTCCTACACTGGGATCAATTTATTTACTTTATTGTGCAAATTTCTTATTTATTTCACACATAATAAAAAAATTGAAAATCCATATATATATATATAATTACATTTCATTAATAGTTTTATGCTCAACAAATTTAATACTAAGTAAAACATTTTAGATATTTATACATATTTATGGAGGGCAGATTATATTAGTGCATTTCCATGCACAATCCATTGACGCAATATTTGCAAACTGCGAGCGCAGTGAGTGTCCCCTTTGGAAGTATAAACTGCTAACATCATTTGTTAAGTTTCAAGAGCCGACACCTTTCTAAATGAGCATGGAGAGAGCGGAACCAAGCTCACCAAATGATGCATTTTACACCATATTTAATATAACCTCGGAGCCAATTATTAGATAACAAGCAGGCCGATTGATTTCACGCTAATTGCGACACAGCGCACATAGAGAATAAACTTACCCCTCCTGGAGTTATTAATTCCCGAAAGATGTTACTGTTCCACTGATGGAATTATATCCGTTGAGGCCAAAGGTTCATCTAGTGACCAATTAATAATGTCTGTGGCTTTTTAAAAGGCTTCGGCACTAGCGGGTAATGAGGATAGACACCAACGCCAATATTTTTTGCCAACAAAATTAAACACCCTACTATAGACATAAAATAAACAAACAATCACAGGGGAACTGTTATATATGAGTATTCCTTAGTAATCCACAAGGAATCCCCACGGGATGTTTAATGGTGGCGACTTTTGTATAAATAAGTGATGATACTGTGTGTGTGATACATGGGTATTATTAGGTACCTGTTCTCATTCTGTCATCAATTAATTTAATCACTGCTCTAACAACCGTTACCGTGTTTCCATATTAACCAATGATTTGTACAAGAACATATTTTTTTTTCCAGCTTCTGGGTGTTTTGACCTAAAAACTGGTCCCACTTGAAATTCCTTAGTACCTCTTTTCACTTCTTGTACTAATAAAATATAGATAATTTGCTTCTAATCCCTCTAGAGATCTACAGAACTTTGCTCTATTCTAAATGACCCTCTACAGTTACAAATTCATAATTCTTTTATGACTTTTTAAGCCAGGAATCGCCAAAAACTGCCTTTGTTTAGATCCCCTACTTCCTAAACGTCATAAAATAACTCTTCATCTGGATACAATGTCTCAAGGAGGTTCTTCATTGATATATGTCAGAATCACTTACAAGGGGCCAAGAGAAGAGAAACATTCATGTGTTTGCACTAGTCTGAGATGGGATTGCTACCCCCCTCTCTGTGCGCCGTTCATACGGTTTTGGTGCAAAGGTTTAAGTGGTAGATTGATCAAATCTTCGAAAAAGGAAATGTGTCGGTGTTGCCAGAGCGACCAAATTGATTCTACCGATCATTTTCTAGAGTGCATTAAATGAATGATAGCTAGCATCTGATTGGCTGCTATGGGCAACACCTCCACTTTTCATTTTTAGAAGATTTGATCATTTTACCTCTAAGGGAGAAGAGTTAGGTTTTGGGATTCCCTGTCTGTGTTCCACTATTCCATCATGGAGCTAAATTATCAAAATTACTGCCATGTAACTAATACTTACCAACTTTATACGTCTGGGAGATCCCGCAGGGGAGGTGATATGTGAGGACGGAAGGGGCACGGCGAAATGCGTCATTGGGTGGAGCCCAAAAGAAGCGATTTACTGACAACCATGTAATGGAGGTTCCCATCCTAGGAAGTGGGAAGGATTCGGGAGAATGGCCTGGTCTTCCGGGGGTCCAGGAGACCTAACCGGAATTCAGGAGTGTCCTAGACATTCTAGTGTCCTAGAAGAAGAGTGGACAAAGTATGATGTAACTGTTCGTTTCATCCGTATATTGTGATTAAAACAACTCGAGGAAGTTAAGAAACAAATTACCTATGTGTGGAGGTTGAGGGAAGGGTGGGTACAAAGCATAAAAAAGGAGTAACTTTGCACCTTGGCAAAACCATGTTGCATTGCAGGGGGAGGTAAATTTAAAATGTGGGGACAGATTTATAGTTGGGGTAGGACATGTCCTAGAATCAACTTTACATTTCAGTGTAAAAATAAAGCTATCAAGTATTTGTGTGCTACATGAAAAAACAGCCAGTATTTAACTTATGTGCAAAATAATAAACTAAACTGCAGCCCTTGTGTTGTAACATGGTTTTGTCCAGGAGCAAACTTACTCCTTTTTTTTTTCTTTGCTCTCCTTAATGACTCCGGCTCTAAATGTGTATTCCTGTCATCTCTCCATAAACTATCCATATTTCATAAGACGTCGAAATCTTCTCCGGAGACTCCTCAAAGTCCATTACAGACAAAATGATGGAATTTGTGTGTAGCTAAATTAAAGAAAGAAAATGAAAATTTGAGGTTGTATTTAAACTTATGTGATTATAGCGCCGGGATTAAAGGAAAAAAAAAATTCTATTACTTTATCATTAAATCCACTGTCCCCTCTAAGTCACTCTTTGTAAGTTTCCAACGCACAGTGAATGAGTTTTTTTCTTATATTTTAGTATTCTCATACAACATGACGTAAGAATATTTAGGTAATAATGTTAATTTATGAGTAATTATGTTAAATATTTATCATTAGTCGCCAGTGTTATCAAAATGTATCACTGCCTAACGTTGCGATACGTAAACCCCCGCAATTCTTCAAAATCTACATATATTGTGATGGGCAGCATAGGCTGAACCGGAGGTTATATTTGTATTGCGCATGCGCAGCGTACCGCTTAGCGCTAAGGACTATGGTACACCGATTGGAGGGTGTTATAGGAAAGACGCAATGCGCTCAGCTTCATGCAAATCGATAGAAAAATACATGTATAAATATAAAAATTACATAAAAATAATAAAAATCTAAATAAAAAAATATATATCAATAAATACATTTCTGTCCTGCTCGCTGTTGCCTACAAGAGGATAAGCAGGACGGAGAGGAGGAGCTGACAGGGGAGAGATCTGCAAAGATTCCTCTATACCGCGCTCTCCTCTCTTTTAACCCATTGATTTCCGCTGCTAGCGCCCCCTATGGATGGCGTTAGCTAACAGCTAAAACTCCGAAAAGTTTATCTTTTTGGAGCTTGGTAAATTGATGAGGATCACAACCCCCAGAGAAAATGATGGGGACTGTTATACAGACCGGTAATTGCATTAAAGAAGGGGATTTCTACGATATCTTCTCCGTTAGGCAGTTGATGCACACTCAGGTTACATAAATCATGTGGAAACTTTTTCCGAGTGATTTTCGGGCTCAAGAACCTTTATAAAAAGACCCCTTATTGCAAAATGTTTTATTAAGTATCACTTTTCAGATATTATAGTTACAAGACCTTCCTTAATAACCATAGATCAAATTGCAAACACAGAACATTTTGCATAAACAGAGGGACGGAATCCAAGGCATGCGAGACCTACCTGTAATACTCTGTTATATATTGGGGCAGCACAGTGGCGTAGTGGGTAGCACCTCTGCCTCCCAGCACTGGGGTCATGAGTTCAATTCCCAACCATGACCTTACCTGTGTGGAGTTTGTATGTTCTCCCTGTGTTTGCGTGGGTTTCCTCCAGGTCTTCCAGCTTCCTCCCACACTCCAAAAACATACTAGTAGGTTAATTGGTTGCTATCAAAATTGACCCTAGTCTCTCCCTCTTTGTCTGTCTCCCTGTCTATGTGTGTGAGTGTGTGTCTATATTAGGGAATTTAGATTGTAAGCTCCAATGGGGCAGGGACTGAATGAGTTCTCTGTACAGCGCTGCGTAATTAGTGGCGCTATATAAATAAATGATGATGATGATGATGATGATATTTGCTACAGTCCCTACAACCATTTATGGGTGTACTGCGCTACACTTTCGGACAAATACTGCAGCGACCTGGCTGGATGGTAAACGACAGAGCAATGACACAAACACACAGCAGTTCCTAGCACATCTAGGACACATTGGCACACAGCAGTGGCAGAAAAGAAAAATGGGGGTCCGCCCTCCCTCCCAACCCCCGTGATGTTGGATCTTAAAAAGGAATCCAAAACTTCCGAGATCCTCGTTTTCGATTCTGAACACACCCTAAGTTCGGGTGTGTTCGGTTCTCGAGGAACCGAGCCTGAGCATCTCTACCTCTCACACATAACCCCACAGAACCAGGACAGAACTGAACTAAACAGAGAGAACACAAGGCCAGAAGTCAACCCAGTGTAAAAAAAAAGGGATACTTAAAAACAGTAGAAAGGAGACTGCACGATTACTAATTTAGGGACTGCTGGTGTCTAGTGCTAAACACAGCCCTGACTATGAGAACAATTATAATTATGAGACAAGAAGTCTAATAGCTGTTATACGTTTAAAGCACTTAGACACAAAACAATTCCCAGGACACAGAATCCCGTACACGACAGAGAAGGTATTGAATTCCTTCTTGCCATTTGCACGGTCCAGGCTACACAGTGTCTTAAGAGATCTAGAGGGGACCATTGTGTTCAACAACCCACATGGTGAATGTGTGGGAAATGGCCATGGTCCTTTATAAAGGATTAGAGTTTCATTTATGTCATGACCTTTCCATTGTGACTCTAAGTTATGAATATGCATAGGCCACTTAGGGATAATCTTAATTTTGCATGGGCTTGTGTTAAACGGGCCGCGTTTATTTTATTGGTAGTTAAACGTTCTCCTGATTATTGCTTGTTTAGTTCATCATCTTAATTACTCGTTTTGGCCAGATAATAGGAGCCTGGAACGATTAAGGCCGTCTAACAATATTGCGTGCATCAGTTTGTCTGAAATAATTGTTGTAAAGGGCAGAAGCCAAAACAATAGACCTCCTCCTTTCACCTACTTCAAACAGGCCAACTGCACTGCACCCTCAATTAGTAGGGATCAGACGGCCTGAATTGTTGGTGTCAGTGCTGTCCGCTGGCTCGGGACCTCTACACCGTGAGAAAAGAGAAGCAAACAGTTATTATGTACAGATGTCCGCTAGGCCCAGGTGACCGCAGAATTCAATGTACACACATGTGTGACAATAGGTGGCATGATAATTAGGCGGCTTGGAGAGATTAAAGCAGCCCCAAAGCTATTTTCTATCTGCACCAGATTCCAGTGACAATAGCAAAAGTCACCAAAGTCTCTGTGTTCTGTTCTCTGACTGAGACGTAGGAAGGAAAATGCAATTTGCAAACACAAAGAAACACCTACAGCTTTCAGTCTCACGGAACATACAAACACGTTTATATTATTGGGGTAAATAAAAAGTATCACATGTTTTATTCTGTATAAAATATCTATCTATCTATCTATCTATCTATCTATCTCATATCTATCTATCTATCTATCTATCTATCTCACATCTATCTATCTATCTATCTATCTATCTATCTATCTATCTATCTATCTATATCATATGTATCTACCTCATATCTATCTATCTATCTATCTATCTATCTATCTATCTATCTATCTATCTATCTATCTCATATGTATCTACCTCATATCTATCTATCTATTTATCTATCTATCTATCTCATATCTATCTATCTATCTATCTATCTATCTATCTCACATCTATCTATCTATCTATCTATCTATCTATCTATCTATCTCATATGTATCTACCTCATATCTATCTATCTATCTATCTATCTATCTATCTATCTATCTATCTATCTATCTATCTCATATGTATCTACCTCATATCTATCTATCTATCTATTTATCTATCTATCTATCTATCTATCTATCTCTATCTATATCATATAGATCTATCTATCTATCTATCTATCTATCTATCTATCTATCTATCTATATCATATAGATCTATCTATCTATCTAAATATCTATCTATCTATCTATCTATCTATCTATCTATCTGTCTATCTATCTATATCTATCTATATCATATAGATCTATCTATCTATATCATATAGATCTATCTATCTACCTATCTATCTATCTATCTATCTATTTCTCTACTCAGTCATCTCTAGGTGATGGAGGTCTGTGGCCACCCTTAGAGGACAGGGTCAGGTGCTAAGTACTACGGGGCAATGATTGACATCCCGCTCCTCTGTCTGATTCCGCGCAGGAGATACGGGGGGTGGAGCGCCTAAGGGCAGGGGCTGCTAGAAACCTCAAGAAAAACTGGGGAGTCGAGGTTGTACTGGGGTGTTTCAATTAAAATTTGGAGCCAGATGGAAACTTTTGGGATTACAGGAGTTATCTATTAAAAAAATATGAGTACATGTGGAGGTTCAAGTTCCAAAACAATTATATACCCTTCAAAAGAGCAGTACACAAGAGCTATTAACAACCGGGGAAAGCTGGCGTACTTACTTTTCACATACATTTAATTATTTGCGTAATAAAAAAACGCACACTTTTCCCCCTGTCATTTTGCAATGTGTGCAATAGGAGGATAATTGAAATTAATTTATTCACATCTAATCATCAAGGGCGCGGTGATAATTGCCTTTAATAATTAACAAGCTATTTTGTTTAAGGAAACATTAACATGCATAAAAAAATGAGAAAACAGGGCGAATGGAAGGCGGTATATTATCATACACTTAGGATGTAAAATCATTTATTTACCTTAATTTTTAATTGCGTTGCATTTTCATCTACAATAATCAGAAATTACTTTTACACTTCAGCTATAAGAGAACATTAAATGCTGCTGTCTTGTTTTGCAAAGCGTTGAAATATTTCTTCCTTTTGAAACACCCTTTATTGCCCAGTGTTCACAGAGGAAATCCGTGAACTTATTCCCTGGAAGAGAGATGACTGAGCGTCACTCCAGATGTGTCAACTGCAGAATAAGCGTTGGAAGAGAAATGCATTATGGGTAGGACTCCCATACGATGGATATAATAAAGTGGGACAATTATGTGACCAGAAGTATTCTCAGGTCATAATATGCAACACATAGGAGCTAAATGGGGTACCCTGATTGAGTTAAGGTCAAGTTTCCCCCGATAGCAGTTTGTAGTAGAGATGCTCAGGCTCGGTTCCCTGAGAACCAAACATACCCGAACTTAGCAGATCCGAGTACCGAGCTCGGTACTGTTGCGCGCCCTCGGATTTGAAAATGAGGCAAAACGTCATCGTTACATCGTCGAATCTTGGATCTCGCCAGATTTGGAATCCTTTTTAAGATCCAACATAACGGTGGGTGGGAGGGAGGGAGGGCGGACCACCATTTATCTTTTCTGCCACTGCTGTGTGCCAATGTGTCCTAGATGTGCTAGGAACTGCCGTGTGTTTGAGTCATTGCTCTGTCGCTTACCATCCAGCCAGGTCGCTGCAGTATTTGTCCGAAAGTGTATGAAAATAATATTGTGACCTGTGAGGTGGTCAAAATTGACTGCAAATGACTTGAAATTAGTGTTATTGAATGTTAGTAATGATGTAGGAACAAAAAAAAAGAGCAAAATTATGTGATTTTAGCATATTTTAGGATTTTTTTCTAAAAAATCCAAAACCAAAACACATGAGGGAGGTTTTGCCAAAACCAAAACACAAAGCTAATCCAGATCCAAAACCAAAACCAGTTCACGGGGGTCAGTGAGCATCTCTAGTATGTATCAGGGCTAGCGGCCCATGGAAGTCGATGTAGATTGTTTTACTGCCTTTTTTCCCCCAATGTTCCCCAGGTCTACCTCAGATAACGATGTTGTTTACTGCATTGCATTTCTGTTTCTCTGTATTGTCTATTAGTCTCCAAAGAAGTTTGTACATCAGTGGACACGGTTCTTTGGCCTACCAGGATTTGCATGTGTTGGAGCCAGTGTCTGCGTTTACTGCTGGATGGATTGAATGTGAAGCTGCTGTTGGTGCTGGCTGGGAGTTTTGGTGCTCACTTGGCTAAAGATAAAGCCCGAAAAAAGTCCTGTAACCGGGAATGGGAGGATGTGATGAGAGTGGAAGAGAGACGCAGATCTTGTGCAAAACGGAAGTGTTGAGTTGGGAGATATTTTGAGACAAGTGAGGAGATGTATGTTGGTTCAATTTTGTTGACGGCCTTTTATGTTAGTAGAAGAATTTTATATTGGATTTGTTGAAATACAGGCAGCCAATGTAGAGACTGACAGAGTGGCTCAGCAGAGGAAGAACGGTTTGCAGGGAAAATCAATCAAGCCGCTGCGTGCAAAATAGATTGTAGGGGTTCAAGTCTGACTTTGGGAAGACCAGTAAGGAGGGAATTGCAATAGTCAATGCGGGAGATAATGAGTGCATGAATTAACGTTTTTGCAGTGTCTTGTGTGAGATATGTACCTATTCTGGAAATGTTTTTTAGATGTTTGCAGCATGATGTAAATATATATAGAGTTGATGTGGGGAACAAAGGATAGTTGCAAGTCAAGGATTACACCTAAGCAGCGAGCTTGGGGGGTGGGGTTTATGGTCATGTTGTCAACAGAAACAGAAATGTCAGGCAGGAAGCTTCTGTTGGTGGTTGGAAATATTATTAATTCTGTTTTTGAAAGACTGAGTTTGAGTTCACAAGAGCACATCCAGGATGAAATCGTAGAAAGGCAGTCAGTAACGCGAGACAACACAGATGGTGAAAAATCAGGAGAGGATAGATAGATTGTGCATCATCCGTATAGAGATGATACTGATCCAAGAGATTTCAGTATCAAATCCACTTTCTAGAGAAGTGGTGTAGATAGAGAATAGCAGAGGACCTAGGACTGAGCCTTGTGGTACTGCAACTGATAAAGAAAGCGGAGTAGAGATTGTTCCAGAGAAATTAACACTGAAATTAATTAGATAGGATGTGAACCACGATGGGACAGTGCCTTCAAGACCTAGGGATTGTAGCATCTGTATGAGGAGAGAGTGGTCAACAGTGTTGAATGCAGCAGAGAGATCCAGGAGAATTAGAAGAGAGTAATCACCTTTAGTTTTAGCAGTGATCAGATCATTGACAACCTTGGTCAGCGCAGTCTCTGTGGAGTGTTAAGAGCGAAAACCTGACTGAAGAGGATCCAATAGGTTGTTTGCTGCAAGAAAGTGTGTGAGGCGAGTGTAGGCAATTATCTCATGAAGTTTGGAGGGTCATGGGAGCTGGGAGATGGGACGGTAATTTGAGAGAGAGTTTGGGTCAGAATTTTGTTTTTTTAGATTAGGAGTAATCACTGCGTGCTTGAATATTGATGGAAAGATACCAGTAGAGAGAGATAGATTACAGATTTTAGTTAGAGGTGGAATGAGCACAGGAGACAGGGACCTACCAGCTT
Organism: Mixophyes fleayi; assembly: GCF_038048845.1. Classification (NCBI taxonomy): domain Eukaryota; kingdom Metazoa; phylum Chordata; class Amphibia; order Anura; family Limnodynastidae; genus Mixophyes; species Mixophyes fleayi. Next base: position 5,628,486 of record NC_134413.1, on the reverse strand, counting down.
GTGAGATTATGGGATCAAGAGGACAGGAGGTAGAGTAAGAAGATGAGAAGAGAGTGTCAGAGGGTGCTACAAAGGAATTGAGCTGATTGCTAGTCGAGGGACATGATTCCATTTCAAGTCTGATCTTATAAATTTTGTCCTTGAAATAGGAAGCAAGAACCTGGGCACTGATGGTAGTTGGATGGTTTGGGGTGGGAATATTGAGAAGAGATTTAAATGTGTTAAAAAGGCGTTTGGGGTTATAAGCGTGAGCATAGATGAGAGATTGGAAGCATGTTTGTTTAGCAGTGTCCAGAGCACTTCGGTAGGAGTGGTAGATAGCAGTTTATGCGCTGAAATCATTAGAGGTACAAGATTTACGCCAGTGACGTTCAGTTAGGATCTGTTTGGTTGCTATGGGCAACACCTACACTTTTCCTTTTTAGGATGGATGTGTCAAAGTGCGTTATTTATGTGATTTTAAACCCCCATCTGTTGGATGCAGTTTTCAAACACAAACTGTTGTATTTGTTAACCTGCGGTTTGATAACAATAACATGTGATGTGCGATTTTAAAGGTGCAAAGCGCAGACAGTTTGCTGCAAACCACAAGTGGCTTAAGACATATATAACTGGTTTGCAGATCAAACATCGGGCAAAAATCATCGGCTTGCGGTGTATATTTGTGAGTCCTATAGCCCTGTCGCAAGTTTATTTGATGACAGTGATAAAGATTATGATGAAGATGATGGCTGGCACATTTCTGATCTGGATGTATCTGAATGCTATTATCAAAATTGTACACATGATAAGGTTTGTGTCTATACGTATTTTTGTAGCTACTTTGTATCAACATTCAGCGATCAATTGTATATCAAACACCTTTGAATAGGCCTCATATTCAAAGCGCACGCGACGTGTCCAACATGGCCAAAGAGAGGCACGTCTAAAAAAATAGTGTCCATTGGCACATTTTTGCAAACCACCACCTGAAACAATGCACCATGTGGCTGCAAACCCGACAATTGTGGCTTGCAATCTGTTGGTGCGAAGAACAGACAGTCTGATGTGTTGCATATAATTTAATAAACTGAACAATTTGAAAACAAACAAAAAGACACATTGTAATCTATAGTTTGTAAATAAAAGAAAAGACACACTTTGATGTAAAATTTTTAAATGAAAAAAAGTTGTAAAAAAATTGTGTTATTTAGTTTTTAGGAACCCAGATTCAGAGTTTGCAATTTGGAATTATTGGAATAGAGGAAGCACCTCAATTTGTGGGATTGCAGATCCGGGTGTACATGTTAAAACGTCACTTCAATGTCCTGCCTGTCCTCGAGAAATGTTCCCATGATATTGTTTTTTTGTTTTTTTTTACTGCAAATGTTTGTTTTTTTCCTTGACATTGTACAGTATTGTTAGTATGTGGATTTTCTCCACATTGCATGTGAAAACGTGTTATTCGCTGAGCCCACATACATGTGAGAAACTGAACATGGAACTGCTCACAGGGAGAGTGTGCGTATTCCACACGGGACATGAGAATTGTTCCTGCAACCGGCTGATTCATCACATTTCTATGTATCTGAAGAAAATGTACATAATTATATCTATTACCATGCAAATTTCCTCACCTGCTCCTGTCTGACTAGATGAAAGAGCGACCACAAAATGCTACAAATGAGCTACAATCTTCATTTTAATGTATAGAAAGCTTTGTAAGTGAGGAATCTGCGAGAAGATTAGGTGCAAAATCAAGGACCAGGAAATAAAGTGAGTTTTGAATCTTTGTCATTTGGAATTACATAACTCTAAGATGGTCATTGGGCTTTCATGGATAAGCACTGGATTTTCATGTAGATTATTCCAATGCTGCCTTTCATCAAAATATATCTACCCAATGTGTGTGTGTGCATATATATATATATATATATATTCTCAAAGTCGAATAATTGGATGAAAGAAAGTATATTGATTAATATTGTTTTACCGTGCGATTGCGATCAGTACGCCATGTGTCATGGCGCAATCGCTCGATAAATAACGCACGCATACACTCGCACTTACACATTCACTTGTATATAGTTCATATTTATATTAGTTCCAATCCACAGTTGTTTATGAGCAGATGGTATTTGGCTTATAGTTAAATATTATAAGGTTATATGTAAACATTTGTGAGATCTAAGGTTCAGGTCACAGGAAACATATCATTCTAATCCCCTATTTATCCGCAGACGTCCGGTTCTATCGCCGAAAGGATCGTTCCTTGCGTATGCTAGTTGTGGATGATAGAGAATAAATGATTAGAATGATATTGTCTGTGTAATGCAAATAGACCAGTTTGAACTCGTTCTTGGTGGGAAAACTAAGTATGCATCTTCTGGAGAGCTGACCCCCACCCTTGGAGGGCATCGTTTGAACTGGCCAATGACCTGCATTACACTGGACCCTCCTGAAGCCTGAACCTATGGAAACATGCCAAATCATCTCTAATGTTTTCACTGTATCACTGACTGTATATAAGCAGGGGCTCTGGGACCAGCAGACAATCTTTTTGACCACAGACTTCAGGACTGAATGACTGTATACTGGATCCATGACGCCTGCGAACGTAACAGCTGTACTTATTTATTTAATTGTTATTCTTTTGCTTTTGATAATAAATCGCTTTGTGAGTTGGAACCACACAAATCGCATAGACAATGATTATTGGTAAACGATAAAACTTTAATAATATAAATATATATATTACACATGCACACACACTCTACGAATTCTGCATAATATCTGTACATACAAAGATCATATATAGCAAGTATAATAGCTTTCACTACTAGCTTAATGCTGCGGCGACAGGCTTTACTTCCTGGTTTCTGCTGCAGGTATCTCCTGCCCACCTGCAGCCGGTAGTCCGCCCATGTGCAGATTGCAATGTCTAAGCAACTAAACTCACCAGCGGCCATAAACTCAAGGCGGAATCTGTTTGACGCCATCCTTAGATATCGTTAGCATTTTGCAGAAAGCTTTCAGCTGCTTGGTAAACACACTCAATTCGCTGTCCCTGTAAAGCTCTATGGAGGTGTCGATACTAAATGTTAAGTTAGTGAAGAGAATTCTATGATCTCTCCGACTTTTGATAAATTGTCCCAGTATATGAAGTAGTCTTCCTGCTATGAAAAGAGGCATTTTGGGGATGATAAATAGGTAATAACAGGGTCAGATAAGTGTAATGTAATTAGAAGTGGGCACATCACCCAGATGCCTTCCAGTTGCTGGACAGCTGAACAAAAATAAGAGATGATGATGATGATGATAATTAGCAGCACTCTCTAAACGGTTCCGGCTATATTATATCACATTGCAGCCATCTATTTACATTACTTTGTTATCATTTCCATTTAGATTACTGAAGGGAAGAAGATTCCAATTGTAATTTTAAAGGGGTAAACATTTGTCCTTTTCTGCAACTGGGTCTAACTCTTAACTTGCAATTTTCCACTTGACAAAAGCATTTTGCACTGCAAAGGGGGAAGTTTTAAAGTGCGTGCAGATTTAGAGTTTGGGAGGGGGCGTGTCCTAGCTCAACTCTAAATCACCGTGAGAAAATAAAGCTACCCCGTGTCTGTGTGCTACATGCCGGTATATCGCCTGCATGCGTAGAAGATTTGTACTGTTTGTGTCACAACACGGTTCATCCAGATGTAACTTCACAGCCTATATTTGGATTTGCTCCTAATACTAAATGAAGACGTCATTGTTTAGCAGAAGGTTCAGTAATCCGTAGCAAAAGGTAATTTTGCGCTCTAGACGCCGCAGGATTAATAAAGATGATCTCAGATACGGCTGAGTGTACTATCCCATCATTGGTAATTCCAGTAGAACTCTCCCTGTGGTCTTCTGTTCTGTGCTACCAAAAATTAAAACCAATATTTTTTTCATATCTTAATAATATTTTATACATGTATCTAATGTTCTTATCACTAGCTAATACTTTATTAACCTTCCCCTCACACTTTATATGGTCTTAAAAGTCAATATCCTATGTACTATCTTCTACTAGAAGGTAGAGTCCTCAACTTCATGACTATGTTCTGTCAACGTATTAAGCGTCATTTATGAACAGGAAAATATATTTCGGAGACAGTTGATAAGTCAAGAATGCCCGCCCCCCTCCCCCCATCCTAAACACACAACAAGCTCATATATTCACGCAACACAAATTTCAGTTTTCCTTTGAGGATAGCCTTCATTCAGAAAGGGACCCCTCAATCCTTCCATCCAACCTTCTACCGTTGCTCAGAGGTTAGAACCTCTCCCTCACAGCACTGGAATCATGAATTTGATTCCCGACCATGGCCTTTTCTGTGTGGAGTTTGTATGTTCTCCCCGTGTTTGCGTGGATTTCCTCCGGGTGCTCCGGTTTCCTCCGACACTCTAAAAACATTCTCATAGGTTGGCTGCTGATAAAATTAACCCAAGTGTGTGTGTGTGTGTGTGTGTGTTAGGGCCTAGGTTCCCAAACTGTGCGCCGCGGCTCCCAGGGGTGCCACGGCGCTGTCACAGGGGTGCCGTGGACAGGAAGAAGAGGAAGGAAAAAGAAAAACAACTACTTACCAATCCGGCGGCGCCCGGGACCCAGCATCCTCCTCCTTCCTGTTTCTCACTGAATGCCGGGCGTGACGTCACGCCCGGCATTCAGTGAGAAACTAGGAAGGAGGAGGATACTGGGTCCCGGGCGCCGCCGGATTGGTAAGTAGTTGTTTTTCTTTTTCCTTCCTCCACGGCAGGGGCACAGCGAGGGCCAAATGCTGAGGGAACAGAGCGGGCAGAGGCAGAGGGAACAGAGCGGGCAGAGGCTGAGGGGACAGAGCGGGCAGAGGCTGAGGGGACAGAGCGGGCAGAGGCTGAGGGGACAGAGGCTGAGGGGACAGAGCGGGCAGAGGCTGAGGGGACAGAGCGGGCAGAGGCTGAGGGGACAGAGCGGGCAGAGGCAGAGGGAACAGAGCAGGCAGAGGGAACAGTGAGGGGCAGAGGCTGAGGGGACAGAGCGGGCAGAGGCTGAGGGGACAGAGGCTGAGGGGACAGAGCGGGCAGAGGCAGAGGGAACAGAGCAGGCAGAGGGAACAGTGAGGGGCAGAGGCTGAGGGGACAGAGCGGGCAGAGGCTGAGGGGACAGAGTGGGCAGAGGCTGAGGACACAGCGAGGGGCAGAGGCTGAGGACACAGCGAGGGTCTGAGGACACAGCGAGGGGCAGAGGCTGAGGGGACAGAGATGGCAGAGGCTGAGGGGACAGAAGGGGCAGAGGCTGAGGGGGCAGAGGCAGAGGGGACAGAGGTTGAGGGGACAGAGGGGGCAGAGGCTGAGGGGACAGAGCGGGCAGAGGCTGAGGGGGCACAGTGTGTGTGTGGATGTAGGGGGCACTGAGTGTGTGGATGAGTGTGTGGATGCAGGGGACACTAAGTGTGTGGATGCAGGGGACACTGAGTGTGTGGATGCAGGGGACACTGAGTGTGTGGATGCAGGGGGCACGGTGTGTGTGGATGCAGGGGGCATGGTGTGTGTGGATGCAGAGGGCACAGAGTGTGTGGATGAAGAGGGGCACTGAGTGTGTGGATGCAGGGGGCACGGTGTGTGTGTGGATGCAGGGGGCATGGTGTGTGTGGATGCAGAGGGCACAGAGTGTGTGGATGAAGAGGGGCACTGAGTGTGTGGATGCAGGGGGCACTGAGTGTGTGGATGCAAGGGGCACTGAGTGTGTGGATGCAGGGGGCACGGTGTGTGGATGCAGGGGGCATGGTGTGTGTGGATGCAGGGGGCACGGTGTGTGTGGATGCAGGGGGCACGGTGTGTGTGGATGAAGAGGGGCACTGAGTGTGTGGATGCAAGGGGCACTGAGTGTGTGGATGCAGGGGGCACTAAGTGTGTGGATGCAGGGGGCACGGTGTGTGGATGCAAGGGGCACGGTGTGTGTGGATGCAGGGGGCACAGTGTGTGTGGATGCAGAGGGCACAGAGTGTGTGGATGCAGGGGGCACTGAGTGTGTGGATGCAGGGGGCACTGAGTGTGTGGATGCAGGGGGCACGGTGTGTGGATGCAGGGGGCACGGTGTGTGTGGATGCCGGGGGCACGGTGTGTGTGGATGAAGAGGGGCACTGAGTGTGTGGATGCAAGGGGCACTGAGTGTGTGGATGCAGGGGGCACGGTGTGTGGATGCAGGGGGCATGGTGTGTGTGGATGCAGGGGGCACGGTGTGTGTGGATGCAGGGGGCACGGTGTGTGTGGATGAAGAGGGGCACTGAGTGTGTGGATGCAAGGGGCACTGAGTGTGTGGATGCAGGGGGCACGGTGTGTGGATGCAGGGGGCACGGTGTGTGTGGATGCAGGGGGCACGGTGTGTGTGGAAGCAGGGGGCACGGTGTGTGGATGCAGGGGGCACGGTGTGTGGATGCAGGGGGCACGGTGTGTGTGGATGCAGGGGGCACGGTGTGTGGATGCAGGGGGCACGGTGTGTGTGGATGCCGGGGGCACGGTGTGTGTGGATGAAGAGGGGCACTGAGTGTGTGGATGCAAGGGGCACTGAGTGTGTGGATGCAGGGGGCATGGTGTGTGTGGATGCAGGGGGCATGGTGTGTGTGGATGCAGGGGGCACGGTGTGTGTGGATGCAGGGGGCACGGTGTGTGGATGCAGGGGGCACGGTGTGTGGATGCAGGGGGCACGGTGTGTGTGGATGCCGGGGGCACGGTGTGTGTGGATGAAGAGGGGCACTGAGTGTGTGGATGCAAGGGGCACTGAGTGTGTGGATGCAGGGGGCACGGTGTGTGTGGATGCAGGGGGCACGGTGTGTGTGGAAGCAGGGGGCACGGTGTGTGGATGCAGGGGGCACGGTGTGTGGATGCAGGGGGCACGGTGTGTGTGGATGCAGGGGGCACGGTGTGTGGATGCAGGGGGCACGGTGTGTGTGGATGCCGGGGGCACGGTGTGTGTGGATGAAGAGGGGCACTGAGTGTGTGGATGCCGGGGGCACGGTGTGTGGATGCAGGGGGCACGGTGTGTGGATGCAGGGGGCATGGTGTGTGTGGATGCAGGGGGCACGGTGTGTGTGGATGCAGGGGGCACGGTGTGTGTGGATGCAGGGGGCACGGTGTGTGTGGATGCAGGGGGCACGGTGTGTGTGGATGCAGGGGGCACGGTGTGTGTGGATGCAGGGGGCACGGTGTGTGTGGATGCAGAGGGGGCACGGTGTGTGTGGATGCAGGGGGCACGGTGTGTGGAAGCAGGGGGCACGGTGTGTGGATGCAGGGGGCACGGTGTGTGTGGATGCAGCGGGCACGGTGTGTGTGGATGAAGAGGGGCACTGAGTGTGTGGATGCAGGGGACACTGAGTGTGTGGATGCAGGGGGCACGGTGTGTGGATGCAGGGGGCATGGTGTGTGTGGATGCAGGGGGCACGGTGTGTGTGGATGCAGGGGGCACGGTGTGTGTGGATGCAGGGGGCACGGTGTGTGTGGATGCAGGGGGCACGGTGTGTGTGGATGCAGGGGGCACGGTGTGTGTGGATGCAGAGGGGGCACGGTGTGTGTGGATGCAGGGGGCACGGTGTGTGGAAGCAGGGGGCACGGTGTGTGGATGCAGGGGGCACGGTGTGTGTGGATGCAGCGGGCACGGTGTGTGTGGATGAAGAGGGGCACTGAGTGTGTGGATGCAGGGGACACTGAGTGTGTGGATGCAGGGGGCACGGTGTGTGGATGCAGGGGGCATGGTGTGTGTGGATGCAGGGGGCACGGTGTGTGTGGATGCAGGGGGCACGGTGTGTGTGGATGCAGGGGGCACGGTGTGTGTGGATGCAGGGGGCACGGTGTGTGTGGATGCAGGGGGCACGGTGTGTGTGGATGCAGGGGGCACGGTGTGTGTGGATGCAGAGGGGGCACGGTGTGTGTGGAAGCAGGGGGCACGGTGTGTGGAAGCAGGGGGCACGGTGTGTGGATGCAGGGGGCACGGTGTGTGTGGATGCAGCGGGCACGGTGTGTGTGGATGCCGGGGGCACGGTGTGTGTGGATACAGGGGGCACAGAGTGTGTTAGCTGTAAATTATTCTTTGACAGAAATATAATTGAAAAAATATACATAAATAAATTATTTTCCCTTGGATTTATGTGTATTATTTTTGTATACAACTAAATAAGTATTTCTGTTCTGACCTAAATATTTATTATGTCTTTTTGACTACTTATAAAACGGGACTGCTCGGTAATTATTTTGGAGGGGTGCCTTGAAAATTTTTTGGAGACTCTAAGGGTGCCGCGAACTGCAAAAGTTTGGGAACCACTGTGTTAGGGGATTTAGACTGTAAGCTTCAAGGGGGCAGGGACTGATGTGAGTGACAAATATTCTGTATACAGCACTGCTTAATTGGTGGTGCTATATAAATTAACGATAATACTAGCATCGTAAAGGGAAATAATACAGCATTTGCGCAACTTGACTACATTTCAGCAACTTCATTGATGACCACGGCTGCAGATTTTTAGGTCTTTATATCATGGATAATGACCTAAATTTTTATTGTGTCAACATTATCTGAGCATCTCTAATATATTAAAAAAACAAAACCTATTTTCAAGTACATTTTCGTCCCAGAAAATGGTACAAATGATCCAAAAATCCTATTGCCCCCTTTTTTTTAAATAAGTAAACTACTAATAAGGTCATAAGGGGTTAAAAGTTTAGCCCAACACTGTCTTCCTGCTGCCATGTACACTGTGTTGTTTTGCTTATAAAACTCTTGAACGCCATAAGCCCTTTTAGGAGTATTACAGAAAGTAAGCTGCTGAGAGCAGGCTCCTCGGCATCAGACCCTCATACCAGCCAATATCTGTCTGGTGGAGTCGGTAGATTTCGGTCTCCGTTTGGAGAGAGGGGTTTTCCAATCTGCGCCGGCCCCACCTTTTTGCTTAACATTTATTTGCATACATTAGAACACATTGAAACGCAGAGTCCCACTGTGTCGCCAATTGTGGTTGAACAATGACGAGAGAACCATTAGTGAAATTTCATGCCAATTATGTGACTCTCTAGGCCAGCGGCTCTTTCTGCAACGGATAACTAGCCCCCTACCAGCCTGGGTTTTATGGCTGCAGACTATACGTGAGAAAGGAGCGAATAAACAGGGCTGTATAACTAATCACAGATATTAAACCTGAGCAGATATAAATATGTTACAAAGATTTGAAGTTTTAAACATGGCAGCGATTTCAAGAGCTTTAGATCTTAACAATGTTTATATAAGTTGAAGGAAGATAGAGTGCTGGATAGCAATAAGTTTCACTGCTGCTGCAACTCTTGTTTAAGGTCGGGATGACCGGATATATACAAAATATGTTACTGATAGAAACATGGAAATATCTTGCAGCTCGATTTGCTGAATGACTTGCAATCTTTAGCCAATAGTTCTATTTTTGGTTAAATGAAATCATGAATCTTATGGTAATGGTTAAAAAAAAATAGTAATTGAGGAAGAAATGTTAAAGTAGTAATCCCATGAAAAAATATAGTGTGTTTTTTTTAACACAAATCACTATGGTAGGATATAAAAAACAGCTTGGTAATTTCCTTTTTCCCTTAGTTTGTTTCTTAAGACTGCTATTAGTTATTTATAATTTTGCAGACTTTCCACAGTGTAATGGGACTACCATGGCAACCACAGTCACATGGCATGTGCTGTAGTGGAGCAAAGAGGCTTTGGAAAGTCCCTGTGATCTCTGTTTTCACTGTGACGTCCTCCCCCTCCTTCTTTCCCCTCTGTCATCACATGACATGCTGAGAGACCACCTGTCTGTGTCTGGCAGCCATATTTGTTGTCCCTCCATCAGATACATGCTTAAAAAAGATATTTAACTTAAAAAAAAAAAAAGACACTTCTATATGGATTTCTGCTTTTAGGGTATAAAAATAATTTATAACATAAATATAAATACCTTTAATTTGTCATTTATTTAATTGTATTTTAAAGTACAATTTTGTGCAAAAAGTTCTTAACAATAATTTTGTCCTAAGTTCTGAAAGTTTTTATCAACCCAAGTTTTGCAACAACTCAAAATTTGCTTAAATGGTTTCCTAATTTTCAGTCATTGATAATGACAGGAGCGTGGATAACATTGATTATTGATTAATGCTTTCATGAATAATGCAAAACACTATAAAGAGGATATATCGGCAAAATTGCTTTAATTTTTACACCACTGTAACACCAACAAACTTTCAGTAAAACCGACTATTTCCAAGATATGACTCAAGTCAGGGTGTCTGGATATTTTTGAATCAACTGAAAGACAGCAATCATCATCATCATTTATATAGCGCCACTAATTCCACAGCGCTGTACAGAGAACTCACTCACATCAATCCCTGCCCCATTGGAGCTTACAATCTAAATTCCCTAATATAGACACACAGAGAGACACAGACAGAGATTAGGGTCAATTTGATAGCAGCCAATTAACCTACCAGTATGTTTTTGGAGTGTGGGAGGAAACCGGAGCACCCGGAGGAAACCCACGCAAACACGGGGAGAACATACAAACTCCACACAGATAAGGCCATGGTTGGGAATTGAACTCATGACCCCAGTGCTGTGAGGCAGAAGTGCTAACCACTGAGCCACCGTGCTGCCCATGACCCATATGTATTGTTATCCTTATGTGTTACATTGTAGCAGTCAGTGTAAATTAAGTATTCAGTAAAAGGCTTTAGCTATTTTGGTGATTGCAGTGTTGCAATAAATTAGACTTGATTTTTATTATGAGATATTTTCCTGTGTGTATTGTTGGTTCCCTAGAATAGAGCTGCTAAACATGTGGTCCACAATCTGGTTTTGGGGTCCTCTGATTATTAAATACACAATATATTTGATTGTGAATCATTTTTGAGGAGATCTCAGGACAAAGGTTCACTAGTCTGAGATAGATTGACACTGTGGCCTTGGCTCTGTACTGTGGAAAAGATGAAGTGTCCATTTCAACACCGCTCAATTATTCTGTGCTTTTCAGAAAACTAAAGTAAATAACTGGACACCTAAGTTTATAAAGCATTGAGACAGATTGAAATAATGCTGCAGAAGGCAGATATTAGTATGGAAGGTGTAATTTAGCCTGTACGTTAGCAGGTAGGTTTGTATACATTATCCAACCTACAAGCACTGCATCCATTACACAGTTCACACAAAACACCCTCTGACCAACATTGTTGTGTGACTGATCACACAACCCACTGAATAATATTCACCTTTACATTCTAGCTGGAACAATGTGCAATATGCAGCATTTAACCTTGTGTATCCAACTCCCATTGTCCCACAGATTGTAAGCATGCGAGCAGGGCCCTCTTACCTCTCTGTCTGCATCACCCAGTATTGTTTTATTACTGTGTATGCTCCCAATTGTAATGCGCCACAGAATATGTTGGCACTACATAAATAAATGTTGATGACGATGCTCAGTTTATTCCGCAGTTATTTCCCTAAGATCCGCCATGCTGCGGTACAGACGCAAAAGCAGAAATAAGCACAACGGAGCCACAGGAAATGTAATAACAGCCATAACAGCAGAAAGTGCATGAGCCAGGATCTGTTTTCTGTCTTGTTGATCTTTGTCTGCATGGGATTTACATTAAGAAGAATGTCCGAGAGTGCCCAAGGCTCACTTTGCCATGTAAAAATACTTCAAATCACTGCTGTTTATTCAGAACTTGACCTCGGAATGTTAAGAACTTTGCAAGAACTTTGAAATCTTCAGGTGCTAGTTCAGTTGACCGCAGTGTTTGAGACACGTGAGACTAATCTTTCCCTGACATCATAATCAGTTGGAAAACTCACTCTAACTGCTGGTCTCCAGGGTCATCTTTTCCACTGGGCACGATAGGCAGGTGCGCTGGGGCCCCACAAGCAAGGGGGCCCCACAGGCAGGGCTCTTAATTAGAATAAATAATCCTACAAAAAAAAAAAATTCTTCTGCAAAAAAAAGAAAAAAACTTACCTTTAGCAGTCACGCGGTCAGGTCAGGCGGCGATCCGGCTCCCTCCCCGCTCCCCTCCTCCGGGCTGTGCTAGTACTGAATGTCGGGCATGACGTCATCACGCCCAACATTTTCACTCTGCATCGATTTACCGCGTGAGTTCACTGCGGGGGGAATTAAAATCACCCTGTGAGTGGCATTAAGAGTTTTTGCCATCCCCCAACCATTGACACCCTAGTTATCCACCGAGGGTCACCTAATGAGGGCTTGTGTACAAATTCATGTTCATTCTAACAATCTGCGTATTGTCCAATTGTACGATGGCACCAGAGATTTCTAGGTGCCGGAGCCCAGGTTCCATCTTTCGATGGATAACTCCTTTATCAAAATAACGCCACAAAGACAATAAAATACATAAACAATATTGGTCTTGATAAAAAAAATACAACGGACGTTTATGGGGCAATAATGCCCGTCTTCCATGGCAGGATATTTCATACGGCACGTACTTATTTTATATGACAAGTCCCTTTTAAAAATCAGCATTAGCCTTTTGTAAACCAAACAATACTGAGAGTTAACTGTTGTTAAGGTCTTAATAAACCCGTTTCAGAATAAAATTAACATTTGCCCTATACAATTCCGGAACTTAAAAGTCTTGACACAGCATATTGTATTCACATTGGGTGTACATATTCCAGAGTCTTTCCTGTAAAAAGAATCTGCATTTAGATAGACGTATTTTGCAGAGAATGAAACCCTAGTATTTTATAAGTATCTTATTTTTGCCTAGATAGCTATAGGGAGCTTTTTTTTTTTTTTTTTTTGTGTATAAGCTCTGGCAGAAATTTCAGTATGTTAAATAGATTTGAAAAATGCGTTTATCCGTTTTGCAGGACAAATAAAATGAACTACTTTGATCCAAATAAGAGATATGTGATGAGTTCTTAAAATGCCTTTCAGCTGGGCCCGGCAAGTGATACAACTGACTATTGCCACTTTAAAATCACTTTCTCTTTAAACATAATATTTCTGTTATGTTATTTGCTCTCCTGCTATGCATACTTCTGTTAACACACTATGCATACAGACAGAAGCGATTGTACTGAAAGCTGCATATTTATATGTAGTCAAAAACAGGAAAAACCGAGTTGTTCAACTTCAAATGCTTTATGGAAATACTCAGAGCTTCAATGGGAGATAAACTTTATGAGCTATAAAATTAGGTTTATTTCGGTTTTATGGGTATGGTGCTTCGCAGGTATAGGGTACTTGTGGTTGTAGATTGTAGATGATTACATTGTACTCCTTTTTAGCAGGTATACAAAGGAGAGGGCAGGTTCAAGGTTGTTTCAAGGGCAAGGCAACATCGGCTTCTGCCTTAGGCCCTCAAAAAGTTAATGGCTCCAAATAGCAAATTATGATTTTAAAGTATTATCTCCCAACTCTAGCATGGCAAGGACGTTTGTGCACTTTGATTTAAAGTAAATGTTTGTATGTTTTTTGGTTCCTATGCTTTCGTGACATAAAGGTTCTGACTAAAGATACTCAGGCTCGGTTCCTCTAGAACCAAACACACCGGAACTCAGGGGATCCGAGTACTTTTGCGCGCCCTCGAAATCGAAAACGAGGCAAAACATCATAGTTACGTTGTCAGATCTCAGGATTTTTAAACTCCTTTTTAAGATCTGTGGGTGGGAGGGAGGACACAAGGACAATTCCATTTTGCACCATTCATAAACATCCATTCAGATGTAAGGGTTAAAAATTACTCAAAATGTAAAATAGTTCATGCTAAAGGTTCATATACTGAATGGCACATAAACATTGTGACCACTGCAAATTTATGCCTTGAAAAGTGTGTGTGGGGGGGGTCGGTTGTTTTTGTGTTTTGTTTGTTTAAGTGTGATATCTCGCTTTTCATTCTTTCAAAATCTAAATTACAAATACCATTTTGTCACGCAAGCCCCCTAGTTCATTGTAATATGTCAATTAGGGTTCAGAATCTCCCAGGAATTTGGCAAAACCTTTTGAAATTGGATTTGTTTTTGTCCAAATCGTACAAACAAAATTTGCTGTCTTGCTATTGTGCAAAGGCAGAAATTTATCGGCACAACAAACAGACCAGGAATCAGGACCTTGGATACTATGATCCGATCTGTAAGAATTGTGAGTTCTTCACGCACATCATTTTACACGCTGCCTACGCAGTATCAGTATTCCCCATGTTGCCATTCACCTGCGCATTTTTTTGTAAAAATGTTTCTCGAGCTATAGAAATAAGAAAATATTGTACCGCATCTCATGACAACAAGTGTGCAGCTTATCACGTATCTGTGCATGCCACACCAAGCCTAACAAGGGAGCTTTACTGCTCTTGTATTACTCTTCTGATATGCAGATATTTAACACATTTGCAGCGTGTGAGCGGCCTGTTAGCAATTATTTTACTGGTGTGGGGGGGCGGGGGGTGTATACATCTTCTTCCTTATGCTTATTTTAGCACATAGACTAAATAGGATCTGATGAAAAGAAGCTCAGCTCTGCAAAATCTCTGCTAAAATAAATATATCAGTATGCAGCACAGATGGGGTTAAAGAGGTTGTATGAAGTCGTTTCCCCGGAGAACGAGTGTTGTTTACAGTGTATGTTTAAAATAATATTCCTGACTAGCCTGCTCGTCCCCTAGGAGAGCGCAATTACAGAAGTAACTGAGGATTAATTAAAGATCGTCCCGTAGGTGATGCTAGTGTTCTTGGTTCAACCGAAGGGAATGCAAGACAGCCTTGGCACAGAGGTGAACAGACCAGAGCAGTTTGCAGTAATTAGTTAGGCACCAGGGCAGTGTCGAACATTTTGCCTCTGATTTTGATAAATATTTAAATTTTTGTTTTGTTTCGTTTTAATGCAGTGGTGGTTTACCACGGTTCCCACTTAAGTACGAGGATTCTACAGGTTCTGTAGGCCGAAAAATCAATAGAGAGTGAATTTATTCCCGTCTCACGTCAAGATTGGTGACTCTACTATTAAAATCCAGTCACACGCCATATGCCAGCGGATCCATACCTCCCGCCGACGCTCTTTCATCCACAGCGCTGAAACAAAATTAATTACCACAGATATTTTATGTTATTAGTATTGTTGTTGTGGATAAATTATTCATTTCCACTGTATTTTTTTGCGTTTACATTATTCATTCTGTCCTAGCCTGCAAAACCTCCTTGATGATGTAATTCGACCAGTTCTCGAAAAGATGTTGTTGGAATAGCTGAACAGTTTTTGTGTTGTGTTTAAATATTGATGGGTGAGTTAATCATATTATATCCTATATACTATACGCAAATGTTTAGTCTTATAGAGGTATCACTACAAGGCACGATGGTAGCCAGGTATTTGCTAAAACTCAGAAGAGGTGAGAAGAGGCCCTTGGAACGGGCGCTAAGGGATACAAAGTCACACAAACTGCACTCTCCTTCCTGACACCCCAGGAACTCCCCCGATTTGTAGGGACCACTATGTCCCTTCTCTTCCATGAACAGGAACCACCCCTCACGCCTGCTCTCATGTCCTAGGTCACCCGGGTCCGCTGGAACTCAGTCGCTCCGTATGGCCTCCGCCCGTGGCCTGAACCCCGGCTAGTAAGCATGCCTTGTCCTGGGGCTCGGTACTTTAGTTGCCCTTACGGACAAATTAGGGGCTTTATATGCCACTCTTCCCTTCTTAACCCTTAACTACACAGGACCTAACGCCCTGGTATTCTTCCCAGAGCCTAGTGCCCTGCTATTTACTATATGGGCCTACTGCCCTACTAACCAACAGGACCTTATGCCCGTCCTAAACAACTGAGGTGTTAGGCCTCCTCAACTCTGAAGTCTGCCTAGCACCTCTCTAAACCATGGGCCTGGTGCCCACCTATCTTGGGACTTATATCCCACTCAATACTGGAGACCTTGTGCCTCAACTTCCTAACTAAGAGCCTTCTGCCCTTCTCTGTAACTCAAGGTCATTGTGCCCTAACTAGCTACAAGGGGCCGGATGCCCCTATCTACTTAAGGGGTAATTCCCAGATGTCCGAACTGCGCCAGAGCCTTGTGCCCCTCTATCTGACTCATGGAGCTAATGCCCAAATTGCAACAGGCCCATGTGCCCTTTGCTGGGAGGAGTGTGGGCGCGCGGTGTCGATGTGATGCAGCGCCAAATGTTAAAACTGCCGGGAGGTGAGCCCTGATTTGCTCACCGCCCCAGCCAAGAAGGGAGCAGGACCACGGGATCAGAGGAACCCATCAGACCCCCGACCCGCAGGTACGCCCTTCACACCCCTCCCCAAATTTCACTATAGGGGCCCTTTGATGTTGCATTATGTTCCTGCCAACTTGTATAGACACAATTGTGTCCACTGGAACTATAGAACTGAAATCTAGGGTTTGATTCACTAAAACTTCTAACAATTAAAAGTGGAGATGTTACCCACAGCTACCAATCAGATTCCAGCTATCATTTGCCTAATACGTTTTAGAAAATGATCAATGAGAGAGTGAACAGCCCACGTACAGGAAGGAGCACGCTCAGTGTGTTCCTGGGAAACAACCCGTGACATCATTATGCTGCCAGCTTGCAGTAGATTGGCTCTGAATGATCACATGACGTTCACAGAACCCACACCAACAGCTTATTTAAATAATGCCTGATGATCGGTCCCTCAGAGAGGGAAGGATGCAGTATTATGGGTGATTTTTAAGAACTTCATGGCCGGGATTTATAATCTTTTTGCTTAAATGAACTAGTTTCCTATCTTATTGATAACTTCCCGTTGTTTGCTCAAACAAGGAGGGTCCTGCTACGTACCGTGAACGGCGACCTCTGCTCGACAGCAACGGGAGTGAGGCGTCATACTAAAATGACAGCCAAAATCTGACTGGGCGTAGGGCCGGTTCAAATCCTGGAGGTGCCCTAGGCGATGCCCTCCCCCCAGCCCATGTGGTGGCAGAGTCCACCCGCCACTTCTTACTTACTCATGGGACATCATGTCACTAATACTGTTTTTTAGGCGCCCCCTAAACATTGGTGCCCTAGGCAACTGTTTGGTTTGCCTTATGTTAGTGCCTTAACCTGACTGAGCTGACTGGAGTCCTGCAATCAGGAGCCAGTTGATTGCCATTGTGTATCAGATCCTGCAGCTATACCACAGTTCTCCAGCAGAGGCCGCCAAATAATATAATTGTTGTGTGAATCTGTCATTTAAATGCCTTTCTGCCCTAGTGTCCATTCAATGTATGTATTCCACGATACATTTTAACATTTAGAATCTTCCCTTTCAGAAATTGCGTGCTTTCCCCTAAATAGTGGTGTTTGTATATTTTCCCTTTATGCTGAGTAATCCTATAAGGAAGAGTTATGGCTTAATCTTACAAACGTCTCACAATGTGGGTACATTCAGCCAGGCGTATAGTTATCTTTAAACGGATGTGTGGAAAGATATGTGCAGGCATCAGGTTCATTGAGCAAAACCCCAAACAGCAGAAAAACAAGCAAATTCCCTGGAAGTTTACTGTTCAGTGAAACCCTGGACAAGTAAGTACAATTTTTAACACAGATGTCTTTGCTTTTACTGGTCAGAAGAGATGATCACAGCAGCACAAGCCATTTAGTAAGATTGCCTTTGATGACGAATACTGCTCGCTGTTCCCACATAACCTCATTTTCTGCAGTTATAGAACAGATTCAATAACACACAAAGATTAGTAATAGATTTATCACACTTCTTCTCATGGCCTTTGGAATGCAAAATTACAGGTCCAACTGACTTATTTTCTAGCCTGGAGGTATAAATGTGGCTGAACTGACAGCATGTGACAGACTTGGCTTAATACATGTTTCCAAGAAAATCAAACCTCTCAAATTACAGAGTTTCTTAATACAGATTGCATTAAAGGGCAAGTAAAGACACTACTGGACATTAAACAGAGCCTGTGTGTGACTGACGTGTTTAAAATTAAGAATGTTCAACATGCTATGTTTCCAAATCCTTGGCAGAATTCAGAAAACCAACTTGCACGGTGGTGCCTCTCTTTCTTCAGTCACTCTGGAAAAGTCAGAGAGGAGTGGGATACTGTAGACCTCTAAGTCTTGAAATTGCAGTCTCCTAGAACAAAAATTCTATATCGATTGGTGGACTTATAGCGTATAGAGTCATTGACATCACAACCAGCTAACTGACCTACTGTGCTTTGTAATTTGAGCTTTTTTTTGTCCTTTATCAGCCACCTTTTAAACGTTTGGACAGTGTCATTACCTGATTCTAATGAAGGAGTAAGAAATACGGCACCACAATTTATAAGAATAAGCACCGCATTTTACTTACAGGCTTAATATAAGAAAAAAGAAACAGTGATTGGATTTTACTCATCTTTGTCAATGCTTGGAGTGATCTCTTATTGGTAATTATAATTTTATATAGGCATAAATGGAATTGCTGTAGTACTGTCCTTGCTATAATGTATTCCAATTTACATGTTGAAGGATGTTTTTAGAATGGGGCGGACATGGCGGTTGCTCTAAGCCAGTGTTTCCCAACTCTAGTCTTCAAGTACCCCTAACACTGCATGTTTTCCAGATCTCTTTGCTGGAGCACAGGTGTAATCATTACTGACTGATACATTGTAACAGATCCACAGGTGGTATAATTATATCACTGGTCACCTGGAAAACCTGCACTGTTAGGGTACACGGAGGAGTAGGGTTGGGAAACAGTGCTCTGGGCCACCAATATCAAAGGGCCACCCTGGATAACTAACTGTATTTGTTTCCATTATAAGCCCCATTGTGTCGTTTATAAGGTTCTTCTGCTAACATATAAGGCCGTCAACAAAACTACACCCACATACACCTCCTCACTTGTCTCAAAATATCTCCCAACTTGACACCTCCGTTCTGCACAAGATCTGCGTCTCTCTTACACTCTCATCACTTCCTCCCATTCCCGGGTTACAGGACTTTTTTCGGGCTGCACCACTTTGTGGAATTCCCACCCTCACACAGTAAGACTTTACTCTAGTCTTCAAACCTTCAAGCGTTCTCTGAAAACCCACCTCTTCAGGCAAGCTTATAATATTACTCTACCACCCTCTTAATCTCCCTAGATTACCCTATTACCACCCTCTACACAGCTAACACAAGACAACAACCCTCTGACCAACATTGACACACACAGCCCACTCAATACTTTTATCTTTGCATTCTGGTTGGCCCAGTGTGCAATATGATGTAGCACGTGCCTTTGTATTCAAATTCCCTTTGTCCCATAGATTGTAAGCTTGCGAGCAGGGCCCTCTTACCTCTATGTCTGTCTGTATTACCCAGTATTGTTTAATTAATGTTTGTTCCCAATTGTAAAGCGCTACAGAATTTGCTGGGGCTATATAAATAAATGTTGATGATGATGGTGATGAAGGTCAACATACCTGCTGACAATTAAAGTTACAAAGTCAGGAACCACTTGACCAATCATCAACAACCAATCAAACTGATCGGTAGGCCACGCCCACCGCAAAGATTGGACACTTTCTGTTGTTAATTAGGTAAATTATCTTGCTAGCTATGCTGGCTCCTCTTTTATTAAATCCAGCACTTAATGCAATATAACTGCTTGTCCAACTTTTCATGACTGAAAATAGCTGAAGCGTGGCTGCAGGATCTAATTATGTTGTATCGTCAATACTCAGTTTCTAGCTAACAAATTTCTTAAATTGCCTTGAAAGTACAGCTTTTGTTAATCTCTGATTGTTCTCCAACCCCATCTATAGTGTTATAGAGTTTGATGACCCTTATTTCTCTATATCGGCACTATAAGCCTGTGCGTTTTCTGTTCCGTAAACATAGTGATCATTTAACCAGCCCTTTAAATGGTTTAAGCTTTAATCATTCTTTTCAGGAACAACATTTTATAATTAACTGCTAATCAAAGTCTATTGTAGTTTATTCCCCCCTCCACAATAAGAACCATTATGGATTCCTAGTTCTTGAGATATTCTTTTACTTAAACTGCTGATTTGGAAAAAAAGGAAAAAAAATAAAAAATGTATGATATAATTAATAAATTAATGATTCCTTTGATTGTATTTGCTGCTGCTTGGCATCATCCACTGTACAGGTAGTTTTGCCAAAATACTTTCCATCACGAATCCACCTTTTAGCTCCCCTAAATTAAGATAAGTCATAGAAAACATTATAAAGGGCAACTGATTTTACTAATTTTATCAACCTATCACTTGGAAAAAATTACCCCCATCATCTTAATACTTTAGAATCCGATATTGGAGCTATATTGTTTCTTAAAGATTCTGCAAAATGTATTTATAATTATTATCTATAATTTATAACTTTATATATATATATATATATATATATATATATATATATTATAATTATATTCTAAGAGATAATTTATCCTTAAGTGTGAACCCCAAGCCCCCTCTAGACTGTAAGTTTGAACAGGCAGGTTCCTCTCTCTTCCCTCTGTCTCACATTTGTGCCTCGTCCGTGTCGCAAATATTTCTCTCTCCTATACGCTAAATGCGTAACCGGATTGCGCCCAAGATGTCTGTCTCCCCTATGCACGCCCTGTACTCAATTGTCATTTTATTACATGAGTGTTTATCACCTGTACTTTGTATGTTACTAAGCCACTCTTTGTATGTTTTACTGTGAACTATTTTAGCCCTATTAAGGAGAAAGGCACTATTTAAATAACATTATTATAATTATTATTAATTTGACTGTTTTTAAGGGCATATCTTTCCTGATTGCACCAATTTAGAAAAGAAGTTTTAAGTGTCCTCTTACGACATGTGATAAGAAACAATATCACTCGATTGCTGCTCATTGAACGAGGGTGGAAGTTTACAAAAACATCTCCGGCCAATCCATGGTTGCAGATACATGGGGAGCATTTACCGCTGCGAGGGTGATAGCTCCGCCACTGGATAAGTGATTTTGCTAAAGGAAATATTTTGCAATGTTGACTCGGAATAATTTGGTATCTGCTGGACAGAGTGGTACAAAATAGGTGCAGATCATAAATAAATACATTAGTCTAGTGATGTGCAGGGGCTGGCTTGTCTGGGGTAAGGGGGCATATCTGCCCCCCCCCCTGGGCTGGTCCTATAGTGGGCTACTGTGGGATGGGTCACTGGGTATCTGCATTTTGTTCCTTTAAAATGTTCCTAATAATCTTGTCTCCCCGGCCTAAATTTTGCCAGCCCTCCCCTGGTGATATGAATCCAAACTCAACCACCCCCTACATTGTGGGGCCAACGTGCCCAATTTGGTGGTAAGGATATTGGGGGTGTGTAAAAAAGTAAACCCCAACCTTAGTTCTGAGACTCACACATGATCATCCCTGATGTAGGTGAGCAGTCTAATATCCTAGAAAACAAAAAAAAAAGCAGGTTGTCCGCACCTTTTGTGCTGGCCTTAGATTGGAAGAAGTTTTCCATATATGATTTTTAGTTAGTGTTTTTGCCTATTAAACGTGTGGACTATGTCAAATTTAGACTGAAGAACAAGAGCTTACCAAGGAGACCCCTGGGAGACTGTCAAAGTATAGAATATAGGTTTGAAGTCGGTTGTAAAAAGCAAAAATTCTGGAATGTTAGAACTGGTTAAAATATTGAGAAATAAGAACAAGTTCGACGGTATTCAAGCTGGTTTACACGCAAAGAGGTTTGAGTCAGATTTTATATGACTTTGGTGTTTTGTTATTGTGAACCGTGAGCCGTTTTTTAAATTTTAAAAAATAGGAAATACATTTTAGATTAATTAAAAAATATTATTTTGAGTGTGTTTAAAAATGTTATTTTAAAAACTCTAGTTTTAACGCCAATGCAAACCTCAAAGATGATCAGTGAACCATGGGGAATCCAAAGAGAGAGCTGTGAGCAGTTTAATCAGGGTCCATAGCTGGTTGTACCGTGAATATGTTTGGGGTTGTTGAATTGGTGAATTGTCTATACAGTGCCTGGACATTTTTTGGGGGCAAAATATAAATTAGACATATTGGCACCCACTATATTGCCCACTACCTTGCATGTGTGCTTCCAATCCCACTCTTTGCACATAGGAGCCCCCTTCCCAAAGACTTGACATACTCAGGTGCTAGATAGATCACTCCTGATTTTAGCTGGCTCTCATTTTAATATACAATATATATATTTTTTCATTAGCTACGATTAGAGTCAGAGTTTCTCTTAGTGTTTAGAAAGTTAAACTTTGTATTACTTGTTAGAAAGGTTTAGAAGTTAGTTATTTAAAATTTCTCAGTACTTATTCTAATTAATTTGTTAATAGCAAAAAAGTTTTGCTCTAGTCTGCTCAAACCTCATCTAATTGCAATTAAAATGACCGCACTTTGCACTGTAAAAGAAATGTTGTGTAGGGATGAGAGAGGTTGTGGCGAGATGTGGAAAATAAAGTTTTTTTTTCAGTGGAACAGACCGTTTCCCAGAGACGGGAAGTTCTGGTCATATAATCTTTACATTCCGCTTTGTTTCGCCATCCCATGGAACATTGTTCTGCATTGTATTTGTAAATTTGCATTTTGTAGAACTCATAATCTAAGAATGGAGCTGGGACAACCATGGTCAATTTAATCTGCTGGATTGTTGTAGGACTGAGGACACTTAAGGTCAAACTCCAAGTAGGATATAGATTATTTATTTATTTTCTAAATGATGATTTCAACGAATTTTTCAGGGAACAGTTTTGAAAATGTTTTTCCACTCTAAAGAGTTATTGAAAACGTTTTCTAAAGTTGTCATAATTATTTTTTGCCTAAAAATTCATATATGATCTCCTCACCTCTCAAATTAACTTCATTGATACAAAACTCATATAGTTCAAGGCAGAAAATAATAGTCATTGAAAAAATGACAAAAACCCTAAACTGATTGAACAATAAAAAAAATAAGAAAAAAAAAATACAAATTAATTTTAAGCTAATAAAAAAAATCTGCAAAGTCAGAAGGAGTAATATATATTTAGTCTCTGATAGTCTGTTTTTATGAAAATAATTAAAGTAAAAATACAATAAGAATCATAAATGTTTATATTTTGCAAAAAAAAATCCAATAGTGAATAAATTAAAAATAATAATTTGGAAAAGTAAATAAACAAACTGTCTCTGGATATTTGCAAATTCAAAAAATGTGTGAATTGTTTTAAATGTAACTTGGGGGTAAATTTACCAAGCTGCGGATTTGATATAAAAAAACAGATTACGCAGGAGATGACCTAGTATCGAAATATAACTGTATATAATAAATAAACAGAAAAAATGATTATATGTAAAAACTAGTGTTTACTCCATATACACAAACAGTTAAAAGATAATACCAATATTCCACATAGAACTAATGCACAGGCTAATGATGACCTATATATGTAAATGTAAAGATTCCAGCGGATATCTCTCTATGTTCAAAGGAGATCTCAATGCTTTCAAAGGTATCTACAGCCAAAAAAGTAGATGTTCATAGTAGAAATATACAAAAAGGCTCAGTTATACCGGATTCAGGCCGATAGCTTCAGATGACAACTGTCCACAAGGTAGATGAAACAGTAAAGTTGGTTGAATATATAATTCCCTAGTATTAGCTACATAACGTTCATTAGTCGGCAGCGGAGAATAGGTATATGAAGCTTGTCCGCCGTATGTAATGTTAATGCGGTCAATGTACTAATAAAGCCAGCAATAGATAAACATACAAGGCTTACCCGCCTCGGGCATACAAGTTGAAGTGCCGGTCCCGCCGCATGAGCGGCTAGTAAGTCCAGGCTGAGTCTTGTGTGGTGCGCACCAGCAAAGTCCGTCCGGACAAACACAGAAGTGTATGAAGAAAGATTCCTCTTGAAAACAAGGTGTTCGTAGCGCCTCTGGAAACAATGTATCAAAGGTCTTCACGATGAATGAGGCCAAAAAAGAGCGAATACTCCGTGGAACCAGCAATAACTTACGACGCGTTTCGTCTGTCAGGGCAGACTTTTATCAAGCAATAGAGCTGACTCTCTCTCCACTGGTTATTTATTGAAAAAAAAAGGGGGGGGAGGGAAAACCTCATCAAGTTGATAACAGCCATGTGTTGAGTATAATAAATCAGTATACTGATTAGTGAAGCTTAAATCTTCGGGCCATTATGAGCCAAGCATATTGATATCGATACAGATATTTAAAGACATAGTGTCAGGATGTCAATTATTAACAGACACAATTTCGTCTGGGATAGGTCCGCTAGTGAACCTGTGCACATAAATATCAGTATGCAGTTACAATGCATAACATACATACATATATATAGACATAAAATCATCTAATAATGGTAAATATAAAATAATCAGCTGGATAAATAAAACTTGAAACAAAATAAAACTTCACCATATATCCAATATAAAATAAAATAAAATAAAATAAAATGGAAGAAAGATGCCCATGCTGTATGTGTGTATACATGCGCACACACACGCATATACATAGGATTGCCTACATTATAAGGGTCTAGAGAAGATTTACATTCCGAGGGGCATATTCAATTGTCGCGGGTTTCCGCGGCATTAAAACTACTACAGTTATTACAGTAGTTTCTTAGCTGGATTTCAGGAGCCGCGAGCTGAAATCCAGCTAAGAAACTACCGTAATAACGGTAATAGTGCGCGGAGCGCGAGACTTTCTGCGTTTCCGCCGACAATTGAATATGCCCCCAAGGGTGTCATATGATATAAGAACCTGGCATAGAGCTGCAAGTATAGATATCTACATAGGGTCCGAATCAAATCACAAATGCAGAGAGCTTGAGATAAGGTTGAGTACATCCAATAGATGCATTGTATCGCTAGCCAAAGATTTCTTACATATCATTATAAATCTTGAGACAGGAAACGCTACTATAGGTACCAATCATTGAATTCCATGGTTTCGTTTAAGCCATCTGGGTACATAGTTTGCAGCTTAAACATCCATGAGACTTCACCTCTGCAAAGTCTCTTATATCTGTCTCCTCCTCTTTGTGTAAGCTGCGGATTTGAAAAAGTAAACGTGTTGCCTATAGCAACCAATCAGATTCTAGCTGTCATTTTGTAGAATGTACTAAATAAATGATAACTAGAGTCTGATTGGTTGCTATAGACAACATCTGCATTTTTTTTTTTTCAAACCCCCAGCTATACAAATGAATCCCTTGGTGTTTAATTTTTATAGTATGAAAAATGTGAGTAGTTTTCAAATTGCATTTAAAAAAAAATAAAAAAAATTTGAAGAGCGGAATATCTGACGGTGAGGACTTTGTTTTTATCACAATGTTATTATTTAAAACATTAGTATTTAATAAATGTTTCCTATAATTCTCTGTGTTTGGATGCTGGCAAATTGTTGCAGGCTTGAAATCCTCTCTCTCTCTGTAGTGTGTATTCAGCTTGTTCACTCTCTAACAAATGTGAGTTAAGTGTAATCCTGACACCCTCTATTGTGTAACATGACACCCGGTTTCTGGTCCCTTCCTGGTAATGCGTAGAAAACCAGACAATACAGTAGTAAAGGACTGAAATATAATTTGGCAGCTTCCCTACCTGCATTGTTCCTCTCTAGAAAGTCTGCGAGTAAAGAGACAAGACACAAAAATAAAACATTTATCATTGTTCAGTTTAGTATAATATTATTATGACACTAGTCTGTTTATATAATTATTGTTATTATTATTATTAATGTCATCCTTTGTTTAGATAGCACCAAATGTACTCTGTATCTCTGTGCTATGATATACCTCTATTTGGGGCATATCAGTCACTGCAACGATGTAACTTACAATCTTTTTTTCCCTATCACAGACAGACTACGACCAATCATCATCATCATCACCATTTATTTATATACCGTCACTGATTCCGCAGCGCTGTACAGAGAACTCATTCACATCAGTCCCTGCCCCATTGGAGCTTACACTCTAAATTCCCTAATTTACACACAGAGACAGACAGACAGAGAGAGAGAGAGACTAGAGTCAATTTTAATAGGAGACAATTAACCTACTAGTATGTTTTTGGAGTGTGGGAGGAAACCGGAGCACCCAGAGGAAATCCACACAAACATGGGGAGAACATACAAACTCCACACAGATAAGGTCATGGTCGGGAATTGAACTCATGACCCCAGCGCTTTGAGGCAGAAGTGCTAACCACTGAGCCATCGTGCTGACCAATGCTGATATCTACCAGTAGTATGTGTTTGGAGCACCGGGAGGAACCCCCAAGAACACATGTATAACTCCACGCAGATGTTGCTATCGCTGACTAATAGAAGTAAATACAAAAAAATATTATTATTTTGCTGTAATGCTGTAATGTAACCTCTGCTGGTCTCTTCCGTCGGACTGACGGTAGCTCCGTTTCGTCCCTCTGGGGCAAACGAGGGTCCTTGCACAGGCAGGTGTGATGCAGATGATACAAGCAGGATAGATGAGGCAGGTGAACTGCACGGATACCACGGATATAAATGATGGTCAGTCTTTGAAGAATAGATTATTATGCATTTATTTGCAGATTAATTATTTACAAAGTCTCATTAAAAATTGTCTTCGCTATTAATAAGTTACTGTATGTGCTTGAAATATATTTCCGAACTCATACAAGTCTCACATTAGTACGCACTCATGCTCTCGGATTCCGACACACCCACAGACTGAGTTCAGCTGCGACCACTGAATATTTACAGTCTTTAGATCTCACACAAATCTCTTCAAGTGGGCTCCCACACTATAAGCTCTCTTAGATTAGTTTAGCTACATTCTAGCTGTCCTTATCCATAGTTGTCGCCTTACATCACTCACTTTAGCTTTCTATATCTTGGGAAAATTCTATGTTCTGATCGCAGCACTTCTGTCTAAACTCTTGACTTGACCAGCAATCGGGAACATCCTTTCTCTTGTTCCTCTACTGTTTCATTTGTTAGGGCAACTGCTATACTTTTGATGCATCATTAGAACCAACGTGATGGGATTTTATCAGGTCTTCACCTATAGCATGCCA
Source organism: Mixophyes fleayi (assembly GCF_038048845.1). Lineage (NCBI taxonomy): Eukaryota > Metazoa > Chordata > Amphibia > Anura > Limnodynastidae > Mixophyes > Mixophyes fleayi. The sequence continues at coordinate 5,601,424 of NC_134413.1, read as the reverse complement.
CCATTCCCATAGAGGACAATATGCCCAAAGGTGTTTGGATGCCCCCAGGATTTGTGCCCAAGGTAGTAGGGACAGCCCAGTGCAAGCTTAGTGTAGGGATTTTGGATACTAGAACAAGGTCCCAGAAGGACTATACCCAGAGTGATACATTAGAACCAGAGCAGAGCGTGAGCAAGAGAATAACCAGAGACAGCCCAAGGTCAGGGCAGGCAGCAGACAAGAGTAACCGGTAAGACAAGCCAAAGGTCAGGGCGGATACCCAGTAAGAAAATCCAGTTAATTAGTCATAGGTCAAACGGGCGGAACACAGGAAAATCCAGCAAAATAAATCAGTGTTCAGGAACACAGCATACACGATCAGCAGCATGGATGCTATCAATAAGCTCAGGTCTCCTGGCCATGTAAAACACAGGGGCCAATCACAACCCTGCTACAAGTTGCTCCCCGTCAGAGTTGCTGTCATGAGACTGCCTAACTAGGCTTCCTAGTTGGGCATCTCGGCTTCCTAGCACCCGGCTGTGGTATCGCGGATGTTATCCTTGGGGTGTAGTCGTTTCCGGTGGGGTCGTGGTTCGTGGAATCCGATTTTCTTTTGGTCCTCGAGCTAGGAGTAGATAAGGTAGAACAATGAGTGTGGAAAAAGATATCTGTTTGGAGTAATATACTTTCCACTTATCCCTTTCCATCTTTTCCTCTTCCTCTATATTACACCAAACTAATATCTTTTTCCAAAACGTGGTCTGCCAGTTTGGGGGAATACTCACAATGAATCTGGAGGTCTCTGAAACTACTTGGATGTGACCTGGGCGGATTATTGTTGTGGACAAAACTGCCCCCCCTTTTATGTTCAGGAATGTTGAGTGGTGTAGTACAGTGCCACCTATAATGAAATGATTGTCAAATCGGAAACATTTATATAAGAGTAACATTTAGAGAGCGCACCTGTCAGATATGAGCCTACCTTTGTTTTGCAAAGAGCGACCAAAGAAAACACTTTCCTTTTAGAATATAGCAATTGCAATTTTTATAGCATGTTGGGTGGCAGGGGGATTTAAATGTTTAGGGGCCAAAAAACGACCATCCTTGAGATCCGTCTCTAAAAGAAGCGTATTATTCCCATTTCTGCTTCAAACTTTTGCATTCAATTATCTATTCTCTGCAGTGGCTGTAAACCCAGGCCTCACTATTTACAGCACTCCAGTCCTCGATGGAAACAGGTCCGAAAGATCAATGAATTTGCCAGAGAGGTCAGCAAAATATTGGATTCTTCTTTTTTTATTATGCACTGAGGAGCTTTAATTTTTTTTCATTAACAGGAGTATTCAGTTTTATGAAGAGTCTCTGCTCGTCTGAATGGTGAATCATAATCAAATAAAAACATCAGTGATATAATCTTCGCGTTCTGAAATGAGCTGGTCCGCGGCCAGCCACGCAATCTCTCTCCTGGCAGTGTACTTAGATTGCTGGAAAAGTGAAATCTCTTCAGTCGAGGGACCCAGCTCGGTTGCTGGGGACGGAGCGAGTGTTCATGGAAAGACGACAATCAGGGAACTTTAGATTTCGAGAACTAGAGAACAATTTTAGAAGATATATATAAATGATACAGTTGCTAATGTACTCCTGAAGAAGGGTGCACATATATATTCTGATGGAGCAGACTTTATTTAGCATTCGGCTCATACCTATCACCATTGTTCAGGTAGACTGATAACACACCTTTGTCATTGAAGGACAAACATTGTAGCAGGGGTATAACAATAGGAACTGTGACTACAGGACCCGGGGGGGAAGTAGAGCTCTTCTGATTGGTGCATACACCGGACCGAGCAGGTATATATGCAAAACTGCAACACGTTCTCAGCAACTCTGATGAGTATGGGATAAATGCACCTGCTCTTGCACCAACATGCAAAAATGAGTTTTAGTTTTGCGGGAGGAGGTTATTTAAAGGAGTTAAAGGGGTGTAGTCAAGAGGGCGTTCCCACCTCCTTTTATCTCCTTGCCGAAGGTTTGTAGAGATTGGGTGTGTCCGGCAATATAATAACAAGCTTCAAACAAACAAAAGAGATACATACTGCACAGTGGCTCAGTGGGTAGCACTTCTGCCTCACAGCGCTGGGGTAATGAGTTCAATTCCCTATCATGGCCTTATCTGTGTGGAGTTTGTATGTTCCCCCCGTGTTTGCGTGGGTTTCCACCCACACTCCAAAAACATACTGGTAGGTTAATTGGCTACTATTAAATTGACTTTTGTTAGGGAATATAGATTGTAGGCTTCACTGGGGTGAATGACTACATTTTCTCTGTAAAGCGCAACATAAATAACTGATAATAAGCAATAATATAATTATGACTGTAACAAATTGCTTAGGGGATTCCGAGCCAAAGAAAAATGGGGGGAATTCTGCTCTGAATATTTAAGGCTAAATTTTATTGTGTAAGTATAGATAATTCTGCGCCCAAATGTGGAATGAGGCAAACATTGCTCAAAACCGCTTAAAAAACTGTGGCTCATCTCTATGTGTTTGCTTAGTATATAATTTAGCTCTAAATATGAACAATTGTGTTATTTTTTAACACAATTCTGCCAGTTTTTTCCCTGTACATTAACATACCTTCATATTGTGTTATAGATTATACAAGAAAAGTATCACATTACAGCACATTATATAGGACTTTGTGCCACATTTGTGTTTTTAACTGGCTTCTGTAATAACAATATCACTTCCAACTATTCTATGTCCGAAGTTCGTGCCAAATCTGTTATATAATATGGACAGTATAAGCTTAATTAGTAATAGTAAAATACTAATAAAAAATGGAATGAACTTTACAGCTCGGAAGAGGAAATCAGTTTGGTACATAAAAGGTTAACAGCTCCCCTTTGATACAATTTAAGACATTTGAAATTGTATTTGCTGTTTTCTGCCAATGGGTGGTAGCAATATGCTTAGCATTATGGTTTTAGAACAATTTCTGGGCAGTAGATTTTGGCTCACACAGAAATGAAAAAAAAAAACTTCTTTTATAAAACTGCAGAAATGCGCTGTAACTTGTAGCAACCAACGGTGGGATTTCAACGTCTGAGATAGACGTCAACACGATGCATATAAATCTACTTATAAAATGGTCCAGAATTCCGCAGGGAGGCTGCATTGTGACAGGATTGGGGATCGCCTGCAAATATATTACCTGATATTAATGCATGGGGCAGATAATCCAGGTCCCCCCAACCAAAATTCCTTCTTTCATCCTGCTTGCAATCCATTTGGGAAAAAAAAAATCCATCGGGAGCAGTGATTGAGAGGACAGGCAGCCTGTCAGCTTCTGCTCAATACAGAGCAGCTTCGCTCTGATTGGTCAGAGAATGGGAAGGCCTCTTGGTATTAGTTAGTAGCAGTGCACACCTCCCAAGACGCAAGTCCCCAGCAGTGGGACAGGAGGCGTGGCCCCATCTTGTTTGAGGTGTGGCCTCTACACTATAGGGGTGTGGCCACACCAGCGCTGTAAAGCTATCCCCCTTCCCCCCAAACATGTCCCCAGAGAGACAGAGCCCTAAATTTGGGACTGTCTAGTTGAAACCGAGACAGTTGGGAGGTATGGTTACCTGTGCATGTGCTGGCTACTGCTCCTCCATGTCTGTGATTAGCTGGCGGTGTGGCGCTTGGTTATGATGTCACAGACCAGCGCCAGACTTGTGAAACCCCTGCTGGTCATATGTTGTGCGGTCACATACTTGGGAACCGAGATGTCACGTGATACCCCACTCGCTCTTACCCTCCTCTTCTGCTCCGGCTATGGCATGGGTGTGGCATCCGCACCCAGCGGGTCCCCTGAATACTCCGGTGTTTACAGCACAGTGACCATGGAGTGGTCACTACCGGTGCGCTGTGCAAAGTCAAATAAATGTTGGGGCACCAGACCTTCTCCTGGCAAAAATAAACAATTTTTCATTTTACGACGCCTTCTCCTTCTGCACATGATATAGAAATAACACACACGTGAATTATCATTACCTTCTGCTCTAACCAAGCTAGTTAATAAGCTTAGATTTTTTTTCACTTTTAAATCATCTGACGCCTTCTTTGAAAACAGCTACGACACAAACACGACATAACGCTTGCAAAGTGTAGGTCACAAACGCCAAACTCCGCCAGCACAGATCATAGCAGTGGCGGAACTACCATTGCTGTGAGCACCGGGGCCCTTGGAGATAATGGGACCCGCTACATGGCAGATGCGGAGGGTTAGGGGCCCCGGTTTCCTCCTCCCTGCCTCCCTGCACAGGGGCCCACAGCTCGCTAGTTCAGTCTCTGGATCGTAGCGGTTATAAGCCCAACTTCTCCAAACGCCTGAAGCGCAGATTCTTCAGCCGATGTTAAGTTCGGTTGCCTGTGTCATCGCGCTACAATCTCCCGAATGCCCATGGGCTCGTCCTCCTACAGCTCCCCCCCGGTGTCCTGCTCTCACCCACTGGGGCCACACCCAGTAACGCTAGATGCATTACCCACTCTCACCGGCTAAAGAAAGACACAACACGGGTGGGGGAGCAACGTCTGTGGGGGGCACCATTTTCAAAGGGCGGTACTGCCAAGCGCAAAATATATACAGGTGCAACAAACCCCTCTGTCCAGTGCTTGTTCTGCACACGGGGCATGATCTTAAATATTTTTTTACTGTGCTTTTAAGTGCATTAATGCCAAATTCAGCTGTTTTTCTTTAAGGTCAGTGAGGACCAGATTTGAGAACTTCTATTTTGGTATTACAGAACATAAGCAGGTTACAGCCTGAGAATAAAAGGTGCATTAGATTTGGCTTCTTACAAGTACTTAGAACATTTCACCCACATCTCGCGGCGGACAAGGGATAGAATTATTCACATTTGCATTTTAGAAAATTATTTTTCCCATAGAAGCTTGGCGGTTCAGTGAACACTTCCCTTTAAATGTGAATATGTTTATTGGAGATTTAAATACTGCCTTTTACCAAAAGGTTCCCCCCTTGTGTATAAAGCTCATGACAGTAGCAGTCAGTGTGATGTTATTTTGCCGTTGTTTTTGCATTGCTGCTAGAAAGTTATTATGCAATAGTTCAGGAGACGTTCATGATACCAATCGCTGTTCCTGACAAGTGAGTCGTTCTGTGTATTAGATGAAAACATTCCTTATCATAGTGTTTTATCTCCTCATTATCTCAGCATGTAACACTCACGGAGTTTGGCACTTACACTCCAAGTGAATTTTTCATTAATGGAGTTGATGTGCGGTTTCCCTTTTCTGTCTTGTTTCAACACTTTGTGTGTGTAATAAAAATAATCTAGCAGAATGAACAGGCTGCAAACAGAGAATATTATATTTAAATATCCTGGAGAATCGCTGAGGCTTGTTTATTGCGCGCACATGTCGCTGAACTGTTACCATTCCCATATATAAGATTTGACTGTACTGTTGTGCTTGCAGAATTTGTTTAATGTGTAAAGGGGTGGGGCCCTGAGAGAAGCCACATTTGCATATTAGACAGGCTATTTGAATATTATCTTTAAATAAACAAAGGCTTAATACTGTGTGCTCTTTATTTTCTAACAGTTTAATATTATTATTATTATTATCATTTATTTGTTAGGCGCCACAAGATTTCCGCAGCGCCGTACACAAAGCAAACAGTAGACTATACTGGGTATAACAATACAGAACAATAAACAAAAATACCAATGCTTCAGAAACTCCAGTTAGGTCAATGCAGTAGAGGCGGAGTAGAAGAACAGGTGTGGAGACAAGAGGGAAGAAGGCCCTGCTCATTCGAGCTTACATCCTAAGGGTGGGTGAACGAACAGACACAATTGGAGGAATTTGAAGTGTGGGGAGAGGGACCGGGAGGAGAGAGGGTAGAACGTTTGGAGGAGATGCGGGTTAGGTAGAAGGTTGGTAGGCTTTAAGGAACAGGTGAGTTTTGAGTGCTCGTTTGAAGGAGCACAGATTAGGAGAGAGACGGATGGAGCGAGGGAGGTCGTTCCAGTGGAGGGGGGCGGCACGGGAGAAGTCTTGGATTCTGGAGTGGGAAGAGGTGATAAGAGTGGAGGAGAGGCGGCGTTCATTAGCTGAGTGTAGGGAGCGGGCAGGAGTGTGAATGGAGATGAGGTTAGAGATGTAAGGGGCCGTAGACTGAGAGAGAGCCTTGTACGTGGTGGTAAGGAGTTTGAAGAGGATTCTGTAGGGGAAAGGGAGCCAGTGTAAGGCAAGGCAGAGAGGGGAGGCAGAGGAGGAGCGGCGTGAAAGGAAGATGAGTCTTGAGTATAGAGTGGAGGGGTGCGAGGTGGGAGTGGGGGAGGCCAGTAAGGAGGATGTTGCAGTAATCAAGGCGGGAGATGATGAGTGCGTGTATGATAGTTTTGGTGGCTTCCTGAGAGAGGAAGGGACGGATGCGGGCAATGTTGCGGAGTTGGAAGCGACAGGCTTGGGCGAGGGATTGAATGTGGGGGGCAAAAGAGAGAGAGGAGTCAAGAGTGACCCCAAGGCAGCGGAGTTGGCCGACAGAGGAGATGGTGGAGTTGTTAACCACGATAGAGAGGTCATGGTGGGAAGGGAGTCGAGGTGGGGGAAAGACAATGAGTTCAGTTTTAGAGATGTTAATTTTGAGAAAGCGCGAGGACATCCAGGAGGAGATGGCTGAGAGGCAGTCAGATACACGAGAGAGGAGGGAGGTGGAAATAATTCATCTTACTCATTTAAAATAATATATAACTCTTATATTATATATTATAACTCTTATATTTACACGTTAATGCAATGACACACTTCTGGAACACACATAATACATAGACTGTTTGTGGCATGGATTCCGTGTATAGATTGACACCTGTGGTTACCTTTAGTAATAGCTGCTTCAAAACAACCTATTTAGGAATTTTTTTTCCACCTCTGTCTGTACCTTATATAGCTCACAACATACTTATAACAATTAATTAAACATGTCTGCTTTCCACAGGGGGATGGGACTGAAAAAATCCAGGTTACATTTTAAAAGAAAATGTATTAAATTATAATTCTTTTATTTTAATTATATTATTTGTCTCTAGTAATACACAGGTGTTGGTATATGTTAACGCTAATACAATGTTTACATCGTGCCTAGAACTCTATCTAGGTGTAAAAAATCACAACTCCCACTTGGAGAGAGCATAGAAAAAGTGTGAGCTCTAAATGCACATATGGAGAATTGTGAATCATCGCATATATTGGGCCTGAATCATTAAGGAGTGTAAATGGCGATACGTTGAGTAAATTGCGCACAATTGCTCTGCGCATGTCTAGAACTGCAGAACGCAGCAGCTTCCAATTAATCTTCGAGGACCCTTGCGACACCCTACGATTTCAGGGGTGGAACGGAGAGGGAAATGGGCGTGTGCACCTAGTAAATGTACAATAAGGGTGTTCCCAGCTAGGGCGCACGTAGCAGCGTCCAATCCATGCTTTGGGCATCTTTCTGTCGTATCACTTGCTCCAGCTACAGGTCGGGTGTAAGTGCTGATTACCAGTGATGACGGCTGTGTATACAGCTAGAACATGTGTTTGAAAAAAGGAGCAACTGTAAACATGTATTTTATGTACAGTGACATTAATAACATCCTAATAAATGTATTTTAAATGTTTTTTCATTAATGACTATATTAATAACAGGTGACATTAATTGAAGTTTTTTTTTTTTTTCCCCGTGCGTTCATTTGTGACTTTATATTCCACATATGTATTGGCCGCATGTATCCGGCAGTGTCTGTTGGAGCAGAGCGGACCTAGACCTGTATTCATCAACAGATGTATTATTCAGATCTGCTCCTTGTTGAATTTGGATGTGCGTATACCCGATGTATGTGCGTTTTTTAAAAAGAATGCACATTACGTTTCATTTGTTAATGAAGCCGTTGTGCATAGTACAAAGGGTGTAAGAATACTGTGAATATATCTCTATTAACCACTTCCAAGTCAGCTAATGACTTCGCACATGCTAATACAGGTCATTGGCTGACCACCAGGCACCAAAAACGGCAAAAATAGTTCAAAATTGAATGTGTTCACTGCAGAATCATCCACACACCCCGGTATGAATTTGCAGTTCAAAACTTGTGGCTCACATACACAGATCTTATTTGCTTTTCCAGGTTCAGCAAATGCTTTAATGCTATTAATTTCAAATATATTTTAAACACTATTTAAATAATATTTTTAAATAATAAAATAAATGACATTAATTTTTAAATTCGAACAATAAGCACTACAGTTTTGCAGAGCACATTTGATGTTTGAGTTGCTCCCCATTAAAATTCATCAGGTCAATTGAAAAATACTGGATTTTCGTCAGTTTTTACTATTTTTTTTTTTAATTTGCAACATGGCCGCTGATTTTATACAGATATATTCAGAGGTTTTTGCATTAAACAAAAATTCAATAGTCAACATTTTATTCCCTTCCAGTAACACAGTCAGAGAATTATCAATGTCTTGCTCCAGGTTACGTATTTTTATTCCTTTAAAACCACACAGGAATAGATGAGATTTTGAATTTCAGCTTTTGCCTGACACAAAATGCAAATTCTTGTCATCCCACAAGAATTATTTCTTATTGTCATCATTTAAATGTCTACAACTGGCAGACACTAATGTCTAGATTCCAATCAGTGCAGGTTTTGGATACCGTGCATTGTTAAAGAACTGGTGGGTGGATATATATTTTAATAAAACATAAATATTTTATATGGAAGTATTTCTGAAAATGTACATACAAGCCGGATCTGTAGGGAAGACTTGCTTGAACTCAGGTGAGTTTGTCATTAGCTTCCTGTAGATATCATTAAGATACATTAGTAAATTTAACTTGGCGTACATTTTCCTAAATAGGATAAAATACAGATTTCTACTTATTTTTCAATCCAATTAATCCCTACAATATGGCACTGTGAGGTTCTTAAATTAAATAAAAAATAATAAAATAAATGTTAAAATAAATTATATAGCTATAATGGCTATATTTTTTAGTATTATTTTAAAAAGAAATTAATTCAAAAAGTGATGTGTATTCAAGTATGAAGTACGAGGTTAGTTGTTTGTCCTTGAGGTTTTCCATTCGTATTGTTAAAAATGCAAAGGTTAAAAATTTGCACTGTTAAATATATTAGACATTGTAGCCATTAAAATTAAAGATGTTCGACCTTGTTTAACCATGTTAGAACCTGATTGAACTGACACAAATACTTTCGAACCTGATCAACGTACTTGAATTTAGCTTGAAACCTTTAGTCTATCTAAAGTTGTAGAATCTCTGCAAATTTTGGAACTTTATAGCTGATTTGAGGAATCCATTTACTTAAGTTTGAGCATCTCTACTTATAATGCATCCTGTGCTGCAAGATTTTGTGTTGCAAGGCAAGATATTCAAATCTTTCCTTTCCTTGCCAATTAAGGGTGGCATACTCTGTTTAGCCGGTGGCCACAGAAACAGTTTTACTCCTGCAAAACGACTTGATTTTTACATGTTGTCTGAGGTGCTGTAGACCAGCGTCATCTTACTTTATCCTGGTAGACCATTTATAGGCAAACAAATACCAATGTAATCAAAATGTTACAAAGTACAAATGCAACACATAAAATAAAGATGGGGGTCTTCATCTAATAATTTTATCAAAGCACAAATTAGGCTTCAATGACCAATACTTTAGCAGAAAACATAGCAATTAAATACATAGACCGGACATGATCATCAGTTATTTATTTAGCGCCACTAATTCCGCAGCGCCGTAAAAAGAACTCACTAACATCAGTCCCTGCCCCAGTGGAGCTTACAGTCTAAATTCCCTAACATACACACACAGAGACTAGGGTCAACTTGATAGCAGCCAATTAACCTACCAGTATGTTTTTGGAGTGTGGGAGGAAACCGGAGCACCCGGAGGAAACCCACGCAAACACGGGAGAACATACAAACTCCACACAGATAAGGCCATGGTCGGGAATTGAACTCATGACCCCAGTGCTGTGAGGCAGAAGTGCTAACCACTGAGCCACCATGATCATCCCACTCATAGTCACAAAGGGTGTTTACATGAAGGTATTTCCCGAAAGTGGGAAGTGTCAGTCAATCAGGAGCATTTTCGCACAATGAAATGCTTATATTACAGTCATCAATGAACCAAAGAGGACACTGCAGGTGGACATGTGCAATGAAGCTGTGTTGTGTAAAATGATCTTGTTGCACTACAAAGCTCATCATGACCTGTTTATTGAACCTGATTATGATGTCATTATTTTGCATTTGAAGTGCTCTACCTGAATAAGGATTAATATATAAAGAACAGTGAATTAAAAAAAAAAATCAGATTGTGAGAATTGCATCCATTATGGAATAGAAGAAATGATACTGTGCAGTTGGTGTGGGACAAATCTGTGAAGCCTGGGCCTATCTTTGTAATCTAGGCTTTGCTCCTGGTCACTGCACAGTGAGAGTCGATGGCATGCACCGCCATTGTAATACAACTACGCAATTTCCACATGTCTCTGGTTTTAAATGGTTTTCCCGGCAACGATATCTATGGATTAAAAAAAAACAAAAAGCAATGAAAGTCAAAATAATTGTATTTAATGAGATAGCTGAAGTGGTATTTTCCTCCCCAGCTGGGGCGCACATAACGACCTATTAGTATTATCAATCTGTCATAGTCAGAGCTGTCCTTTCAGCCGCTGGGACCAGGGGCTAGGGTTTCAGTGGTCAGCGGGGTCTGGTTTCATAAGGTTTCCTCTTTGTTAAGTGACAGTAATTACCTAAGACACGTCCATGGCATTCCCAGCCAGATAAACCTGAAGTCTTTAATTGTTCACTTATATACCTTTTTTTTTTTCACTTAACAGGCGATCTACCATCTGCCCACGAATAAATTACTTGGGAAAGTTTCCATCTTATAGGCTTTCGTTTTGTGTGAGTTCCCATTTGAACAAAACTTTTTTTTTTTTTGCATGTCACAATTTCAAATAACACAAAAACGTCGAGATGATATATTATATTTTATAGCAGACTCTTACCTACATGCAGTACGTTCCGTGTGCTGAAGCACGTTTAAACTGCGACAAGTCGCAGCTGAAATCTGCCGCTGAGGAACTTTCTGTGACGTCATCAGGCTGTAGGATGACTGTCAGCTTCCAGCACATTGGCTGTGTGTGATCACATGAGGATGATGTCACCTGATCTTGAGACCACGGCAACAGCTCATTTAAATATTGCCTTATGGCATTTTAACAGGCTGTACTAAACAGAAAGGAGTTTTATAGTGGGTTTTTTTTTCCAATAGTTATATGTGTGTTTATTACTTTTACTAATACTTTTGCCCTCGATACCAAAACCGTGGAAATAAGTAACTAAAATAAAAGACACGTCTTTAAAATAATGTTTAATTAAATAAAAAATCATTCAAACCTCTTGTTAAAATCTTCTCTCCTTCACACGATGGGAAATTCGGTTTTCCAATTCATTGAGGAGAACAAGATAACATTTAAACGATGTTTCTAGACTACTCGATACCTCCATACACCCCTGAATAGCTGAGAGTGCCATTATGCGCACAGCAGTCAACCACAAACATTTTCACATACTGTTCGCTTGTGATTGGCTACAGGCTAAGGGAAGTCAATGCAGGTCACAGCCATTCAGCATCGGGGTTCCTGGCGAGCAGCCAACCGTCTGTATGTTTTTTTTCTTTTCCATTGGGTTACGACAGAAGAATTTCCCATTGAATTACAGAAAAAATTTCCCATTAGTTTACGACAAAGAACAAAGAGATAATATTTTATTTGATATTAAAGAAGAGTTTCGGTTTATTGTAAAATAAGTGTATTTTGATTTAATGTTAGTATTTTTTAAAAAGAAATTAATTCGAAAAGTGATGTGTATTCGAATATGAAGTACGAGGTTAGTTGTTCGTCCTCAAGGTTTTCCATTCGTATTGTTAAAAATGCAAAGGTTCAAAATTTGCACTGTTAAAAATATTATACGATGTTCAATCTTCCTGTTTTGTATAATGTGCAGGGAGCTGCGGCTATTATAGAATAACATGTTCTGGCATGCTATGCAGCCATAGACTGGTAATAACTGCTACTCAAAGTTGCATCCAAAATTTTAGGTTTCCTGCTGGCAAAACACAGCACTATTTGTGCAAGGCCCGGCGAGCAGGCACATGGCAGATATCTTGGGCGCGATAACTGGTGCATTAGTTACAAATGGGCTTCGCTACTTTGGGGTGAAAAAATTCCACTTATCACTGACATTAATCAACCTATAGGTGTCTGAAGCACAGAATTTCCTTTAATTGTTTCCTAACCGGTGTCTCTGTAACTTAACTGAAACACAGAGACCTCCAGGGTTAATAAATCTGAATAGACCCCGCACAAATCCTATTACTTGTGCTGCAGATGTTTCCAAAACTTAATTTGACATTATTTAAGGCTGGGTGATATCAACATTCCTTAGCTGGCCCATAACATACACATTACATATTGAATATTCTATATACAAATTGTTTCCACTGCCTATTTTCTCTGTTCCAGTTCACATCCATGCGCAGTATTCTCGCCTATACATCATGTGTAGAGAAATGAGCGTGTATTACCCCGGAGAGTACCATGTGGAGCTCCTATAAGGAGATCTGTGTTCTTTATTGTGTTTGAAAATCAGATCTAATCTGACCTATTCACAGCTCTGTGATTAAAAATAGCCCATGCTAAATCTCACAGGGTTATCGTTATTTTAGTTGCATGCCAGAACCTGCAGTAAATTCACCCACGGTCCTCCTGTTCGCATAGGGCGAGAATACAGGTCATTGTTCGCCGTCAGAGCAGGTTTTATTGTTTATACTTGAATTACTAAAAAAAACTGTATTTATTTACAGCGATTCCAAACACTTTTGTTTCTTATAAGCCTAAAATAAATCATATTTTACTACACAAAACTTACAATTTGCTCTTGTGTTCTCAGGGCATTCAAAACGTTTTTCCTGTGCTTTTGAATGGCGTTCATTAGCGCACTATGAGCGCGTCTTAACGTCTACCGAGGTGGGTGCGTAGATGCGTACAGACAAACAGCTTCTATACAATGTTGGGGTTTTTTAATGCATGTTTAACACTTCTGAATTCTGTTGTCAGTGTACCATTGTTCTATGACCCCAGTTGTCAGTGTGTCATTGTTCTAGGGCCCCAGTTGTCAGTGTATCATTGTTCTAGGGCCCCAGTTGTCAGTATGCCATTGTTCTACGACCCCAGTTGTCAGTGTGTCTTTGTTTTTCTACCCCAGTTGTCAGTGTGTCAATGTTCCATGACCCCAGTTGTTAGTGTGTCATTGTTCTAGGGCCCCAAGTGTCAGTGTGTGATTGTTTTAGGACCCCACTTGTTAGTATGTCATTCTTGTAGGACCCCAGTTGTTAGTGTGTCATTGTTCTATGACTCCAGTTGTCAGTGTGTCATTGTTCTAGGGCCCCAGATGTTAGTATGTCATTGTTCTAGGGCCCCAGTTGTCAGTGTGTCATTGTTCTATGACCCCAGTTGTCAGTATATCATTGTTCTACGACCCCAGTTGTCAGTGTGCCATTGTTCTAGGGCCCCAGTTGTCAGGGTGTCATTGTTCTATGATTCCAGTTGTCAGTGTGCCATTGTTCTATGACCCCAGTTGTCAGTGTGTCATTGTTCTATGACCCCAGTTGTCAGTGTGTCATTGTTCTATGACCCCAGTTGTCAGTATATCATTGTTATATGACCCCAGTTGTCAGTATATCATTGTTCTACGACCCCAGTTGTCAGTGTGCCATTGTTCTACGACCCCAGTTGTCAGTGTGCCATTGTTCTATGACCCCAGTTGTAAGTGTGTCATTGTTCTATGACCCCAGTTGTTAGTGTGTCATTGTTCTAAGGCCCCAGATGTCAGTGTGTCATTGTTAGGGGATCCCAAAACAAGAGGCTCCCTATATAGAATATATATATTAAGAGATCCCAAAATTATGTTCTGGGACCTCACTTGGTTGTACACCACTTCTTGGTAAAATTGGCATAAATTATTCTAAAAAAGTGAAAGAATTTCCACCCTTATACAGAGCTGTACCCATCTCAAGATGCCCCCACCTCTGCATTGGTATCGTATGCGCCTGGTTTGCAACATCAGCGAGAATTTGCCAGGTGCAAAAGATACGTCTCCTAACAGGGGGAACGGGTGCTTCTGCAGGTCTGCATAAGCCAAATGTGCGTAAACACATCTGTACTGCACTCGGCCTGAGATAGAATGCCCCTCCCCTCTCCCTTCCTGTCTCTCTAGGCGCAGGCGGGCATAATTCCCAGAATTGTGCAAGTACGCCAACTTTCTGGGCATGCGAAGAGCATTTTTACACAAGATACGCTGCGCAAACTGGCGTCCGCCCCACTACCCATCAGCCCCCGTTTGTCTCCATTTACATTATACGCAGTTACCAGACTGCTCTGTGCTTTTTTTCTATTGTCGTGCAGCGCGATACAATGTAACTTCACTACCAATCTAAGTAATGGAGTGATTACACTCTTCATTAATATTGACTCCCGTGACATGCATTCATTAACCCTTTCAGAACTATTAACGTCAAAAAATGAGCCACTCCGCTGTAATTGACATGAGCATAAAAATGTAACGAGCTGTCACCAGAACCAGCTACATGAAAATCTCCACTTTCCCCCGGACGCTGGCGGGAACTGACGTTCTTTCAACAAGTGGGAAACTTGTGTTAATGATGACAACTGTGAGCCCCTCGGTTTGTTAACCCCTGCCCTGCCACTTTACACTGCGTTTTCCAGAATGTAGAGAAAAACATGGGCTATGAGATCATACAGTAATATGCAGCCTATTGAAATGTCGCCGCGTTCAGCTATTTCAGACACAGCAGCAAGTTGTTCAGCTGAGAACAATGCTGTTTCTGGACAAAATATGTACGTTATAAAGGGAGAAAATACTGTGCTGCGCAGGATTCTTTTCAATATTGCAATTTTTACAGTACAAGGTTATTTACATAAAATAAAGGAATGGAGAATTTGCATTTTGGGGGTCCCTTTTTTGTGGTCTTCAGGACAATATTTTCCTCCCTACATAAGGATTTGATGTGTACAAGCAATCAGTTAGTCCCGGAAATCAGGAGTCATCCGGGAACTCTTAATAGAACGTTTTTGCATCGCTCAGGTGCGCTGTTTTGGGAAAGCGCCTTTCTGGAATGTGATAGAAACACTGAAATACTAAAAAAGTGACAGATGTTATAAATGTAGTTTTGAAGTCTTCTCAGTCCCACGATTAATATAAAGCTGGGTACACATCAATTCAATTATCGTGCAGATATACGCTTCACGACAGTTTGGTCAGATATTGCATTAGTGTGTATGCTCCCGCGATCACGTTTTACTGTACCAAACCACATTGCATCGTATGATTAGGTTTTATAAACTTCCTAAAACTCACGATCAGCGATGCAACGATGTCGGGCAAATATGGAAGTGTGTACGCACTCAGGACCAACAGCGTAGGCAGATATCTGTACAGTGTACAGAGTCACCATCTTTTCAGCAGATGGTTATGAGAGATGAAGATCACAGATCTGAAGGTAAATTGTGTAGGTGTGTACACATGAATCAGCATGTTCATTAAGCTAGGAAAATTACTACACTACACTCAAATACCAAAAATTTTACATTACAGAAAATTTCTCCTTATATGATCTCTTGAACGATTTTACCAACGACTTAAAGTCCCGATCAGCAGCCGATTCCTGTGTACACACTATACACGTTTTACACGATTTACCCTCAGATCTGTGCTTTTCATCTGCCATAACCATCGGCTGTAAAGATTGTGACTCTGCACCCTCCATAGAGATCTATGGACACTGCCGGTCCTGAGTGCAGACACACTGCAGATTTGCCCAAAATCTTCCATCGTTTATAGAGAATTTTAGTCAGTTTATAAAATCAAATCAAACAATACAATGTGCTTTGGTGCAATAAAACATAGTCGTTGGGGTGTAGACACTAATGCGATATCGAACCTAACGGTTGTTTATCGTGTGATTGACCCAATAAACGGGTGAAAAATCTGTAGCGTGAATCCAGCTTAACAGTCGTTGGTGAAATTGTTACAGAAATCGCATCTGAAGCATGATTGCATAGGTGTGTATCCAGCTTAATATTGCTATATTACACCAAAGCAATATTTTAGGAGAAAATGGAATAATTTACCTGTATGAAAAGATCAGTCTGTAAATGACGGCAAACAAGAATGTGATGTATTTAAATCAGATCCACAATCCCACAAGTCATCCAGCGGTTACACTTACAAATGCGCTAGGTATACATTTAGGCGGTAGATGTACCAAAGCTTCGAAAAAGGAAGGTGGAGGTGTTGCCCATAGCAACCAATCAGATTCTAGATGTCATATTCTACAATGTACTAAATAAATAACAGCTGGAATCTGATTGGTCGCTATTGGCAATACCTCCACCTTCCTTTTTAGAAGGTTTGGTCCATCTTCCTCTTGTTGTGATTTAATGGACATTTAAAGACAATATAGTTCTGAAAGCCCAAATGGGACTTCCGCGCGCATGCGCCTCCAGAGCGGATGGATCACATGATCCATGAATCACATGACTGCATCTACTTCTGAGGTTTCATTTTGCAGAATAAAATTAGTTCAATGATAAAAGGAGTTTAATTTTGGGGCACCTTAGAGGCACCGGAGATCGAGTCTCCCTATACTGTCAGCAGGATGCATTTTGCACCCTCCAGAAAGATAGGCGCAGATGGATTTTATGGGGGGTTTTTACAAATGCTGTGAAATGCGCCAGAGACGCTCTTGAACAAATAAAGAGACACGGTAGCTCCGCGCTTACGGTAACGCTGCCAAAACAGCCAAAAAACCTACCTGGCAAACTAACCTCTTTCTGTAAACTTCACTGACTGATGTATAAATAATTCTTATCCAAACTTTCTCCCCCCCCCCCTCTTCATTTTAATGCAATAGGAATTACTCTGTGGGAGCTCTTGGAATTATGTTTCAAAGAACCACAGACCTTGGAAAGAAAATCACACTGAAAGCTGTTGTATTTTCCTCTTCTGCCTACTACAGTTATGGAAAAATATTTTCCCTCTGCCCAAGTGTCACTCTGAAGTGTTCAAACGGGGGAGAGTGGCAGGTCTCCCGGAACAGCCAGCCAAGCACTGGAGATGGTCTGCTCTTAATCCATGTATTATCACTCTGATGATAGTTATGGTTTCTTATGCTCATACACAGATCCCTCTTTCACCTTACAACTTAACCTTATCATTGAGATAAAAGAGAAACAAATCCTTGTGTAAAAACTACACAATTTACTCATTTTATTAGCAACTCTTCTACTCCCCTACACCACCAACCTTGTTTACTTTTCAAGGTACAATTACCAATAATTAGGTACTTGTACATAGGCAAACCAAGGAGGGGGGGGGGGTTCCTAGTGCCTAGAAACCCCCCTCCAAGCCTGGGCACTGTATAATTGAGGTGGCTGGACCTAACAGTAGTACACGCAGCATTGCCCATGTATATTATGGGGATAGGAAGAAATGGAGAGCAGCCAAGCGCTGTCTACTATTATAGCCACGCCCCCATGCATGCTGGCCACGCCCACTGGCGGCGTGGTGTGGAAACCCCCCTCTACAAATCCTGCGTTTGCCTCTGATGTAACAGTTATGGTTTTCCAGGTTGCAGCCTTTGACGGTGGCCCTACCCTTCCCCCTATTAGGACTGAAATTTATGTCGCCCTCTTGGCTGCGTCATCCTCCTGACATCAGGGAATTCAGGCGGTGTGAATACTGACTCTATAACGCGGCAGTGTGGGGCGGAACATAGAGCTGCTTCACTACACATGTGTTGCAGGCTAGGTGTAATACAAAAATAAGGCATTGATTCAATCCAGCACAATTAGGGACCATTGTGCGCCCCAAAGTTCTACCTATCACTTCTGCTGTTTCACCCAATTCAATGAAATTACCTTCTTGCTGCTTCTTGAAGTGAAAATTTGTTGAGCAAGAACATTAGATGCGTAACTATGTTTTTATGTGTGTTTTGTTTTATAAGCTGTTTATATTTATAAATATATTGTTGTTTTTAAAGCACAATTCCCCATAAAAGGTTATTTATTTTGGTTCTTTAAACAGCAAGTTAAATACTTTATAGGCATAACTCTTGTCATCATTTTTCTCAGCTATCGTCCTACAAATCATGATTTCTTTTTCAAAACCTCCCTGGTTGGCAAAGAAAAATGTCTGCCTGACGCAGACACAGTCTGTTTGCTGCACAGACACAGGCTCACAGCTCTCAGCAGTTCATGTGATGGCAGAGAGGGGAGAAGGAGGAGGTCACAGTGTAGGCAGAGCTCAGAGGGTTGTTCCAAAGCCTCTCTGGTCACTACATCATGTGCCATGAGACTGTGGTTGCCATGGAAGTCCAGAAACATAAAACATTAATATAAACCTGAAGAAAAAAAACAAAAGGAAATTACAAATATCAACATACTTCTTATATCCCGCCCCAGTGATTTATGTTAAAAAAAAAAATCACACCTGATTTTGTCATATTTTTGCTGCTTTAAACAAAATCAATATAATTTATTGAGTGAGATATAAGCACATATTTTATCGTCAAAGCGCGGGAAGCAGATTCAGGTGATAATTTGTTTCACTGAAATGGGCATAATGGTTAGGACAAGATGAGCGGGATCTTCAAAACTGTTCCGTGCAAAATACCATAATTTTCACAGGCGGGATTTGGCCCTGAGTCCCTCTAGCATTTTTGATCCGTTCGGATATCTCCCATGTTATATGCCAACCGCACCACAGAGTAATCTGAATTGACACAGTTGTTACCCCAGCTATACTTAATTACTATTAAATCCGCAGGACGCAGAATTTAACAGGAACAGCAAAAGATAGTGAAGCAAAAACAGAACTGGAAGATTAAGTCACCTGTTCATTCATCTGCCCTTGTGATTCCAACACCAAAATCTAGATTTTAAACAGAATATTTTGACTGAAACACAAGAATAATGGCCTCAAAGAAATGACCTCATTAATTTTTAACGTAATCCGAGAGACAAAGAATAACTCTCTGAAATAAGATCGGGGAGGATACAGGTAGCTAAGAGGTCTGTCAAATGAAGTAGAGACTTAGGTGGAATCTCCCCCCTCATTGTCCTCTCCGTACAAAGTGTGTTCAGTTTCACAATCTTCCTCCCAGTGGATGCACAACCGCACCAGGATAGAGTCTGTTTGCAGGAAGATACCTGCCGGGTCTTGTCTAGTTGGACTAATGAATGAATGCACAACAACCCAATCAATCAAGCAGTGTTTGCCTATGCCCCAGGTCTAGGTGAGGTCTGGTATGAGATGACCATACCTGGGAAAAATGCAGAATATATAGCCAAGAAACTGTCTGAGTTTGTGAAACAACATAGACGCAGTAATTCCTCGGAATAGGTGGGAGTTTCTCCAGGTAGCCTGTAGCTTGACTCACTGCATAATAATACAATTACAGCTCTCTAGCTCTCAGGAGCTTACACTCTAATACTAATTCAAAGTAGAAGAGCAGAACATTTTTTTTCTAAAGTTACACAGTTGCTTAACTTTGACTTAATATCCTTAAATGGCATTTGTTTTCCTAAATAGGTGTATCTTACATTTCAATTCACCACTAAAGTGAAATGCTACCGTATGGCAATTTTTCGTTCGGTTGTGGCTCGTATATATATTACCCATTTAGCAATTAAAATGCATTGAGCTTTAGTAGAACTTTTTCCGTTATTTGCATTTAGGCATAAATCACATTAAAGTCTGTATATAACTGAACTGAAGGATATACGTGAAATTTCTGTTGTATTTACTAAGCTAACCATGTCCATTATGCACAGCTTTGCAGCAGTTTTTCAGGACACTAGAGAGGTCCTTTTCTACCTTGCATATCTCTGAAACAGCAAAGTGTGGTTAACAGATTTGCCTACTTGCTCCTCAGACCTGTTGTGTTTAGATTGGTGGATTCACACAAGTGGCAGCGCCCAGTGATGTCACATCTTAAAAACTGACATGCCGTGCTTTGCAGTTTAAGCTTTTTTTGGCTAAAGACGTGGGATGCAGCTTCGGCTGTGGATAATGGAAGGGAAAGGAAAGGTTTAATTTTATTTTACACCAAAACTGTAGTCTAAAGTCCGTGTAAGGCTTAACTTCGAATTGCACCCACATACATGAAAGTTTTAATTCTGGGGTCCAGTGGTTCTTGAAAATGTTGATAGCGTCTCATTTACTGTTCACAACCTATAAATTACCTCCCAAAACTATGATGGACAAGGGTCTTATAGGGCTAGAGACATAGTCGGATAAGATGAGTGTTTGATATCACCCACCATCCCTGACTCTTTCATCAAGAAGAGGCTTTTGGGGGGGGCTTTACAAAGCTTCTCCGATTTCCCAATGGAAAGGCTACGAAGACGGTTAGGAAACACTGGTGAAAAGAATGCAAGAAAAAAAACCTCAAATTAAACGGAGCTGCAAAAACGATGACAATGAACGTCTGAAGGACCTGACATATGGTACGTCTGATAAACTATTGGATTACACCTCCTTAAACTTGGAAATTATACGTTGGTGGGGGAACAAGGGCCAAGTTTATTAATGCAGTGAAACAGAACCTCCGCGTGTGCCCAAACGAGAATCATTCTTCACCAGATGTTTACGTTACAATCCAGATTGAAGGTGATGATAGCTGTCGTTTCAGATCTGCTACAAATTCATCCTCACGCTGCCTGGGCTAGGTGTCTATCTGCCCCGTCGTAAACCGATCAACACTTTACAGAGAAGCAAGGTGGCTTCAGTGTATTGTTAAGCTAATTTTTATCCTCTGATTATTTCATCCGACGTTTCGCCTTTTCCACGCCATAACACAAAGCAGACTATCCAAATATAGAAAGTGTCACCAGCGCTGGGTCCCAAAGACTTGACGGTTACTGGACGTCTAGCGAGCGATTCCCAATTCCAAAATAATGAAACCCTGGAAGCTCTTTGCTGTTGCAACTTAATTTTCAGCTGTTTTCTCTTGGACAGTAATTTTGTACTTGGAGAATGCTTGAGAAAGCCACATAGCTAATAGGAACCAGGCATTGAAAATGAAGTTTAAAGCAGGAATTCCTAGGCAAAGGCTTCCAGCTTGGTTTGGCTGTGTGAGGTCTGGTTGAGTCACGAACTGCCACAGATAGCATTAGTATTGAAAGGAAAGCTTCAGACAGAGGGGCTAGGCGTACACAAATTGAGTCCAGGCTCCAGGCTGGGATAATCAGCCAGTAAGGCCATCATAATACAAATACGTTTGCTGCTAGACAACTTTTTCCGTGTGCTAACCATTTCTGTGTGCACAAAAGCCAGTACATTATTATTTTTTTGGGGGGGGAGATCAATGACTTTGTTTTGCGCTTTGCGTTGAAAGGGTTACACATCAGTGAATCCGTACTTAATGTAACCCAGCCTAGAGCATATACACTTCAATATCAATCACCACCTTATTATTAGGGGAAGAAGTGTTGCCAATATTACGTTATTTTCATATCTGAAGCGGCTCTTGCGTTGAGATTATTAAAGGATCGTTTATTCACAGATTTGTGAGTGCGCCCTGTGGTACGGAGAGGAAACTATGATGTGAAAAATAAAAAAAGCTAAATATACCAGTAAACATTGCAGACCAAAAGCATCGGTTGCATCTTAAAAAAAGAGTTCAAATTCATATAAGTTTTCTATTCAGATTTGATTTCCTTCTTGATAGTGATACTGGATAAAAATCTATATTTTTGCAGAACAGTAGACGTCTACAGTTTCTCAGTTTGCTCATTTAAGTTTTCAGGTAATGAAAACTGGAGTCCATTAAATGGCACACTGCAGAAGGGGGCGTGGTCAGTCTATGGATGGGGGTGTGGCCAGCATAGAGGGGCGTGGTCAGCCCACTGAGGGCGTGTCACTGGCTTAACTATTCTGCCCTTCAACCACCTCCCTCCCTCTCAAATGCCCCCCTCCCCCCCAGCCCTGCTAAGCAGTGTATTACGCTGATCACTTATGTTTTTAGTATAAACAAACATTGTTTTTTTTATTGCAAAATATATATAACTTATTGTTAGTGTATTAGTCATTACCTACATGATGGAAGGCTATACTGCCTGCTTACCTATCAGTACAGATGTTAAATATTTTGTGAGTGTGTATATATATATATATATATATATATATATTGTCGAAGTCAAATAATTGGATGAAGTAAATCAAATTGATTAATATGGTTTTACCATGCGATTGCGATCAGTACGCCACGTGTTATGACGCAATTGCACGATAAATAACGCACACATACACTTACGCATTCACATGTAAATAGTTCATGTCGTTTAAGAACAAATGTAATAGAGTTTGTAATTAAATATAATACTGTTAAAAGCACTTTATTGAGATCTAAGGTTCAGGATACAGGAAGCATATCATGTTTGGTATCATTCTAATCCCCTATTTATCCTCAGATATCCCTTTCAATCGGCTAAGAGATCGCACCTTGAGTATGCGAGTTATGGATTATAGGGAATTAGTGAGCAGAATGATATTGTGTGTGTAATGTAAATTGACCAGTTTGAACCAGCTTTCGGCGGGAAGATTAGTATGCAGCTGTTGGAGAGCTGGCCCCCACCTTTGGAGGGCACCATTTGATCTGACCTATGAACTGCATTGCACTGGACTGTCCTGAGGCCTGAACCAATGGAAACGTGCCATGACATCATCAGTATTTTTTTTTTACACTGAAACTGGATACTATCAAGCCATTTTACCAGCTAAGACTCACACTCTGATCCTGACTACATGTGACCATGACTGTATCCCCTGGGCCTGGGTGAAGCAGTATAAGGAAAATGTAAAGTATTCAGTGTTTTTATACTTTCCTGCTTTATTGCAACATCTTTAATGCGTAATAATGGTTTGCTGTAAATCCTGCTATGTTTTGCAATTAAATATCTTTGTGCTTTGGAACAACCACAATCGCATTGGATAATGTTGTATTGGTAAGCGATAAAATGACTTTAATTATATATATATATATATATATATATATATATATATATATATATATACCGTATATTTTGGATATATATGAATGTTTTAGAGAACAGTTTTGCAGATATCATAGTGAAAAATCAGATATCTCTAGTGTATAAATACAGTGTCCCGTAGTAATTAAACATTTCCTTCCATTCATTTCTGACCTACACTGCTTATCATCTATCTTAGTAAATCACCCCCAATGTGTCTTTTTGTATAACCTTTCTCTCGTTCTGTCACACATATTGTCTGATACAAGTAAGTCATCGGAATTCATTGTTGCGGTAAGATATAAACTTACAGCTTTCAATAATAGTCAGCTCATTAAGGAGCAACTAAGAGCTGGGGATGTTATTTATAGGACTTGGTAAGATGAACTGTAAAGGGAAGTATTTCAGTGTTACATCGACATTTAATAAAAGCTCTGCTGATCTGGCAGCGTGACAGACACCAGCACGGGTAATGCAAGTTGCGCTCCTGCAGCTCAAACTATGCAAACTTTTAATGTGTTGGTACTATTTTTATATTTGAGGTATTGCAACAACTTGTTATTACTGATTAAGTATTTTTTTTGTTTTATGAAAACGAAACATTTATTAATCCCTTTAAGATCAGAGGTGGGGTACGAGGCCAATTTTCACGGTTTGGCGCTACGTCCATATTGCAAGGAATTAATTTCATTTCTTATTCTAACCAAAGAAAATGTTATATTGCTATCTGGGAGATCTAGGATTTTCTCTTGGTAACATAATGAAATAATCAGTTTTTTACTTTAAGTCGATTAACTAGAGAAAAACAGCTGAAAATCACATCAAATAAATTCCCTTTTCTTGACATTGTTACCTTAACATATTCACAGTGATCCCAGACAAATCACACTGATAATGAGATGACCACATTAACCCAAAAGATTAACCTAGTAAACTACTGTGTTCAAAATAAGTTATACTGGCAATAACCAATCCCACTTCTAACACCATCAATCAGGACAGGTTAAAAAGAGGATTTCCCTATTGGCACTAACCTGAACAATGAGTTGTAGCCCAGAATGTGACAGCCCTCTGTTTAAAGCCCAGTCAATACCCCAAATAGTAAAGTACCATAGAAAAATTGGATTCAGATACCTTTAAACTTTTTATGCTTTTTAAAGAACTAAAATAAATTGGTGTAAAATGAGGCAAAAGTCTTAAAAACCCAGATGAGGTAGATAGAAAAACACAAGGTCATTTGCAATTGACTACAGGGATTTATTGTTTTAATCTAGTTTATGCTAATATATGCAAATGTACCCAGTGTGATATACTGTATATACAATGCAGGGAAAGAAGTTTCCTTACTGTATTTTAGAGTTGAGCAAAGTCGTGGTAATGTTTTTTGCAAATAGAAATTCATGGTGGACCGGGATGTTTTCCAATGGTGCCAATCTCCAGCCAATAAAATCCTTTGTTCCACCATGGCTTTGTTAATTCTACACTGTATTTGTAAAGTTGCATTTTGCAGAATTTATAGTTTATAAACAGAGAAAATTCTGTTATGTGGGGTTTGAATTTTGGACAGAACAATGACATGGGGGGGGAATCTGCTTCCTGAGGCCACATTCTGCTACACAAAAGTCTGCAGGAAAGGAAGTTTTGGAATGGTTCAGTGTCTACTGTATGTATTCAAAAACATGCTGAATAAGAATGCATTGCTCTCATGATCTAAGACTGTTGCAATTAATTAAGGCAAGGAAATGTTCACTTACTACAAATATAACCGTGACATTATAACCTATTATCATTGCTAATACAAGCATTCGTAAATTAGTTAAAAAAAAAAAAAGTTGACTTTTCCAGCACTACCCAAATAGACACTCGGGGCGTCTAGAAGTACATTTAGACAAATAACCGAAATTAGATTTATTGAAGGAGCTTCAAACACTTCTGTTCTTGCCTTTTACTGCTGCAAAATCTTTTAATGGTAATAGAGAGGCAGGGAATTTCACCAGATAACTAAGACCATTGATCTCTAGTCCCTTGGGCCAAGCTGTCTCTGGAAGGGTTGTACGCATGGCTTGTGTCCAGAAGTGCACCCCTGCCAAAAAAAAAAAACGCTTAGCAAGTTAGCAGCCAACAAAAATGTAAGAGGCCTGCTCTGCATGTGGCGAAACATAAAAAGAAGTGGCTTTTCAGCTTAATCCGACAAACGTCTGCATATGACACCAATATTAAAATGAAATGGCTGTAATTTTCAATCACATTTGAGTTCCCTGGGATTAGTGCCTGCAATATAAAAGAGGTGGGAAGCTATTTAAGGTTCTGCTGTTCTACCGTACTGTTCAACCACACTTCAAAGCTTTCCCAGGGAATGAGATACAGGACATATACTTATTACTTGCTGCAAATAATGTCGTTGATTTCTTGCAAACATCTTAACCACAGCGGTGCTGAAAGACCTTGCAATGCACAGGAATGCAGGGGTGAGGAGAGGGGTTTTTGTTTTTTTTCATTCTGTGTGACTTAAAATCACCAAGAGCCCACATGCGTTGGTTTATTTTTCCGTAGCTGTTTAAATCCACCTTAGACTGCGCTCCTTGAAATATTTCATCTTCAGAAGGGTATTATCGTATTGGATTACTCTGTCAAGAGAGTATACTCTTTGGCCCGTATTTAACTGGGAAGATGTAGAGAGAACCATTAATGTGTTCCAGAGGAAAATGGGAGTGTGCTGTAGTACTTATACATGTCAATAGTACTCTTTAGTAACATACGTGTCCACTGTCCGTCTTGTGGAGGGACAGGGGCTACCAGGGTTTGTTTTTCAAAATTGTCGCTCTTTCTGGTTTTATGTGAGGTTGAACTAGGATTTTTTTGCTACCTGTTTCGTTACAGCCCCTTGCAATATATTAGGCCACGCCCTCCTTTCACATATCACGCCCCTCTTGTACTATGCAATGTCACCCAAGACTATGACTATATATCTTCATTGTACAATTATATTGCCAAATACTTTGTTAACCACATTGCACACATTCCATTGGAAATTTTTAAATTAATTATTTTCATATTTTTAATTTTGATCCCCTCTTCCTCCTCCACCCAATCCTTTTTTCTTTTCCTATGTGATATTGTGTGCCCTGGGCACCTGCCCTTGTTGCCCTCCCCTGGAAGAAGAAATCTATGAAAACATTACTTACTTATTTAAATGATGTTTTATCGAACTGCTTTTGCTGAACAACAAATGCTTGAGATGTGCTATATTCAAATTATATTTAGATATTTGTAATGTAAGGAGCTGGGTGGATCAAGGGATTACTTGCGGTATGGGGGTAGCTGCGGCAATGTTTCTGATTCTATGCCCAAAAGCATAAATAAAGATTTCACATAGTGGTACTAGATATTCAACCAGAGGTGGAGACTGTTCATTCAGTAGAGCAGATGTGGAGACTGTTCATTCAGTAGAGTAGAGGTGGAGACTGTTCATTCAGTAGAGCAGATGTGGAGACTGTTCATTCAGTAGAGTAGGGGATGGAGACTGTTCATTCAGTAGAGTAGAGGTGGAGACTGTTTGTTCAGTAGAGTGGGGGGTGGAGACTGTTCATTCAGTAGAGCAGAGGTGGAGACTGTTCATTCAGTAGAGTAGAGGTGGAGACTGTTCGTTCAGTAGAGTAGAGGTGGAGACTGTTTGTTCAGTAGAGTGGGGGGTGGAGACTGTTCATTCAGTAGAGCAGAGGTGGAGACTGTTCATTCAGTAAAGTGGGGGGTGGAGACTGTTCATTCAGTAGAGCAGAGGTGGAGACTGTTCATTCAGTAAAGTGGGGGGTGGAGACTGTTCATTCAGTAGAGCAGAGGTGGAGACTGTTCATTCAGTAGAGTAGAGGTGGAGACTGTTCGATCAGTAGAGTAGTGGAGCAGGGGTGGGAACTTCTGGATTCCCAGAAGATTAGGTATTCTTCCTGGTTTTGGTGGAGGCGGGACTCAATAACGCAATGCTATGAATTTCAGTATTTCATAGCAGGGGGCGTGGTCACTGTGACATCCCCACGCCCCCTTCTGCAGTAAAACAGGTGCAATTGCTTCTAATAAATTGTGTTTTGGCTCCAATTTTTTTAGGGCCATATTTTTTACCCCCTTGGTACAATGTATTCCTCGTGGCTTATATGACAGCTACATACAGTAGTGATTTGCTCTATAGAGGTTTAGTAATATCATTGTGTAAGGTTCCATCCAATGTTTCGTCCTCCGCAGCACTAAGAGTTTGTTTACCGAAATGAACAGGGAAATATTTTTCCAAAGTAATTTGATATTTAATTTACTTAATGAAGACTGGGCTGCTTGGAACAGACACAGATGCTTAGGTAAAGTATTTATTTTGATTGTGGCTATTTAGCCAAACCACAGATAATGACAGTTTGACCAAGTATCCAGCCAATATTTGTTTTTCCTATAAACAGACCAGGAAAGTGATCATGGCAACATGTGGTTGGTAGAGCAAGTCTATTTATTGCCTACATCATGTACACTTGTGGCATCACTTCACATAATTATACTTTCTAATGCATATGCCTCATATTAGTTAAATTAGGACTTAGTTTCCAAATAATGTCGCCTCTTTCAAAAACTCTAAGGGTTAAATTCACCAAAAGCTTCTAAACAGGACACATGGGGGTGTTGTCCACAGCAACCAATCAGATTCTAGCTACCATTTATCTAGTCCATTCTTTAGTATAATAGCTAGAATCTGATTGGCTGCTATGGGAAACACCTCCGCTTCTACTTTTTAGAAACTTTGACAAATCTACCCTTAAGTCAATTATGTTAGATAGAGTAGATTTTTTTTTACATGGACCCTTTTCATACATATTACAATTAACCTCACATAAATGGCAATAGATTTACTTCTTGCGGAATCAGTGGCGCTATATAAATAAATGGTGATGATGATGATGGCACCTAGGCACCCCACTGCAGTGTCGCTCCAAGGTCCATCCACTGCTGCCTTTTGTCTGGGGAAAACAAGTAAATCATAGAAAGAATTTTGTTTTGTGTTCTAGCAGACTTAAATATTTATTATATACCAATTATTAATCGTTTGCCAAGTTAAAATGGCGAAGCGGTGACCGGTTAACTCGAGACGCTATCATTAAACGGCAAACACGCACACACGCACACACACACACACACACACACACACACGCATAATTTTATATTGTTACGCTGTTACTAGCCTAGCAGATTAGAATGTCAGGTAAAGGAGCCAACACTAACTGTATAACAACAAGAAAAAACAAAACCTTCAGAATGTTTAACAATTAATTATGCAACGTGCTCTTGGAGCCATGAACATTGAGTGACACCGGTTTCACACATGCGCACACCGCTGGTTGATACTGTCCCAATATAGTAAATCTTTAAAAAAAAAAAAAAAAAGCATGTTTCTATTAAACTTGATGAACTACAATTGATGAGTATAACTATTAGTTCTTGAAGTGTAGATTTAATAACAGTCAATTTCTCGCTTTTCATAATTGAAATTGCTTCCATTCATTTCCTCCTTGGCTGAATAAGAAGTGTGTTTCCAATTGTGGGGAAATATTAGTGGAGTCCTATAAAAGAGAATGATAATAGCATTGACAATACTAACAGATACAAAAGGCGTCTACGTCACTCTATAAAGGCATAATTATTGGCCCTGATTCATTAAGGAAAGGAAAGTCAAAGAAAGGAGAAAGTTACAATGCAAGGGGTGCAAATTAGTTTATTATTTTGCACATAAGTTAATTACTGGTTGTCTTTTCATGTAGCACACACATACTTCAATCTTACTCTGAAATTTAAAGTTGATCTAGGACATGCCCTACCCTAACTATAAATCTGCCATCACATTATAAATTTACCTCCCCCTCCAATACAACATGGTTATGCCAAGGTGCAAAATTACTCCTTTTTTGCTTTACTTTCCTTAATGAATCAGGCCCCTTGTGTTTGTTTTTTTCAGTAACCACCTGTAAATCCTATTTCGCTCATAAAGTGTCATCTCTAAATGTCCCTGTTTGATATTTCAGTTCCCGCATTGATTGCAGAATTGTAGCAACAACCGGATAAGTCTTAGGAAGTTACGAAAGTTGATGAACTGTAGGAAAACTTGCAAACAAGCGTTCAGTCTCCTAGCAACAAACAGGAAGGAAATGGTGGCAGCGCACTAGACAATCTTGTTTTATACTGATTACCACTAAGAAACCGGGAACAGCATTTTCACACCGGCCTTAGGACGTTTCTCCGCCTCTCTATCCGTTTCTCCAGTGGCTCACACGGCCTGGGCTTAGCGTCATGTTTTCCTTTTTTTCCTAGGCCTAAAGATACCAATCTGACCCACGAGAAAGACACATTTCACACATCCTCTTGTAAATATCACGCTTGCCACGACATTGCCAAAACGGAAAGTCTCTAATGTATATTATTTATCGTTTGCTGATCATCTTGGTACAAACTTTACCGTTTACCCATTTGAAACCCAGGCTCCATTTCTTAGGATCAACGCGCTCCGTTTTATTACAAATGCGAGCAGTACACGTTAAATCTATTTTTATGTGCATGTCGGAGATGTACAATCAGGATTATTAACCTTAGTGCTTACGCACTCTCTCCAGCCTCTCTGTCTTCCACTCCAGCTAATTGAATGTTACAGATACCGAAACGGAGCGGAGTTTGTAATGCACTTGGTTTTCTGATATTCAGAAAGAGATAAAAGTCACACACGACGTTAAGGAAACACAAAGCTACATTGAAATGATCAGGTTTTCCAGATCCACTCTGAAATGTTTTATGTACGTCCACATTGGGTAAAAGAAAGCAAAGGGAAGGGAACATTTTGTAGCACTTTGAAAATAAGGCTCTATTATCTATGAATTCTCTTTTATGTTGTACAGCTGCTCGTCTAAAGATGATGGTCAATGCAATCCTTTTATGTGCGTGCCCCAGAGACAGCCTGCGTCTTTATACAGAAAGGGGGCTTGTGTCAATAAGGTGGGGTGGAGGTCCTGAGTGTTGCTGGAGAGGTGCATCGTTCCAAAACAGGACCTTTCAATGAAGATTATGTACATTCACACATAGAGCCCCCATATGTCCTAGTGTTTATACATGAAAGAAAATTTTTGGTGTGAACGACCAAAGGCCAAAGTCAGGAGTCTCTAGTTTTCTCCACCGCAGGATGTACAGTACAAAGCA
Organism: Mixophyes fleayi; assembly: GCF_038048845.1. Taxonomy (NCBI): domain Eukaryota; kingdom Metazoa; phylum Chordata; class Amphibia; order Anura; family Limnodynastidae; genus Mixophyes; species Mixophyes fleayi. Next base: position 5,571,035 of record NC_134413.1, on the reverse strand, counting down.
CATATAGACACATTGTTCAGGACTGAATTCACCATATAAACCTAAGAGGCATTTGCCTAGGGCAGCACAATTTGTGGGGGAAGCAAAACAATGGCTTTATGTTATTTTTCGTTCTCTCTTTTTTTTTTTATTAAGTTTGCTGGTTGATTGGTCTCAGCTTCTCAGTTAAGGCGGTGTATCGTGTGAAGTTTAGTGGCATTTTATTCATGATCCTCTATTGTACGCACAGCTATTCTGATAGAGATGTGACACTATGCAGTCACGAACAAAAAATAGTAACTCCAACTGAATCTGTAATAAAATTAAAGAGTAACGCCGCAATAGGTGTCCTTAAAAGACTCCGCACAAACTCATTTCCTGGTCTATATTTAATTTTCTTTTCATTGTTGATTCTTTGCTACCTACGAATGCCGTCTATATTCAGATGCACTCCTTAACATTCTTCCCAATGACTAAAGACGACAACTTTTTTTTTTATTTCTCTCTCTCTCTCTGCAAATTCTTCTGCGAGCTTCATACACTACCTTCGGGCTGTGGTCTCCCACAATGCAGCGCAACGGACTGGCAGCGGTTCAGCAAAATACTAAACATTTGGCTGGGTGACAGCAGAGCTGCCGAGAGTTGGCAACGAGCTGCTCGCAGGGAAGCAGCAGGCGGCTAAACCCTTTCACATTTTTAATTAGATCTACACACCCAATGTCTTTCAGCTATCATAAATATACAGATGACACAGGGAGCATTATTTGGGGGCAAAAAATAAAGAAAAGAAAACTGAGTGCAGTATCTGTTACCTTATTAAATAATAATAAAAAAAAAGTTCGACCTAGAGCGAGTCTCTGGAACGATAAGAAAGAGTTTAAATACATTTGAAAAAAAAAAAAAAAAAAAAATTGTATCTTGTCTTGCACTTCCAATGTAAGTTTTTATCAAAAATTGACACAAATTCTTAGCTGAATCACCAGGAGAGGGCACATGTGGCAGCTATTTCCACAAATAATTTCTCAACTGTCTTAAAAGTCGAAACCTTAAGTATTGTTAAGAATAAATCTTTTTTATATATATATCATTTTTGTTCTTGTTAAAACAATTTCTTAACCTACACGGCACCAAAAAAGCTCAAAATTCACAATTGCTGTCAAGTTCTAATTAAACAGAGAGACGGTAATAATCGAATGATATACTGCCTTACACGCTTTTCAATTATAATTTAGCTTTTGGAGATAAATAGTGCGGAATGTTTATGTCTTCTGTTACTTTAAATAAAATTACGTTGTATCTCTTTGTCTCTCTACCCTAAATTAACATGTTTACTGTTGTGTAGATGTGCAGGTAGTTATTGCAATCTAATGAAGCTTGCTACATAGATAGAGGGGTTTGTTCTTTCCTTTCAAACTGCAATAAAACTGATAATATAAACAGGTATTCGTTCTTTTTATCTGTGTTTGAAAAGCCAAATCTGTTTTGTTACAATATTTTGCTTTATCACCAAATACTATTCCTATCCTACCTTTTTGTGTAATTATTTGGCTCACTAAATGTTTGCTCACAGTTGTACTATCTGGTAACGAAAGAGTTAAAAGCTTAATCAGATGAGAACTTCACCTTAAAAGGCGGCATTGAGAGTTTGCAGATCAGTGCAACTCTGCACACTTTTTACTATTATTATTTTTACATTTGTAACTACTGAGTTCGGTTTATTAGCTTTGTTGTTTTCTATCCCCAGCCAGAGGGAACTGTGGATTGAATAGTTAAATTTGATTAAGCTGTGAACTAATTTTTCTTTTGTACATCACTCTGTTTTTTATGGCGCAATGTACATTTGCGCAGGAAACTGCCTCTACACATCTTTGCAAATAAGAAACTGCTGGTAAAACAAGGATCAGGTTCGTAAACCCTTCAACGCTGGGACTTCAGCAAGATACTGAAGAATTCTTGCACAGCTCACATTATTATTATTATTATTATTATTATTATTATTATTATTATTGCAAAAACAAATAAAAATTAAAAATATTTTTAAAGCAACATTTTAACTAATAAAAGTAGCTTATAATGAACATATTATTAACCACTTAATGTCCAGCTACCAAATATATATGACAGACTGGTGCACTTACATATTACTCAATGCTTTACAGAGAATATGTAATCATTCCCATTAGACCATGGGCCGTGGAGCTGACAATCTATATTCTCTCTCACACTCACGCACACACTAGGGTTTATTTTGTCAGAAGCCAATTGACCTACCAGTACGTTCTTGGAGTGTGGCAGGAAGCCCACGCAAACACGGGGAGAACATACAAACTTCATACCTGATATGGTTCTGCTCAGAATCAAGCCCGTGACCCCAGCAATGTGAAGCAGCAACGCTAACCACTGTGCCACAGTGCTTCCCTTGTGTCCGTATGTAGGACGCAGCTTCCAATGCGATCAATTACAAAAGGATGGTGCTAAAGTTAGTTGTACAGTGTATCTATTTATACCTGACAGAAGAGTGGGGTACAGTAGGGTTAGGCATATGTGTAAGTACTCAATGCTGGACGCATGTTTTGATACATTATTATGTTGTGTACGAATAGAGTAATAAGGTCAGATACACAAGAGAGAATAATGTCTTATTAAGAAAAGCGAAAGTCACAATTTCCGTATTTAAATTAAATGCAGCACCTCCACATCCATTCTTTAGCCCTTTTAAAATAAAATTGAAATTGTCTTTCTTGCATCAGTCCATTTAGATATAAAATAGCTGCAACTGTAATATTTTCAGAGATATCAGCTGGAGGTCAGTTTGCGATCAGCCAATCAGAGATGGTTAGTTAGTACTGCTGACAGTCATTGGTCATCATTGTGTATATGTGCACCAGCTCTCCAGCACCTGCAAGACATAGGTCTCCTAATGGGGGTCTAAATGGACTACAATTACGTGAAAATGTCCTTAATGTACTTGGCTTCCCTGCTATTTCCCTCCCCCGTTCTTCATCTCCCGGCATAAGGAGTCGTAATTCACAGATATACAATAAGGGTCAGAGACACAAAGAATTTGACGGATGATAGTAACCACTTGGCCCATCTAGTCTGCCCATTTTTTAACCTATGGAAACCTCAAACCCTATTTGATTCTTAGTTCTTTGTCCTTATGTCTATCCAAAGCATGTTTAAATTGCTCTACTGTATTATCCTCTACCACCTCCGATTGGAGGTTATTCCACTTATCCACTACCCTTTCTGTGAAGTAGTTTTTCCTCACATTTCCTCTGAACCTACTTCCCCCCATTGTCAGTACATGTCCTCGTGTTCTAATACTTCTCTTCCCCCCAGTGTCAGTACATGTCCTCGTGTTCTAATACTTCTCTTCCCCCCCAGTGTCAGTGCATGTCCTCGTGTTCTAATACTTCTCTTCCCCCCCAGTGTCAGTGCATGTCCTCGTGTTCTAATACTTCTCTTCCCCCAGTGTCAGTACATGTCCTCGTGTTCTAATACTTCTCTTCCCCCCAGTGTCAGTGCATGTCCTCGTGTTCTAATACTTCTCTTCCCCCCAGTGTCAGTGCATGTCCTCGTGTTCTAATACTTCTCTTCCCCCAGTGTCAGTACATGTCCACGTGTTCTAATACTTCTCTTCCCCCAGTGTCAGTACATGTCCTCATGTTCTAATACTTCTCTTCCCCCAGTGTCAGTGCATGTCCTCGTGTTCTAATACTTCTCTTCCCCCCAGTGTCAGTGCATGTCCTCGTGTTCTAATACTTCTCTTCCCCCCCAGTGTCAGTACATGTCCTCGTGTTCTAATACTTCTCTTCCCCCAGTGTCAGTGCATGTCCTCGTGTTCTAATACTTCTCTTCCCCCCAGTGTCAGTGCATGTCCTCGTGTTCTAATACTTCTCTTCCCCCAGTGTCAGTACATGTCCTCGTGTTCTAATACTTCTCTTCCCCCAGTGTCAGTACATGTCCTCATGTTCTAATACTTCTCTTCCCCCCAGTGTCAGTGCATGTCCTCGTGTTCTAATACTTCTCTTCCCCCAGTGTCAGTACATGTCCACGTGTTCTAATACTTCTCTTCCCCCAGTGTCAGTACATGTCCACGTGTTCTAATACTTCTCTTCCCCCAGTGTCAGTACATGTCCTCATGTTCTAATACTTCTCTTCCCCCCAGTGTCAGTACATGTCCACGTGTTCTAATACTTCTCTTCCCCCAGTGTCAGTACATGTCCTCATGTTCTAATACTTCTCTTCCCCCAGTGTCAGTACATGTCCTCGTGTTCTAATACTTCTCTTCCCCCCAGTGTCAGTGCATGTCCTCGTGTTCTAATACTTCTCTTCCCCCAGTGTCAGTACATGTCCTCGTGTTCTAATACTTCTCTTCCCCCAGTGTCAGTGCATGTCCTCGTGTTCTAATACTTCTCTTCCCCCCAGTGTCAGTACATGTCCACGTGTTCTAATACTTCTCTTCCCCCAGTGTCAGTACATGTCCTCGTGTTCTAATACTTCTCTTCCCCCCAGTGTCAGTGCATGTCCTCGTGTTCTAATACTTCTCTTCCCCCCAGTGTCAGTGCATGTCCTCGTGTTCTAATACTTCTCTTCCCCCAGTGTTAGTACATGTCCTCGTGTTCTAATACTTCTCTTCCCCCAGTGTCAGTACATGTCCTCATGTTCTAATACTTCTCTTCCCCCAGTGTCAGTACATGTCCTCATGTTCTAATACTTCTCTTCCCCCCAGTGTCAGTGCATGTCCTCGTGTTCTAATACTTCTCTTCCCCCAGTGTCAGTACATGTCCACGTGTTCTAATACTTCTCTTCCCCCAGTGTCAGTACATGTCCTCATGTTCTAATACTTCTCTTCCCCCAGTGTCAGTGCATGTCCTCGTGTTCTAATACTTCTCTTCCCCCCAGTGTCAGTGCATGTCCTCGTGTTCTAATACTTCTCTTCCCCCCCAGTGTCAGTACATGTCCTCGTGTTCTAATACTTCTCTTCCCCCCAGTGTCAGTGCATGTCCTCGTGTTCTAATACTTCTCTTCCCCCAGTGTCAGTACATGTCCTCGTGTTCTAATACTTCTCTTCCCCCCAGTGTCAGTGCATGTCCTCGTGTTCTAATACTTCTCTTCCCCCCAGTGTCAGTACATGTCCTCGTGTTCTAATACTTCTCTTCCCCCCAGTGTCAGTACATGTCCTCGTGTTCTAATACTTCTCTTCCTACCAGTGTCAGTACATGTCCTCGTGTTCTAATACTTCTCTTCCCCCCAGTGTCAGTACATGTCCTCGTGTTCTAATACTTCTCTTCCCCCCAGTGTCAGTGCATGTCCTCGTGTTCTAATACTTCTCTTCCCCCAGTGTCAGTACATGTCCTCGTGTTCTAATACTTCTCTTCCCACCAGTGTCAGTGCATGTCCTCGTGTTCTAATACTTCTCTTCCCCCCAGTGTCAGTACATGTCCTCGTGTTCTAATACTTCTCTTCCCCCCAGTGTCAGTACATGTCCTCGTGTTCTTATACTTCTCTTCCTACCAGTGTCAGTACATGTCCTCGTGTTCTAATACTTCTCTTCCCCACAGTGTCAGTACATGTCCTCGTGTTCTAATCTTTCTCTTCCTTTGTAGAATGTTTCCCTCCTGCACCTTGTTATAACCCTTGATATATGTGAAAGTTTCTATCATGCCCCCCGTTTCCTTCTCTTCTCCAAACTATACATAATAAGATCTTTGGGGGGTATTCAATTGTTCCTCCGGTGCAAAAACCGTTAATACGGTAGTTTACTCGCTGAGTTTCATCTCGCAGCTCATGGAGCTGCGAGATGAAATTCAGCGAGTAATTACCGTATAAACGGTAATAGTTTTAGAGCGCTCGTTTTTCCGGCAGCCGGAGGAACAATTGAATACGCCCCTTTGAGTCTTCCCGGGTAAGTTTTGTGCTGTTGGCCATGCACCATTTTAGTTGCCCTTCTTGGGTTCAGTGAAATTATGAAAGAAGCCAACTCATTTTGATTTGGATCCTATATCCACGATTGCTTAAAAACAATGTTTAATGGACATTAAGTGTAAAATCATTGTCATGGGAAGGATGGAAAACCTGGTGATGTCACTCCAATGTAGACAATAGGTGGAGTACAAGTACCATAGAGCCTACGGGCTTGTCCAGACAAGGGATTTCTCAAGCTGTGCCTCATAAAAGAATGAGATTCCAAAATAGTGCTGAAGAAATAACGCGGCATAGAGAAAAGTTGATCTTTATGTTGTGCAGACAGCTGTAATCTCAGAGATTGGTGAAGAAAATTAGGTCAGCACCAGGTGTCTGTGGACAGCAGAGGACGTTTGGAACACAGCTCAGGAACCCACCAGTGTTGGCGATTGTTATGATGAAAATGCTGGAGGAACCTGTACATTGGATGAGTAAGAAACGAGAAAGGATTGTGTCTCGTAGACTAACGGAGCTCAAAATCTGGAGACAAAGATTTACTCCACTGTGTCAAAAGCTTTTGGCAAAACATGTAAAGTGTAATGATGCTCATTTAGTTTTGCCAACCAGAATATTGTTAGACATTTTGCAGTTTAAGTGGATTGTAATGACCAAAAACCAGACTTAAAACTGATCTTGATCTAGCAGAAAGTGAATACGATATGGAAAGACGAACTAAGTGGCCAACAGTAATATCTAAATATATACAAGGTTTTGTTATATCTCATAGTATTATAGAAAGTGTGATATAGGAAGTGGACAAAAATGGAATTACCTGGGTAAATGAAGGACACCAAGCCTACTGAAAGCCAGGGCTTCAACACAGGTGTGACTTGTGGTAATTAAACAAATAACATCCCGTCATGATCAGCTTCATGTCTAAAAATTAGGGCCCTGGTTGACTATAATTTTGGTTGCAAGAGTAGATCTCTGTGATTGAGTGGTGATTGTTGGGTGCCTTGAGCAGGAGATTCAGTGATCAGGTCAGGTCAACTTGTTAATGTTTCACAATCACCGGTATCGTAAACCTTTATATCTAGGCTTTAGTTCACAGTGTACGGCCAGGTCAGGTAACCTAAAATTGCTACCGGTACTGCAGGAAGGCAGCTTCACAAACGGTCACGGAAGAACTCTACAAGTAGGATGTCACAGTATGGTAGCTATGAGTAAACCACTCATCCCATTGGGTGATGCACATTTATGAGTTCAGTGATACAAAAAGCATAAGTAACCGTCAGATATTGTCGGCACAATCATCCATGTATGGCACCAACCTAACTCTACAGCCCTCAGCACTTGTTTTCAACATTTTCCTGACATGGTTTGAGTGTAGTTATTAGAAGGCAAGGACAGTGCTAATCGCTGCTTTATGAGTGACCATCTTCTTTCTTAACGAGAGAGATGTCTACTGAGATGACAATTCTCCCATCCATCGAGCGTGTGTCCTCACCCAATGGTTCGATGAGCAATGACACTGATGTTACCTTGGTAGACTGAATGCCGCAGCGCAGATAGACTGACCTGGCGGCCTTTGGTGTTCCAACGCTCTATTAAGTAGCTCTATATTGGTGTTTCCATTTTGTGTCCACTACCTGTATATAGAGTATACTTAACAGTTTTCACACTACTGTATATTCTAAATATATTGCATAGTTACATAGCTGTTTAAGTTGAAAAAATACTTATGTCTATCAAAACCAACTCTTCATCATCATCATCATAAAAAAGCCTGTTGATGAAGAGAAAGAGGGCCCCTAGCTTACAGTATAGAGCAAGAAGCCCCCCCCCTTCAATAAAGCATATTCCAATATGTCTACATCCTCATCATCATCATTATCATTATCATCAACATTTATTTATATAGCTCCAGCAAATTCCGTAGCGCTTTACAATTGGGAACAAACAGTAATAAAACAATACTGGGTAATACATACAGACAGAGAGGTAAGAGGACCCTGCTCGCAAGCTTACAATCTATAGGACAATGGTTTGATACACAAGGCTAAGTGCTGCATCATATTGAATATTTGTCCAGAATGCAAAGGCTGCAAAGTATTTAGTGGGCCGTATGATCAGTCACACAGTAATGTTGGTCAGAGGGTTGTTGTCTTGTGTTAGCTGTGTACAGGGTGGTAATAGGGTAACCTAGGGAGATTAAGAGGGTGGTAGAGGAATATTATAAGCTTGCCTGAAGAGGTGGGTTTTCAGAGAACGCTTGAAGGTTTGAAGACTAGAGGAAAGTCTTATTGTGTGAGGGAGGGAATTCCATAAAGTGGGTGCAGCCCGAAAAAAGTTCTGTAACCGGGAATGAGAGGATGTGATGAGAGTGGAAGAGAGACGCAGATCTTGTGCAGAACGGAGGTGTCGAGTTGGGAAATATTTTGAGACAAGTGAGGAGATGTTGGTGCAATTTTGTTGATGTCCTTGTATGATAGTAGAAGAATTTTAAATGCTACAGCTCCTTCCTATAATATTATTAGTAGATTACTATTAGAAATCACCAAGGCGTTTTGTCACCATATAAAACCGCAAGGCCATAGGCTCTATGTGTTCATACAGGGTGTGAAAAACAGATGACTTCTAATATCCAAATATCTTAAACGGTCCCCCGTCTCCCTACTCAGAGTCCTTTGCCCATTACACTTTGTCCCCCGTTGTCTACACTAGCACCCCTCAACATATCCCTATGCCCCCACACATTATATTATGCCCCTTTATCTATAGTGATGCTCTGATACACATCACTAGACTCCACATACACTCAGTCCACCCGTCACTCCACGAACGGAGGAGATTCCTGCGGATGTTCCGGAGACGCACTCACTCCGAATTGAATCTCTCCCGTATTTTTATAAATGCTCCCTTAAATAAATGTTCATATCAGGCTACGAATGTATCACTTTTGCTTGTACATGTTATAAATATCAAGTACCCAAAATCCGTGCACATCCAAAGTTTCCAAAAAGCCACAGCCGTAAATAAACAAGTTTATGTCATGTGTGTTTATGCAGAGAGTAATGAGATGATAGTAACGTTCTGATAGCCAAGACACGTGAACTGCGAATCCTATGTAAGATTACAGCTGCACTCTGCTGATACATTCACATTATACATTGCAACTGATCTGTCTTGTTCAAAGCTCAGCTTGTTGATTAGAGTTGTTTTATCTGTGTATTTATAAAGCAATGCACTTCTTAAAACCTATTATGAATAGTTAATATTAAACAATTCCCACTACTGTTTTGATAGCACTCTGGTAATATTCAGTGCGAGCCGGGTTTTGATGCGGCTCACAGGCCCGCAGAGCTGGGATACAGGCGAGCTCAATGTCCTCTACTGAGAGCCAACTTCATCACAGTATCTGCTCTCTCACCCCCTCCAGCAGCTGCACCAAGGCAAATTCGGAAAGCGTTTTACAAATCTCAGAATTAATAAATAGAGAATATTTAGTAGTCTCTTTTATCATTTAATTAGATACAATACTCTCTTTGCAGGGAAAGGAAACCTTTTTTTTCTTCTTCACAGCGTTGGAGAAAATACACTTTGGATGGAGTTCAATTTAAAAGAAAAAAACATTAAAATTTTTTTTATTTTGGAATAAAATATTTAACTATATTTGTATTTGTTTATTACATTATTTGTTTGTTTGCATTTTTATATTGCATAATAAATGATAAACACATAAATGGTCGGAGAGGCAAAAAATAAATGTGTTGTCGGGTGAGATATATAGATGAGCTTCAAGGGGTTTGAGATCGTACATTTAGCAGGATATTCCGGCTTTAGTGGTTGATAGGAGAGCATCGATCCCAAATCTATCCCCAAATGTTCCGATTTTTAACATGTGAAATAATGACTAGGGGCCTGATTCATTAAGGATCTTAACTTGAGAAAATTCTTATTTCAGTCTCCTGGAGAAAACCATGTTACAATGCAAGGGGTGCAAATTAGAATTCTGTTTTGCACATAAGTTAAATACTGACTGGTTTTTCATGTAGCACACAAATATCAACTTTAAATTTCAGTGTACAAATAAGCTATCAAGTATTTGTGTGCTACATGAAAAAACAGCCAGTATTTAACTTATGTGCAAAACCGTATACTAATTTGCACCCCTTGCATTGTAACATGGTTTTGTCCAGGAGACTGAAATAAGAAGTTTCTCAAGTTAAGATCCTTAATGAATCAGGCCCTAGATATCTCCTTACTCTCATGAGGCTAGAACAAGTGATATTTTAGGAGAAACCTGTAATTAATGAAGAGGGTGATTCAAAAGTCATATTAAGCAGAGCTTTCTCCCTTTGAGCATGCAATTCCACGAATGGCCACACTTTTACTTGGGGGCGCTATACATCCGCATGTTCTGCATTAGTAAATAACTCTTCTCATTATGCTATTGTATATGAAGTTCAGAATGCTTCTTTTCTTCTGCTAGGCCAGTGTTGGCTAACCTGTGACACTCCAGGTGTTGTGAAACTACAAGTCCCAGCATACCCTTCCAGCAATAAGCTGCTATATATTGGCAAAGCATGCTGGGACTTGTAGTTTCACAAACACCTGGAGTGTCACAGGTTAGCCAACACTGTGCTAGGCTAACCATGGTCAGTCATTAAATGCTTTTGATATTGTGGATTTTCTTTATGTCTTGTTCTTAGGCTGACACAATTCTGCAGCTCTAGAGCCATTTCCTTTAGATTTGTAACAAAATTCTCTATATTTCCAAAATTGCACCTGTTTATAAAGGGTCACATACGGATTAGTACAACAGAATGGCCTCTTTTACAAGATGACCACAACACGTTTCTGAGTCCGGACCTGCCACACAATCATCATCATCATCACCATTATTTATATAGCACCACTAATTCAGCAGCGCTGTACATAGAACTCACTCACATCAGTCCCTGCACCATTGGGGCTTACAGTCTAAATTACCTAACATACACACACACACACACAGACTAGGGTCAATTTGTTAGCAGCCCATTAACATACCAGTATGTTTTTTGGAGTGTGGGAAGAAACCAGAGCATCCGGAGGAAACCCACGCAAACACGGGGAGAACATGCAAACTTCTCACAGATAAGGCCATGGTCGGGAATTGAATCATGACCCCAGGGCTGTAAGGCAGAAGTGCTAACCACTGCGCCACCATGCTGCCCACAATGTGGGATATATAAAAGTGAGACTGGCTTTGTACACTTATTCACAAACAAGGCTTCATTTTGCACAACATGATATTCTAATGAGCTGGAAGAGGTAGAGACTGTATGTATTCGCACCATCCTGATTTAGCAGGAGTATGCATTTCTTTAGTCCTACAATTATACCACTACCTTGAAGGTGGCATAAATTGGGCCTTAGATATTAAGTGGAGAGATTTTGTTGCATTTAGGTTTTACAGGGGAAGCACAATTATGTGCACTGATAAATAAAATAAAACACATTGACATTTTAAATAAAGGTAACCCTATTTACGTACTTCTTCAGAAGGTCCATTGAAATGCATTTCCCATTCAAATCAATAAGAAACGCTCCACCGATCACAAGCAATGTTGACATTGCTGGCCACTTGTGATTGGCTAAGGGGATATTAACTTCCGGCCTCAGTGATAATAATGAAATTAGAGGCAGAGTGATGAAATATTGTTGTGGAGCTTACATTCTAGAGGGGATGGTCGGATACAGAGAGAGTGAAACTGAGTCTGGCAGCAGCAGCAGTGTGTGTGAGGGGGGGGGGGGGTTTGGAGGAGGGATGGTGGGCTTCAATGAAAAGATGAGTCTTAAGGGCACATTTGAAGACTTGGAGACTGGTGGATAGTTTAATTGAAAGTGGGAGTGTGTTCCACAGGCTGAGCACACTTATTCATTTCAATGGGAAATTAATTTCAATGGATCTTCTGAAGAATTACGTCCACAGGTTGGGAGCAGTTCAGAAGGATCCCAAAGGTGAAAGAGGAATAAGGTAATGGGTGGGAGTTGAAGAAATGATCATTGACAGAGCGGAACGGGCAGGCAGGAAGGAGTTTGTGTGGCAATGTGGTTGATAGCTTAGAAGGTGAGGGTGAGTAGTTTGAATTGCATTCTGTAGAGGATGCGGAGCCAGTGTAGTGACTGGGAAGGAAAGGTGGCGGAGGTAGAGAGGCGAGAGAGGAAAACGTAGGCAGCAGCGTTAAGAACGGACTGAAGCTAGGAGAGATGGGAGTAAGGAAGGCTAGAGAGGAGAAGCTTACAGTAATCAATGCAAAAGATAACAATTGTCAATTTGCTGTTGTAGATTAGGTCAATCGCTAAGGCACTAAAAGCTAAAACATTTGCTGAAAAATAATTGTGCCGTAGATTCCACCATCAGACTCTCCGCAACCGGCGTTCCTGAACGTATAATTGAATTCATTTCTACCAACTTCTGTTCACTTTATTGTTCGCTGTCCTTTACCGTGATACTTGACGGCAATTATCTTATCATATCATATGCCGACAGCGCTGACCATAATTGTAATTATAATAATTTTTGAAAAGCTTCTGCATCGGGGTTGAGAAATGTTAAGTCTGTGATTTTTAAAGAGTGTCCTTGAAACGGAGGAACACAACGGTGTGCTCGGTGTTGTTAAAATATAGGTTTTGTGAGTCACTCCCTTTGTGCTGCAATATAATAGTTCATCATTTAGCTTTCAACATCTCCCCAGGTTTCCTCATATAACATTTAACGCTATCGGCAATTACAACAGATTTGCTTTCCCTCAGAACCAATGCAGCAATCAGTATTTTGTGTTGTTCTATTTAAAGGTATTGAAAAGCTAAATAATATATATTTCAGCTGATGTTTCTAATACTCTAGAACTGTGGTTTTCAACTTCGATCCTTAGAGATTGCTAATATTGCGGCTTTTCAGCTTGTCCCTATTTTTAATCCACATGGGTAAGTTAGTAGCTATAAACCACTAGGTAACCCAGTTATGCTTACACGGATCTTCCATATGCACAATGCAACTATCCCCCCTACTTATTGTTAATAGCATTTTTTGCTCCCCACTGACATACCTCTGCCTGTTTTGAACGCATACCGTACGCCAATAGTCCCAATTTTGGTGGGACTATACAGATTCCCAGGAAGGGCCTGGCCTAACGCAAATTGGGTGGGGATTTGTAGACTGTGTGTGTTGCTGGACAAATCTGGGTGTGGCTTGGGTGGATGATGGGTGTGGCTTGGGTGGATGATGGGGGTGGCTTAGGTGGATGATAGGTGTGCTTAGGTGGATGATGGGTGTGGCTTGGGTGGATGATGGGTGTGGCTTGGGTGGATGATGGGTGTGGCTTAGGTGGATGATAGGTGTGCTTAGGTGGATGATGGGTGTGGCTTGGGTGGATGATGGGTGTGGCTTGAGTGGAAGCTCGTGGGACCTAATTTGTCCTGATTCTGCTTTTTAAAATGTCGGGAAGGATGCTGATACTGTGCCCTATCTGTATAAATAATGAAATGGGAAAAATTAAATCCCTTTTCAGTTTATATTAAGAATTATTAACTAAATGCAAAAAAAAAGAAAAAGTAAAATGTGATGTACAATTTATGACTCCCGTGTGCGTGGATATGTGATGTGTGGCGTGTTCTCTACATTACAGGTAAAATGCCCAAATATAACCCAGTCTCTCAGTCTCGTCCTCTCTTCCATCCGAGAGTCTGTGGTCAGTGGGGGTGAAACACAAATGAGGCAGATGACACTGTGCACAGACAGAACTAGTACTGGGCACCAACTTATCTTGGTGGATAAGTAAAATTTAAGTATTTATTAACAATCTTTCCTGCACAGCTCATTAAACATTAAGCATCAGTCACTTGTTCACATCTGTACTTTCAGTATAATCATCCTTTATCATCAAACCCAGCATTAGGCTTATTGGTTGATAACCACTTGGTTCAAGAGCTAACACTCACTTATAGTGGGACAGCATGTATGCTCAGTGGTTAGCACACCTCCCTCACAGCACTGAGTTCGACTCCCGACCATGGCCTTATCTGTGTGGAGTTTGTATGTTCTCCCCGTGTTTGCGTGGGTTTCCTCCAGGTGCTCCGGTTTCCTCCCACACTCCAAAAACATACTGGTAGGTTAATTGACTGCTATTATATTGCCCTTAGTCTCTCTCTGTCTGTGTGTGTGTGTGTGTGTGTGTGTGTGTTAGGGGATTTAGATTGTAAGCTCCAATGGGGCAGGGACTGAAGTGAGTGAGTTCTCTCTACAGCGCTGCGGAATTAGTGGTGGAACTACCAATGGTGCAGCAGGTATAGTGCACAGGGGCCCGTGGAGATAATGGGGCCCCTTGCATGTCTTATGCAGAGGGTGGGGGTCCCCGGTTTCCTCCTCCACCGCCCACAGCTCACTAGTTCCTACTCTGCTACTGATGATAGTTGGACTGTCTCTCTCTACTTTCCTTCTATCCTACTGGACTGTAACATTTTGTTGACTGACCACAGTTATCCCATAATTTCCATCCCAGCAAACATGTAATTTTCAGGGGACACGTGGGCGGACCTCTGACCTGCATATTGCCCTCTATTCAAGTAATAAGTTAAAACAATTCACTTAGGTGGGAAATCAATTCGACGTGAGGTCCAGTAATGTCTTCAGAGCAGTCGGCGGAGACACATTGTATTTGGGTTTTTACTAAAATCTCCGCTAATTTTTCCATCGATACAAGGCGGAGATGAGAGGAGATTTTGTACCATACCGGTACTTGAATCCCCCCCCCCTCCAAAAATCAATACGCTCTAACAAAGCAATCTTAGAATAAAGCAGGAAGGAGCTGGGGGCCACAAGTGAAAGGTCAGAGGGGCCACACGTGGCCCTATAACTGACTTAGATGTACTTGCTTATTCCCCTGATTTTCAACAGACAGTTCCATTTAGCAGTATATGAATTTGGTAAGATTTTGCAACTTGGAGACTCGGCTTCTGTCAAATATATGCGTGGTTGGTTTGCCCAAACGTTGTCCTGATTTTTTCTCTTTCATATTACTGCACTGTTGTGTAATTTGCCCCTGGCATGACAAGACGAGCTTAATATACTCTTTGATACCTTTTAGTTCTGTGTCTGAAATACTGCATTATTTTCTCATAAGCTATATCCCAAAGTCTAGTGTTCCAGGTAAGTTAGACTGCCTGATGAAATAACCTTTGGTGTTGTTTTTTTTTATTTGATCAGGTTTATATTATGAGCTGTGAACGATAGCAGGATGTCTTTGTGAAACCCCAGCGGTGAAAAATAATACCGCAGATGTAGTGACAAGAAACAAACTGTATGTGCAGATCTGTAGTTCAAAGAGAGGTGAGTAATCCTGTCCTGTACCGAAAGCGCGTTCTGCGTCTGCTTGCTGCTAGCGACTTGCTGGTTACCTGGGACCTGCTGGCTTTGGCTGAGTTCTACTTTCTGAAGTCTGTACCAATCAGGATATAACTGAAGTTCCCGTTCTTTTATAGCTATAATCCCCCAACCACGTGCCCCAGACGGAGCCCAGAACATAACTGACTTCTCCTCACAAACACCTGATTTTGAAAGTAATGATGAACGTCTTTCGGATTTTCCCACGATGGATAAATAGTTCCTAATATTTTAGACAACAAAAGTTTTCACTGACTAATTAATCAACTTGTTTAAGCTGCTGCATCCAGATGTGCAGTTCGTTAACGGGATAATGTAAAATCTTAGTTACCTACTCTCCCGGAATGTCTGTGAAAGTCTGGAGAGAGGACGCAGAGAGTTCAGGGACAGTAATTATGGTGATTATGTGCATAGGAAAACCGAGGGGGGTTTACTAGTGTCTGGAAACCCCCCTCCAAGCCTGGATCACTGCATAATTGAGATGGCTGGACCCTGCACCCGCTTTACACAGCTTTGCTTGAAAAGGGAAAGCTGTGTGCACCTAACAGTAGTACACACAGCATTGCCCATGTATATTATGGGGATAGGAAGAGTTGGAGAGCAGCCAAGCACTGTCTAAAATTATAACCACGCCCCCATGCATGCTGGTCACGCCCACTGGCAGCGTGGAAACCCCCCTCTACAAATCCTGCGTTTGCCCCTGATCTGAATAGCGTTATTATACAGCTTGCCCCGCCCACTTCACGATGTGTTAAAGGGTGTGGTGATGCATTTGCACCATCATACCCTATGCCCCGCCTACTTGACGGTTCCAATGATATAATCTAATGAAATACATCTTTTATTTTCTCCCGTAGCCCAGATATGAACACTCAGAAAGTACACATTTAATTAACTGGTACCTCAACACTTTTATTCACTTAATTGAACCTAGAAGAAGATAATTGCTATGCTTGACCTAGTTTTATGTTATCTCTTTCTTCAGGGTGTGAGCAAATTCATCGGAAAGTATTTGCTATCTGATTATCAAATATATTCCTTGTCACTAGCACATGACCGTAAAACATCATGTTGTCACGAGCCGCAGCGGTACGCTGCCTCCTGGCGTGAACTAGCAGCCGGCCACGTGCTTTAGTTTCTGTGCTCTGTTATTATCCTTGTGGCAGAGATGTAGGAGGGTGTAGGGACATCCTCCAACTCCAGGGGGAGCTCTCATATGATTTAAACTGGTTCATTTATATTTTTATACATGCTTCCTGGTTTATGTTATTACCTATGCTAGTTCTAGCTAGTAATTAATTAGCAGCCTGCTGAGGCTGATTGTCAGCCCTGTCCTCCTCTGTCCTGATTGGCTCTTGGTACTATTTAAGGCAGTGAGGTCAGTAGCTTCCTGCTACCAGTTTGCTGACCTGCTCTGCCCTTTGTCCCTGTACTGTGGATACTCTGCTGGATTGCCTGTGTATGACCCCTTGCCTGGACTTCACTCCGCTTTACTGGGTTCTCCCCAGCTGGTACGCACTTCACGACCCTCTGTCAGTCTGCGGCCAAGTCTGTCCCCACCACTAGGGGCTCCAGTGAACACCTGACTGGCAGAGCAGACTCCGGGTTGTGCTGTATCAGCTAGAGGGGTTCCTAACACTTGTGAGATTATCATCCCACCTCAATAAAATGAGCTAGGAGACTCTGGAAAGAAATAGTGGGATGGTTGGCATTGCTGTTAAATGAGTGAGGGGCAAAAGGGTAAAATGGCAAAGATTGTGACGTGCATAAGTTTGGGGGAGGAGCCAAATACTCATGGGAAGGGCTTAGTGTGGCTCTGCTTTACTTTCTAGCAAAAAAAGTAAATAATACACAGCACATACTACAATGAAAGAGTAAATATGGAAATAGGAATATTTATCATTCACATCAGTCCCTGCCCCATTTGTGCTTAGTCTAAATTCCCTAACACACAGGGTTCATCATCATCTTCACCATTTATTTATATAGCGCCACTAATTCGGCAGCGCTGTACAGAGAACTCACTCACATCAGTCCCTGCCCCATTGGGGCTTACAGTCTAAATTCCCTTACACACACACACAGACAAAGAGGGACTAGGGTCAATTTTATAGCAGCCAATTAACCTACCAGTATGTTTTTGGAGTGTGGGAAGAAACTGGAGCACCCGGAGGAAACCCACGCAAACACGGGGAGGACCTACAAACTTGCAGATAAGGCCATGGTCAGGAATTGAACTCACGACCCCAGTACTATAAGGCAGAAGTGCTAACCACTAAGCCAACGTGCTGCCCAGGGTTGATTTTTGATTTTGTAAGCAGACAATTAACCTACTAGTATGTTTCTGGAGTGTGGGAGGAAACTCACGCAAACACGGGAAAAACATGCAAACTCCACACAGATAAGAATCTAACTCATGACCCCAATGCTGTGAGGTAGCGGTTCTAACCACTGAGCCACCGTACTGCCCATAAAGATACACTATTATATGCCTAGTAATACGCCCTGTGATGAACCCAACACTAGACACAACCAAGATGGACTGGATGTGTTCAGTATAATAACATAATCTTACCTTATCATTACTACAATACCGTTTAACATATAGTACGTCCTGACCACCTATATCTCAGCTAGGTTCCACACACATATATATTGGCTGTGGTCTTTTTTTTTAGGGCTCTGATCAAGGACTGGACTTCTCTGAAGGGTTATTACCTGGAAGTTTCAGTGGTTTAGTAATTGGGCTAGAAAATTCAATAATACACTTTGTTCTTATACCTTATGCCGGATACTTTATTAATAGACTAATTAGGATTACATTTTATTTCTACAGTGTCTTCACAAGTCCTTGAACCATCATTACTCTAGCTTATCCCATGTCATTGCTTGCATAAAGATATTAACAAGCCCGGCCAACAGACCAAGGGGATTATCTAAAAAGACCATTAAGATAATCATGGAAGCAACACCACAGAGGTATTAGCAATTCAACTGCCCTGGAAGGCAAAATGTACAAACAGAATAAATGTAAAATCATCATAAGCAGAGACGGAGAACGTCCAGTCCTTGGTCTTGCACTTTAGGTGGTTATCTTTGCTCTATGGGAAACAAGGCGGACAAATGTAACCAAACATTAATATACATAACCCCAAACTGTCCTGTTTTTTTTATGTAACAGTCCTGTTTTCTGGTGATCAAACGAATTGTGGCCTTCGTGACTTAGAAGAGGGACGATGGCTAAATTATCCATGACTAGGTGGAACGGAAAATAGGTAGAGCGAATCGCCCAGTATGTCCCCAAATATTGGAAGTCTGACAGATTATGATAACCGCGAATGCAAGGTATAACCAAACATTCTCAGTTATACCTTTTTAGTTGGATGGGATTGTCTTGTGACAATCTGGGTATAACCAAATATACCATATTGTTACCAGATGCCAGTTATTTTCAAAGAATAGTCCTTGATTTGGGTTTTCTGCACAAGTAAAGATCATGTGACTGACAAACTCTCAATGGTTTCAATAAGTCCATTGTTTCTTATAAGAGATTGTAATTGTTTCCTTTTATAAAGGAAAGGGGACGTTTTATGTATTAAAATCAGTTTCTGTTGTAGGTAAATCTGCATAGTACATTTTATGTTCTTCTCTATACTAGATCGTTGCCATTCTCAGGCCTTTTGTTGGCCATAATATGCTGGTCATTGTTGAGTATAGAATGCTGGTCAGTGATATGTTGTCCACATGACAAAGCGTTCAGTATAAATGTACAATGTTTCTGAAGAATGTGTCTTATAAGGATCAAGAACAAAAGAAAAAAAAAAAAAAAAACAACTAATAATAAAATACTTTCTAATCCAGATTTATGTTCCATAGTGTGATGTCCTTAATAATACACCAAAAATAAGAATAAAAGCAAACTGCATTCTTCCGTTGTAGCATGATGCTAATTTTCCACGGTTATAAAATGTTTTTTTTTGTATTTTTTTATCTTACGTCATGTCTCATTGTTGACTTGACAAGCGGTAATACAATCCCTAGGCCCAATAATAGCATGATGTCCCCATAGAGGCTGTCATCTCATGATATACTGAATAAAGTGCAGACCTTGACTGGGCTTCTCTGACCCCATCGTCACTTAGAGCTGTTGCGGGAGAATTACATGTGTCTCCTGACCTGTGATGGAACTCTCTCTCTCTCCCGTCATCTCCCACACACAATAGAGAGAACTATTAGCATATTTATTCAACCGGTCTGTCAGATATTTCTGTCGCCAGCAGAAGAGCGCTACGAGTAATGGCTGGTAATTCTATGTTCTAGTGCTTGGAAAGTATAGTATAATTGTTGTACAGGAATCCATCTCTTTTCACTGTGATCTTGTTGCTATTGGTTTGGGTGAGATAATCTCTGCCCCCCAGACCATGGGCAGCCCATCCAGGGATAACAATGGAGTTACGATATGGATACAGTTCCTGTCTCATAGCAACATCTAAAATACCATTTCCAAACAGCGTACAATGACATATCTAGATACATTATAGCTAGAAGTAAATGGTACCAAGGAATGTGCATTGTCCACAGACTGTAAACAAGTTATGTCACATAAAAATTAAAAGTTATAAGTGTGTGGATACAATTATTTACTAAAAATGATATTAGTCCTGTCTGGATACAGTTTACTCTGCTTACACCTAGAAATAGGAAGGAACAAGTGTGGAACTACAGGAGGTAGGGGGGAAGGGGTCGCCTCCTCTCCCCCTTAAATGCCCCACGTTCTACTCTCCAAATAGTTGAGAGGACACCTCTTCCAACCCAAGTCATCCACTGCTCCTAGCAGGCTGAGGCGGCATTGTCGGGCTTCTACTCAGAATTTTTTTTATTAAGCCCAACGATGCACAGGTCTGCCGCTGGGAATGAACGCAGGGATTGGTGTGAATGAGTCATATTCAGTGTAAAGCCTTGTACTATGAATAAACAAAAAAAAATGTTTTTAGAGTTAATAATCTGGGATAGCCTAAAATATCATTTTGGAATACCTTACATATGTGGTGTCAATTAACATAACCCCATGGGAAAGATATGAATTACAGACCCAAAAGGCTTCTTTATGTTTCCAAACGGCAAGGACACTTCAGGGCATGAGGAAGACCCCCCCCCCCCCCCCCCGATAATATCTGTACCTAGCTTTGTGTGTTCAAGGTGGAAGCAGTAACCTGCTTACACGTTATGATCACGCCATGAATTCATGTCAAAGTTTTACGTTTTTCTCCACCTCTACTACTTGGTTTTAGCTTCAAATTAATTGTGAGAGTGAGGGAACATCGGGGTATTTTTTACATTGTTTGAAGTGTGTCTAGGAATGTCCTACTCCCAGTGGAAGTGCAACTGAAGGGTGCAAAATGCATATACAATAGGACTGAGATCTGATCTCAGAGGTGCAGAGTCCAAGTACATTTTAGGGAAGAAACAAAGTTTGCTCGCCCATCTGCAAGGCACTGTAAATGCACCCACACCTGGACTTTGAAATAATCTCGACTTTTGAAGCCCAGCACCCGATGAAGTCCGATGTGGCGAAACGCGACGGGTCGGAGAGTGTCAGACTAACATAGAGGGTGTGGTCACGCATGTTCTGAAGGACCAGCGCGGATGCGCCTATATGCCTGTCAAGAGATGCATTTTTCGCTCTGCTAGAGGGCAGACGCAAATACGCCCTGATGATGATGGCACCAGCTAACCACTTCTGATTGGCTGATTGCAAATTCATTGATTATGCGTGTTCTATCGGATTTTTTTGTCATATTTTAAAAATAAGGTTTTTGCTTTTTTTCAGGTGCATTTCTAATGCTTATGACCGGGTTGTCTGCAGCGTACATGGGTCTGTGTACGTCGGACGCAAGCCTGGCGTAAACCTACAGCGCAGGGCACATCATGTGGTGCATGTGACTGAGCGCCTAGGCGTAAATACGCTATTTTTATGGGTGGCTTTTTGAGAGCAAACTAATGTCCAACTTGGCATCAGGCGAAAAGTTTATTACATTACGTCATTGCACCCGTCTCATACATCACGTTGTTTATGCACTTTCTAATCAACGTCCGCTATGTTTTAAAGTCCGACCTCAGGAGGAACTGTGTTCTGTATCTGGAATATTTTATATGCACAATATTTTAAATGGGTTTTACTGCAGCAAAATTTACTGAAATTATTGTTTTTGTCACTTGAATAGAGCTGGTATAAATCCCACCTTTAATTAATTAGTGTTTTTCCTCACAGACATGTGATTAGATGTAAGGTGATGGCCGATTGTGATTGAGTAACTTACACTCTGCCTTCTTGTAGTTCTTGGAAGATGACAGTGTATACTAATTAAGATCTACAGCCTAACTCCCTTCTGTCTTACATGAAAGGAGAAGACGAGTGCTTCGGGGGAGCGGATCTTATGCCACGTTACATCGCTGCTTTAGAGAAGTAACCCCTTAGATGCGTCGGGCATGTTGCCTAAGCTGCGTTGTTCTTATCAGATCACGTGGGACGTTAGATTTGTGGTCTATTCATCTGTGTTGTTTTCACATATGATAATAGTTCTCAAAATGTATTTGTCTCATAAACAATTTCTAACAACTCATTGGGAGAAAACCAATTCTTACAAAATTTGCGCAAGGTGTCTCCGGAATGGGCGCAAAACACATTGGCGGATTTTCTTTCACAGAAATATCCCTCTTTTTTGCTTGTGCCTCATAGAGGTGTGAGCAAAACGGAACAGATATTTTACGGTAAAAATGCGCAGCCGCGATGTTCGTCAGAGCTTCGCGGCCTATTGAATTCCCCCATTATATCTAAAGAATATCCAACCTGTTGGTTAACTGCCCCCGATTTTCATAGACAGTCGCAATTTTCACAATGGATGCAAAAAAAGCAGGGACTTTTCTTTTACGTTCTGGATGCGATTTCAATATCCGCTCTAAGTCTGCCTAACTGCACAGTAGCACTTCTCTTGTTCTGAATATTGTATGCAACTCTCAGCATTTGTTCAAATTCTGTATACATGGAGAGCCTATACTAACAATACTAATTCTTCCGTTTTTTATATGTAACTCTCAGTATTTGATCTTATATTGTATGTACCAGAAACTCTATAGAATCAACTGTCTTGCATGCTGGATACAATTCTCTGTATTTGCTGTAATTCTGTACGCTATGTCATTTACGATTTATTGTATGGAGAGGTGCAAAAGGCAGAATTGTGTTTTGACGATGTCCAGATGTCATGTCACGCTGGAGATTATAGTATTTCATATCCGTTCAGAGTGCACATGTGAGATGTATACATATGAATATTTCTTCCCAGCGGTCACTGAAAGCAGAGTGTAATATTTGGCAACTTCTGTACGCCAATATGCCTGAGCATCATGTGATATTAAAAGATGTACATGTGAAATGTCCGTACACACTTTCTGAACAGTTTTCTCCTGTTGAGAAAGAGGTAGGAAGCTGAAAATTGTAGACAATGTTGGTAATATCATCCTAGACGAGAATTATGTAAATGATTCATGTAAGTCAATCACCAATCACTGTGGGGGGGGGGGGAGGGGGTGGCTCCCAATGAAGCATTTTCATTTGCCCCCATTAGTTTAAATGGCAGGCATGGCTTAGCCTCCCTGTTGGCTATAGTATTGTGCCTGCACCTCGTTCACCTGCTGTTGCTGATACTCTATTACTTTGTTTATCTATTGCCTGACCTTCTGCTTGTTTCTGATTATTCTTTGTCTGCTCTCTGTCTTAACCCCTTGGCTTTGTTTGCTGGAACTCTTTTGCTTGCTGACTGCACAGACTTCGACCTATCTCCAAATATCCTGATACGCTGCCTGCCTCGGCCATTTGCATACCCTCTGGTTACCCCTTGTCTATCATCTACAGTCATGGCCAAAAGTTTTGTGAATGACACAAATATTATTTTTCACAAAGTCTGCTGCCTCAGTTTTTATGATGGCAATTTGCATATACTGCAGAATGTCATGAAGAACGATCAGATGAAGTGCAATTAATTTCAAAGTCCCTCTTTGTCATTACAATGAACTTTATCCCCAAAACATTTCCACTGCATTTCAGCCCTGCCACAAAGGACCAGCTAACATCAGGTCAGTGATTCTCTCATTAACACAAGTGAGAGTGTTGATGAGGACAAGGCTGGATATCACTCTGTCATGCTGATTGAGTTAGAATAACAGACTGGAAGCTTTAAAAGGAGGGTGGTGATTGAAATCAGTGTTCTTACTCTGTTAACCATGGTTATCTGCAAGGAAACACGTGCAGTCATCATTGGTTTGCACAAAAAGTGCTTCACAGGCAAGGATATTGCTGCTAGTAAGATTGCACCTAAATCAACCATTTATCGGGTCATCAAGAACTTCAAGGAGAGAGGTTCAATAGTTGTGAAGAAGGCTTCAGGGCGCCCAAGAATGTCCAGCAAGCGCCAGGACCGTCTCCTAAAGTTGATTCAGCTGCAGGATTGGGGCACCACCAGTGCCGAGATTGCTCAGGAATGGCAGCAGGTAGGTGTGAGTGCATCTGCACACACAGTGACGCAAAGACTTTTGGAGGATGGCCTGGTGTCAAGAAGACCAGCAAAGAAGCCACTTCTCTCCAAGAAAAACATCAGTGACAGACGGATATTCTGCAAAAGGATTTAACTGCTGAGGACTGGGGTAAAGAAATTTTCTCTGATGACTCCCTCTTAAATTGTTTGCAGCATCTGGAAACATACTTGTCTGGAGAAGGAAAGGTGAGCGCTACCATCAGTCCTGTGTTATGCCATCAGTAAAGCATCCTGAGACCATTCATGTGTGGGGTTGCTTCTCAGCAAAGGGAGTGGGCTCACTTACAATTTTCCCTAAGAACACAGCCATGAATAAAGATTGGTAACAAAACATCCTCCAAGAGCAACTTCTCCCAACCATCCAAGAACAGTTTGGTGATGAACAATGTCTTTTCCAGCATGATGGAGCACCTTACCATAAGGCAAAAGTGATAACTAAGTGGGTCGGGGGAACAAAACATCAAAGTTTTGGGTCCAAGGCCAGGAAACTCCCCAGACCTTAATCCCATTGAGAACTCATTGTGGTGAATCCTCAAAAGGCGGGCAGACAAACTAAAACCCACAAATTCTGACAAATTCTAGGCATCAATTAGGCAAGAATGGGCGGCCATCAGTCAGTATGTGGCCCAGAAGTTGATTGACATCATGCCAGGGCGAATTGCAGAGGTCTTCAAAAAGAAGGGTCAACACTGCAAATATTGACTCTTTGCATAAACTTAATGTAATTGTCAATAAAAGCCATTGACACATCTGAAATGCTTGTAATTTTACTTCAGTATACCATAGCAACATCTGACAAAGAAGTCTAAAAACACTGAAGCAGCAAACTTTGTGAAAACCAATACTTGTGTCATTCTCAAAACTTTTGTCCATGACTGTAGTTTGTCTTCTCAGTCGGTCCAAGAATCTCCATACACCCTCGCTACCTGGTGTCCGTGATAAATTCTTACTACTTTGAGCTCAAGTCCTGGGGGTATCTGAGTACCTGAAATAACATCATTCTCTACTGGAAAGGTGGCTTACTATACGAATAGGCCTCTCTTAGTTTGGTTCTACTAATTTATCTGGAATCAGTGGGAGCCATGACAATTAATGTTTAGGCTTATCTGTAGGAGACTGAACAGGGGAAATGGAGACCAACTTTCTCCACATTGGAACCCTGCTGTCACCAGTTACATCAAGTTGGGCAGTGAGCCCTAGCAGACAATGGAAGAAAATTTGGGTAATGATTGGTTACCTTCCTCAGATTAACCCATTGCCTGAAAATACTGCTGTCTTCCCATGGGTCACTGGGAGCCCCAATGCTCCATTCTCTCCTCTTTCACTGTCACCGGCTGCTCAGTCACTAGGATAGACATCAATACCATACGGAGAACATAGGAAAACATACATGACCGTTAATTACCCCGATGGATATTAAGAATCACTGAGCCAAATCTTGTCCTACTGAAATCAACATTTCGCTAAGGTCAGCCCTCTGAGGCAGCTACCGTACATCTATGTAACTGTCTGGCAAATGTAAGGTTCTTTGAGACCCATGGGAGAAAATATGTTATTAATATTATTTATAGTATTATTAGGATTGATGGGGAGATGAGAAGCTCATTCGATTTGGGCAGAAGAGTCTTAGGGCAACAAGGAGGGCAGAACACAGGGGGTGAGAGGTCAAAAACAGAGATAATGGAGATGGGAAGAGAAAAGAAGAGAG
The DNA here is from genome assembly GCF_038048845.1 of Mixophyes fleayi. Lineage (NCBI taxonomy): Eukaryota > Metazoa > Chordata > Amphibia > Anura > Limnodynastidae > Mixophyes > Mixophyes fleayi. The sequence continues at coordinate 5,545,414 of NC_134413.1, read as the reverse complement.
GGAAACACAATGGGGGCATTAGAGGAGAAGAGAAAGGACAGGAAACAGGTTAGATATAGGAAAAGAGAACAACAAGAGTAAGATAGAGAGGAAAGGAAGAAGGGGGATATTAGAAGATAGGAATAAGGGGAAATTGAGTTGGTGGAAAAGGACAATTGGATATTTGGAGAATAAGAAAATGCAAAAGGTATGGGATAGAGGAAAGATGAATTGTTCTCCTCTATAGAAATGCCACCTGAGGCAAATATCTCCTCTTGACTTACACTCAGCAAGGGCCGGTTACAGATAATGTATGAGTTAGTAACAAGAAGAAAAGAAGATGAGAGTCACCCTATTAAATGATTCCATCACATGAATACCTTGCATATGTGATGCCCCTTACAACATTCATTCTTCCTATGAACTTCAGTCCGTTCTTGCGTTCAGCTACCAAGTTTTGCTGTTTTCCTCAGTATTAAAAAGACATTTCTTCCTATTGAAATGCTAATGGGAAAGTAAACTGCATAATAATCCAGCATCCCCTATGGGCTCATGTATAATTTACACATAAAATGGAATCGCACAATGCCCCTTGTTTCACAGCATATTTGTTTAATTACCTTTTCTCAGAAAGCTTTTTCAATTAATTTTCGATATTTAATAAAGGAATAAAATGTCTGTTTACCTGTGTACCTGATAATTAATTATGGGTTTTGGGAATAATTATAGTATCTATTAGTGCAGTTTCTTCCATTTATGACATGTGTATGTGATGTTATTTCCGAAGCATGTGTGTTTTCAAAGTCACTATTGATGTATCAGCTCACTATTATATAACTCAGTTATGAAACTGGTGAGCAGATAACTATGCCAAAAAGTTTATGTATTGTACAACCAAACCAATCAGATAAAAATATGAAATAAAAAATAATAAATAATTTTAGTTTCCTCACTCTACATTTACAGGTAAGTCTGTATCGAGAAGATAATATACATCATCTGTAAGAAATAAAAAAAATATATAGAAAAAAAACTCAACCGTTGTGAATTTGTCTTTTTTACGACTGATCGAAAAAAGTTCCATTAGAAATGAACAATGCAGTAGGTGTGAAATATGTGGAGGGAGGGGTAAGCTGGGGGGGTGCTAGTGTGAGCTTCTGACACCTAGAGAAATAGTATAAATCAATCTGATTGGCTACTTGACATTCAGGCACCATACTGTTTTACATTTAGAAGTTTCAGCTACAAGCATGGCTGTTATTTACTCCTGTATGAATATCCACCAGACTTTATTTGTTATTTGCAGTTTCTGAGGAGGGGGCTGTTTTCATGTGTGTACTAGGACATATCTGGTGGCTGCACAGATGTGTCTGGTTATGGAGTTTGTATGTTCCTACTAGTTGGGGGAATCTTTAAAATATCAGCAGCCCATAGATCTGAGAATGCTGACAATCCTAATAACTCACATATTAGTTTAATGCTTTGTTTTGATAGTTTAAAATTTACACAGGAGGCATGATCAATGGCAATGAAAATAATCAACCACACTAGGCTTGCTGGCTGGCAAATTTTATCCCAGGGAGGGGAGTTACTTGACTCAGCAGTCTATTAGGAATAAAAATGCAGGAAGCCCAGTGATCAAGTCCAAGGTACCCAGGGGACATATGCCCCCCTGCCACCAGCCCAGCCAACCCCTGGAGATAACCCACTATGGGAGCAGACCCTGCAACCACGGAATCTGTGGTACCCTATAAATAATGATGATGGTGATGATGACGATGATGTGATGGTGATGTTAGTGATGATGACGGTGATGGTGGTGATTATGGTGATCCTGATGGTGATGATGACGATGATGTGATGGGGATGATGGTGATGAGGATGATGGTGATGATGACATTGATTGTGATGATGGTGATGGTGATGATGATGATGGTGATCATGATGATGATGAAGATGATTGTGATGGTGATGGTGATGATGATGTTGATGGTGATGATGATGATGACATAGATTGTAAGCTTGCGAGCAGCCTTCTCACCTCTTTGTCTGTTTTACCAAGTTTGTTTATTAGTTTATTATGTCTGTCCCCAATTGTAAAGCGCTACGGAATATGTTGGCGCTATATAAATAAATGATGATGATTATGATGACAGTGATGGTGATGATGATGGTGATAGTGATGATGGTGATAGTGATGATGGTGATCATCGATAATATTGGTCACTATTTCACTATCTATAATATAAATGCTTAGTGGCGTGTGTTAGTCTGTCTGTCTGTGTGTGTGTGTGTGTGTGTGTGTGTGGAAAAAATAAAACCAAGCTGCAGCGCCACCTGTTGGGCAGAATTATACACTGACCTACTAAATTCTTGTGTGTGTGGGGAAAAAAAATCAGAAAGGGCTGAAATTTGGTATACTAAGATGTTTTTAATTTGTTAATTTAATTTGTTAATTGTTAAAAGTGTTTATAAAGATTTTAAAAATATATATATATATTTCTTGAAGGAGAAGTGACAGTGGGGAGTGGTTGGTGGTTGCCGGGAGTGACAGTGGGGAGTGGTTGGTGGTTGCCGGAGGTGACAGTGGGGAGTGGTTGGTGGTTGAGGCCTGGGCTAGGCCCAAATGTATGACAAGAACCTTTTTAACCCCTTAAGTAGCTTGATTTGACTAGAATGCATGAGTATCATGCACGGGTTAACTTGTTTTTTAATATATAGTCACTATTTGTATTTATTTTTATTTTTGTTTCTTTCTGTCAGCCTAATGGGCATAAGACAAAGAGCTATTCCAATATACTACCAATGGGAATACTATATTTCCAGAAAACAATATAGAATTCGCTTGGGTAGATTAAGAAATCAAAAGGTAATTCCCAATGAAATCCAACACAATTCAAAACTATTAAAAATGGTTCTGGTGTTAGAGATGTGAGCAACCGCCAGTCTTGAATGCATTAAAAGCAAAGTTCCAATCTAATTTGGGTTTAGTATATAAAGTTTATGAAATGCTAGAGCAGACTTTTTGCATAATTTAGTTTTTTTAAATGGACAATCAAAACATTGTCTTACATAATACAGTAGAGCAGTTTCCCTAACACGCTTGTTGGCATTCACAACAAAATTATTTGGAGAAGTAGCTCTCTGTAGTGACAATAATTGTTGTTCTATATTAGTTTTAGACCATAAAAAGAATAACACATGTACTTCCTTTAAATTAGCCAAATATATATAGTTTTATTCCAATGATCTTCGTTTGGTGACAATGTATTTATCTTGCGACTAATAAAAGGGCTTCTAGCTCACCGTTCAAATGTTTGGCTTTTCTTCTCAGCTAAAAGGTCTATCAAATACCACTTGCTTTTATGGAACGTTATAAAACAACTTGTCTTCCTAAGGTGATAGGACTATCATCACACAGCTCAACACTGGAAGTTTATCTGTATCATATAAAACTTTACTGGGTTTTAATCACTCCGTGCCCTGTATGGGTTTCCTTTACTGTGTGTTCTTTAATTAGGAAGCTCCAGGAATAGACTAGATAGAGATCTATTCAAGGATTTATCAGAATTTTACAACAAGTTAATCATACCTGAAATGTATATGCAAATGAGGGTGGAAGAATCCTCTAATCACATGTAAGCAGTAAAGCCAAGGAGAAGTGGCATATTTATAATGGCATAAAAAGGAATATTAAATTAATGATCATTATAGTTAAGTGGTGAGATGAAAATCAAGGGAACTAGGTAGCGAGGTCCCACTTCGCCAGCAATGCATTGGATTTGCTTCTATAAAGGAATAATTCAGCATTACCTCTGTAGTGGGTATTACTGTGTCAATATTATTTAAAGTAAGATGTCTGACAAAGCCTGTATAAATGAAATATTAAATGCTGCATAGTCAAGACAAATACAAGGCATACATGTCAGTCCTTGCATCAGTTTAGTGACATTATTTATGACAATTCTGTTACAAATCCATAGATTATTGAAGAGTTAGGGCCTGAGTCATTAAGGAAAGTAAGGCAAAAAAAGGAGTAAATGTTCTTCGGGACAAACCATGTTGCAATGCAAGGGGTGCAAATTAGTTTATAATTTTACAGATAAGTTAAATACTGACTATTTATTCATCTAGAACACAGATAACTGATAGCTTTATTTGTACATTGCAATGTAAAGTTGATCTAGGACATGCCCTATCCCAACTGTAAATCTTTTTCCACATTTTAAATTGACCTCCCCCTCCAATGCAATATGGTTTTGCCCAGGTGCAAAGTTACTCATGTTTTATACTTTACTGTCCTTAATGACTCAGGCCCTTAAAGTTTTATTTACGTAATTTATTTATTTATAGAGTTTTATATTATGTCAAAGGCATAGCAGTATTTTCAATATAGTTTTAAAAGCCTATTGCACCCCAAAATAGAAATGGTATTGAAGCCTGAGGTGCGCAACCCCAATCTCCTAGTGCCGTCAATACATTGTGATTTGGTCCTTTAAACCCTCTCCAAGAAAAGAAAGACCTTGTTCCTCCCCCCTCCCTCAAAGCCATAAGGCTCCATAGGGGGATAAGGGTCTTCAGGTCTCCCATATGTTGAAACTAGGGGAAGCACTTTGACTTCACCAACCCCCAGAGCCATAAGACCTCTTAGGGAGGCAAGGGTCTTTAGGCCCACCTCCACTACAAGGTTCATGTAGGCTCGTTTTCTCAGTCACCTGAGGCCTTCCCCTGGAACTGGCATCTTAAGCCCCCTCCAACGGCATGGGGAGGATGGCGGTCCGTATGGGTCCGACCTCCCGTCCCCTAAAAGCATGAAATGATACCCAAACAAAAAGCAAAAGCAAAAAAAGTGTCAAGTGTTAAATACATAAATAAATAAATAGGTGCCATGTAGGCCCCAGACTTTCGGCTGGAAGTATAAAAATTCTCCTTGCACCTGGCCAAAAGGCAAAGGAAAAGTGGTGCTGCTTAAGATCAAAAGTGCTTCAGTGCAACGTTCCGTATTGTGGGCCAAAGGTGTCATCCATGAACCGGTGGATTTTCAGGCACCCCTGACTCAGCCTACACTACAGGCACATAGCAACTTGGGCATTAAGTGACCAGCCTCATGGCCAGATGACCAGGTGATGGATCATCGCCTACAGCAGGCGCCTTAAAGCCCCACTGCGTAATTGGGTATTTACACCCAATCTTAGCCAAAGGCTAAAATTGAAGGTTTTTTTTTTGTTATTGAAGCCGGAGGTGTGTGCTACAATCATTAAGTGCGTTTCAAAGACTTTTTTTTTCATGAGCATGTCGCATATAAAGATGGCCAAATTGGTTTGTGCATTTGTGGAATTTGGTCCAGAGTGGCCCAAAATGTGACAATTGGAGAATCAGGCCAATCACAGTGCACTGAACATGGAGAAACCAATCAGTATTGATGATCAACAAACGAAATGTGTCTATAGCCTATAAAAGGAACTTGCATACAAATATGTTTTATTTAGTTAGTCCCTTAGTCACTGACGGCCTGTTAGAGCATTTATGTCATTGGGAAGCCCCACACATGACATTACAGACTGGCTACCCCATCTTGGTAAATGTATCAAGCTGAGAGTTTTCCGGCGAGTTTGAAAAGTGGAGATGTTGCCTATAGCAACCAATTAGATTCTAGCTGTCATTTTGTAGAATGTACTAAACAAATGATAGCTAGAATCTGATTGGTTTTTCAAACCCGCCGGAAAACTCTCAGCTTGATACATTTACCCCCTGCATTTAATTGATATGACAACACATAAACCCATTATAAATGATGTTGTGTACTGACAGAAAGTGGATGGGGAAATCAGAAAAAAATCTGGCAACTCGGAGAGAATCAAAGCAGAATTAAAAAAAATTGGCAGCAATTTGAAAAGTTTTTGCCGAAATTCGTGCAAATTTTGGGAAACAGAATCTCTGGTTCTCTCTACAACCCTAATTGTAATATATATTACATTGGTGCACTAGCCACACCTCACCGCCAGTAGTCCATTTAAAACAGCAAAATATAGAAACTTTAAAAAGTTTTTTAAGCAAACGGGACTTAAAACTGTTAAGGTCCACAACAAGTATAAAACGAAGATGCGGGTGTTATAATCTCTTTCTCATTCACCCTTTCTGCTGTTGCAAAGTGTATGTATTTGTTAATAAATATTCATAGCTATCTTTGAAGCCATACTACCGTTTTGAGATCAAAGACAAAAGAGACAAACAGGCGAAAAAAAAATAGCATCTACAATTCTAAATCTGTCCCATCTCGTGTGTCTTAGTGATTGCGGCAGATTGCTGGCACCGGAGACTGATTGTACCGCAAGGACTCTGAGAGCGGCTGATGTAAAACAGACACTGATTTCTTTCTTTTCCTTTGTACCATAATTCTATAAATAAAATATATTTTGGAAGATTCATCTGCATATTACTGGATGCAAAAAAATTTAGCACATTTTTAGAGCACGTTTGGACCTTGAAATCCACTTCTACTTCTCATCCAGAGAGTTTTGTGAGAGAGAAACAAGTGGTTTGTTCAGAGGGCAAAATAAGCAAAAATTTCAAAAACGTTCCGGGGAATATTCGCTGAATTTTATGCTTCCACATGGAATTTCTCCCAAAATGTTTGTTTCTCCCGAACTTCTCACCTATTACACCACAGAGCAGAATAATTTGGCACCTTTCTATTTTTAAGATCTAATTTCAATGCCAAAGCAAAATGCACAATTTTCATTTCATGATATGGTGAACTAAAAACCTCCGCCAAATGACCTGTTTCACCGGGAAATTTGATTCATGTGAAATTCCACCTCAACTTTACTCGTTGCAACGTTTTTGCCGCGAGACTGTTACGGCAACCAGTGCGGCATAAACACATAGAACAGGTAGACTGGGTCTTCACCTTTAGCAGCCGCCTTTCCCGTAGAGACTGAGTATGCTCACAGGTACTCGGATGCCCCCATGTCTTATGCCCAGAGTAGTACATCACAGGCAATGGTTCAGAATCCAGGTACAGGCAAGAGGTCAGGGTCACAGGCAATGGTTCAGAATCCAGGTACAGGCAAGAGGTCAGGGTCACAGGCAATGGTTCAGGATCCAGGGACAGGCAGAGGTCATACACAGGTAAATCAATCCAAGGTTGAAACACCAAACAATAGCACAGGAGCAAGCAGCAGTACTGGGACAGAACGCTATAACCGGCAGTGAGGCTCAGACCTCACTGCCTTAAATAGTACTAGGAACCACTCAGGACTAGGTATTTAGAGTAATCACAGGTTCTGCCTAGTGGCAGTATTGCAGGTGGCCAATAGGAATGCAGTGCTCAACTGCATAATACATACTAATGTGCCCTAACAGCCATAGGTAGCTGCTAGTAACTAAATAGCCATGATTGGCTAAATTTAATGCAACCTGCGCGCACACCCGACCAGCTGGCTAACAGCCGGGCGCATAGGGTCCCGATTGTCCCAGTTGTTGCCCAGGCAACCGGGACGACGAAGCTGGAAGTGACATTCTGGTCGTCATAGCGACGTCCGGGACGCCAGCAGGTAGGTGTGGAGAGACGTGGCGTTGCACGCGGCCGCCGCGACTACTAACAGAGACAAGCTGTGCCACTAAAGCTGTGGAACTGCAAGTTTAAGTATTTCTTGCCGGCCAGAGGGCGTTCCTGCTATTGTGGAACTACAAGTCACAGCATGTTCAGGCTTGTGTTTCCGCAATAGGCAGCAACCCAAAGGTTACCTACTTCTGCTGTAATAGACAATCTGTAGATTGCCTGCTTCTGTTGCAAGAGATAATATTCAGAAATGTCGTTTCCTTAAATCTGCCAACGCATGCCGCAATTTAGTTCCATTTGGCCACAGACTGCTACTTGTGTGGGTACAAAATAGCCGTGATGTCTGGCTGCGCACATTGCTAGCCATGGCGATAAGAATCTCTGCTCATTTTTGTGTGCACCTCTATGGAGTACGAGAAAAAAAATAACCGGAGAGTTCTGCCATAACATTGGCGCGATGAGTCTCTGTGGACGTTACTGAGACACCTTGGGCCAAATTAAATTTCCCCCAATGATTGTGATTTGCCTGTTTGGGCAATCATTGGCTGACCATAACTACTGAGTATCCTTTTCAAATGCTCGGACTGAGCCATCCAATTTGGTCACCCAAATGACCGAGCCAGCGGATGACCCTGTGTGTGGACAGCATTGAACCTTGAGATGCTCCGGAGCAGGTCAATCGTTATCATCGTTATCAGCTATTTATATAGTGCCACTAATTCCGCAGCGCTGTACAAGAAATCTGGTTTGAAGCTATCCCAGGTTTACACGTTCTGCATGAGAATATGTAGGGTTGGAGCAATGGAGTTCTGGATGGCATACGTTTAGCTAAGTGATATATTAAACTAACTTTCTGTAGAAAAAAAATTACATTTATTTTTGATTACAGAGATCCGTATTGTCCACTAAAAACTCTTCTACTGAGCTAAAGATCCGAAGAAATTTCTACCGTCAGAAGCATTTCACAAGTATCGTTCAAGTAATGTATAAAATCCACATCACAGGGAGATGGCAATGCAGTTATTTAGTTCTTCTACGGTTTAAATTATTGCACACTCTGAAAAATTATACTGCCACATCAATGTTGTAAAAGCTCTTCATCCTATAAAAACATTATAGAAAGCCAAAATTATACTTTAACTAGTGCACTTTTTACTATCTCGTATAAAAAAAAAAGAAGGATAAATAGAAATGATATTCTAGGGCGGATAATGCAGGTCCCGGCTCTGCCATTAGTCTGAGAACTACCAATTTACTTGTTCGCTTAAAATACAATTTAAGGTTTACATTTCGCTCACGCTGCCACAAACGGGAGACTAGTGTTTGTAAGTGCTACTTTCTCTATATCGTAGAGCAGTTTGGGTAACCCCTGGATGTGTCAAAAATCTTCCCAGTCAACTCTGGGCACCAGTGTACCAGTCTGTCGAGCTAGGTAGGCACTGACACTGTAACAAAACATAATATATCAACATTTAATTTTCCATTTGTAATTGACTTTACTGAGTAAGCACTGTGGACATTTCTCCAGACCTCAATGATGGCATCAATTGCATTGACAGCTTTGCTTAAGTCAATGGTGCCCATGAGGAGTGGGGGGGGGGGGGTTACCAGTTGCCCAGAATCTGTAGCTTAGGAGGCGGGAACAGCTTCTAGGCACCGCTGCCTCCTGACTGCATTATAAACTATAACACCGTCTGCAGTTCAAGATCCATTTTTGTGGGGATCTGCTATTGTTTTAATGACCTTTGGCTTCATCAAAATGGCTGCCATAATTGTTCTTACTTTTTGATCTAGTGTATGGTTCTTACTTATGTTTTGGCTCTAGTGTTTCTGTGAATGCAGTAAAATTAAGTTACTTGTAATATGCTGCAGTTACCTGCCTGCTCAGAGTGATATGGAGCACTTGGTGAGTAACTGTACACTAATTAAATATTTTTTTGTATTTAATTAGTTGTAAGGAGGGAGATTAGTATTAATTTTGTAGAGTGGTATTACTTTACAAGGTATTGCATTAATTACATTAAACTCATTTGGTAAGAGATTATATTATGTGGGGTTTTTTAATGTACAGCTGACTATATGCATCATTCTTGTTTTTCTTACATTATGTGTTTATCGTACATTATTACATTTATATACATTGTGTTTTTTATTATTATTATTATTATTATTACAAGTGATTTTTAAGCTTTTTTTCCAAAACCAATTATTTGTAAACTCCACTCTAGCGAGCTTGCGTTGCCCCTGCATGTGGTATACGCATTAGTAACTGAATAAGTACCCAGGCCCCAGGTTCCTCAGGAGTTTCAACATTGTCTCTGTGATGTTGAAGGCTTTGTTAAAGTGTAGCAAGATGACTAGGGGCCTGATTCATTAAGGATCTTAACTTAAGAAACTTCTTATTTCAGTCTCCTGTACAAAACCATGTTACAATACAAGGGGTGCAAATTAGTTTTCTGTTTTGTACATAAGTTAAATACTGACTGTTTTTTTCATGGAGCACACATATATCAACTTTCAATTTCAGTGTACAAATAAGCTATCAAGTATTTGTGTTCTACATGAAAAAACAGTCAGTATTTAACGTATGTGCAAAACAGAAAACTAATTTGAACCCCTTGCATTGTAACATGGTTTTGTCCAGGAGACTGAAATAAGAAGTTTCTCAAGTTAAGATCCTTAATGAATCAGGCCCCTGATGTGTATGAGTAGCTGACCGTATTGTTTTGAAAAAGACAATCATCATCATCAGTTATTTATATAGCGCCACTAATTCCGCAGCGCATTGGAGCTTACAGTCTAAATTCCCTAACACACACACACAGACACAGAGAGACTAGGGTCAATATGATAGCAGCCAATTAACCTACTAGTATGTTTTTGGGAGTGTGGGAGGAAACCGGAGCACCCGGAGGAAACCCACGCAAACACGGGGAGAACATACAAACTCCAAACAGATAAGGCCATGGTCGGGAATCGAACTCGTGACCCCAGTGCTGTGAGGCAGAAGTGCTAACCACTGAGCCACCGTGCTGTCAATGTAAATGTTGTCAATGTCTATGGGTTTAATTTATGTATTAATGTGATATCTGTATGTATTTTTATGTCTGACATATTAATATACACTCATGGTTGGGAGTGTTGATGTTGTCAAAGAAGCTGGTGGAGCGAACCTATCAAAGACTCTGCACCAGGGCCCAGCGATCTTCAGTTACTCCACTAGTCCGAAGTTCTTCTAACTTCTAATATCTAGTTATCAGTTTAACCGTACTGGGCCTGATTCATCAATCATACTGAGCGCAACCGGCGTTTAGTATTAAACGCATGTATTTTGGCTTTGCACGCTCCCGAATTCATCAAAGCACGGATCTCAAGATACGTGCGCTGTTGGATGCAGGTGTAGATCTAATGTGCTCTACTATATAGGACACTGAAGGGTGCCTATATAGTATACCTATGTGGAATCTAAAATCTAAAAAATTATTTTTCAAAAAAACGAATTAAAAACATTTATTAGGATGTTGTTAATGTCTACTGAACATAAAATACACTTTTACAGTTGCTCCTGTTTGCAAACACATGTTATAGCATGCACACGAGACTGTCATCACTAGTGATCAGGACTTAGACTAGCCCTGTAGCTGGAGCAAGAGATACGGCAGAAAAACAAGTAACTGTGAGAAGCCCAGAGATTGCTTTGGACATGGTTGTGTACGTTTGATTTTGGCACGCCCTTACTGCATATTGACCAGGGCAACTATGCCCCTTCTCCACCCCATTCACTCCCCGAAATCGTACGCTGAAATAAGTGCTTTTTGCGTTCAAAGACGTAGTGGACATCATTATTATCACCATTTATTTATATAGCGCCACTAATTCTGCAGCGCTGTACAGAGAACTCACTCACATCAGTCCCTGCCCCATTGGAGCTTACAGTCTAAATTCCTTAACATACACAGACACACACAGACCGAGATAGACTCGGGTCAATTTGTTAGCAGCCAATTAACCTACAAGTATGTTTTTGGAGTGTGGGAGTAAACTGGAGCACCCGGAGGAAACCCATGCAAACATGGGGAGAACATACAAACTCCACACAGATAAGGCCATGGTCGGGAATTGAACTCATGACCCCAGTGCTGTAAGGCAGAAGTAACCACTGAGCCACCATGCTGCGGACATTGTCGGATGCGTCTCCCGGTCCCCCCTACATTATGAGAAATAAGCCATTGTAGCACTTAATGGGCCAGTAGTGTTTATTCTATTGATGTGTATTAAACATGTGATAACAATATAATTTTTGGGGAGAACTCTGGGGGAGGAGTTGTGAGAACCCTCAACTCCGATCCTTCACTTTCCTCATGTCCAGGGCTATGACCAACTTCTTTTCTCATAAGCTCTCGGTACTTAGAAGTCTTTTCTTCCCACTCATAATTTGCCTGGAGCAAGGCTTTTATCTAGACTTTTAGCCAAGAGGCACCTGATGAAATATTCATCGGCAGAAATTGTGCCATGGGTGGTTTCCCCCATTTGTCCAGTTTCATGTCATTAAAATAAGGTTGAGCTGAGCGAAAATAGATTTTGACACAGAAGTGCGTCTTTCTCTGAAAACTTTGTGTAATAGGCAATTAACCCTTTTCATATGTAGAAATTTAAATATGGAATATTACAGAATACAAGGGATTTTTTTTTTTGTGCTGCAATTTCCCTTTTCCTATGGACTCCAGCATTGTTCCAACTTCCACAAGAGAATCAAATTATTATCTTAGGTGATAGAAGATGATCTAAAAATTCCGAAGGGGGCTTTATCCGAAGACAAGAAGACCTAGAGCAAGAGAATAAACCTTTTGAAGCATTCATTTTTTTATTTTATTAGAGAATAAGAATATTCAGTGATTCTAATGTAGAATACGACTTTCAATGCCTACCTCTGATACAAAGAAGATTCCAGCTTTTCAACTTTCAAAAGACAGGGACAAGATTCAATCAATAGAAATGGCATATTATCAATGTACATCTATCTGTTATCTTTGCAAGAAAACCAGGCTGAATATTATTTCACTAGCCCCTCAACTACAGAAACTGTCTAAAATTCACCATCATCTATCTATCCATACAGGATCAGTGGCTTAAAGTTTAACTTTTACTCGGAAACAGAATAACATCAGTAAAGCTGCTAAATATCCCAACTTTTCAGGGACACCCCCCCCCCCCCCCCAAGACTTAAAGATTTGCCCAATAACATTTTTCAATTTCCATTACGCTAGATATCATTCTTACTATCTATTTTCTATGTTATTTTGTAACATAATGATTATTGATATCTACCCTCCACCATGTACCCCTGACTTTTTTACCCCATTTTTTTACCCCCTCTCCCCATACTTTTAAACCTTAAATAAAAACAATTGATGTCAAGTAATTATTGAAGTGAAGTATTTTACAATGCAAAAAAGTATTTAGTTTGCAGTAGTGTAGGAGATTGGGCATCAAACAATATTTTTCATGGGATGCCTTATGCTGGGTAAACACCTATGCAATCTAGCTTCAGATCCAATTTCTGTAAGAATTGAAAGTCTCAATGAGTATGCCCATTTATGCGTACACACCTACACAATTTACCTCTCATCACCATTTGCTGAAAAGATTGTGACTTTCCCCAGCAACCCACCAGATACTGGTTACCCAAGTATTTCCCCCCTTCCACACTCCAGATACTGGTTACCCAAGTAGCTCCTCTCAGCCACTCACCAGATACTGGTTACCCAAGTAGCTCCTCTCAGCCACTCACCAGATACTGGTTGCCCAAGTAGCTCCCCCCCAGCCACTCACCAGATACTGGTTGCCCAAGTAGCTCCCCCCAGCCACTCACCAGATACTGGTTACCCAAGTAGCTCCTCTCAGCCACTCACCAGATACTGGTTGCCCAAGTAGCTCCCCCCAGCCACTCACCAGATACTGGTTGCCCAAGTAGCTCCCCCCAGCCACTCACCAGATACTGGTTACCCAAGTAGTTTTCCCCCAGCCACTCACCAGATACTGGTTACCAAAGTATTTCCCCCCTTTCACCCTCCAGATACTGGTTACAGAAGTCTTTCCCCCCAGCCACCCCTTATATACTGGTTACCCAAGTATTTTTCCGCAGTCACCCACCAGTTACCAGTTACTCAAGTATTTCCCCCCTTCCACCCTCTAGATACTGGTTACAAAAGTCTTTACCCCGTCCACCCACTAGATACTATTTACCCAAGTATTCCCCCCCCCCCCCAGTCACCCACAAGTTACTGGTTGTCGAAGTATTTCCACTCAGGCTCCCACCATTAAAGAGTTACATCAGAGTACATAATACAATGTTATAGAAAGGCTGATTTTATACTCAATGCCGGCTGATAGTGATGACTGACACGTATGTATGTGTGTGTGCCACTAGCTAGCACAGAGCATGTGTATGCGTCATGTACATTGTATGTACATGACGCATTGAAAGGATCTTTATGTATTTACGGTAAAAAAAGATTTAATTTTTTTTTACAATCCATCATTTTATTAATGTTAAGAGTTGTTTCATTTATTGTATAATAAAACATTTATGTTTCTGGTATGACCTTTTATTGCACATACGCATGTGCGTACACTGTAGTCCGTTCTCTCTGTGTTCGTACGGCATGTAACATTGAGGCAGAGAGTACTTCAAATCGTATTAGTTTCGCTCAGTTCCGTGCGCTATTTTAACATGCAACTTGCGCGCAATATGTAGACGTTACATGTAATTCTGTAACTGGGCTTGTCTATGTGTATTTGGAAGGATTCTAGACTGGTTCCGTACGACCTTATATAAATCCTTCCCCATTTAGCTGGCTGTACGGCAGATTATCACTGGAGGTATCGCATTGTCACCTCTTCCTCCTCCTCACTTACAGACCAGACAAGATCCTGACTACATGACATTCCACATGACATTAACGACCCCGGTTTTAGATACGATTTCTATAAATGCAGGAGCCAAGCGGGATGGATGATAAAGCCGGTCTGGTTTTTGTCTTTTTTTTTTCTTTTTAACATCCAGATTTCTTTTCGTAAGTGGATATGGAGGCAGCGTCCTCTTCTCTTTGAAACCTAACATTGGAAATTGCTGTCAGTGGCTTGAGATGGTGACATTACTGGGGTAACCTGCTTTGCATAGTGTGAATTCTTCCACCAGCTGCATCCTCCCTGACAGGGTCTAATTAGTGTTTCCACCCTAATTTTTATATTGCCTATAAGAGCCAGGAACAGCCTCGAAATTTCACTAAGCTCTCGTTAACCCTTTTGGTTCCAGAGGACAATCTCAAATAACCTGTCACACATCCATCACTGTCAATATTATAAAGCCACATATATAATTCTCTTCTCTGCTTTTACTTCTTTTTCTTCTTCTTCTTTTGTTATTATTATATATTATACTTAGTAGTAGTAGTATTACTTTCATAAGTAAATAAAGCAACTATGATAACATTTATAAGAGTTGTTACTTGGGTAAAAAAATTATGAATTTGATTTATTTGTTTATTAACATTTATTTATATAGTGCCAACGCATTCCGTAGCGCTTTGCAATTGGGAACAGAGTAATAAAACAATACTGGGTAATACAGACAGACAGAGAAGTAAGAGAACCCTGCCCACAAGCTTACAATCTATAGGACAATGGGAGTCTGATACATGAGGGTAAGTGCTACATATTTCATATTGGTTCAGCCAGATTGCAAAGGTAAAAAGTGCTTAGTGGGCCGTAAGAAACAGTCATACAGCAATGTTGGGCAGGGGTTAGACCAGTGTTTCTCAACTCCAGTCCTCAGGACCCCCTAGCAGTACATGTTTTCCATATCTCCTTGCTGGGCCACAGGTGTATTCATTACTGACTGACACAGTGTAGCAGGTGGTATAATTATTTCACTGGTCACCTGTTAATCCTGCACTGTTAGTGGGTCCTGAGGACTGGAGGTGAGAAACACTGGGTTAGAGGGTTGTTTGAGTATTAAAAGTGAGTACATATAAGTTTTGTATGAACTGTGTAGAGGGGTAGATCAGATTATGGGGGTTAAGAATGTGGTTTAAGAATTTGACAAGCTGCCTGAAGAGATGAGGTTTCAGGAACACTTGGATATCTTTGCGACGAAACGGGGGGCTACTGGACTGCTACTTGTGAGCTTAACCAAGATTCCTGTTAACGCAGCCAATCCATTCACTAGAAACCAGAGGTATCCAGGACAGGTATTGGTTGTTAGACGGAAGAGGCTGCTGGCTTCGGCGTTCAAAGACTTGGGAGCTTGTGTTAGTACTAAATCCAATCAATGTGTTCTTGCTATAGTGTAGTAGCAGAACTGTGTCTTCAATGTTAAGTCTGCTCCTGACCATCTTTAGAAAAGACGATGCAGGCTTGTTACATTCCTTTAAATGGGTTGAAAACCCCAGGGATGATTGCCCTGAGAACTTGGTCGTAGCAGGGCATAACTGGCCATAGAGGGTATCCCAAAGTAGGATGAGAACTGATTGAAAAAGACTCACATCCGATCCAGATATGTCATTTTTAGCCAAGGCACTTGCCCTCGGCCAATCATGATAAATATTGAAGGGCAGCTTGCTGTTTAAATCACTTCTAGACCATCAGATGACAGTTTTGTGCCTTTGTTATGGATGCTAAAACTTCTTTTTGCCTTTGCCAATAGTAACATCACATCAATGCAAACCGGGAAAACGCAATCAAAATCCAAAACTATCTGAGCCACTTGACTCATCTGTATTATACGCCATATTGTTGGTTAATAGGCTGCATTATTTGTAGTAATATATAAAAGCAATGGACTTTGGATAAACGATAAATAGATAATAAATGAGGATTTGAGATTTGCATTGACCACTATTTTAAAAAGTGTTAATACATCCCACAAACCGCAGAAATGAATCTTCTCTCCCATTCCAAAATCAATCTTTTAAATATAGCTTATGACTACGCCATGCATTCTGGATAAGTTGGGTGTCTTCCAAGACTTGGCCATGCGATAGCACATCGTGGAAGTTCTATCATTATTAGATGACCTTCCATTTGGATCTCTGTCAAAACGTCTTAATGTAACAAGAAACTGTGTCCCGTGAAGGACTCTTTACAGACATCTCACATAGTTCAGCCTTAATGATTATAAGCATATAATTCACAAGTCGTGTAAATAATATTTGATTAACTCCTGCAAAATAATATCTGCAGAAACATTGCATTTTGATGTCATTGCTTATAATTGGTTAGTTTTGATGTCCGTTCTGATGTTGCCACTTTTGTGTTCATTGGGAAAACTATATTATAAGTAATTATGCAACCTTTCTTTCGATTATTATGGATATAAGAGGTCGTCTCGGATTTCTATAACCTGTATAAAAGTCCTCTGGATACAACCTGTCGCTTTTAAATGATAGCAGAACTCCTCTCTGATTTCTAATATTCACATAATTTACAGACGTGATTGTTATGTCAAATGTTAAAATTATAATTATAGCAGGTCTTAAATGATCAAACAGAGTCAGGAAGATACAGGACAGCACAGAATAGATTAATATTTTGTGCTTACATTGAAATCCATAATGGAGGGAGTATTGGGCTAGAGAGGCACCTCTAGGGTCCCCATGTGCGTTCCATCAGTCTTGTTTTAGCACCGCATTAGAATACTGAGATTTACTTAGTTCCTTGATGAAAAATTGAAGAGAAAGTGACACAAAGAGATTTGAATATTTCCCACAAAACCATAAACAATTGTTGTATCTAGAGGAAGAGCTTCTTTACCTTTTATCACTGTGAAATGTGGAAGGCTCAGAGTATAGTGCACTGACGTGTAAACCTTCATAGGTACAAGTGATTAGCTTGCAGTGTCTTTGTTAATGGAAATGCTCTTCATGGATTGAAACAAAGAAACATCTCTGTTGATCTTATTGATAATGTAAATGTGTAGCTTTAAAGCTTCGTAATATGTAGATGCTATATAAATAACTGTTAATAAATAATTATTGCCATAGACACATATAGCAAAACTGTCCTGATAATGATATACATGTTTCTGTGGTAACCTTAGATATCTTAGAAAACAAAGAAATACTGTATCATAATAAGATTAACGTTATGATACAAGCAAACAGCACTAATTTTGAGTTAGGGTTTCCATTAGTAGAGACCAGGGTTATCTTGTGGAAGAACGGGACAAATTACTACCAAGTTTTAACTATACCAAGATCAGTAAACCTAGATGGAAAGTTACACAGTTCATTGTCCCAAATTTTACTCTCTTCAGGAAATCACTTTTTAACCTTTATAATGCTAAAAATGTCAGACAAGGCGTGAAATATGGACTGTAAATGGCTTTTACTGTAATATAAAGGACAAAAATTAATGGTGATTAATGACTCTTAGCACTTGTTGCACTGAGCACTTCAATGTCTGTGTGAGAATTTGACTTTTTCCCTCTCCAGTAACGCCACCCAAAGACAATATATGGGGTTAAAGCAATAAATATAAGAGCGTTTATGATGTCCTATCAGGCAGAGTCCGTCATGTAGGTCACCTTAATGACGGTGATCCGTCAAGTTTATATGTAGAGGAGACGAGCCAACCAGACCAGGCTGTTACCAGTTTCATGAGCTATTTTGCATCGTCTGCACAAATCTGTGGTATAAACGGTGGTTTGAGACAGAACTAATAGGAATGCTGGGAATCCACATGATCACTTTATAAAATAAAAATTTATGGATATGCGAAATGATGTATTTGAAGAGGAAACAATTTCCAATTAGACTGTAAGCCCTTTGGTTCATGTTTTTTTTTTTTTACTTTGGTGAACAACTAATCTCTTATATTTTAAAATAAATTTCAGTTTATACCTCTCCGTCACAATTTTTACCCCCCAAAATGGTGTGCTCCCCCAATAACCTCACGCCCTAGGCATCAACCTAGACAGCCTATTGATTAATCAGGCCCTGCAGAAAGCAGTTCTCTATGTATGCTAATTTGCATTTTTCTTTTTTTCTTAATGTTTTTATCTATTTATTGCTTGTCAAGCATCAAATAAACAGGTACAATTTCACTCAATCTTATTTACACTTGTCTTTGATTTAACAGCTGGGTGAGAAGTGTAACAGAAAATATATATATTTATGGCAGTTGTGGGGTGTAGAAGTCAGATGCCAGGAGTCTTGTGGAACTTTGGTGCTGAATGTTTGTGTGCAAACCCGAAAAATATTTTGCCAAAAGGATACTATATGCGACCTGCCGTGTTTTTAAATGCAAAAATACAACAACTAAAAGCAAACAAATCCCCAGTCCCAATTAGTACTTTGACACAGAAAATATGCCCATACGAAAATACAATATAATATAATACAATACAATACCAAGTGCTATGCCAACTTTGTGAAATTGTGGGTCTAACCGAATCACCAAGTGTTGAATAGAATGAGAATGTTACATCATTGTTCTACTACTTCCACTTTAGAACCATTCCTTTCATTAGTTTTTACTTTTCTTTTTTTTTAATATTATATTGTTTTTTTGTTTGGTTTAGTCTTATTTGTGTGGTCAGTTAATGTGAGATACTTTCCTGTCTACTGTTTTCTTAGTAGCATTCCTGCCCGATTTCAGTCATCTTATGGTTTGCAAACCTAAAGAATCTTTTGATTAGAGTTTCAGCCCAAGAAAGTGTTGCTCCTCCTGTTGAATCACATCTGACTTCTCCTCCTGAACCTAAATCGAACCTTCCCAACAGATCCTGAGGTGACCACTGAACCTTCAAAATTTTCAGAGACCATTACAAATTGTATTTCAAATTGTGAACACAATTGTCTGGGTCAGAAAAGCAACATATGTTGATCATTATTTCACTTCTTCAAGAAAATCCTCAGTCCTGGGATTCCAGTTTCTAGAGTTTTCCGTCCATACATTTTTTGAGACCTTGGGTTTTCCTTACAATAACTCGGACAGGTCCCCACTGCAAAGGCTAGCCTTCGCTCTGTTGGAGAGGGTTCGAGAGCTGTGCAGAGCTTGGCCATTGGGCTGCTGAATCTGAATGGAATGATCCTATCCTTCATAATTAGCCTCAAGTGAGATTTTCTAAACTTTTAAAAGAATGTTATACTATCCTATTCTGGATACTTTGGAACATACAATCCAACTAGCCATTAAAACTGTCCATAAACTTGCACAGGGAAGTTTGAATGAAGCATTTGCTCTACAAGGCCATCCTTGCAGGAGAAGTCAGATCATTGAAAACTAGGCCCATGGCTTTACAGTGATAGAAAATATCATTTGATTCAAGTCTGCCTTAAGAAATTGGGAAAGAGACCAGTGTCTAATATATATATATATATATATATATATATATATATATATATATTATAAATGCATATGATGTTATGTTACATATCACACATAACATATTGAGTTTTAAGAGTTTTTTCATGCCACTGTAATCAAGGGATTAAACATTGTCTTGTTGCTTCCGCGTGGCATCCAACTAAAACAGGTACATGGTTCTCGTTGACACTCTGTTAGAGAAGATAAGATTATCTCTGTAATATTTAGCCACAAGAGCAGTTCCTTCTCTGCTTATTTTCAATAAGTCATCAATATCAGACTCTCTAAGAAGAGAGACTATCTTTATATATGCATATTTATTAAGAGAGAGAGAGTGGTGGAAGTGGGGGTATACGGGGTATGTCGTACCGCCACTTTTCCTACTGCTTTGATTATAGCACATTTGATATCACATTCCATTAATTTTCCATACAGCCACTTCTAAATTTCCAATTCGACAACTGAATATAATATATTGTTCAGCGTTACACTGACAACACACTGCAGCTCCATTATATAATAGTTACCTCCCCTCCCAATTACAGATGGCACAAGCCTCTCCCACATCTTTAGGACGTTGTCTAAATGGCATGTGATACAGGTGAAAAATCTGAGACAGCAGTCACTTAAGCTGCTGTGACATCTCCGGCCCAGCCCCTCTCTCTTTGTAAGATGAACATATTTACACTTCCCCTAGTTATATCATCCATGTAGCTCCACTCAGTAACATACAACCTATGCTTTATTAATGCTGAATACTAGAAAGACTTGCTATTAAGTGCAGTATTTTTATTATCATGTGAAGTTTATTAATAGTAGCGAAATGCTATATTTTTATTCATGTTCTTTGTTTTTCCTGATTACCAGTACATTTACTGACATCTGACAGCCATGACATTGGAAAACTAACAGGCTAAAAACAAGTTTTAGATACTCCTACAAGCTACCGCACAACCGACCCCCAAACCTTCTGTGGCTTTCTCCCTCATCTTTGCTGCCTTGATCTTGGGCTAATGCTACTAATGATAATGATATGTTGGCTGTATGCATTTGGGTCATAGAAGCATGAGAGATAATAATGCTAGTAGCCCGGTAATCTGCAAAATGTCCACATGTTACCCTTAATCGCAGTAATAAGTTAAGACAATACAATTTTAACAAAGAGACACCTATGTGTAATAACATATCAGCAGACATTTTACATTATAACAAACTAATCTGACAATAAAGCAGGAAGGAGCCAAGGGCCACGGGTGAAGGCTCGGAGTTAAAATAAAATAGTTTAAAAAAGTTTTTTGTTTTTTTTTAAGTAATAAGGGTAATTAAAGAAAAAGCCAAGGGAAATTTGTAAATAAAGTAAACATATAAAAATCACTTTCTTACTCTAGATATATAAAACTTTGCTACTACAAAATTTTAGGCCATGCGCTCATGGTCATTTTTAATGACACCTTTATTTCCACCTGCTGAGCCTTCTCTTGCGGACCCCCAGTTAGGTGCTCCTGATCTTATTATAATATGTCATGTAATCTCCTCTGCACTATGCACTCCCTCCTCTTTGTGGCCCCTTTGAACGCTCCTTTGGCCCTTCAGATATTTTACATTTGCCCCTCACTGGCTTAGAGCAGTGTTTACCAAACTCAGTTCTTAGATAGCCCCCTGCCCCCCAGCCCAGCCTGCCCCTGCTGTCAGGGGTATCTGCCCCCCTTCCCCCGGGCCAGTCCCATACAGGGCTACCTTGGGCTGGGTCACTGGCGCTCCTGCATTTTTCCTTTAAAATGTTCTTAATAGGCTGCTCATTCGAGTCTTGCCCCCCAGGCTAAATTTTGACAGCCCTCCCCTGCCTAACAGTGCAGGTTTTCCCATATCGCCTGGCTGGAGCACAGGTGTGATCATTACTGACTGATACATTGTAACAGATCCACAGGTGGTGCTAATTATAATGTGTCAGTCAGTAATGATTACACCTGTGCTCAAGTAAGGAGATATGGAAAACATGCAGTGTTAGGGGTACCTGAGGGCTGAGTTTGGGTAACACTGGCAGTGATAGGAAAAAGTCTATTTTCCAGATTTAACTCCCTCTCCTTCTATTCCAATATCATTATTTTTTTTATTTGTTTTTTATCCTTTTTTATTTTTATTTTTTTTAACCAGAATAATAAGTTACTCCAAAAGCTCCTAAATACCAAAAGTAATGTTTTCAGTTGTCATTGAAAAGCTTAGTAAGATTAATGTTTGTCCTTTCGCAGTGGCGTGGCGCTGGGATTTGGGTTTACACAAGTTGGTTTATTGAAGGTGAACCCTTTTCTGTCTGCATTCCAGGACGGAGGAGAAGAAAGATTGGGATTAGAGCCAGAATTAGATGATCTGATGCAGTCTGTCAACAAACCCTCAGGTAACCATGTCATAATTTATAAATCCGACCAACAATAGGACAGTAATTAAGGGTACGAGTTACCCTTCCCAGCATGGAGCCTTTTTAAGTAAACCAAGATCTTCTAAGCCCCAAGAAGTGACTCTAGGATTCAAAACAAAGACGTAAATGATACGGGATAGTGCTCAGGAAGTCGTGGTCACGGGATCGGCTTCTGTTTGGACTTGCAGACCTCGCTCCGTGGTTTTACTGGGACATTGCGCTGACAGGAGACCGAGGAAAACATCAAATTCTCAAAGCCCAGACTTGTAGGAGGGGTGTGGGGAGATCAGGAGGTTTTCATTTTGTCCTCTGAAGGGATTTTGTTTATACTTAATAGACAAAACTGAACCTGTTCTGCTTGATAAGAGAAAAATTAAAAATAGGGTCGTGGAAAATTAATACAACCTCGGTGTTTGGAGGAAAAAATATGTCCGACATAAACAGACGTTTCACTTTCCGGGTTTGTTCCTTAAATAACCACTATTTGCAAAATTCAAGTTGATTCATACAAAATAGCTAATCGCAACGTAACAGAAGTATATATGTAAAAGTTTCCAAACGTTGACAGAACTTGAGATGAAAAAAAAAAAAAATGTTCATAGCTTATTGCAGAGGTAAGCACCCGTGGGCAGCGATCCCAATGTGGGGTCCAAAAATGTGTTAATGCAATAAATTATATTCTATTAGGGACTGCTGTCTTGGGGGTCTCAGAACAATGACACACTGGCACTTGGGGTACCAGCTATGAAAATGGGGGGACCACCGGTATATTTAGTACACCATCTCTGCTAGAGAACTTTTATACAACCGTGAGAAGGGTCTGGTATATTTGTCCTCTCACCAAAAACATGGAAATTGTCTATAAAACAATAGACAACGCACAGTCCAGGTACATTTTCAAAAACGTATTTTTCTGACATGGTGATGAAGGGGTTACACACTACATTTTGGAGAAGAATCAGATCCCAAAATCAGTAATATAACTAAATAGCAATCCGATAGGTTTGTGTGTGCAGACTTCCCCGCATTATAACATACAGTTGGAGTAGATTTTAGTGCACATTTGGTGGTGCACCACTGTGCAGATTTCACATCTACACCCATTAAGTTTAATGGAACAAGTTTGGTAAGTATCTTTCTAATTGGTACTAACTGATAAGCTAGCGGAGCAAAATGCTTCACTGAGGACTTCTCCATCTGTAAAGTTAACGATGGGCTTGTGGTGGTTGTACTGTGCTCACTCCGATAAATCAGAACCTCTAGGAAGAGTAGACCACGAAGGCCGGCCGCTTACCTGTTGGTCACTGAAACTGTGGTGTACTGGGAGTACCACTGTTTAATAGACAGACAAGCTAAGGATTACTATGCTGTACGGTTTCAGAATAAGTATATGCAGTAATATGTCTATCAATGTTTTTTTCCCCTTCATTTACTGTTATGTATTGTAATGAAGACTACCCTAAAAATAATTGATGATTTAAGTCCTGGTTTGTTAAGTACATACAGGTAAGACAGCAATCAGATAAGGGAAAGAGCATTTTACTTTTGCAAAACTACAAGAAACACATTCCACAAGTAGATTATGTTGTATCCCCGACACCTCTGTGAGATCTATTGGCAGATACCACGTTTTAACCCCAAAGCCTAAACATCTGTCAAACATTAGGGAATGAACCAAAAACGTTTCTGTGTATGAGTACAATATATTATTATTGTATTATTATTATTATTATTGTTGTATAATACACCATCTCCTTTGACGCTGTACAGAGAAATTTGACAAATGTTATGACAATTAAAATAAATGAAATATCATTTATTGCACAGTAAGGGGATTAATCGAATCATTTGTCAATGTGCTTCACTGCAGAACCTGTCTGTGAATTCTTTTAAAACTCACCTCAGTCTGGATCACTAGATCATATGAAAAAAGTGAGCAATTCAAGTGTGCTTTATTATATATATATATATATATATATATATATATATATTTATATTTATCATCATCATCACCATTTATTTATATATCGCCACTGATTCCGCAGCGCTGTACAGAGAACTCATTCACATCAGTCCCTGCCCCATTGGAGCTTACAGTCTAAATTCCCTAACATCATACACACAGACAGATAGATAGAGAGAGACTAGGGTCAATTTTGATAGCAGCCAATTAACCTACCAGTATATTTTTGTAGTGTGGGAGGAAAGCGGAGCACCCGGAGGAAACCCACGCAAACACGGGGAGAAAAGGCCATGGTTGGGAATTGAACTCATGACCCCAGTGCTGTGAGGCAGAAGTGCTAAACACTGAGCCACCGTGCTGCCTATATATATATATATATATATATATATATATATATATATATATTAGGAGAAGGTGACTGTAAGAATCAAGAATGCTATAAAATTCACTTGCTAAATATCAATTAAAATATCCAATCTCACAAGTAGATAGGTTATAAATAACTTTACCGTGTGCTTATTACTCCACTGCATTGCAATAAAAAGTTACCGACTATAACTTGAAAATATTTGCTTGGGGGGGGGGAGATTTACAATTTTTCTTGCATTCACTTATAATTAGACAGCAGTACAAAGGAGAGAATGTCTTTAAATAATAATACAAAAAAAATAAAATATACCGTATATATCTATATCTGTCCATCTCCCAGCCTACATACGATTTGCATAATTCCAGATACCGTAGCGGTGCCTACTGAGCTACTCAGTAATATTTTACGCTGGAAGAGATTGCAGAGAGCTGCAGACAATAACAGACAAGGAACAAATAAAGTATATTTCTTTCCTGGAGAGAACCATCCGCAGACTAAGGGTCACTTGCCTGCGAGACGCGCACTGTAATTATTTCCAGCTCTGCTCAGCTGGGGTTATCCAGAGGCTGGCTAACTAGGGAGGGAATAGCCGACATCTCACGGCCTTTGTCTCTGGGGCTCTCGTGGCTGGAGATTTACATTGTTAGGATGGCCAGGGACCTTTGGGCAGAGAAAATGATCTTTTCGTTAGATGACTTGCTACACGGTTCCTACGGGGAATGGACTGAACTTCACAGTAGCCACAAACAAATAATTAATTGAATTAATGAACTCTCATTAGGGTTCAATGCAATTGACCAAAAGAGCCACGGATTTCCTTCTGGGACTTGGTAGAAAGATATTTTTCTCTAGGCTATTACAGAAGAAGTGTGAATGGATAACGGGAAGACTGTGCACGTTTGCATATACTAATTAACTATATACTTTCAAAACTTATATACACTCATACTGTACAATATATATTTTATTTATATTTAATGACTCTAAATAATAAAGCAGAACTTAATATTCCCCATGTTTGCGTGGGTTTCCTCCGGGTGCTCCGGTTTCCTCCCCACACTCTAAAAACATACTGGTAGGTTAATTGGCTGCTAAGAAATTGACCATAGTCTGTGTCTGTCTGTGTGTCTGTCTGTGTGTCTGTCTGTGTGTCTGTCTGTGTGTGTGCGTTAGGGAATTTAGACTGTAAGCCCCAATGGGGCAGGGACTGAGGTGAGTGAGTTTTCTCTTCAGCGCTGCGGAATTAGTGGCGCTATATAAATAAGTGGTGATGATGATGATGATGATGTCTTGGGCACCTTGGTGAGTGCTACTGAGGTTGGTGAGAATAGACGGAGGGAATCTGGCCACCTCCAGAATATTTGTCCACTCAGCGAGGGCCGTTATGACCGGCAACAACTTTCATTAATCTAATTTACACTAAACTGACAACAGTGAACATCTGCGTTTTGTCCCCATGTTAATAAGTGACATTAAGTACAAGATTTCAGAGTGCTTAAAGTGTTGTACAGTTACTTTCTCCACCTCCAGAGGATGTTATGGCCTTGTACGTGCTTCCCTGCAAAGTTTACTTAGTAAACCACTCCCTTCTGTGCTTTGCAACCTTGCGTTTATATAATCAGGTGGATGTGTTGTATTTTTACTGTCATGAAATACTACACCGCTCCCCTGTACTCTCTGCACTATGTCGGGCAGCAGCTTTGTATCCCAGGATGATGGAAATAAATGACTGATGATTATATAAGACATTGGGAAAAGGACAGAAGGAAGCCAGAAATATACTCTGTAAAAGTTGCAGGATGATGGACAATAAATTAAAGTTGCCTGGAAATCCTCCTTATTAGTTTACATGAAAACACATTAGTTATTAATATAATATTTTTTTTAAATTAAAACAAACTCAGCATGAAATAGTCCTGTTGAGATCTGAACTGAAGTATTGACCAGTAGAGACGGGAGAGTGGGAATCTGCGGAGGGTAAGTGCCCTTATTGTTGCCAGTCTTTGTGTTTCCTATGGGTCATTTATCATCCTGATATCTGAACAATGATATAAATCTGCCCTGCACAGGACAGTGAACACAATCATTGCTCTCACAGTGGGGTCTGTCCCGTCACTCAGCACAGCAGGACGTCGGTTAATAATTCCAGGACAGTTGGGAGATACGACCCACCCGCGGGTGCTCCTACAATGCCGCTCGTACCAGCGCCAGGTGCGCGTGACATTAAAGGTTGTGGTTTCTATGGGAGCGAATTGGAGGTCGGGGGAAGCTCAGCAATTTAGAAGTGCTGGGTATGTCCCAGTGTGACACGATCGGGCGATCATGGCTTGCTCCCATGATCAACCACTGCAAAGCTCGCACCCCATCCCGATTCCCAAAATATCAAAGTTGCGAGGTAGATAGACTTATTGGCACCTTCATGAAAACTGGGCAAAGTCCTACAAAATATCTGGTTTGTACGTTCCACCCTTTATATTTACTACAGACAAATACTAAGGGGAAATAAAGGGTTACATCTTCCTAAGAGAAAAGAGAAATCAGGGAAATGGCAGCTTCCAGCCTCCTGAACATTCTGTTGTTTTTAATGCAAATCAATACAACTACTTTTCACTCCAACCTTCTACTCTCTGGACGGTACAGACAGGTCCCATAAATGTCTCATAAATAAAGGTGCGAAGTGCTATATTGTGTCCTCATTGTAGCAGGGTCCTTTTAATGGATATAAATACATGTTGGACACGGATCTATACCATTAATTTTTCATATATTTTATGTCTGCTGCTATGTGCAGAGTTTAAGCGATAAGTTATCATTTTATTGGTAACACAGGCAGAAATATAACAACCTGTGATTATTTTATGTACGTTACTAGCAAAAGGCCTTATTATACGACTAATAGCTTTGTATATATATATATATATATATATATATATATAGTGCTTTTTTTGAAAAAAAAAAGGTGCCGGAACTCACATCTTGTTCATCTTTTATGAAAAAAACCAATATATATATATATATATATATATATATGTTCTTAACATAAGTTTACTCCCTTCCTTGCCCCTCACAGAGGCGAACGTAGGATTTAGATGGGGGGGTTTCCGCCCCTCCGGGAAAAATACAATACAGCACTTCCGCGGACGCTTCTTTGACAGCGCCGCGGCTGCTGTGGAGTACCGTTGGTTCCCGAAGGGGAGATCCCCCCTGCGTGCGCCCCTGCCTCACACACTTGACAATTGTAAAATAAAGATAATAACTTTCACTTCCTCCTGGCTGGCTGGCTAGTAAGGCTGCAGTCCAGATGTACTGATGTCTAAAGCAGAACGCTGTCCAGTCTTCACTGCTGCCCAGGTGCAAACGCAGGATATCTAGGGGGAGGCCCCAAATGTTAGATTTAATAATACAAAACAAAACAACTGGACATCACTCACCTGTTACACACTGACATGTCCCTGCTGCCTACCAACTGTTCTCACATGTGCCCACTATCTATTCTCACCCCTATTCTGCCCCCTCTCTTTCTGCCCCCCTTCTTTTTCTGTAGCCCTCTCTCATACTTGCCAACTCTCGGAAACAAGTTTCCGGGAGAGGGGGCGTGACTGGAGGGCAGGAGGGGGCGGGACGCGGCCAAACGTGTCATTTTGGTCCTGCCCCCCGCGAAAACATAATTTATGTCGCGGGGGGCGGGGCCAAAATGACACGATTGGCCTCGTCCCGCCCTCCAAAATGGCGTCAATCACCGAGAATCGCGTCATTTGATGCGATTCTCTGTGAAATCCAGGATGCGGGAGAAATGCCAACGAGCCCGGGAGCCCGGGAGACTGAACCGAATTTCGGGAGTCTCCCGGATATTCCGGGAGAGTTGGCAAGTATGCCCTCTCTTTCTGCCCCCTCCTTTTTCTGTAGCCCTCTCTTTCTGCCCCCCTCCTTTTTCTGTAGCCCTCTCTTTCTGCCCCCCTCCTTTTTCTGTAGCCCTCTCTTTCTGCCCCCTCATTTTTCTGCACCCCCTCTCCCGCTTTCTGTAGTCTGTACTTACCTTCTATGCTTCTTTCCTCACCTTTTTGCTTGATCGCGGCTCCTCTCGCTGACAGCATTGTGACGTCACGGCCGGAAGCAGGACATACACAGATGCGGTGCTGCTACAGAGAAAAAAAAAAATTTAAAAAAAAGGTGCACTTGATGAAGTGCGCCAACCTATAACATGATTGCAGTTACAACGGTGTCTTCCCTGGCATATAAAACGTTGTTTTCTTGATAAGAGCTGCTGTATGGAACTGAACAACATTGAATAAAATAACTTACAAAAAATGTGCCCAAGTCATATCGACTCTGGCAATAGATAGACAGACTAAGGTATGAGGATGTTTAAAATAAACCCATTTGATTTGGATTCTCAACTGCGTCCTGCTGCGAAATGCGTTGTATTCTTGTGGCTTATAGCATTCACCAGCACAGTCTATGAAACGAATCGCTACATATAATATATATATATATTTATAGGGCTTATATTATATACAAATTAGGGCTCATATGATCTCTGTGTATTGATGTCTTTATGTTCTCCTTGAAAAGAGGAAAATAAAAAGTGCTTTCTTGTTCTCATTTTTGTTGCTAAAAAGTTCCACGCGGTTATCGAAATCTGCCAGCTGATTACCTGAGAGCGGAGGGGGACGCACACTGGGAACACAGCTAACGCTTAGTTTACTTTGAATATTCCAGAATCTTTTCTTGTTAGCATTTAAAGAAAGGGAGAAATCGAGCATCACGCTGGCGCCCATTATTATAACAATGTTCTGTCATTATCCTTCTATCTAGGGGGCATATTGCCTGCGCCGTCTACTTAGCTGCGTAGAAAGACAGATCTCTGCTAATATCGAGATAGCACTGAGGAATCGGTGGGAGAGAACTGTCACATAAAAAGACTATTTTCTTTTAAATCGCAGGATTTATTTTTTAACATAAACATGCAAAGAAATATATAAATATCTATTCTCTCTCCCTTTTTTTTTTTTTAGCAAACTATGGAAATATAGAACACAAGAACAATCCAGGTACATATATGGTAAAGGGGGGTTCCACCATCAGATTGATTTAATGTTTTGTTTTGCATATGCCTTCCTGTAACGTTGACTAAATACGCTGTTATCTCGTTTAGCTGTGTTTTTCTTATAGGGTATTTATATTATCAGGCAGAGTTGATTTTGCTGTCCTGGGCAGCGTTGTGGCACGGTGGTTAGCATTGCTGCCTCACACCGCCGGTGCCATGGGTTTGATTGTAATCAGGGTGCCATCTGCGTAGAGTCTGAGGGCCTCATTCATTAAGGAATGTAAATGCAGATGCGTGCTGTATTTTGCGTAAAATGAGGCCCTGTATATTTTCCCCGTGTTTGTGTGGGTTTCCTTCGGGTGCTCTGGTTTCCTCCCACACTCACAAAACATACTAGTAGGTTTATTGGCTGCTGACAAAATTAACCCTAGTGTAATAGAAACTTTAGACTGTAATCTCCAATGGAGACTCTGATACATGTAAATGTTGGACTATTCACCAAACAACTTCAGGTACAGCGGATTCCCTGATACATTGTAACAATCCCAGCTGCCGGTGGATGCAGCATTGTGCTCTATGGTCCATTCTTTTCAGTTATCTGATAATAAACAGAATAAATAGCAAAGTCTGGCACCCATGTGCCTCGGAAATCAATAGAATGAATTACTAATGGAGCACAATGACACTCATGTGTATGTGGGCAGCACGGTAGCTTAGTGGTTAGCACTTCTGCCATACAGCACTGGGGTCATGAGTTTGATTCCCGACCATCTGTGTGGAGTTTGCGTGGGTTTCTTCCAGGTGCTCCGGTTTCCTCCCACACTCCAAAAACATACTGGTAGGTTAATTGGCTGCTGGAAAAATTACCCTAGTCTCTCTGTCTGTGTGTATGTTAGGGAATTTAGACTGTAAGCTCCAATGGGGCAGGGACTGATGTGAGTGAGTTCTCTGTACAGCGCTGCGGATTTAGTGGCGCTATATAAATAGCTGCTGCTGATGTATTTTTATGGGGTCAACCAAGTTTTCGTTTAAAAAAAAAAAATGTCACATCATTACTCAATACTGTGCATCTTCTTGCGGGAAGACGATGTATATTAAATGTAAACTTTTTATAAGTTGTTTTGTTTATTTTTATTTTGAACCAGTTAAAGAGATGTCAAGTCATTATTTCAAAGTAATAGGTGATCCGTTGGGATCAGCATGGTCCACATACAGATACAGTTCTGCGTTTATTGGGATGATCGCTTTGGAAAATGAATCTAGGAGGATGATGGTGCCTATATCGTAGATGTTGTGTACGGCCCGGGGTCTGTTCGTCTGTCCAGAACAAGCTCATAGTGATAGACATAAGGGGGTAAATGTATTAATGTCCGGATTCTTCAACTCCGGCGCTTCCCTTTACAAGGCAGCGCCGCTTTAAATTTAAGCCGAACTCGCCGGAGTTGAAGAATCCGGACATTAATACATTTACCCCAAGATGTTTTCTTTTGGTGTCTCCAGCACACAAGTAAATAGGTTAGGAACACATTAAATATTTGAATTTTCCCTACCAAAAAATAAACAAAAAGTTGTAATAATTACAAAATATTGATTAATCTGATGATGTTAATAAAAAATAAAAAAATCAAGTGTGTGGACATCTCGTTTCCATAGCACTATGTAGGATATTGGTTAATTGTATGGACTGGAAATACCTAATAATAGCACAAAAGGCCTCAGGTCATGTTGTAAGACACTAAGCCAAGTTCCACGTGAGTTGTAATATAGTATAATGCAGATTGGAGAAACCGTTCTCCCCTATGTACATTGCAATGCTATCTTTACCGAAATACATTAGGTACAAACTTTGTATCTTCTTCCCGATGCTAAGACAAAATAAATCACAGCGCAGGGCTGGTATGGGACATTCAGAATCTTCCTTCATCTGATCGCTCCTCTCCCTGGAAGGAGGAAGAAATTATTAAATATATTCATTACTCTGTGTGTTTGATATATTTTCTTTCTCAAACACTCTGCCTGCTCATAACTTATACATTTTTAAAAAAAAAAAAAAAATCAATCTCTAATACTTAATGGTAGTAAATCTTGAAACATTAACATTGCTGTATTTCAGATACCAAGCCCTGCTTGGATATACCAATACTCTACCGTGAGGTTGCAGTTTGATGTTTGTGTGTTTGTTGCAAGTAACGATGAACAAGTTACCGGGTGTACTGTCAACACAGACAGCAAAGATATTCACAAGATAATCACACCCATCTATTGTATTGATCTAAAATAATGATGGGCACCTTTAAACACCTTAGACATGGGGGGGGGGGGGTTCCTAGTGCCTGGAAACCCCCCTCCAAGCCTGGGGCACTGTATAATTGAGGTGGCTGGACCCTGCCCCTGCTTCACACGGCTCTGCTTGAAAAGGGAGAGCTGCGTGCACCTAACAGTAGCGCACGCAGCATTGCCCATGTATAAGTGGGCAGCACAGTGGCCTAGTGGTTAGCACTTCTGCCTTACAGAACTGGGGTCATGAGTTTGATTCCCGACCATGGCCTTATCTGTGTGGAGTTTGTATGTTCTCCCTGTGTTTGCGTGGGTTTCCTCCGGGTGCTCCGGTTTCCTCCCACACTCCAAAAACATACTAGTAGGTTAATTGGCTGCTATCAAAAATTGACCCTAGTCTCTGTCTGTCTCCCTGTCTGTCTATCTCCCTCTTTGTCTGTCTGTGTCTGTGTGAGTGTGTGTCTATATTAGGGAATTTAGACTGTAAGCTCCAATGGGGCAGGGACTGATGTGAGTGAGTTCTCTGTACAGCGCTGCGGAATTAGTGGCGCTATATAAATAAATGATGATGATGATGATGATATTATGGGGATAGGAAGAGTTGGAGAGCAGCCAAGCACTGTCTAAAATTATAGCCACGCCCCCATGCATGCTGGTCACGCCCACTTGTGGCATGGTGTGGAAACCCCCCCTCTACAAATCCTGCATTTGCTCCTGCCCCTGTGTCCCTCTAACCTTCAAAAGGGCCTAACGTTACCTTTAAGCACAGTAATAAGTTAAAACAATATATTGAATCAAAGAAAGAGACACCTATCTGTAATAGCTCATGAGTGCACTATTTTCTATGTAGTTATCTAGTATTCTAGCATCTAGAAATACTTTTCCCCTCCATCCATCTCCTCTGATTCAGCTACAACAGGTGTCCTGAGAGTTTACCTATATCATAGTTACATCGTTATCGAGGCTGAGAATATACACAAGTTAAAACCATTATTATAGCAACATACTGAAAACAAACGTGTCACTGATCACTATACATAACTAGCATCAAACATGGAAATACTAACGAGATAGAATCATCTTATTGATTATCAGTAGAAAAAGAAGAGAGACTTTAATTCCCATCATTCTGCTGGATAGAACATTAGGGGGTAAATGTATCAAGCTGAGAGTTTTCCGGCGGGTTTGAAAAGTGGAGATGTTGCCTATAGCAACCAATTAGAGTCTAGCTGTCATTTTGTAGAATGTACTAAATAAATGATAGCTAGAATCTGATTGGTTTTTCAAACCCACCGGAAAACTCTCAGCTTGATACATTTACCCCTAGATGTTAATTTTAATCATCATCTTTAGTATCTTTGCATCATGTGTAGTCAACACTTACTACTAACACTGCTCAATATAATCTGTGCACTGGTTGTTAGGAAAGTCAATTGCGTGGGGTTGCACTGAACAGCATATTCTTAAGACACCTCTTTGTGGGTGGAGCCACCTGTCATTTGTGAATCATTCAGAAGAGAGGAATCGTTGCCAATTTGGTGAAGAACTGCAATGAACTTTTGTTCCATGGCCCTAAATTTAGCACATTTTATAAGTAGATTTAATGTCTTCCATATATTGTATTGACCATAACTTAGACATATATTTATTCTACTGTCTTATTCTAAAGCGCTACGGAATTTGCTGGCGCTATATAAATAAATGATGATGATACTGTCTTCCCAAAATAAATTTATATCTGTCTTGATAAATAAAAAAAAATAGAGAATATACAAAACAAATGAATAACACTTTATTTTTGCCAACACATACATAAAAGAAACAAGAAAATCACTCTGCTCTTCCAGGCACAAAACGATCCTGAACGGGTTAACATTTAATCTATCTGAAAGTTCCAAATGTATTCAGAAACGCCAATTAAACCTTGTTTTTGAAAATAATAATAATTGCAAAAAAAAAAAAAAAAATTGTGTTTGTTATTTCAGAAGTATCTTGTCTCAGATATGTTAAACTTTATGATTCTTTTGCTAATTCAAAAACAAATTCGCCCAGCATCGGAGCCAGCTGGATTCACTCCAGTGTTACAATATTAATTAACAGTTGATAAACGTAATCATATATTGCATCGGTGGTGTTTTATGATATTTAATTACGGGTCTCATGAATAGGTTCCGCACCTGTCCAGATAAGGTTCCATTTGTGATAATTTGATGAGCTTCTTTTTTTTTTCTTTTTAAACAAAAGTGCACAGAGAAAAGAAAGTTGGTCGGATTAAGTACTTTTGTCTGAAGTCAGTTTTCCTACTTTACCTCCAAAGTAGACCACAGGTGCTAAATTCAGGAATACAGATGTATAAATCACCAGGAGGCTGTTGGAGACGTTGGATTTACTCTAGACTCAGGCTGTCATTAAATACTTCCTAAGGAATGTTGGTTTGGCACAATGGGAAGTGGACAGGAATGAATCTGCCTTAATACCGCTCTACGGCTGAAACATTTTACCTCTCTTGTTTCCAAAGTACAGAACAGTATTTTAATAATTGTTTCTGCTGGAAAAGTTCAGATTGGACGGGGTTCCCAACACAAACCCTATTGTTCTTTTCCATTTAATTAAACAGAACTTGTTGTAATTACTCTGACACTAAATTACTTCAACGCACAGGACAGGTAAAACCTCACATTCTCCAGTCAACAGCTGCTTCCAGGTGGTCTGTATCAATAACTTGTTTGTGACGGTGTTTGTGATATCTCCAAGATACAGAATTCTTAAAACTGTTTTGTAAAACATTCGGAGTGTTACCTATTTGTCCTTGATGTTTTGCACATTTCGCCGCTGGAATTTAGTCCAGAGTGGTCACTGTCTTACCCCAAGTACACCACCCAGCAGAAGGAATTGACTGTCGTTGTCTCAGACTTGTGAATTAGACTTTAAAATGTGCAAAATGTAAATTTACAAATATAGTGCGGAACTGGAAGACTTATCGCCAGAACTTTGCATGAAATGGCGTGTTCCGCTGCAAAACTCAATTAGCCAATTATTTTGTTGCAATTTCGCTCATCACAACATCAAGCAAGCCATGGTGCAGCTTATATGCACAGACAAAAGTCACTGTTTTTCTTGCGGTTTTGAGCCAGTTTGGGGGGCTGGTAACTGGTGCGTTGCAGACAGTTAAAAAACATGAGAAAGAAAATGACACAAGTTATGGAGCTACGTGTATGCAGGGCTTTCCCCAAAGCCACATGCGAACATCATTATCTACGCTCTTAGATATGACCACGGTAATAAGAAGAACAAATACTCAGTAATACTGCTCCGTAAGATGGTAATAATGCTTTCCTGTTGAAAGAGCCTTCAAAAAGAGCTAAACATTGATAACTATATATTATACTGTGCTATACTGTTACTGTACTGTACTGTACTATACTATCCTGTACTGTACTGTACTATATGGCTCTATACTATACTGTACTATACGTGTCTGTATTATACTGTACTGTACTATACTGTACTAATCTATACTGTACTGTACTATACTGTACTGCACTGTACAATGATGTACTGTACTATACTATGCTGCACTATACTTGTCTGTATTGTACTGTACTGTACTACACTGTACTATGATGTACTGTACTGTACTATACTATAATATACTGTACTATTCTATACTGTACTGTACTACACTGTACTATGATATACTGTACTGTACTATACAATAATGTACTATACTGCTCTATTCTATACTGTACTGTACTATTCTATACTGTACTGTACTATATTGTACTATTCTGTACTACAATGTACTGTACTGCACTGTCCTAGACTATACTATTCTGTACTATACTGTACTACAATGCACTATACTGTACTGTACTATCCTGTACTGTACTGTACTATAATGTACTGTACTGTACTATACTGTACTATATTGTACTACAATGTACTATACTGTACTATAATATACTGTACTGTACTATATTGTACTACAATGTGCTATACTGTACTATACTGTATTGTACTATACTATACTGTACTATAATGTACTGTACTATACTATACTGTGATATACTGTACTATACTGTACTATACTGTATTGTACTATACTATACTGTTCTATAATGTACTATACTGTACTATACTATACTGTGATATACTGTACTATACTATACTGTACTATACTGTACTATACTGTGATATACTGTACTATACTGTACTACAACCATCTCTGTGTGTGAATGCACCAGGTGCATTTGATTTCCCATAGTAGTTGTTTCCGTGTTTTAATTCTATAGATATTTTTATAGTCCTGATAGAGTTTGCTTTAATTAATGGTTACGGAACTGTGTGTTTCAATTGATTGTTTCCTTTCTGGTTACATTGTTTTCTTCTCCTGGTCTCATTCTTTCTCTTATCTCATTTGTCTTTAGTGACACTTTGTAGGTCAATAAACTCTTCCATGTAAGTTTTATCGGATCGGATCAATCTCCTTGTTTATTAGTCTCTGTCTTCCATAATAAGGTCCATTTAACGGAGGGAACATTCATCAAAAAGTTGATCCCAGTGTTTATAAATTGAGATTTCTCTGTATTATATTATGTGTGCTTAAATATTCTTAATCCTCTGGGAATTGTCTTATATTTTAAATACTTGTGAAAGTAATGCTAGCCCACCAATGTGTGATGTCCTGTGTGAGCAAATTATCTGATTTCAGAAACTAAGGAGGGAAATCAATTAACCATGAAGTGTGTCGGGATTCTCGCGTGATGTGCTCCCGCATCAAATCCAAACTTACGCGCGTACGAGTTAATGGGATAAAAAATGGCGTCTTGGTCTTGTCAAATATGGTGCTGGGGCTTGCCCAATGCGTCAAACATTTGGTGCAACAAATCATAAATAATAGCGGAACAAGAACAAATTCAGGTTGACAGAAACGGTGCAGAGAAAAGTCAGAGGCTAGAGATGAAACTGTTCAAGAGAGCTTACAATCTAGACGACATATTAGTTAATAATGACAATGCCTTATGTGGGGCTCACATAATTCTATTATTTCCTAATGAACCGAACTCACAGGGCCTGATTCATTAACTAAAGTAAGGCAAAAAGATGATTAAGTTTTCTCCTGGACAAAACCATGTTACAATGCAAGGGGTGCAAATTAGTTTATTATTTTGCACATTAGTTAAATACTGGCTGTTTTTTTCATCTACCACAATGTGAAGCAAAAAAATTTTTTTTATTATTATTTTAAATTATTATTGCAGTATCACCATCAGAGACCAGCATCTTTTCTTGCAACAACAAAAAATGCAAAACACACAACGGGACTATAAAATCACTGAAACATTCTCATGTACATCCTCCAATGTGGTGTACAGGATACAGTGTACAAGGTGCCCTGAGGGAATTTACATTGGGGAGACCAAGCAAAAACTGCAATCCAGGACTCAGGACGCCCCCGTGGGTAAATAACCCCAGGACACAGTATGACAGATTGTAAAAAGTCCTAATACTGAAAGGTCTTTTTAAAAATGACAGGGACAGAAAAATATGGGAATTCAAACTGATAAGAACATTCCATCCATTGACACAAGGGCTCAATCTAACACCTGGATTTATGACCCACTGCATGGACACACTTCACACTCTACAGCAGAGTGGAGACCTCTGAACTCGTAGGACTTTTACTCTTCCATCCTTAACGAAAACCTCCTTTTTATTACTTTAGCTTATCTTAATGATAAATCCCTCCTCCTACAAATTTCTTGATGTAACAGCTCTTAAATGTTGTGCCTGTTTTTCAGTCATTCATACCACTTTCATACTGCACATGTCTGTGCCCTGGCAATTTGTGGGAGTCATCGCCAGAGCAGTTTTCCTTGGCTGAAAAATGAAGACTGGATGCTGCTCCAGTGTTTAAATCCTGGCAGAAAAACCTGAATCAATCAATCTCTCTCTCTCTCTCTCTCTCTCTCTCTCTCTCTCTCTCTCTTCTTCCCCATTTTCTCGTAGGTTTGTTTGGATTTCTTGCAAAATGCAGCTTAGTAGAACTGTGTACAGTGGTGATAATCAGGTATAATAGCCTAGGGCGGTTAAGAAGGTGGGTTAGGAAATATGGTCAGAGGTGAGTTTTCCGGGAACGCTTGAAGGTTTGCAGGCTAGGTGAAAGAAAGTAGAGGAGTTGGATCCAAAAAAAAGAACCATAAAGAAGTGGTTTGATAAGTAGGATGAGAACCAGGAAAGGACAGTGTCTCGAAGACCTAGGCGTTTGTATGAGAAGAGAGTGGTCAACAGTGTCAAATGCAGCAGAGGTGTCAAGGAAAATTATAAGGGAGTAATGGCCTTTAGTTTTAGTGGTGACCAAATAACTGACCATCTGTGGGAAATTTTGAAAAGGAAGACCTTACTGAAGAGGGTCTAATAGGCTGTGTGAGGAAGGGAAGAGGGGGAGTCTCCCAACAAGCTTGAAGGAACATCGGAGATGAGAATTGGGATGGTAATCTGGGAGAGGAGTTACTGTAGGATGGTTTAAGGAGAAATTTAGATGTATGAAAGAAATGTTCAGGGTTAAAAATCTGTGAGTAGATGATTGAAAGTATACTTGTTTGGCAGTGTCCAGAGCATTTGGGTAGGAGCATATTTGAAGAAATCATGATAGGAACACGACTTTTGCCCAATTTGCAGGAGAATTTTTTGAAGACACCATGTATCTTTAGTGGAACACGGCGGAGAATGTGGTCGACACCGAGAAGAAAGAGTCAACGGATCCAGGCCTGTTGCTTGGGCCTGATTAAGATCAGGACAGGAGAATGGAAAAATTGGGGAGAGAAGTTCTTGCCGAGAGGTGGAAATTTTTAAAAAGTAATAGAACTGATATACGCAAGTGGGTGTAAGTAGACTTGGTTGAGGTTGAAGTGGCAGAGATTTCAGATAATCAGGTGGTGATCTGAGAGACGGAAAGGAGTGCTATAGAAATCAGAAACTGACTAGTCGGGAAAGAAGAAGAAAATAAGGCATTGGCCATCAAAATAAGTAATAGAAATCAGTCTACTGGAGAGGTCGAAGGAGGAAGTTGGAGAGAGCAGTTTGGAGGCACGAAGAGAATGTGGATAATCGATTTGGGTATTGAAATCACCCATGATAGTGGTGGGGATGTCAGTGAAGAATAAATTTTGTAGCCTGGTAGAGAAATGGGTTTGGAAGGGATGCATTTAATGATATATTCCCAGCTGTTGAGAGAACGAGAGGTAGACCAGATGATTGTAAGATTTTAAAGGTCTTTTTTTATGGCGAGAGGTTGAAGGACGTTATAATTCTACATATAATGGCAAGGAAGGATAGTAAGAAAAAGAGTTTGGTAATCATTGTGATATTTAATAGAGATTTGAGAATAAAATGGAAAGGGGCAAAGGCAAATATAGATAATTAAAGAGCCTGATTTTAAACATAAAATTGTGACTTATGTGTACTGGCAAGAATTGGTCCAGTTTCTGCGAATGTATTTGAGTTGCAAATATCTTATGATTCGTGAATCTAGCATAGAGATACATAGAGTGGGTAAAGCGTCTGTCCTCATAGCTCGTAGCTTAAAGATACGTGTAATCAAATTCAGATGCATCTCTACAGGGCATAGTTGGCTGGCATCTCTGTTCCCATGTTGTACTGAACTTACACGTAAACGCCACTGACCAGCTTCTTCAAACACAAGTAGATGCAAGCGTAAGCTGTGCTCAACTTAATATACCAGCACAAGTTGTATGAATTCAGCAGCAACTTCTACGCAAGTTGAAAAGAGACTTACACCCATCTCTAAATCAGGCCCGAAATCTGCAAGTTGCACTGTTTGGGGTAATGACCATTACAATCTAGCATGTAACAATTGTTGATGGTTGCCCTCGGGTGTAGTTCACTGTTTGTTCAACTGTGTTGCTTTAACTGTGATTTTCCAGCACTTAAAATAAAACAGAAATAAAAAATCACAACTGCATCGGCCCCCAGCAAATGATTCCCCCATAGGTTGACCAAGTGAAGCTAAGAAACAGGCCGCATGCGAGCAACTTGGTCAGCAGATTTAAGGGATACAAGTGGTAAGAGTTAGGCACAAATGAGGATTATGGATTATGTGGAAACTTTTAGCGGCTATCAAGTGACTTTGCATAATATTGACTCTCTGTGTGTCAGATGCACTCACCTGGGAGGTGAGTGCATCTGATTTTAACTGCATTTTAATGGTGTTTAAAGCATGTAGGTCTGTGTAGGACCTGCATATAATGAGGTGCCCTTGAAGCTGGGATGCAGGCTTAAATGTTTTGATCAAAATATGAACTAATACCTCATGTTTTCATTTTGCTAGACGCACACAGATATGCAGTGTAAAGGATAAGTGCTGACAACTGTCTTTTTGTTTTGTATACAAATATGGGCATTTATATGCCACGCAGCTGGTACCTTATACAATATAGGATATACTGAGCGCGGGCTTATTGCCAAGCAGCTGGTACCATATATAATGTGGGATATACCGAGATCGCTGATAATATTGACTCTGCCTTGAAACCTTTTTCTGGAAATTGGGGCTTGATTTTGACTGTTTTATCTGGAGATCAAGACGCATGTTTTATTTGAGACACACGTAACTGTCTTGATATGATTATCTCCTGATTAGAACAGTAAGCATTTTTTCCAAGATATTGTCATCACTAGTACTCAGTACTTAGACTAGCCCTGTAGCCGAAGCAAGAGATACGGCAGAAAAACAAGTAACTTTGTGATTCCCAAAGCTTGATGCGTACATGGCTGCGTGCGCTTGAGTTTGGCACGTCCTTACTGTGCATTGACTACGGCCAAACGCCCCTTCACCGCTGGGTTCCCTCCCAGAAATCGTACGTTGCTGCGTCTAGTCATATGGCCCAGTTCTGGGCAGAGTGCGCATAGAGATTGCGCATACGATACGCACAAGATCGGCAGAAACGCTCCTTGACGAATCAGACTTCTTATAAGAACTTGTTCCTCAATCATTACTCCTATTACTGCACTCACTGAAAAAGTGGCATCCTGATGTTACCCCGTCGTTTCGTCTTGGAAGTCGGTGCCTCATCACATGCAGTAGAGGCTGTTCTGTCCCACCGAACAATTCAACAAATATCACTTGTGTGGATTCTTTTCTAAATAAATTCTCTTCTGCTGAAAGTAATTATTATTAGTCATAAAAAGCTCTGATTTGCAGACTTCTTTTTATTAGTAGTTATAGATTTTTGGTACCGTGCCGCTCTTGGACGGCTTCCCACCAGCTCCCCGATTCGTACAGGCGATCGCCTATGCTACCTCGTTCTTCTTCGTTAAATCAACAGCTCAATGCCTTCTCCGGTGCCCAAACAACGGGTACTTGTGTCTTCTTATACTGTTCCGCAGTAGCTCCCTTTACTCTCCGTCCCACATACAGATCATTTCAATAAATTATTATGATTTCCAAGTCGAAAAAATTACTTTTTGCCAGCTTTTTTTTTATAGAATTCTTCAACTGTCGCAGACTCGCTCTCATCCGCCCGTACAGTCCCTGCTACCTCCGACCTTCAAACAAAATAAAGAAAAAGAAAGGTTTATTTTTAATCTCTGCAAGCAGCTAGGATTTTTTCTCTCTGGCTTACACATACATAATTTACTGTTATCCATCTGAACTCTTGTCTGAATGGAATCTTTACTCTCTATGCAGCGGCTGAAGTGGAAGATTTAAAACTACCAATAAACTGGAGGCAAACAGCAGACTTTATTATGACTTGTTTGTTCGAGAAGTCCACCTGAGCCTGGCATTTCCCTCCATCTATCGCCTGAACGCCGTGATTATTGCCTTTCTCGGAGCGTACAGTGCTTTTAACATAAATATAATGTTTGGTGTTGCGTGGCTTCGTGTGCTCGGAACCTCACTGCAGATATGCCAATCAGATCCTGCAACTGTACCCATGCATATACATATATGTAAAATATATATAAATAAACATAAATCTGGCACAAGATGCCGTATCTTACAGCAGGGGAACAGCAAGCGCCGCGCGTGGCATTGTGCGTGGTCGTTGTATTTTAGGGCCTAGGGGCATGCACTGAAGCTTAGCAGGTAATACACTACAAAAGGAACTACGATGATATAGTGCGGGGGGCTTGTTGTGTAGTCTGTTAGGAAGGGAGCGCTAAATACAGATATATAGCAGACATTAAAACTAGGCAGTCACAAAGAGCCCTGTGCAGCAGTCTGCATCGCTTCTCTCTGCAAGGAGCAGACTTTGGACTCTGGATTCAATGAGGCTTTATTGCAAGGAAATCTATTTATCACTCGCACCTGAAGGCAAATTTATTGTTTGATTTCTGAGAAAGACAAAAACCTGAGAGCAGTTCATTCGAATCATGTGTCTGTCCCTTATGTGGAAGGGGTGTAAATAGCCAGATGGCAGGGGGACACAATGATAGCAGCAAATATATATATATATGTATTTATATTATATTATATTACTGTAGACTGATCTGTGATGTCACATGCTATTATACATTGTTGTTTGCATTATTCCCAGGGCCAGCGCATGCTGCTTGGGTACCCTGGGCTGCGACTTCACCCTCTCCCCCATCACTGCCCGTCAGACTCTGCCCCCCTTCCCATGCAATATTGCCCCACAGAGGGGCTGCCCCACTCAACATCTTACCCATACTTGCCAACTATCCCTGAATGTCAGGGAGACTCCCTGAAATAGGGGTGATCTCCCTCACTCCCTGAAGAGTCTGGCATTCTCCCTGATGCTGAGTCAGTACAAGACTTGGTTGGCTTCGCCATCTGTGGCATGATGACACAGTTCAGAAATTGTGTCCTATGTCCATGTATTGGTGCCTATGGAGGTGGCCATTTTCATGGAGACCAAGATTTAATCAAAGACTGACAGGTAAGACAACATGACTTCAGTAATGGAGACAGAAATGTAAAAGACACTTCAGTCTCTAGAGATTCAGTAGCTGCTTTTCTTTAACGCATAGTTGCCTACTCTCCCGGAATTTCTGGGAGACTCCCGCATTTCTGGGAGACCTCCCGGGCTACTGGGAGAGCAGAGCAACCTCCCGGTTCTCGCCCCCGCAATAGAGAAGTGGCGGGGGCGGGGCTTAATGGTGCAAATATTGCGTCATCTTAGCCCTGCTCCCTGCTGTAATTGGTCAAAATTGTGACAATCGTTTGTGGGTGGTGCTGAAATTATGCGATTCGTCAAGCTCCGCCCCCGCATGTCCACCTCCCCCGGGATCTCCCTGAAGCCAACGAAGAAAAGTTGGCAAGTATGATCTTACCTTGTTGTAGAGCAGAGGTGGAGTGTTATATTCCCCTCTAGGGAGTGTGCCCCCCTAACTTGCCGCTTGATGCCACTCCTTTCCAGTTGGGTCGCCCCCTCCCCCGCACCTTTAGGGGAGGCCCCCGGCCCCTTCTTAACTCGCGTGGAGCGGAGATGGAGTGCTATGTTCACCTCTTGGGAGTGTGGCGCAGAGTTGTGACATCATAGCCCAGCGCCACCCTCCCAGCCAATTAACAACATGGAGAAACAGCATCTGGCAGCTTCCCAGGTAAGAGACTGCTCCTCCCTCCGTGTCAGTGACCAGCGCATAGTGAGGGGACGTCGCGGTACCAATAAAGACACTGAATGAGGGACATTGTCACTCATACAATATTTGCGAAACTGCAAGCACGAGAATGCTTTGTCAGCCTCTAGCTGTCAGGGTATGCTGGCACTTGTAGTTTCACAACACCTGGAGAGCCACAGGTTGATATAAAACAACAATTCCTTTGTGCAAAGGTAACTCACATGGGACAAGACTGCTGGTCAGTGGTCACCACACATTACGAGCTGCAATCTGTGGAAAGAGCAGAGCTTTCAAAACTCCCTGGCCAGGAGAATCAGCCATTAGACAGCGCCAAGACCTCAAGGGGTCTTAGACAGCTGATCCCTGTCGTTCATATTCCCGGGGGGGGGGGGGGGGGGGGGGCAAGGGGTTCATGAATAAAACACTTTCATTGTTTAACACCTCCCTTAACACTCCTAAATTTATAGGTAGCATGTTAGTTAGCATTGCTGCCTTGCATCGGTTAGGACGTGAGTTCAATTCCATATATTGATAAATAACTTGCATGTAAACTAATACAAACCCTAGTGTTTGTGTTAGGAGATTTAGACTGCAGGCTATGTTAATGAACAATAATAATAACAATTAATCTGAAAAAAATGAAAATAAAACTCCAGTTTAAGGAATAAACACATATTTAATTATGCTATGTGTGAAGGTATATTGCATCCCGCTCCCTACTTTTTAACATTTCACTTATTTTTTACCCTTTGGTGCAGTAACCATATAGGTGAGTGATTACTGCTGCACCGATTCATATATCTTTTCAGTTAGACCCAGCTGAGCTTATTAAGTTGGGATATCAAGTCGGCATGTCCCTTAGTTATCGTACACAAACTGCAAGAACGCAGCACAATCCTGCATCTGTCCTCTTACCTGTC
Source organism: Mixophyes fleayi (assembly GCF_038048845.1). Lineage (NCBI taxonomy): Eukaryota > Metazoa > Chordata > Amphibia > Anura > Limnodynastidae > Mixophyes > Mixophyes fleayi. The sequence goes on along the minus strand of NC_134413.1, from coordinate 5,500,905 downwards.
ATTTCAGTCCTCTTTACTGATGTTGAAAGAAATCTCTACTGTCAGTCATATAAGCAATTCACTTTGTTCACACTCAGTGACATCCTTGTTTTGTTTCCCCCTCCACAGAACTAGCTGCACGGAATTAGCATTCTCAAAATTTAGACTACCTCATTAGACTGAATAAATTTAAAAAATAAAAACCCTCCCGTGCTGATTTTTTTTAAAGATGAGTTCTGACTTTTCCGTGGCAATATTTTAGGCATGTTTGGAGAGTCGCTGAATAGCTTGGCTTGCAGAGATATATCTTGTGATTTAAAGGCTATGGGGTGTTTTACGGCTTCAAAAAAAAAAGCAAAAAAAACCTTTCCTAAAATAATCCCTTAATTATGATGTTTCTGTCTTTCCGTGTATCCCTTTATGGTTGTTCAACGCAGGAGTGGGTCTGGGAATTGCGGAAGAAAAAGGGGTTTGGTGACAGAAAGGTTTAATTGGGGACGAGCTGTAGAGCCGATCTGGGAGGGGGGAGGGGGGCCGTATGGAGTCAGCAGTCACAATTTATTAGAAAATGCACATGGTACACGGATTTACAGATGCACCTGTTTGTGATGATATACTTACTAACTTTCCTGCGTTCATGTTATTCCAGCGTATTCTTGTCCCCTAGGGCAAAAACTGTTATATTCTATATATGTAAGTGGCGGCTACTTACTAAGTGGATATCCCGCGGACAATCATGATATAGTGTATAACCATAACTGTGATACAAAACATACGATGAACTTTTATGCATGGAATAATATACACCTTTGGCAGCACGGAGGCTTAGTGGTTAGCACTTCTGCCTCACAGCACTGGGGTCATGAGAACGATTCCCGACCATGGCCTTATCTGTGTGGAGTTTGTATGTTCTCCCCGTGTTTGCGTGGGTTTTACCCCGGGTGCTCCGGTTTCCTCCCACACTCCCAAAAACATACTGGTAGGTTAATTGGCTGCTAACAAATTGCCCTTAGTCTCCCTCGGTCTGTGTGTGTTAGGGGATTTAGACTGTAAGCTCCGATGGGGCAGGGACTGATGTGAGTGAGTTCTCTGTACAGCGCTGCGTTATTAGTGGCGCTATATGAATAAATAAATGATGATGATGATATACCTTAGACATTGTGCACCTGACTCGTGTTCGAGTGTATGTCCCTTTACGTAGCGTATTTTGCTGGAAATAGCCCGGTGCATGAACAGAAACAGACATTACAATTCAAGTCCTGGGTTTCTTATAAGTACTCTTCTATCAGACATAACTTTTGCACCCACCACAAGCCAGGCGTAACTGCCGACTGATTGAGATGACTCACACGGCTTATCGTTAATTTTACTAAACTGCCGGTTTGAAAAAGTGGAGATGTTGCCTATAGCAACCAGATTGTCATTTATTTAGCTGCTACCTGACCCTCAACGTCTGTTGGACAAGGCAGAAAAATTGTGTCTCACTATGTCCGCGTAGGGCGCATTAAGAAACCGTATGTACTATATAAAAATAAAGTGATTAATTTTGCTTTATAAAATAGCTTCAAAGCAATAAAGTCAATTAGTATGCATTGATTCATGCACGATCATCCAGAAGAACTATTAATCAATTCTGCTGCAAATTTATCTAAATTCTACTTCATCTATATAGGTATTTATTTCTAAGTGTGAAATGGCTGAATTTCCAAAGAGGTAATTATGTAACATCAAAGTTTATTTTGTAACTGGTATCGCTGGAAGTCTTATGGGGCTTGTTTAATAACAGGGCACAAACGTGGCGGAACGCACAGGGAACCAATTAGGTTTTAGCTATATTTTCAAAACTGTGATGGAAATAGGATAGGATCTGATTGGCTGTGGTGGGATACAGTCCGTTTCCCTATGTTATTAATAAAAAATAAAGTGGAGGGCACAAAATAGTTCCTGGGTGCAGTTTGGCCAGACCTAAGGTGACATCTTAGCCAGATACAAACTCGCTTTCATGAATGATCAGATGGCAAAACTTTTTTATCTATGAGGTAGCCGACCTGTCATTGGCTGGGCGGTATAAAAGACCACTCCTGATTGGCTGCCCGGGTATTAATTTGCCAGTTTCTCAGAAGCTTAACCCTTTGTGTGTCAAGTGCTCCTAAGGATCAGATTGGATTACAGCAGAACAAGACATAAAGACATTTTTTAGGTAAGTGATTTTGAAGGCATCATGTATTTATTCCTAAGGGGCACTATTATTAATTTTATTATTACCAGGGAGCACTAGTATTTATTTTACACTGAGGACACTATTATTTTATTTATTGTAGGGGCAATAACATTTTTATTATGTTGGGGGCTACAGTTATTGGTCCACGATGGGGACAACACTTGTGCACCATTGTGGCCATGTGTATGCTGGCATTGGTAGAATTACACGCAACAATGCTCATGGGCTGTCAGTGCATGCTGGCACTTGTAGTGCCTCAAGAGCATGCACTATATGTTCCCAATATTACCTTGGAACCCAACAGACAGGGGTACCAGGTGGGGCCAATGCTACTCAGCCGGTGCTCTCTAGGTGCCGGGGATGCGAGCCTGATGCTGGGCTTTGACAAAATGGAAGAGTGAGCACATTTTCTTCCTTTATTCTATTGTTTATTTGTTTTTTTGGTCCTTATTGGCGAGTTCGCATAAGCAGCAAGAAAACCTGCGGATTAGCAAATCCCAACTTTAGTAAATCTCCACCGAACTATCATTAATATTTGGAAAATATTGGTTTAATTTTTTAATTATTTAACGCTGTTTCCAGGATGCAGTACTTGCTCTGCAACTTTGGCAAACTCCATAACCCTGTCCACACTGTCTGCCACTCCGTGCCAGCAAGCTTCATCGTGAATTTGTTAGCAATAATGTTACACACTAGCTAGGAAAACACTTTTGTGCATGTACACAGAAGCCAATTCCTGGCATTGTATAAAGTCAGTGACTAGCACAGGATGCCAGAGAACAGGTTAATAAGTTAAAAATGTAAAACTAAGTGAGATACACTCCTCGCCAGTATAGCAACACCCTGCTGGCCGTTGTAATTACAAGTCCTAGTTCCGGTTGTCAGGGCATGCTGAGAATTGTAGTGCCACAACAGCTGATGAGTCACAAATTGCTTGAGCCTTCTCTGTTTAAGAAACCCTTCCTCATATAGCCACAATCAATTTTAACTACAAAAATGGTTAAAACACAGAGACATTAATCGTTATATGAACCCGCGTTTGTGTATAAAACATCTACATTGTTGCAGCTAGTTGCATACAAGATATGAGACGGAAGACAAGATCCTGAGTTAAAATTCATTGAGTATCTCGGAGTGCACAGACAAAGCCTAATGGAATGTGTGAGAATGAGCAGGGCTCGCTGGAAATAAAAATATGCAACACGTAAAGGCACAAACACACTCAGGAATAAAATACATATTGTTCTAAGGACTGTGGCAATGACTACAGTTGTAATTTTAATATTTCTTGCTGAAAAAAGGTCATCGTTGGCGAGGTCGGGTTTTTCTTAAGGTCATTTCACATTGAGATATCTGCCTGCTTTTGACATTTCATATACGAGAGGCATAACTATCCTGACACGTGAAATGGGTTCTTTACAAACCCAATGGCTATTTCCATCAACATCTGTTATTTTCCCACAAAAGGGAATGCGCATTGATTGCAAACAAGGCTTCCGCGCTTGTAAATATGAGCACGGAGTGGATTTTCCTACTTAAAGAGGCAACAGATCTCTCTTGAAAATTTTAAGAGGGGCAAAGCCTGATCTGCGGAATTAGAAATGTAACAACTGCGTCGTTATAAGGCAGATATTTGAAGATCGGCAATGATGGTGCTGCAGGCTGGCATCTGTATAGTGGAAGCTAACATGGTGACCTCACAGCACTGGGGTCATGAGTTCAATTCTCGACCATGGCCTTATCTGTGTGGAGTTTGTATGTTCTCCCCGTGTTTGCGTGGGTTTCCTCTGGGTGCTCCGGTTTCCTCCCACACTCCAAAAACATACTAGTAGGTTAATTGGCTGCTAACAAATTGACCCTAGTATGTTTGTCTGTCTGTCTGTCTATGTGTGTGTTAGGGGATTTAGATTGTAAGTTCCAATGGGGCAGGGACTGATGTGAATGAGTTCTCTGTACAGCGCTGCGGAATCAGTGGCGCTATATAAATAAATGGTGATGATGATGATGATGATGATGATGATGAACGCCCCTGGGTGAATAGTATTACTCAACACAACTGACTCGGGGTTCTGACAACGGAGGGTCTTACTTGGTGAAAAAGGGCAAGATGTTTGCCAATCACATGACCAACCCCCCCCTCCCCAAATCCACTTATGTGACGCCATTTTCATTAAGACTCACTCTCTGCTACTGAGCATCCCAGACAATTGTGATTTAATAATCCGATTTGGCCGGTGATGTCCGTCCATTTTAACCCTAAACAGACCAAGTACTTTTCTGTAAAGCTGTTTATCAGAACCGGATAAGAGAACCAGGATGAAGTTTAAGATAACATCTATACGTTTATAAAACTGGCTACACACTCCAGAATTTTCCACCAACTTTTTATGCCAATCGATGGTCCGATCGCTCGGTCCATGGACTGCATACACACTAGCCTTGTTTTAGACGATAAAGGGAAGAACGGCCGTCCCGTTAGCGACTTTTTACAGCCATGTTGTCGTGAGCAATGACTGTAATTTCGCACTCACTGTCGTGGACCGGTCGGAAGTTTATACACACTACACAGCGGAAACGAGATTGGAATGAAAATATTTAACGGTACGACCAAACAAATGAGGCGACAATCGTCCATTTGGGCAGACTTTCGACCTTCGTGTCACTGCACTCACTGACCCGACTTTTGAACGAGCGGTCGTATGTCGGCTGGTTGAGCCAATTATTGGACGAAAACCCTGTAGTGTGTACCCAGCTTAAGTCTGGGGTACGATAGATTTGTACTCGCTATTAATGTTAACAGAGAATTCTCCGGGGGTCAAACTCTATAGTTTATTAAAATGTAGATTGGTTATACTAACCTTTCATCCTACTAGTCTCACAAAAGTATTAACCAAGTTCCTACTGCAGATAATTGTGCATTTATGGTATAAAATGTATGTGTTACATATAATAAATTATATTTCAGTAGTTTTACCGGTAGGCCGTCTATGTACACCAGTCGGACAATGGATCCGATGAGCCGCCAGAATAAATAAGGAAATTATGGTTTAAAATGTAGTTGTTGAATAACAATTATATAACAAAACAAATTGAGCAAAGGTTGAAATCAATATCTTTATTGTATTTTTGTTGCTTGAATCAGCGATAAAAGATTTACAAACTGTTTCAATAAAGAGAAACTATTGTCCCAAAGTCACATATATTTAGGACTCTTTTTATTCATTTTATGTAATATATATACGAGAAGTTATTTAAAAAAAATTGAGAGATAATAAATAATGATTGCGCCACATTTTTCAAATTAGAAAAGAAATTATTTCACCATTAAGACACTAAGGGCTGAATTTACTAAAGGGCGGTTTGATGAAACCGACAGTTTTTCCAGTGCTTTTAAAACCGCCGGATTTAGTAAAGGCTAAACCGCCATGAAAAGGCCAGAATGAACGTTTTTAAAAACCACCACTTTACAAAATCACCATCCCGATTAGATAAGATAAATATAGAAACCAGCGAATTTGCTAAGCCGGGGTTTGCAAAACTGCCACAAAACCGCCATCCAAACGGCCAAAATAAAAGAGGTGGTTGTGAGGGGTGAGATTGCTCAAACTGCATTCAGTGCATAAGAGGAAGCACCATTCACATATAAATTATGGGGGCAATCATTATTTATTGATTAAGGGGCAAAATTGATTTATCATTCACTTATAGGGATACATTTTATTTTTTCTTATATTATGAAGACAATATTATTAAGATAGCTCAAAGAGCTTGTATCAAGCTAATCAGAAGCAGGTATAGAAAAACTTGTCTTTTTCCTGGCGCTTTTGATAGCGTTGTAACTATTTTAAGACATAAATGAGAGAATAAAGGAGAGAAATCACAAAGTTAACATTAACGAAGGGGACTATCCTAAAGTTGCAGACGGGATCATCGTGAGAATTTTAATCCAGAATCGCAATCCCCTAACAGTGGTAGCATATGTTCTGGTACCCCGAGTGTCTGTATGTAATTGTTCAGTGACCCCAAAAGAGGAGATTCCCAAAAGAATGTAACGTGTACAAGGCACTGAAGAGATCCCAAAAATAATTATGGGACCTCACTTTGAGGTCCTGATTTGTACATATCTGTCGTAGCGAGTACAACGAGGTACCAGATGTTGGGCCTGATTCATGTCTGGACTCGACCTGGGTGCTAGTAACATTCTAAACCAGAGCACAGAACTTTTTCGCAGTTCCGACCAAATTCAAATCCAAGCGGATCCCAAAATACTTTTCCATGTGTCTCTGGGTGTAAGTGCTCTCTGCCTAGACGTTACTTGTCGTATGTAGACAGAACAGAATGCAGTATATGTACAAGCGTCTGTTCAATATAAGGTCGCATCAGAACAAATAACATTAATATTATTCAAAAAATGAACAAATAAATAGAATAATTAGCCCATTGCTGACTCTTCAGAGTCTCATAACATTAACCCAACTCCTACATCTAAACCAAATATAAAAAGGCATTTCCTCCACGTAGTCATTTTTTAAAACAATTTCTGCTTCCTTCTGCTGGAAAAATAGGCAAAGTATTAAGTTTATTCTAACCTATCTACTTGTGAGCTGGGGATTTCTGTGGAGTCGAGACACTTGGAATTTCCTGCTCATCGCCGATCTGAAAGCGAGACAGACGGTCACTTTCCCAAGACTTTGCAATCGTGCCCGTTTTGGCGTCTAAGGGCCTTATGTAGAGTTGGACGACATTTACTCTTAAAACGTAATGGTAAGTGGCGTCCTGTGGTCTACTCTGTATTCCGAGCCGCATCTTTCTTAGGATACGCGCAATTCTGTGCAGTTAGCAGAAAGCATACGTTTTAGCTTTAGGTGGAAGCTGGGCAAATAATTAAATGTTGCTCTTTTTACAAGGCCGCTATTAAGTAATTGGGCATGCCGGTTCTTTTAGGCCCTCTGGGACTTGTAGTTCACCTGGAAAAAAATGTAAATAAATCGCTCACAACTATTTTAAAAAAAAATTAATCGAAATACCCCCCCCTCCACACACACACACACACACACACACACACACACACACATCACCATGGAAACTACATTCTATGCCTGGCAGCCATTTGAGTTTTCCATACAGAGAACTTTTGAAAAGGAGATAATGGTTTGTGGGAAGGTAGCAAAGAAAAATCAAATGCATTGCTTAAAAAGTACTTGTTTTATAAAGTAAAACAACAAATACATTTTCTATATTGGATTACTGCTTTAAGCTAATGGCACTTAGCATTGGAATAAACAATACACATCAGCATATATTTATATAAGAAGCATTTTCCATCATATCATATATAGCATTAATAGGACCAACCTGCAATGAGAACGCACCGTGCAATTTAATAAAAATATGTTTCTGTCTGGGCATTTGTTCCCTGCAAGTGGGTCAAGATCATTAGACCCCCCCCCCCCCTCCCCGCTTTCAGTATCACATGACAAACTTTCACTAAAGGCCAAGCCTAATTTTTTGCTTCAATGATTAACAATCAGAACGTGCCGTTTTATTAAAACCAAAAATAAAATAAAAATAAAATTAGAAAAACTTAAACGCTCTTCATCCAAAGAAACCGCCGTCCTTCCTATGAAAACAATTTCTGGAAGAAAAGTAATTGTACTGACACAGAAAAGCAATAAACAAATGGGAGATTATAGAGAGGGCATTTCATTTCAGTTGGAGAGCACACATTTACACTAAGAATTAAATTTCATCCTAATACATCTGTTATACCAACAGAGCTTTATACATGTGGCACTGGACTGCAAAGGAGATAATTAATTTGGTCAATAAGACAACAGTAATGAATTATTTCAGAATTATTCTAATATATATGTCCAAATAAACCAGGGATTTTTTTTGTTAATTTGAAAATAATTTTCTTTCTTTCTGTGTCTGCTCTGGCAAATCAAATATCGTGGAAATTATTTCATGTTTATCCTGTTAAAGAGACAGAACTTACCCCATATGACAAATATGGTACAAGGTATGCTGGTGCTTGTAGTGCAGGGGATTCTACCTGGGGCTGGGTCACTGGGCCACCCGAATTTATTTTCCATTAAAATGTTCCTAATAGACCACTGAGTCAAGTCTTACCCCCCTGGCTAAAATTTACCAGCTGTCACCTGCGGGCAGCACGTCTGCCTTACAGCACTGGGGTCATGAGTTCAATTCCCGACCATGGCCTTATCTGTGTGGAGTTTGTATGTTCTCCCCGTATTTGCGTGGGTTTCCTCCGGGTGCTCCAGTTTCCTCCCACACTCCAAAAACATACTGGTAGGTTAATTGGCTGCTATTAAATTGACTGTGGTCTGTTTATGTTAGGGAATTTATACTGTAAGCTCCAATAGGGCAGGGACTGTTGTCAGCGAGTTTTCTGTACAGCGCTGCGTAATTAGTGGCGCTATATAAACAGATCATGATGATGATGCTATAGTGTCACCAGACCTAGCTAACAAAACCTAGTTCTGGTTCTAGCAAACTCGAGGGGACCCTAATCTTTTTGTCCCCCCAATTTTGCTACTACCAGCCTGGGCAAACAGGTTTTTTTTTGGGGGGGGGGGGGGGGGGCGGACTTATGCCGCTTTTTTTTTAAAAAAAATCTTGTTTTTCTATCTTCGTGTATCGCAGTTTGAAATCTGGCTATTTATGTTGACATTTTGACTTTACAACCCTGTACACATTTTACTTGCCGACATTTTGACTCTGTCGACCTTATACCTGTGTAGACATTTTGGTGTCGGCTTCTCAACTACATCCTGTAAAGTTTAATGAACAACCTTAAGAGAAGAAATAACTAAGAGTATGATGTCTCAACGTCAGCAGATGACATCCGTCCCCTACCTGAGAAATTGTTACATTGTATCACAATTACAGCAATTAAAGCCTCTGGTTACTATGGGGGGTGGGGGCGCTACTGAGGGGAGTGGAGGCCCATAGTGTTCATTTGAGAGCAGAGCAGGGTCCCGGGCAGGGGATTCCTAGATGGGGGGGGGCAGTTACAAAGTATCGGGGATCGGGCCTGCCTTTGTAGTGGGAGGAGCCACCAAGCTGGCATGACCATGCACCCTTCGGCGGCTATGGAGGGGGCCACAAGAATGGTCTGTGGCCCTTGTCCTGGGAGGATAGGGCGGCATAGTTTGGCTCTCATCAAAATTTAGCAATGCTGCACAATGTAATGGTCCACCCAGTATGTGTTGGGACAAGATTGATACAATTTCCATTGGGCAGAAATAGAAGATATTTTGCAGGGCTTACCTTGGCTAAACCAGCGCCGGTCAGGATTTATGCTCAATACCCCTTTGTACAAAGGTGGCTCTGTTGTTATCACTCATCCACAGATCAAAGAACGTGGTGTATGTAATTAATTTATTACAACATAGTTAACCTTTCATAGACTATTTACAAAAAAAAAAACAAAAAAAAAACCTTGTTACAATTAACGTACAGTATTGCTCGGGGATTTAGAATATACTGATTAATACACAATTATTATAAGGTCAGTAGTTAATGTAAAAACAAAAATACTTGGTCATTAATAAGAAGAGAGAATATTACGCCTGGAAGATTTATATATTAGATACAATATAGGTCTTAAACATTCCATATGTAAATGAGCTTTGGTGGGCGGGGCTTGCACATTGATTTTCGGGTTAGACTCAGAGGGCTTGAGTCATTAAGGAGAGTAAAGCTTAAAAAAGCAGTTACTTTGCACCTGGGCAAAACCATGTTGCATTGGAGGGGGAGGTAAATTTGAAATGTGGGGACAGATTTATAGTCTGGATAGGGCATGTCCTAGATCAACTCTAAATTTCAGTGTAAAAATAAAGCTATTAAGTATTTGTGTACTAGATGTAAAAACAGCCAATATTTAACTTATGTGCAAAATAATAAACTACTTTGCGCCCCTTGTAACATGGTTTGTCCCAGAGAACATTTACTCCTAATTTTGCCTTACTTTCAGGTCCAGAGTTTCTTTGCTATGCACAATGAGCTAATCTGAGGCACAACTCTTTCAACTCACTGGGTGTTAGATTTATCAAATCTTCTACAAAAGGAGAAGTGGAGGCATCGCCCTTAGCAACCAATCCGATTCTAGCTATCATTATCTAGAATGTAGTAGATAAATGACAGCTGGAATCTGATTGGTTGCTGTGGGTTTGATAAATCTACCCCACGTACACAAGTGATCACTCAGGGTTTAGGAGCCAACTTTTTAAAATGTTTGGGGGTGGTCCTGATCTTCCACCACCATCCTATGACTGATACCTGCCACTCACAGACCTGGTTGATGGCAGCAGCGCAAACACCCACAGAGCTGACACCTATGGCTCCGAGCACGGGACACTATCCACAGACAAAGTCTGCGTGCTCCTTCTTGTGTACGCAAAACATCCCGCTGCACATCCACATGTCATACATCATACTCAGCGCTCACATGAAACAGAGCCTGGGGCAGCACGGTGGCTCAGTGGTTAGCATTTCTGCCTCACAGCACTGGGGTCATGAGTTCAATTCCCGACCATGGCCTTATCTGTGTGGAGTTTGCATGTTCTCACCGTGTTTGCGTGGGTTTCCTCCGGTTGCTCCGGTTTCCTCCCACATTCCAAAAACATACTGGTAGGTTAATTAGCTGCTATCAAAATTGATCCTAGTATCTCTCTCTGTCTGTGTATCTGTCTGTCTGTGTGTGTGTTGGGGAATTTAGACTGTAAGCTCCAATGGGGCAGGGACTGATGTGAGTGAGTTCTCTGTACAACGCCGCAGAATTAGTGGCACCATATAAATAAACTGATGATGATAATGATTTAATAGCAAATGCATTTTCATTAGATCCACCTGTTTCCCCATAAACACAAGTTATTTGCACACAACAACCAGGCACCTGACTTTTGCACTAGATGTTCATAAATGATCTTTCTACAAATTACATTTTTTATTCTAACATTAAAACGTCACATCGGTAACAAGTACGAGTTCCAGGAACCTGTCACATCCGTAGACGTTTGATTTAACCTTTGATACGTGGGGGAAGCATTTTATCTGTGCAAGACAATCTCCTCTATCAAAGGCTATAGATGTAAGCTGCAGTCTTAAGAAAGAAGGAAAAAAAATAGCCTTTAAAGGCATTCCTGCATTTCAGCTGCTCTGCAACTGTGCATAGTAGCTGCCGCTGTGAGAACAATTGTAAAATGAAAAAAACTTTCCTTTAATGTAAACAACTATTAGTGCAATAAGGCAGGGCACCAGCATACTGCGGTCATAGAGTACAATTATTGTATGCAAGGAATACAATTGCTTTATTGTTGAATTTACAGTAACATTCATATTGGTTACAAGGAATGACTGTGTATTTTGTTCTTGTCTTTTTGTAGGTTTTTGTTTTTTAACCTGTATTTCCCAACTCTCATTTCTAAAAGGAAAATTGGAGGTGTTGCCCATAGCAACCAACCAGATTCTAGCTACCATTTATGTAATACAGTCTAGAAAATTATAGCTAGAATCTGATTGGTTGCTGTGGGCAACACCTCCACTTTTACAGTTTAGAAGTTTTAGTAAATCTACCCCGGGGTTTAGAAACTTGGATCAAGTCATTTTTCCCTCTGTACCGTCAGATAAAATTATTATGATTATTTATCTAACCAACTATACTATTGTTGCAAGATACAGTTGTGTCAACCTATACACAGAACCTTACTGTAGAGGTCACGATGTATAATTAATGTTACCCGTTCCTGCTCTCTGCACCCGTGGTTACTGGGTCCCACATAAAGACATGTTAATATGAAAATAGAAGAAAAAATTAGTAACAGACAATACTGTTTACTGGTTATACTGACAACAATGAGTCCTGTTTATTCAGCCACAAAACTATATAGAGCCACAAAGCTGTCTTATTATGTTGTAGGGCCATAATTAAGGCTCTATATTATATAACCACAGTAGCCCATGGGGGAAATTAAATTTTGCTGCAAGTAATGCAGCGCTAAACCTATTGCTGTTAATAAGGTCATTTCAATGCCGGCTTTTTGCTCGGGGGTCCCTGAGCCGCACGCCAAAACCCGACGTTGAAATTACCGTATTAACGGTAATAACTCGCCCTATTACCGTAATATCGGTAATAGTGCACAGGCCGCATTACTTTCAGCAGTAAAAACGAAAAACTTTTTTAAAATTAAATCCTCATCCCTTCCTCTCTCACCGCTCCACATCTGCTGCACCGCTTTGCAAATCCCTACACTGGATCCCTGTGTCCTCTAGTATCCAATTCAAATTACTCACCCTTTACCTACGAAGCCCTCAACAACACCACCCCTTCATACACCTCAAATCTCATATCAAAATACTCTCTCACCCGCTCTCTTAGATCTACCTCTGACCTGCGCCTTGTCTCGTCTCTGGTAACCACCTCTCACTCCCGCCTACAAGACTTCTCCCGTGCTGCTCCCCATTTATAGAATTCCCTACCACGCTCAATCAGACTTTCCCACAGCCTTCAAATCCTTAGATCCTCTTTGAAAACCCATGTCGTATTGGACCCCTGCTATTTGGGAGGAAATCAGCCAAAGGGGTCTCTCTAATATATTTTTTTCTCAGTCGAATTTCAAATTATTAAACATAAGCAGTGAGCAGGGAAATTCATTCTAACCTATCTACTTATGTGCTGGACATTTTAGCCGACATGTACCTAGTGAGTGAAAAGATAAAAGTTGCCCATAGCAACCAATCAGATTCTAGCTATGATCTATCTAGAATATCCTAGAAAATGATAGCTAGAATCTGATTGGTTGCTATGGGCAACACTTTTACTTTTTCTTTTAGAAAGTTTAATAAATCTACCTCTTAGTGTCAGCTTTGCACAGTCTTGGACAAATTACCCTTTTCCCTTTGTATAAGGCTTCAAAATTAGATTGTAAGCTCTACTGGGCAGGTAAACTGTGCTTGGAAAATCCTGTGTAACAATGTCTGTGCTGAATTAAAATAAAATAATCACCCCACATTACAAGTTTTACCTCATATTTTGTCAATTGTATTAATACACACAGAGATCACAGAGACAACTATAATTAACAAAATTTCTGTAAACCATTATGTACTGTGAAGTATAAGTCAAAGATTTATCATTTAAAGTTGACCCAACACCCACTTACAGTGGAGGCAGCCATTTTGTGAGACAATTGAGGCTACCAACAAGAGGCAACACTGAGGCACTTCCCCCTAGTACATATTTGTTCCTCACACCTCAGCATTGTCCCTGCTCTGTGGTAAATTAATAGGCTGCATTCTCAAGATTACTGTTTAAGCCAAACAAAATGGCCGACCTCCATCGTGTGTAGATGATGAGTGCACTTTAAGACAGGGTTAAGATAGGGATTCATCATGTCCTGTACGGCAGCTGAAACGACTCTGTGGCAGATATTCTTTGCTGAACAAATCTGCTTTCATCTTCTCAAAATGTTGAATCCCTCGGGGTCTGGTTCGTTCACTGCAGAATAACTGTGATTGTGGGAGATGAAGTGTAAGAAGTGAGGCCTCCCTTACAGCCACATCCTGTCATCATGCCCTCTGCCTACCACGTCGGGCTGTGCGGTGGGATGGAAGCGAGTGCAAAGTCCACTTCTTTGTACCCCAAGGCAGCCTGACCAGGAGAAGATACCGGGGGCAGAGCAGATGAGCCCGGCAGCCATACTGCGTTTGTCACAAACAGCCATCCGTGAGCAGTACCGGCAGAATCAGATTGGCAACATCTAACCTGTAGTTGCGAAATTATTTCCCTTCATGGTATGTACATCCGACAAGGGTCAACTTATTCTGTCACGACGGCTCGGTGGCCCCCTGCAGGCAGCACGCTAAATGCCTCAAATACACGCGTGTGTCGTTGCTTATCCCAACTCATGTGAGAAGTGTAAGCAGAACGTCTATTGTCTCTTCAAGTAGAAGACAAAAATGTACTTGTGTGCGCTCGCTGAGCCTCTCCGCAGTAAGTGGTCAGAGAGCCGGTGGAAGGGAGGTGACAACCTCCATTAACGGAGAAGAAGATGAGAGAACCAGATGGGGGCTCAGATTTCAGGTTTGTCAGATGGGTAACATGCAGCGCTTAAGTGGAGCTGGCTGGACTGAGGGGGAACTCGGCATTAACCCCTTCTAAACTGAAAGCACTTAAGAACTGGACACAACAGACGCGATAATCTTCTGGTTAACCCTTTATAAACAACATGTGATCTTATAATGCTTGTCTACTAAGTTAACCCATTATAATTCACGTGCAACCTAAAGTCATGTCCAGTACAACCTTTCTGAACATGTATTACTCTACAATACTGAGCTGGACTAGTTAACCTTTTATATGCAATAACCACTGAAGATTGCTATAATAGTGTATACTGCTTTAATAACTACCACAGCGTTATCCTTCCTGTCCTAAGTTGACAGGAGTTTAACATCTCTGTGCTGCTGGGGGACCCTGCTCCTTCCACTATATAACTCTCAGTCTGTGGCTTCCTGCTGCCTCCATTCCCCTCCTCACATCATGTCACTGCCCCTGTCACATGCAGCCCTGTCCTCACTGATACATCACTCATCTCCTGATATACTCTGTGCTGCTGGGGGACCCTGCTCCTTCCACTATATAACTCTCAGTCTGTGGCTTCCTGCTGCCTCCATTCCCCTCCTCACATCATGTCACTACCCCTGTCACATGCAGCCCTGTCCTCACTAACACATCACTCATCTCCTGATATACTCTGTGCTGCTGGGGGACCCTGCTCCTTCCACTATATAACTCTCAGTCTGTGGCTTCCTGCTGCCTCCATTCCCCTCCTCACATCATGTCCCTGCCCCTGTCACATGCAGCCCTGTCCTCACTAACACATCACTCGTCTCCTGATATACTCTGTGCTGCTGGGAGACCCTGCTCCTTCCACTATATAACTCTCAGTCTGTGGCAACTAAATGTATACAATTTTGTGTATCATCAATGTATATAAAATGTATCAATAAATGTCATTGATACAATAAACTTCATTCATACCCACGTGCGGTCTAAGTGTCCAATCAGAGGTATTTTTATGTTCATCATCATCATCATCATCATGTATTTATATAGCGCCACTAATTCCGCAGCGCTGTACAGAGAACTCATTCACATCAGTCCCTGCCCCATTGGAGCTTACAGTCTAAATTCCCTACTATAGACACAAACTCACACACAGACAGACAGAGAGGGAGAGACTAAGGTCAATTTGATTGCAGCCAATTAACCTACCAGTATGTTTTTGGAGTGTGGGAGGAAACCGGAGCACCCGGAGGAAACCCACGCAAACACAGGGAGAACATACAAACTCCACACAGATAAGGCCATGGTTGGGAATCGAACTCATGACCCCAGTGCTATGAGGCAGATGTGCTAACCACTACGCCACCGTGCTGCCCATGTTCAGATGCTTATAATACAGTGTCTGGGTTTCTTTCACGTCACTATGTGACTCTGCTGATTCCATCCAGCTCTGGCTGCTGAGTCTTACTGTCGCTTGTAGTTCTACATATACCAGCACGCCCAGGTAGTTATTAGCTGCCACTTTTATATATCACCCCAACCTCCAAGTGCAATCAGGAGGGCCCTAATCTTTATGAGGGTCTAATCGCCCCAGAGACCACAGCCCCGTGCAACCAGGCTAATAGTGGGACCATCCCAGACTTACATAATAATATTGGGCCTTTGACCCCCACCTTCAAACTCTCAGTAACGATGAACATCAGATGCGCCACTGAATGTGCTCAACGGCGTCGCGTACAAATATATACGCGGATATACAATAATACAAGCAAGTGCGACAATACAGACGGACTGTTTATGGCATTGGTTGCAAATAAGCCCCACTTCTGTTAGCGTCGACTTTAATATATTAAATATAGAGAGGCAACTAAGGAAGCCTTGGAAAATGTTAATTAACAACCTGCAGGCCCGTAGAGGCATAAGAATTAGTTCTCTGTGTCCCTCTCATTATTTTTACATTTTCTGAACATTAGCTGATCCCATTTTTTATTTTCTCTTGCTCCTATGAAAATAAAAGTTGGTTTTTCAGAGGACGATAATAACAAAGGTCCATTGACAACAATTTGGTTTGTAAGGATCCCCGCCCTTACGGCAAGTCGGGACCAGCACCTCTCGCTCAGCACACCTTAAAGCAAATATTAAAAGTCAGCTAATCAGGAAGGATCAAAGTAACATCAAGACTTGGCTTCCTGACAGCAACATTAAATATTTTCACAGTGAGCCCACTGAATAATAATGCGGAGGAATGTGTCTGTACTGCTGGGCATGCACGGTAATTGGCCGGGGTGACTTCCTATCCGTCTGTTTGTCCTGGAATCATACAAGGAGATCTGAGCTGTGGAGCAGCCAGTCCGCAATCATTTGTGCAGCACTTGTGTGTTGACGCCTTTGTGCCGTGCGCCTCTTTGGATCCGCGCAGGTCGGCGCTGGTGGCCTACAAGCTCGGTTTGCACCAATAATGCATCAAAGACTTACATCCCGCTTGTGCCTGTGTTTTTACGCATTTGTTTTATGTGCCACAAACAAATTCGCTATTAGGCATCAAAAAACTTTTTAAAAAGTCTCTCAATACAGCAGAAACAACTCCCCGTCTCGTGTACAGGGGAAACAACTCCCCGTCTCGTGTACAGGGGAAACAACTCCCCGTCTCGTGTACAGGGGAAACAACTCCCCGTCTCGTGTACAGGGGAAACAACTCCCCGTCTCGTGTACAGGGGAAACAACTCCCCGTCTCGTGTACAGGGGAAACAACTCCCCGTCTCGGGTACAGGGGAAACAACTCCCCGTCTCGTGTACAGGGGAAACAACTCCCCGTCTCGTGTACAGGGGAAACAAACGTTATGCACAAACATGAACACAGATGTATAATATACGCTAGAGGGGCTTAGATTTAACCAATCAGCGTCAGCGATGCAATCGCAAACAGCCAATCACAAGCAGTTCGCTAGCGTCGGAGGCTGTCATTATCATCATTCCGTTATATGTGCCTGCTCCTGACGACATCATCACCAGCAGCAGCTATTTATATAGCGCTACTAATTCCACAGACCGCCCACAATAAATCAGGCTTTCTCGGGTGTATCTGCGTTATAACACCCCCATTCCGCCTCTCATGGCGCAGGCTGCTGTAAGAGGAAGTGCATGGGTCCGTGTATGTGCGCAACAGCGCAGCGTAAACCGACGCAGTACTCACTTAATCATTATTTCTTTAATTAAATGGCTCCTGTTTGGCGCCTGGCGAATAGAACTTTAGAGAAACCAAATCATCAACTCCTTTGAAAAGGTGTCTTTTTCGTTATTAAAGTGGGTTCCCCACGGAATTTCTCTTTAATTATTTGACACCAGTAGAATTTAGTGTTGGTTGGGAACGGGGAGAGTTATAGTGGTTAAGAGGACGATGATATAAGGCTATATGTAAAGTGGCCTAGGAGGGCAAAAAGATTAAATCCGGGCTTGTGTACTAGAGGTATACAAATTGTATGAAGATCTCATCCTATGCGCCTGCACTGGGCAGAATAGCGGCTTCTACAGCCATATAGAGCCTCATTGTGATAAATTGGCCGGTTGCTATGCAGAAACATGCATAGCAACCACCGAAATGTCAGTATCCATCTTGCAAAGGGCACCCTGGCGTCCTCTCTCGCTGTGCATACAGACTGCTACTGGGACAAACGCCCAGAAGAGAACGCAATACCTACCAGCGCTTCCATTTTCAGATTGCTCATTCCAAACACAAGCCTTGGCGCCAAGGACCACAATAACACGGCCTCCGCCATGGGTACAGTCCCATTATCTCAGCCGGGAAGGCGGCGGAAAAGGGTTAACGCCACACTTATTAACCGCATGCAATAACAATGGAAACGACGACACAGTTTGGCATTTTTTTTCCCCTTTCCCGCAGACCTGGTTACACACGTAAATCAATGTGCAGCGGGGAGGGGAATGTAACACAACGTCCTTAATACACAGAGAGAAAAAAAAGTTGAGGTTCTTCACATATTATGTGAAATGGCTTAAAACAGGAGGCAGCTGCCAAGATTCATCAGTTCTTCCTCACTCCGGAGAGACAGAGAGAGAACGAGGATGAGACGAAAAAAATAAAAAAAAAATTCCCCCGATGGATGCCACAATAGAATGTCTTTCATTATCACCCTGTGTCAGTGCACCGTGTAATGTTCATTGTGCATGCATAGTAAATTACTATTTACCTGCCAGTGTCTTTGATAAGGAAGAATCTGGCCCCCCTCTCCCCAGCCAGGCAGCGTACAACTGTGAAACCCCTCTGCCTATAATTCTTATTAAGGTGATACCTTTTCTGAATAAGAAACTATATTCTCTTTCCTCTGGGATTTTAAGGACCATTGTTTTTTCACCAAATCACTTTTTATTTTCTCCCCCTGCTGTGGTTTAATGTCGGAAGTGACTTCTGTGTGTATACAACGCCTCATATTGAAATGTCTGCTGCAGAGGTATGCAATATTAAAGAAGTGCTTATGAATTTTTGACATCTAATTAGTTGCTAGCCAGTTAACATGTCAAGACTCTGAGGGAACGGGGAGACGGTCCTTTCTGAATAAGTTAAATCTATGCCCTGTCCTTTTCATGTTTCATTCTTTAATGTAGGCAGTGATTATTTTGCTCTGATTAATTGATGAAGTTCATTGGTCTGGCAAATGTTACGGATTTCACGGCAGCTTCGTGCTGTTCCACTAAAGCCGGCGCACCTCGCTCCTAGAAACCGGCGCGTTTAATTCCACTCTCCTTTTGGGTTCTGTACATTTATGGCATGTTACATAGTGTCAGTTTATTAAGTAAATATATTCTTGAATAATTGTATCGAAGCAAAACAATGGCAGCCGTACACTTAATATAACATTATTTCAAGTCTTTTAATTCGGAGGACTCGTGGGAGGAAAAAAACAACAACATTTTGATTAGATGAGAAGGGAGGTATAAAAGAAACACCAGAGATGGAGAAACAATAGATAACAGATAAAACAGACATCTGCTGTTACCCTGCACCATTTCTTTCTCTCGGATGCGATATCCATCCCTCCTTAACGGCAGCAGACAAGGTACCCCGGCGCAGTTTAATTACCCGTCGCCAAAGAGCATTTTTCCGAGTTTCCACAAAAGCATCCTGCTGGCTGCTAAGAAATACGGAGTTTGGAAAAAAATGCACGTGTATTATTTACTAACCGTGAAATAAAAAAATAATAATTAAAAAGGGTTAGAGCAAGTCTAAGTAACATTTCTGAGACTGAATTTGGTCATAAAGAAAACCTTGTACCGTGGTACAAATCCTAGACTGAAAGAGTCACAGCTGTCACCAAAAAATATACATTAATACTTGCTCATACTTTTAGTAAACTTTCACATTTTTGTTTTCATAGATTATATTGATGCGTGACTTCTCTGTCTGTATTACCCAGTGTTGTTTTCTTACTGTGTTTGTTCCCAATTGTAAAGCGCTACGGAATTTGCTGGTGCTATATAAATAAATAAATGATGATGATGATGATGTCTTCCATGACTCTTTAAACGACCCCCACTGCTATCGAAATGAGCACAGTGTGTACTGGCATGGGCGTATAGTCCTAAATATGGGTAGAAAATCTGAGAGTGCGTTTTAAACATATATTTTTTATGAAAGGGTGAAAGGGGCACACAATGACTTTTTGTATCATTACAAAAATATTAAAGGGATAGAATATGATAGCTTGCCTTCATAGCAATTATTTGTTACCTTTTTACACGTTATCCTATCACCCAGGGCTGCAGCTTATCCTGTCCTTTTATAAAAAATAAAATGAATATCCGTATCGCAAGTAAAGAACCAGAGATTTGGCGTGTTTGTCTGACTGTATTCATCATCATCAGCTATTTTTATAGCGCCACTTATTCCGTAGCGTTGTACAGAGAACTCACTCACATCAGTCACTGCCCCATCGGAGCTTATGATCTAAATCCGCTAACATACACAGACACAGACCGAGAGAGACTAGGGTCAATTTTATAGCTGCTAATTAACCTACTAGAATGTTTTTGGAGTGTGGGAAGAAACCGGAGCACCCGGAGGAAACCCATGCAAACATGGGGAGAACATACAAACTCCTCACAGATAAGGCCATGGTCGGGAATCAAACTCATAACTGTGCTGTGAGGCAGAAGTGCTAACCACTGAGCCACTGTACTGTCCATATTATCTCTTCCCTAGTGGTTGGAGTTCTCTGGTAATCTGTTGCCACCAGATCTTATTACTTGAAGTCACAGGAAGCAGGAGTGTCAGACAGACCAGAAAAGGGACAGCTATATAAGACAAGGGGCCCCAAAAAGAGTGTTCCAAAGACGCTTGCTTGGAAAAACAAAGACAGAGAAGTTATTGGAACTTGTTTATACTCTTTGTGGTTAGGAAGATTCAATTATATATTTGTGTGTGTGACTCTAAATAAACAAACATTACATTATAGTTTTGGATTTTTCTTTTTTATTTAAAAAATAAACTTATTTTGAACTGATATAAAGTAATAAAAAGTTTAATTTTAATTTAACAAACTAACATCCGCATTAAAACAACTTTAACATATGCATAAGATATTGCAGAGCCTATACATCTTATTATTACAGTCCGAGGCCCTATAAATTATGGGACAAGTGTCCCTATTTCCCAAATACAGTCCCATCTTTTCCCCAAAAAAATAATCTTACGGCAAAGTCTTTGCGACTCCAAATAGATCCCTGTGTCTTATAATGAGCTAACGACGGCTGTGCTTTATAAGCCAATCGGACAGCTGTAATGTGATTAAATCTGTTCTTATTGTAATATAAGTAAGGAAAATTGCACAGTCCTATGTCTTAGTACCCTGGGTGTGCGTTTATTCTCATAATAAATTCTTATTCTAACAACTTTTTTGAATATGAATGGACAAGCAGGGCCGCCTTCAGAAAAAATCGGGCCCAGTACGCCCCCCCCCCCCTCCATGAGCAACACATACTTACCTGGGGCCCGCCGCTGGTCTCCGCTATTCTGTCTTCAGCCTGATCTGTCACCGTGACAGCCAGGCACCAGGATCCGATCGCAGGGGTGGAGGATTCATTCCCCCTGCGATCATGTGATCTGTCACAGGCAGAGCACATGATCGCAGGGGGAATGAATCCTCCACCCCTGCGATCGGATCCTGGTGCCTGGCTGTCACGGTGACAGCCAGGCTGAAGACAGAATGGCGGAGACCAGCGGCGGGCCCCAGGTAAGTATGTGCTGAGCTGTTGTACCTGGCCCCCTGGTGAGCCCGGGCCCGGTACAACAGTACCCCCCGTACCCCCCTGATGGCGGCCCTGTGGACAAGGCTAAGTACGTCATGCTGGTCACTGCAAGCGATAATATGTTGGATATTGCCGGAAAATTGTGCTGAGACATATGGGAATAGCCAAGATGGCAGCAACAAGCGTGCAAAATGTTGGAGGATGTTGGCTTATTTAGATATGCCGACGTTACCCCCTTGATTTGAAAGGAAGGAAATCATATATTATTAATTATTGGAATTCAAAATTTTACTGAATCTATTCAAAATTTCTTTGAAAGCTTCAACTTCAAAACTTCAGGTTTTGGAGAAATGATGTTGCTTCATTTTTGATACGAGAGCATCAATATTGGGGCATTTTGATGTAAGAGCAATTTGGATACAGTCTTCAGCGTCCAATCGATTTCTCCGCTTTGTTTTTATGTTCATTAGAGTGGAAAATCCTTGTTCGCAAAGGTAGGTTGTTGGGTTGTTGCAAAAGGCAGCAACTTTTTGACTGCCTCCTCATGTGCAATTTTGAATGTCTTTGCAGCTGTTGACATCCAAAAATATGACAGATCTGCTTTGTTTTCAAATGCAATACGTGCTTCGATTGCATCGAGGCTCAAGAAGTGCCTCTGCCAACCCTTGAGGCTCCTCTGGTACAACAGCAATTTCACATTTGAAGGGGTCTACAATCCAATTGACAGCTGTGAATCAGCAGCATTACCCCCAGGAATTTCATTTTTACCCCATTTGGGGTAATTTACCCCTGATCCCTGACCACTGGCTTAGATGGATCATGTTCTAAACAAATTCAACCGCGACACGAGACACGTTATTATCATTTCTGTCCCGCTATGTTACAAAATCTTGTAAATTTACTGTAAATGAATCATGGAACACATATGTTGGTCATTTCGAATTCAAGAAGCAAAAATGTAAAAGATATTGTTCCATTGTAGAACACCTTCAGAATCACTGATATCGTGATGTAGGCAGGACAACTGGGAGGCGGCCAGGGGCAGGCTGGGCTGAGGGGGGGGGGGCTACAAACTACCAGCCCTCTCCTGGAGGCGGCGGCCTGTTTCACAAGAGCGCAAGGACACGCAGACCGATCAGGCAAGCGCCAAACGTTCCTCAGTCTTCGGAGAGAAAGAAAAACATCTAAAAACGGCCGTACGACTTAAAAAAAAATCTTTTTTACGTCACATCCCAAGTTTAAATCTATTTCTCCACCTGTTTTTTTTTTTTTTTATACATATCCCGCGTCAAGCTTAACATTCACCTTCACACGTCTTTCCCATCATCCTTTGGTTTTAGCATTTAAGTCGTAATGTAGTCTGCGGGAAAAAAAAATCCACATTAGTAAAAATATTGGAATCGCCGTGACGGATATTTTATTATATATTCTCTCCGGCTGGCATTGGAACCACAATAAAATGGAGGAGGGGAGGAAGCCGAGGTTTAAATATAACAAAACAACCAATTCAATCGCACTCGGTCTTTTTTTTTTTTTGTTGTTTTTTTTCCCCCGTATATTTTA
This sequence comes from Mixophyes fleayi, assembly GCF_038048845.1. Lineage (NCBI taxonomy): Eukaryota > Metazoa > Chordata > Amphibia > Anura > Limnodynastidae > Mixophyes > Mixophyes fleayi. Next base: position 5,477,788 of record NC_134413.1, on the reverse strand, counting down.
GTAGAGGATAAGACAGAAGTTTGCACTGTTAGCAGCAGCTGAAATGTAGGATTATTGTTTCTTTCTAACACAAGACTCATTTTCCACGGCCACATTTGCAGCATAATAAGCTTTTTGTTATTTTTTCAATTAGAGTCAATTGACCTAACAAAATGGTTGCCAATTAAGTGATTTTTGTAATGGTCCGGGGGTAATTTAGTGGAGCTTGTCAGCTGTGTTTCATGAAGCTGAGATCTGTTTTTCTCCTCAGTCTCTCTCTCTTCTTCTCTCTCTTCCCCTCTTTCTCTCTCTCTCTCGAGCATAATGGTTCATAATTTTCAAATCTTTTTTTTTTTCCCTCTGTTTCACTCACAATAATTCGCAATTACGGGAAGTAGTTGAAGGTGAGGGTTTTTTTTTTTATTCTCTCTTTCCTCGCCTTCGAGTTAGCAATTTTAAATAAAATGTACATACTTGTAAAATAAATATCCTGGCTATTACAGGAATCACTTTTTGTGTAAACTCAATTATTTTATGAATAGTGACACCAAATTCTAATGACGAAAGCCTGATATAATATGTGCAGGGTAAAGGGTTGAAGATATGCAGAACAACCCTCAAATCAAAGCGCTATTCAGGAAAGTAAACAAGACACCAGCGATTAACCGCTGCTTAGTAAACCCTCAGCCGCGTAAAAATAAGAGTACAAAAAAGTTAAACAGATTCAGGGAAAACAAAACTGATTTTTTTTTTGAATGCGGAATATTTATATCCGGTTTAAAGCTCTGCGTTGTCTCCGTGTTCAGGGTCAGTGTTGGTGGGTAGTTTGCAAGCAGCTTAAAGTGCGCCTGCCAGTTACACATGATGGAAGCAGCCATTTTGTGTGCTGAGAGTAGATTTATGAGAAGCCTGTTAAGGCACCAGAAATCGGCGCCTTGTGATGATTATTCGGTAAATTCAGGTCACTAGTCTCCATACCTCCCGACTCTGCCGGTTTAGTTTTACTGTCCTGACTGACTTGAATGCATACTTGCCAACTTTTCCTCGTTGGCTTCAGGGAGATCCCAGGGGAGGTGGGCGTCATTAAGCCCCGCCCCCACCACTTATCTATTGCGAACTGGAAGGTTGCCCTGCTCTCCCGGGAGCCCAGGAGGTCTCCCAGAAATGCGGGAGTCTCCCAGACATTCCGGGAGATTAGGCAACTATGCGTTAAAGAAAAGCAGCTAATGAATTTCTAGAGACTGAAGTGTCTTTTACATTTCTGTCTCCAATACTGAAGTCATGTTGTCTTACCTGTCAGTCTTTGATTAAATCTTGGTCTCCATGAAAATGGCCACCTCCATAGGCATCAATACATGGACATAGGACACAATTTCTGAACTTTGTCATCATGCCACAGATGGTGAAGCCAACCACGTCTTGTACTGGCTCAGCATCAGGGAGAATGCCAGACTCTTCAGGGAGTGAGGGAGATCACCCCTATTTCAGGGAGTCTCCCTGACATTCAGGGAAAGTTGGCAAGTATGCTTGAATGGTGGGTCCTGCTCGTGGGGCGCAGAAATTTTTTGGGGGGTAGATGAAAGTGGGGTGGGGGGGCTAGTGCCTCAAACGCTCACACTGTGGTGAAATACAACAAATATTGGAAGCTGTGAGTTTCAAGTGAATTAATAGGCTGCCACCGAGGTCGAATCCAAATCGAACAGGCCCAAAAATCACAATCGCACCTCAAACCAGCCAAATTTCAACAGATTTCCAAGCAGTTTGAAAGATCAAGTGGTATATTTACTAAACTGCAGGTTTGAAAAAGTGGAGATGTTGCCTATAGCAACCAATCAGATTCTAGCTGTCATTTTGCAGAATGTACTAAATAAATGTTAACTAGAATCTGATTGGTTGCTATAGGCAACATCTCCACTTTTTCAAACCCGCAGTTTAGTAAATCTAGCCCCAAATCTCTATTTACTATATTAGTCAGGTAAGTCTGGACCCCTGTGACACACATAGGCTGCAAATACTTTACATGACATTACTTCTCATACACGACGGAGAGGAGGGCTTGACCTGACACCATTGGAGCCATCCAGTGGGCGGAACAAGTACGTACAATGATGGCGACTCTGTAATCGCTTCTCTGCACCTCAGGTAGAGTTGTAATTTCCATCTAAAATGGTTGGAAATCACATCTAAAAAAAGTTAAATCTTTTTACACAGGTAGGTTGAACTGGAGACAAATCTCAGCTGACCGTCTTCACACCAGGGTTCGATCGCCTGCGAGTTTCCCATCTCCTGGCATTGTGCATATAAATCTCAGTCTAAATAAGTCTCATTTGCTCCGACAGACCCTTACACGCCCCCTTATCCCCCCAGTTCCGTCTGTTCAGTCGGAAGGGTCCGGAAGCGCAACCTGTGTCTCGGTCTACATATTGCTGCATGTCTCACGTGTGCGCTGTGTGGCAGCTGCACTGAGGTAGGTACGGTTCCATGACTCAATGCGCTTCATAACAATCGCATCCCGCTAAGGCAGTGTTGGCTAACCTGTGACACTACAAGTCCCAGCATACCCTTCCAGCAATAAGCTGCTATATATTGGCAAAGCATGTTGGGACTTGTAGTTTTACAACACTTGGAGTGTCACAGGTTAGCCAACACTGCGCTACGGCATAGTGGCAAAGGATAAGTGTGACTTCATTGGGGACTTGGTCATACCCAAAAAGGAACAAAATTATGACGGATGAAACTTGAACAATTTTGCGACCAAATGCAGGCGAACATTTCACAGATCAGTTTTGAAAACGCTGCTCACATTGTATATTCCTATTGCAACAACGGCAGCCAATCATATGGCTGCTTCCACTATTAAAGCTCGCACTAGACTGATGAAAGCAAACATATGATTGGTTAATGTGGATTATATGATTTTTTGTACCATCATATTAAATGCAGCTCTCCGGAGTCTCGGTGCATTGGTCCCTAGATTTACTAAGCTTATTTTCTTACCAATTTACACCAGCCACGAATAAGTAAACTTCCTTAAAATTGTCCAATTACCTGGCTAGTAAATATGCTGAGAATCACAGCGAGTACAAGGTCAACTCAGAAATTTCGGGAAAATAATATAGAAATCTGCTTACTTGCCCATTTAAAAAATACACTTGGGTGTTATTGAAGGTAACTCGCCCTGGAGCCTCGCTGTCGTCCTACGTCCTTTAAATTTGCTGCATTCACCAAACATTTAAATGCATGTGACCCTGTATTATGAAATTCAATTAACTAATGTATCCTGGATAACATCTGGTGTGGCGACTCTTTTTTAGGAAATAACTGCGCTTGCTGTCACTTTGAGTCAATGTCTTTTGTTTGTTTTTTTGCTTTATTTCAGCATCAGGATGACACGAGGGTACAAAACAGGCTCCTTGTAATGTGAATCCCGTCTAAAATAGAGAAGCACATTGACAGCGTGGAATTTTAGATTAGACCTTTAACAAAACACATGGAGACGATTTTTATTGGTCCAGTTTCAAGTTTGACGTCTTATACCCTTGTGCTCATGTTCTGGTCTGAAATATTATATCCTTGAGCTTGTATTGAACCAGGCGCCATGTTTTTCTGCCTTCCTTTCCCATTTTCCCGACAGCTTCCTTACACAGCTCCTCCTCCATGGGCGAGGCAGGAGGGGGGGGGGGGAGTCTTTAAAACATGAGGGTGTTACCCACAAGAGAGCCGAACAAACTATGCAGCTCTATGTGGTAGCTCTCAAACCTTATAAATAGCCTTGGTTTATGTGAAAATGGGTGGGGCGTTGTCCCAAAGTGGGTGTTTGGGGGCCAACCTGGTGCCAACTTATTTTGACCCGATCTTGTGTGTTTGAATATTAGAAGGTATGCATTGTGTGTTTAAAACTTTTGCACACTTTGGGCAAGGTGTGCATATAATTCCCCTTCTCCAAAATAATATTACCATGTATTAGAAAGGTAGATATGATTCACAGGAGCAGTGTCGCGTCTTGTCTATAAATATCGTACGTAAGAATACATCACCTCGTAGTGTTTCTTGGTTAGTGATGTGTTAATGTGTTAAACTGTCAGCAACAATAATTTTGACATTTCGATGACTCACCCTGGATCAGATTAGGGCTGGAGACCTTATAACTATATCCAGAAGGTAAAGGCGGCTTTGGACACTGGATTTACTTGAATGTCCCTAGATTTATATCGGCAGGGGCGGGCTGGCCCGGGGGGCAGGGGGGCAACGGGCCACTGGGTCAGACGGCTATTAGGGCCGGGGGGGTAGGCCGGCCGGCCGCCCCCCCGGATGCAAAAAACATAGTTTTCCCCCCGCGGCCGCATCTGATGACATCAGATGCGGCCGTGTCAGCACACAGGCGGCCGCATCACATGACAGGGGATGCGGCCGCGTCATCAATGACGTGGCCGCATCCCCTGTCCTATGATGCGGCCGCCTGTGTGCCCCCCGGCCATCCCTCTCCCAGCCCGCGCCTGTATATCGGAGAACAAGATGGTGGCGGTGTTACGTAGGTGCGGCACAGTCAGAGGGGAGGGGTTGGGTGGACCTAGGACGTTACCAGTGTATAGAGAGGAGCGAAGCAGTGGCAACATTTTGCACAAACGGAATCTTGTGCCGGAACCGGCCAATCCGCAGAGGTCTGGTGATACAATCCTTAGCCAGTCCCAACGCTAGACATTCCGTCCAGTTTCCACTTTTATAGGGACAGTGACTGAATGGGGGGGGGGGTGCACATATAACAGCGCACCCCCTCCCAGAGGCTACCCCTGCCCATTATCACCATCATCATCACCATTTATTTATATAGCGCCACTAATTCCGCAGCGCTGTACAGAGAACTCACATCAGTCCCTGCCCCATTGGAGCTTACAGTCTAAATTCCCTAACATACACACACAGACACACAGACAGACACACACACAGTCAATTTGTTAGCAGCCAATTAACCTACCAGTATGTTTTTGGAGTGTGGGAGGAAACTGGAGCACCTGGAGGAAAACCCACACAAACACGGGGAGAACATACAAACTCCTCGCAGATAAGGCCATGGTCGAGAATTGAACTTATGACCCCAGTGCTGAGAGGAAGAAGTGCTAACCACTGAGAGATTATTCACTAAAAAAAAAGTGTAAGGGGTAGATTTATAAATTCTTCTAAAAAGCAAAAGAGTTGTTTCCGCTAGCAACCAATCGGATACTAGCTATCAATTTTCTACTACAGTCTAGAACTTCAGAGCTAGAATCTGATTGGTTGATAAAGGCAACACCTCCACTTTTCCTTTTTAGAAGGCTTGATACATGTATCAATAGATATGCAGTAACCCATAGCAACTAACAGAACATTTGCTTTCTAACTTGCACGAGGATCAAAGCTGATTGGTTTCTTTGACATTGCTACTTAAATACCCCCTCTGGGTCACAGACGGTCTTTCCTAGTAAACAGCAATGTCATACATATATTCAACGCCTACTGTTTACCAGATTTTAAGAATTTTCTTAAAGTGCTTTCCAAATGGCTACTGCTCCCCTGTCAATGGATTGTTCAGGAAACAAAGAGTTAAAACAGAGCATTCTAGGAAGAATCATCTGACTTCTCTATGTAGCAAAGTCTCAAATCGGCTTTAACTCCTTTCTTTCCAGCTGAACCAGGATATTAAACTGTCACCACTCAGCGATGCAAAATATTTGTGTTACCTGCCTATTTAATCCTTAATGGTAGAGTTCTGCTGAGTACTGAATTCTCCCTGCAAAGATCACCTCCGTAATGCTATAATAAGAGAGTCTTTAGTATGTTTAGTGTTTGTTGATATTTGGAGAATCTCAGAAAATAAAATCAAATAAAAAAAACTGCAAGTGAATAAACATTTCAGATTTATAGCGTTGGTAATTTTCGCAGTCTCCGTGCGTGCTTGGTGTCTTGCTGTGACTGAAGACCTCAAAGAAAATCAACTCCAAGTGCTCTAAAAATAATCCCGCGCCCGATGAAAACATCCGAATATTACACGGTTATGACCAGACCTTGCAAGAAGTTTCATATTGGTTTTTGCCAAAGGTTCCACATCTATGTTCTAAAGCTATAACCTAAAGGGATTATTCCGGCTCTCTGGCTCCTGTTCTGTCCCAGCTGCCTCATATGTGTGTTTTGTACAGTGGATATTGCTTATACCTCTGGGTGCTCCCTTATTTCATTAGTGACGACAGTCAGTGGCGTGGGGCGCACTGCGCGCTGTCACCTGGATCGCATATATGAACTACGGCTCATTCTCAGAGCATTATTTCTTCATGTATAACCCCCCCCCCAAAAAAAAAAACCCAATTATTTTGACCAGTCATCAAGGGGGATCTGGCTGAAAAATGGAGATTATTAAAGTTTTTTTCAATATATCGGGTTGCTCATGATATCAATCAATATTTAACTGAAGGCTTTAATGTCTCATATTTAATGCCATTCACATGTTTTCCAAGGAAAACATATATATAAATATATATATATATATGATAAATGGAGACATAATATACTGTATATTTGGGTTTAAACATAGCTTTACATGTAAAATCTAGCAATGGACTTTAATATGTATTACAGTTTGTGTATTACTCTGCTAAATAATATACTTGAAACACGGTGGCTCAGTGGTTAACACTTCTGCCTCACAGCACTGGGGTCATGAGTTCAATTGCCATCCATGACCTTATCTGTGTGGAGTTTGTATGTTACCCCTGTGTTTGCGTGGGTTTCCTCCGGGTGCTCCGATTTCCTCCCACACTCCAAAAACATACTAGTAGGTTAATTGGCTGCTATCAAAATTGATCCTAGTCTGTGTGTGTGTGTGTGTGTGTGTATGTGAGGGGAATTTAGACTGTAAGCTCCAATGGGGCAGGGACTGATGTGAATGAGTTCTCTGTACAACGCTGCAGAATCAGTGGCGCTATATAAATAACTGGTGATGATGATGATCTGAATGGCTTAGGCGTAACTAATTGTATTACATCCTGCTACTAAAGATAGACATATTTAAATATCTGGCTAGTATGTGATTGTGTTGCGGTCTTCTAGGTAACAAGCACTCTGATCTAGCAAAATGGACGGTAGTTTAGCTGCCGCCTGTTCAGCGTCACCCAGGCAGTAGGTTACGGATGTCACATTTATCTTTTCAACTTTATTCCAACCGTCTCATGCCCCAGGGCTTGGGACAATATAGGCAATTTCCAAAAGAGCCAAAGAGTAACGTCTTTTAATTTGGGCAAATGTGTTTCATATTTCAGCCTACCGCATTGATGGGTGTACGGCCATATAACAGGTTTTGGAACTGTCCCCAGGAAATCAATCTGCACCTCCTTGGCCTAGAAATGTACATTGGGGGAAACAGAGAAAACATCATTTCATAGTTCAACCTTCTTCAACTGCAGAACCTCCATATCTATTCATTTACACACTTCCATTTTTCTCCATTTATAGCGCTCGGATTAGCCCCTTAAACTGGTGAAAGCGAGGAAAGGTCAGGGCTGACCTTAAAACATGACTTTTGTGTTTTATAATGTTTTTATCGCACTCGTCGATCTGCCCCTAAGAAGAGCACTTAACCATAAAACGACACCCTTAGGCAAACTAGGCTCCTGCCTATGGCCTAGAGGGGCCTGGATTACTCTAACCTATTTAACTCTAAACCAGTATCTTACTTAGGGTCCTGCCGGGTCTTGATCAGTTCTTTGAGAGTACCGTGTGACCCCTGCCCCAACACAGGGAATGTCCCCCTAAATATGCCACTTCTCTGCCACATTATCTCATTTAAATAACTGTGTTCCCCAAAAGAAAACCTATGAGGCCTATTTATTAATGGCTGCATATGCCCCCCTTAAATATCAGCCCTTATCGCAATGATAAGGGCTGATATTTTGCAGCCATTTGTTAATAAAACATCCCAGGCCGGGGCGTCCAATAGGAGGTGGTCCCAGTGATAACCTTTCAACTCCAGGGAATAAATGTATCACAGGGGATTAATGTATCAAGCTGCGAGTTTGAAAAGTGGAGGCGTTGCCTATAGCAACCAATCAGGTTCTAACTGTCACTTATTTAGTAAATTCTACACAATGATAACTAGAATCTGGTTGCTATAGGCAACATCTCCACCGCAATGCTCACCCCATAGGGTAGCATGGCGTTCGCCAACGGACTCAAGCTCCGAAAAGCTAGGCTTTTTGGAGCTTATTAAATTGCCCCAGACCCTGGGGACTGTGTTTTAATGCGAAACTTAGCCTAAAGCTATCTAGATATCTATAAGCTTTTGTTAGATAACTTAAAAATGCATAAACTATGGTTTATGGCTTAATAAATAGACCCGTAGCCTACACTACATACATACATACATACATACATATACACATATATACACATATATATATATATATCTCGCCACACATAGCACTTACATCCTGCAGTGAGGAGACGCATAAGACGAATGAGAATTTCACTACAGCTTAATGAAGACATTATAATAACCAGCTACATTATTGTGCCGTGATAGCTTTACATAAAGAAATACAAGCTGGGTACAGAACTGAACATATAAAATGTGAATTTGTTATACGAGATACTAGAAGTGTTATATACAAAATCATATTGTTGCTTTATGACTTCTGTCTAATTACTGGAGGGTTAAGAAACAGTTTCTGGCTGAGATTAATCTCACATTCACAATGTTTATGTTATGAAAATTCGGTTATTTCCCTCTCCAGAGATTATACACTTTGCTATCACCAGTGACTGATTTTTTTATACGGCTCCCTCTTTAATTTTAGTCTGTCTTTTTTGTCTACATAGACTGTTTTTTATGATGTGTACCAGGGAAGGAATAATGTTGGCAAAATTAATATATCCTGTACATTATGTTACATGGTTGCAGACTAACATTAACTAACCACAGTATAGAATCATTTGTGACACATATTCTGGGCCCGGTTCATCTACAGACGTCGGTCCATTTGAGCGCTGTATCTTGCAAAACTGGGCTTATGCTAATGAACGCATTGCATGTTATTCACGTATTAACGGAACTGACTATGGCTTGAAGAGGTTTGTGTTTTTTAACAGTTTCATTTTCCCCAGTTACAGGGCAGGTGTAAGTACTGATAGTGATGACTGATCATGTGCTTGCAAGTAAGAGAAGCTATACAAATGCATTGTATGTACGGTAGACATTAACATCCTGATTTATGTATTTCATGTGAAAAAAAATAAAAAAAATTTAAAAAAAGAACTATTGTTATTAATGAATATAGTATTAAGAGTTGTAAATTTATTTTATAAAATATTATTTTTTGCATGAATTATAATGAAAGTTGATATTGTACATACACGTGTGCATATCCTGCAGTCTGTTCTGTGCGTCTACATACGGCAAGTACTGTACAGCCAGAACAGACTTACGCCCAGAGTCAAATGGAAACGCATCTTGAGATCCGCTTGTAGGTGAATAAGGCCAGACATGCGTACAAGTTACCTGCGGTTATTTAAAACGCAAGTTCCATTCACATTGCATTCGATGCTGAATCAGGCCCTGTGTGAGATAATCTGCCTACTTATCCTCTAACCCAGAATTTCCAGGACACTCCCGAATTCCGGGTAGGTCTCCCGGACTCCCGGCATTTTCCCGCCTCCTGGGTGGGAGCCCCCATGACACGATTTGCGGTTAATCAAATGACGCCATTCATCCTGCCTTGCCCTCCCACTTCACCTCCCCTCCAGAATATAAAGCTGCCAAGTATAATATATTGAGAGACTCTGCTTCCTCCTACTACCGCTGAACCCCGGCAACCTATCAGCAATTAGCTTTTCTCTTTCTATCGCAAGCTCGATGAAAGGAAGTATCGGATTGGTTGATACAGTGCTAGAAAATACGCCTGATACCTGGAAGAGTCTCTTTGAGGAACTCTAAGGCTTCTACTTATGACCCCTGTGTGGTAAATATCAATATGTGTCACTTTAAATCCTGCATGCGCATAGCACTTTCACGCCAAAATAATCTATAGGTCTATGGGGACAGCGGTAGGCTCCGGTAAAGGATAAAGCCCAGAGAAATCTACGATTTCTCCAACGCTAACCCTTTGTTGAGTTGCAGAAAGCAACGAAAGAGCCTTGTGCCGGCATCTACGCCAACATTTTGGCTCTTTGCCACTTGTTCAATAGAACTTCATACCTCCCAACATTTATTTTGCTAAAATTTTATTTGGCCAACCTGTGGCTATCCTAGTATTGTGAAACTACAATTCCCAGCATGCCCTGCCAGCCATCGCCTGGCTATTGATTGGAAATGCATGTTGGGGTTTGTAGTTTCACAAAGCGTGGAGACTCACAGGTTGGCCATGTCTACTGTACACTATGTAAATAAACAAATGTTCTTATAAATCCACCCGTTACTTGTATGCAGCCGTCATCTGATCACGTATGAACATCCATGACTATTAGCATTATCAAAACTAAAGTAGTCTGAATATAAAACCTGTATACTGACAGATATATAAGCAAACAGCCGAGGTTCAGGAGTATTGATTGGTGGAATACCATTATATAACACCCACCTCTGAGCTTCAATATGTAGGAGATTAAAATAGGTGAAAAAGAGAAAGCAGAGCTGTAAAAAATTATTTACTAACATATATGATTGTTACTATGTACCAAATACATCCTACGTGTAACCAGAGTTAAGGGTAGAGCATCTCGCAGAAGGTGTGAGGTAGATACTGTACCGCAGGAGGTGGAACAGAAGGTCCTCTTCTATCAATAAATCATAGAAATCAGATAGTAACCACAATAAAAATATGAGGTAGTATACTGACATGGGTCCGATACATCATGTCTGAGGAATGATTGCAAGCTCTTGTGTCCTAAGATCCCCTTCTCTCTACTAGAGGACCGGGCACTTCTGGCCCCTGGGACAAGGCCTATGTGATCTTACCACAAATCCGGGCCTGTGACTGACTCCATTCTGTGGGAGCACCTCTCCCAATCTTCACTGTTCTACTTTCTTTATTCTGTGAATAAAAAGTGAGAGAGGTTTTAAAAGCATTTGACCATTTACGTACTTCGAAGCCAAGAGACAAGACGTCTTCTTACTGCAGGGGAAATTTTTTAGAAAATGTTTATGACCATTTACATCTCTATCCGAAAACCGTCTCGGGTGGTGGCTTTTGTCTGGTGTTTATATAATGGGAAGTAGATATAATAACAAAAAATTGAGAGTTATTATTAATTGATTTAAAAGGCGTAAAAACTATTGGTTCACCTGAACAAAAATGACCATGGGCCTGATTCATTAAGGAACGAAAGTCCATTTGCACGTTGTATTTTACATATTTTCGCACTGCGCATGCATGAAACTGAGACTTCCAACAAAGTTCGCAATTCATATTCACATGTAAATGGTACATACGACTGCCTACAATTTAAAGGGTGGAACGGGAAGAGGAAGTGGAAGATTAGTGCAGGCAATGTACAGTACGGGTGTGCCGAGGGATGCCGCACGCAGCAGCGTTGGGCGTGTTCTTCAGCCTTACCATCTGCGCCAATTCCTGGGCGGGTGTAAGTGCCAGGTTTAAGTGCCAGGGGGATATTGATGTCGGTTGTGTATGCATGCTAGAAGATGTGTTTGTCTTTAATAGCAACTGTAACAATACTTGTTATATATGGCTCGCATTGAGAACATCCTGATAAACGTATTTGATGTATAAAAAAAATTAATTATTTTAAAAAGCGCAATTTACGTTTGTTTTATGTTCATTAATGAGGTGTTTATGTGTTTATGTGTTGTGTTGTCCTATCTGTGTGCGACACACAAGAAGAGATGAAGAAGAAGCCTAAGACATTAGCCAGATGCAGAGGTTTATAGGAGGAACGTGTATAGATCAGTGGTAGATATTTAGGTATCTCACCAATCCTCTCTCTGTGTTAACACTCCAGCACACACAATGCTACCGAAGGTGATTATCTCTGCTAGCATAATTCCTCCGTAACATCTGCTTTCGCCCATAACACTTCACTAATTTCCCCCTCATTTCATTACACATAATTTTCTTTCAACACAATCTACATGTATTAAGTGGTAATGACTTTCCAGTTAAGAGCAAATCGACGCCAAGGGAGCCCCCTCCCAGTTGCCTGCCGAGCCTGTCTCCGGCTATTAAAGATAAATTTGGTGCTTCGAAAAGCTGCAGTAAGCCAATCAATCAATTAAGCGTTTAGGACATATATTATCAAATTGCATTGCCTGATTTTCTTGGTATGATTTTTAAGATTCAGAAATGGAGACCCCGTCAAGCGTGACCGGGCACAGATGCAAAATATTGAGTATTGGTTTGCAATCTTGTAAATATGCGTGTGAAATAGGGGAAGGTATGAAAATAAGGAGCATGCAAATATATACAAGATGCATGTAGCAAAAATTGGATTTAAATATCCAGGGCTGCTGGTGATTTTTATTAACATTTTAACATATTCCTTTCAGAACTGTGTTTGACCCTCTGTAACAAGAAAACAAAACACATATTTATCCTAGAGATGAATTGCAAAATATTTATATGTATTTCATTCTGGTTAATATTGTCCAATGGCAATGCCCTTACGGGGTTAAGACAGCTGCGACTATTCGTCCATTCTTAATTGCGCTTTAGATAGCGGCTTCTGAACACAGATTTCCATCCTTTACAAACATCTGTGCAGTCACAGAGTCCAGTGATGTAGATTAAGCCCTGGGAGAATGAATCACAGGATCCGATATAGGAGAACGGAACAGGTAGAAGCCAGCACCAATGTCATAATCTGTTAAAGCAATGCAGCCCACTTTTTATTTCCTATTTTACATTATGAATATACCAGGTATACATATACTTTCCTACTAAGTGTGGGTGATAGGCGAAGAAGGAGGAGGAAGTGTGGCTGATAAATGAAGGAGAAAGTGTGGGTGATAGTTAAAGAAGAAGGAGGATGTGTGGATGAGAGGTGAAGCAGGAAACATGGGTGATAGGCAAAGAAGGAAGAGGAAGTGTGGGTGACAGGTGAAGGAGAAAATGAGGGTGATAGGTGAAGAAGGAGGAGGAAGTGAGGGTGATAGGTGAAGAAGGAGGAGGAAGTGAGGGTGATAGGTGAAGGAGGAGGACATGAGGGTGATAGGTGAAGAAGGAGGAGGAAGTGTTGGTGACAGGTGAAGGAGAAAGTGAGGATGATGGGTGAAGGAGAAAGTAAGGATGATAGGTGAAGGAGGGGAAGTGTGGGTAATAGGATAATGATGGAAAGTGGGTGATATGAGAAGGAGGGTGTGGGTGATAGGAGAAGGAGGGAGGAGTTAATGTGGGTGGCAGGAGAAGGAGGAGGAACTGCAGGTGATAGGTGAAGAAGGAGGAGGAAGTGTGGGTGGTAGGAAGAGGAGGAAGAAGTGTGGATGATAGGTGAAGGAGGAAGGGAGGGTGATAGGTGAAGAAGGATGAGGAAGAGTAGGTGATAGGTGAAGAAGGAGGAGGAAGTGTGACTGATAGGTAAAGAGGGAAGTGTGGGTGATAGGTGAAGGAGGAAGGGAGGTTGATAGGTGAAGAAGGAGGAGGAAGTGTGGGTGATAGCGAAAGAGGAAATGTGGGTCATAGGCTAAATAGGGGGAGGAAGTGTGGGTAATAGGTGAAGGAGGAGGAAGTGTGGGTGATAAATGAAGGAGAAATTGTGGGTGATAGGTAAAGAAGGAGGAGGACGTGTGGATGAGATGTGAAGGAGGTAATGTGGTTGATAGGCAAAGAAGGAGGAGGAAGTGTGGTGGACAGGTGAAGGAGAAAATGAGGGTGATAGGTGAAGAAGGAGGAGGAAGTGTGGGTGATAGCGAAAGAGGAAATGTGGGTCATAGGCTAAAAAGGGGGAGGAAGTGTGGGTGATAGGTGAAGGAGGAGGAAGTGTGGGTGATAAATGAAGGAGAAATTGTGGGTGATAGGTAAAGAAGGAGGAGGACGTGTGGATGAGATGTGAAGGAGGTAACGTGGTTGATAGGCAAAGAAGGAGGAGGAAGTGTGGTGGACAGGTGAAGGAGAAAATGAGGGTGATAGGTGAAGGAGGAGGAAGGGAGGGTGACATGTGAAGTAGAATGTGAGGGTGATAGGTGAAGAAGGAGGAGAAAGTGTGGGTGACAGGTGAAGGAGAAAATGAGGGTGATAGGTGAAGGAGGAGGACGTGAGGGTGATAGGTGAAGGAGGAAATGTGGGTCATAGGCAAAGAAGGAGGAGGAAGTGTGGGTGATAGGTGAAGATGGAGGAGGAAGTGTTGGTGATAGGTGAAGAAGGAGAAGGCGGAAGTGTGGGTGAAAGGTAAAGGAGAACGTGAGGATGATGGGTGAAGGAGAAAGTAGGGATGATAGGTGAAGGAGGGGGAAGTGTGGGTAATAGGATAAGGATGGAAAGTGGGTGATAATGAAAGGAGGGTGTGGGTGATAGGAGAAGGAGGAGGAACTGCAGGTGATAGGTGAAGAAGGAGGAGGAAGTGTGGGTGGTAGGTGAAGGAGACACATCAATGCAAACCCAACGCATTTAGCATTGCACATCCAATGTGCTTCATAAATGATTTTATATTTTATTATATTTAACAGTAGAGGTCCAGACTTAGGTATGGTGATTATACTAGTTAGGAATCCTCATGCTGTATTGCAGTTGCAGTAATCTAGCTGCAGTAAATAAGATGGAGGAGTGCGGTATGCTGCAGGATAGCTATATCTATTGCTAAAACAATGTTAAATGGATTCGTAACACAATTTATCTTTGCAGATGCGCCTAGTTGAGCTCCAGGTATGCATATTTTGCTTTTTGAGGGCATTAAGGAGATGCCACCCTCTCGGATCTTGTGAAGTGGGTGGGAGCCTTGATAACATGATTCATGTCATCAGCCCCTCCTCTGTCCTGCGAGGAAGCAAGCATGCCGTGGTGAGTGCAGTTATCATCATCATCATTTATTTATATAGCGCAAACATATTCCGTAGCGCTTTACAATTGGGGACAAACACAGTAAACTAATAAACAAACTGGGTAAAACAGACAAAGAGGTGAGAAGGCTGCTCGCAAGCTTACAATCTATGGGATTATCCCATATTCTGTATAGAAGGAACACACACAGTCAGCTGCATTATTGCAGTTATCCCACATTCTGTATAAAAGGTACACACACAGTCTTGCTGAGATATCATATGTATTTACTCGTGCAAACTGCACAAATCATAAAGCAATAGTTGCATGAGTTCACAAAAGAAATAGCATCCTAATTGTTTCTTCCTAACACCCCCAAGAACCAAATATAAAGTAATAACATAACTTAGTTGTGTGTTTATATATATTTAGCAGAATGAATAGTACTGGGACAGTGATCATGTTTTCATTGGGTCAGGACTGGGAATACTTAAGATCCAATCTCGCTCCGAGATCATGAGAAATTTCCCACCCGAATGTGGAGCAGGTTGAATATTTCGAGAAACAATTATTAAAAATGTCATCCCTAGGTTGAGATCGATATAAAATATTAATATTTTGTTCCCTAATATTTTATATATTTTTACCAGACTTTTTCTTTTATTAACTATGTAGCACTGCCTATAAACTTTATTCAAACTATAGAACTTTGCTCTGTTTTGCTCATGCATATATATCATACATCTTGTTTTTTAGCCTAAATAATATAAAGCTACAATATTTGTATTCTTCTGCATTGTAAAATATCCATCCTGAGCCATCCTTCCTCTGGTGTCGCCCTCCCATCCTCCGTTAAGTCGCTAGCGTTCCATCTGGTCCGCGTTTGTTCAGAAGTCATTCCTCTGTCAATCTCTCCTGCCACATTAAAATCTGTCATTACTATTGCATTGCAGACCGGCTCCTGAGATTTCCTTCAGTCTTTTATTGCTCTGCTCAGTCTTTTATTCCCTGCTCCAGCAGACGAGTAAAAATAAAGGTTTGTTGTTGAAACATGGCCGGAAGGAAGGTAGGAGGCATACATCTGTTAAGGTATTGCCTTTCTCCAACCAGGGATTAAGGTGTTTTTCTGCGCACACTACACAGGAGTCACACTGAATACATTTCTCCATAAAACAGGAAAATGAGGGCATACGGTTTTTCAGCAGGATTTTACAGTAGCTTATTTTTTTTTTAAAAGACATCCTAGATAATTAAGCAACGGCATCAGCGTTCAGTGAAGACGTCAACATATTTTTTTGCATTTCAAAAATTTACATATTTAAATAAATAGCAGATGGACACAGAGAGGAAAAAAAAGATTTTTAAAAGCATTTCGTGCAGGAGACAAAGGGGGTTAGGTCACATGAAAGGGAATGTTATTTTACCACGGTATTCCTTCCAAACATGTTCATTCTACCCCAGCGTGCATAGGATGCTGAGCCTTGTCTTAACACCTAGCAACAGTTCAACTAAAATATACTCTTGAGATGTTGTAAACTGCAATTTGTGTTCTAAAGGTGATCGGGCGCCCTCAGGAGAGACGGCTCATGTGCTCAGTCACTAAGGGGCCTCCTCGGTCTTTGATTGCTCACGCCTGTAATTTTGTGTTTGTCCAAGAGAAAATTTTGCAAGTGGCCAAAAACAAAAATCTCTAGACTTTGAGGTGTAGTTGTCGCATACAGGCCATTTTTTGGGGGGATATTCATGAAAATACAATCTGTCAATTGACAATTGATATCACTTAGAAATTTCTTCACAAATTTTCAGTTATGGATGAAATCAAGAGGCCCGTTCACGGACTCGGTCGTCCATGTATTGCCAAAATCCACTACAACATGTTTTGGGTCAAGTGAACCTGAGTATGGTGTCTGTGAGGATGGGACCCTTGACTTTCTGCCTGTTGTAGCGGATGGTTACAATGTAACAATTGGGAAAGTTCCTGCATGTGCTTCTTGAGTTTGGCCCTAACTGAATATGTATCGATGGTTAGGGTGTGTACTCCCGATCACTGCCATTGCTTCCTAATACCACATTTACACCCAGCGAAATGACGTCTGTCAATGGCGAGTCCTGGAGGAAGACTGATTAACCATGACAGGTCCGCTAAAAATATTTCACCTTGAAAAACCAAATTGTCAGGATTTTGAATTTTCTACATAGAATAAAACATGTAAAGAGCATTGATATATTTTGCATATACTAGAGAATAAGCCACAGACCATATTTAATATCTCTGATCTGCTTATCACTACTAATAGGATTTAATCCTATATCTCCAAGAACCTTATGCTTAAAAGTGCACTACTAGGCAAGGTGAAAAAAATCACCTACTTGCTCCACTGCTGCCCTGGGAAAAACGTAGGATTTCTAGAGGAGTTTTTTAAATTTTAGATTTTGGAACACAGCAAAACATGTCATTTGCACATCAGCTTTTCTTTTAGATGTCCTCCTCACATCAGTCTTTGTCTCACATGCCCCCTCTGACCACCAGTCTTTATCTCACATGCTCCCCTCTGACCACCAGTCTTTATCTCACATGCTCCCCTCTGCCCACCAGTCTTGATCTCACATGCTCCCTCTGACCACCAGTCTTTATCTCACATGCTCCCCTCTGCCCACCAGTCTTGATCTCACATGTCCCCCTCTCACCAGTCTTTGTCTCACATGCTCCCCTCTGCCCACCAGTCTTTATCTCACATGCTCCCCTCTGCCCACCAGTCTTTATCTCACATGCTCCCCTCTGCCCAACAGTATTTATCTCACATGCTCCCCTCTGCCCACCAGTATTTATCTCACATGCTCCCCTCTGCCCACCAGCATTTCCCTCCACTGAGTACCATGTGAAGGCAACAGTCACATGACATGGAGGCTGAGCGACAGGGCGGCAGTGCGAACCGACGCTGCTGCTCCGTCAGTGCTCTGGCTCCACAGCCTTCTATTAACACTTTAGGCGCAAGCCTGGCGGGGTAGATAGATAGTTCTGCACTCGCCAACATAATCATCTGAGTGGACGGGACTCTGCCTCCCACAAGATTAGCACATCAGTCTCCTGAAATACTCTGTGCTGCTATGACCATTCCAAATATCTGATTGGGGACATGTTGTGCCAACCATTTCGATTCTCATTACATATATATGTGCAGGAGGGGAAATATGACAATAGCTGCTCTACCTCTGGTCAATCGAGCCTACATATCTAATTAGCAAAGATGAACGTTTTTTCTAGGGATCTAGGAATCTTTATCTCAAAGATGCTCCGTGTAAAACAGCCCTCAGGCCTGGGGGTAAATGTATCAAGCTGCGAGTTTCAGGAGGATTTGAAAAATGTAGACGTTGCCTATAGCAACCAATCAGATTCTAGTTATCATTTATTTACTACATTCTACAAAATGACAGCTAGAATCTGATTGGTTGCTATAGGCAACATCTCCACTTTTCAAACCCACTGGAAACTCGCATGCTTGGTACATTTGGCTCCTGGTATATTTATGTATTTTATGCTTCCAGAGACCTATCATCCATTGGAAATCCTTGACTCCTGTCTAGGGCCCAGTGCGGACTGAAGGGCCCAGATTACTATATACCGTTTTTATGTGTCTGAAAGGGAGTCCAAACCAATATCTTGCCTACGGGGCCATGGAGTTTTCATCCTCCTTGATCTGATAATATCCACCAGCTAAAAATACCCACAAACCCCAAAGTCATCCTCTTGGTTCCACGTTCTGTCTCCACTATTTAAACAAACTGGTGACCATCACGTGAGCGAGAACAGGTAAAAATAAACCTGTGCTAAATTCTCCATGTATCTGACTGAAGGAAAGTTTCCACCAATCAGATGCATAAAAAAACAGTGGAGCCATTTTGAACCTTCTCCCTAGTATCTGATTGGTTGGGAACTTCAAACAATCATTACAAGGATTATTGTTCTTCTAGTTTCATCGATTTAGTGGGAGCAAAAGTTTGTTCTTACTTTTTACATTTTGATTTGTGTGTGTGCTGGAGGGGTGGGTGTATAAAACGAAATTCAATATAAGAGAATAGTTGTTTTCCAAAGTTAAAAAAAAATATGAAAGACAAACGTAGTAAGGTTTTAATCTTGATTTATTCGCATGGTAAAGGCTGAAGACCAATGAGTCATCCGTGGGCGGGCGTGTGTGGATAAGCGAGTAGGAGGGACAAGGATAGTGACAGGCGCAGGAGTGACAGCGCCCTCCCCCTTCAGCCTCAGTAGTCCTGGTTCGTGCCGTCGTTCTGCTGTACATTTCTGATTTTAATCAAAACAAAATGCGTGATAAAGATTGCTGTAACCATTTTTAAAAGCCAAGTGGAGCTGAGTTTTGAGAAAACGGGAACATAAAAATTGGGGGTGGGGAAGGAGTGAGGGAAGTTGGATTTTAAAGTAAGTATAAATTAGTTTTTACTAGAGATGTTCACTGACCCCCGTGTTTTAGTTATGGTTTCGGTTTTGGATCTGGATTAACTTGGTATTTGCAAAACTTGCCCTTGCGTGTTTTGGTTTTGGTTTTGGATCCCTATTTTTTTCCCTAAAATCACATAATTTGTATCTTTTTTTGTTCCTAAATTATTATTAACCTCAATAACATTAATTTGCAGTCAATTTTCGTCAAGTGACAAGAACACTGCTACCCCTGTTTCTGTGTGAGCAATGGCAATGAGCAATGTCACTGGAGACTGGAGAGTGACAAGAACACTGCTACCCCTGTTTCTGTATGAGCAATGGCACTGAGCAACGTCACTGGAGACTGGAGAGTAACAAGAACTCTGCTACCCCTGTTTCTGTGTGAGTAATGGCGCTGAATCTCCTGGGGAGGGAGGTACTTATGGAATCCAAAACCCGTGAGATCCGACAACGCAACAACGATGTTTTGCCTCGATTCAGATCCAAGGACGCGCGAAAGTACCAAGCCGGCTCACGAGCCTACTCGGATCCCCTAAGTTCGGGTGGGCTCGGTTTTTAGAAAACTGAACATCTCTAGTTTTTACCTACCACGTATTGGCCTAGCATGGAGGTGAGGGGACGGTATGAAGCCTATTAGTCTAGGGCATTCTATATACTTAATCAGGCTCTGAAAAATGATAGATGACAACAGCCCCCCTCCTCACATCCAAGTCATCGTCACTGTCTGATAAGACAGACGCTGTCAATGTGGAATGGTAACATATACACCCCATTTAGGAGACCCTCACATTATACAAACCCCAAGTCAATTAGTCTCAATAATATTTTTGTGAAGCATAACTCTAACTATTGGGGAATCATCTTAATTTAAGGGCAGATATTAAATATGTTCTTAATTAACAACAACAAAAAGACAGGTGTTATTTAACTGGTGTACTCCCGAGATGAACTACTGTATATAAATTAGGAAAAAAACGCCTACACGCAACCTGTCACATGAAAGTTTCCCTGACTGTCTCTCCAAACTGTTCCATAACAACTCTAGAATGAGCACTTTTATTTTTAACACCGTCTCCTCGCCCCACGCTCTGCGTTTGCCCCTTGTCGTCAAAAACATCCGGCTTTAAACTGACCAATTTAGTTGCAACAAAGAACATTAACAGTGTTCTCATTATTTGAACAACATTTTGTACCTTAATTGCCTTGTGGCTTTATTTTTGTGTTCTATTCGTCCCTTTCAATCGACAGGTTTTTAAGAACGCCCAAAGCCCAATGTCCTTTTCTTTCTTTTTTTTGTGTCATAAACACATTTGACATTCAAGCAAATGAAAACTTTGGCGTAAATACAATTTTTGCACTGTGAATATCAGGAGGTCAATGCTGCAAGGATAATTACTTATGCAGATTGGGTTCTGTCTTCTAAAGGTGTTTTTTCGAAGCCTCTGGAGGCTGTTGTGAACAGTGGTTGTTTATCTGTGAGCCGCGATGGTGTCCTGTAGGGCATATTTAAGCCTATGAAATAATGATGAAGCAGAGGGTAATTAAAAGCCACAATGACATTGATCTACTGAATTTTCCGAGGGAGTTCAGGTCACACTGGGATATTATCCATTTTAGCTCACGTAGGGCCAGGCTGATTGGCCTACTGAGTATTGAAGATGGCTAGTATCCTCACCTGTGGACGGGAGGGCTCCCAGTGCAGTTACCCAACTGGATTAAGATCTTAGCAAAACAGGAGGGACGGAGGGGGGAGGATTGGTCACATCTGTTTACCTTTAAAAAACAAAAAAAACACATCTGAACTCTGAATTATTCAATCTGTCAGATTGTGTCCCTGTGTTTATCTCACTCGTACCCAGCGTGTTGTTCATACACTTAAGACTGAGATTCAGCTTAATTTATGACCTATTAAAATAAGCAGCCTTAGTCTCTGTTATCCCTTCTGCACAGTAAATTAGTGGTACGGTGAATGTTTGTCATCATCTTGTCTTGTGATTCTTGCACTGACCCAGTGGTGTAAACATCTCTTTAAAGGAAAACGCTACTGTATTATGAAATAATACTATGTCTTTCAGTAAAATAATAGAATATTGATGTGTATGTGTTTCACAAGGCAGTTACAATGTGCAAATATATCTATCGATACATAAACACACACACATATATCTGTGTTTTTAATCTCCCTGCTGGAACTTTTGCATGTGCATATATAAGCCACTTTTAAAGGAATACTGTATGTAGTTGTCACAAAGATTGTTTATTTGCGGCTTAATAAAAGTGAAATAAAGATGTTCTGGAGCAGCTGGAAATTGCAGTGACAGATATCATAGTTGCCATCAGTCCTTATTTTCCAGGGACAGTCCAGGATACGCCCTCAGGGGACTTGGGCGTGTCCTTTGTAGAGCGGCCAAGTCCCCCCCTTGCGCTAAAGCTGCTAGCGAGAGCATGCTGTCCCGTCTTGGGACAATGAGAAGTTGGTAGGCATGCAATGGAGGCAGTCCCTTTGAGAATGCAGCTTCTCTGTTCACTAGGAAAGAGTGTCCCGGTGATGTCGTCTGGCAGCCATTTTGAGAAAGCGACCTATCTATTAACTAGAAAACACCTCCTCTCTCAGTGATGTCACCTGGCAGCCATTTTGAGAAAGCGTCCTATCCGTTCACTAGGAAACAGTGTCCCAGTGATGTCACCTGGCAGCCATTTTGAGAAAGCGGCCTATCCGTTCATTAGGAAACAGTGTCACAGTGATGTCACCTGGCAGCCATTTTGAGAAAGCAGCCTATCCGTTCACTAGGAAACAGTGTCACAGTGATGTCACCTGGCAGCCATTTTGAGAAATCAGCCTATCCGTTCACTAGGAAACAGTGTCACAGTGATGTCACCTGGCAGCCATTTTGAGAAAGCAGCCTATCCGTTCACTAGGAAACAGTGTCACAGTGATGTCACCTGGCAGCCATTTTGAGAAAGCAGCCTATCCGTTCATTAGGAAACAGTGTCACAGTGATGTCACCTGGCAGCCATTTTGAGAAAGCAGCCTATCCGTTCACTAGGAAACAGTGTCACAGTGATGTCACCTGGCAGCCATTTTGAGAAAGCAGCCTATCCGTTCATTAGGAAACAGTGTCACAGTGATGTCACCTGGCAGCCATTTTGAGAAATCAGCCTCTCCGTTCACTAGGAAACAGTGTCACAGTGATGTCACCTGGCAGCCATTTTGATAAATCAGCCTCTCCGTTCACTAGGAAACACCTCCTCTCTCAGGGATGTCACCTTTCCCAGTGATCTGCACTCCTATGAACATGAACTAAACTTAAAAAATGGCCTCTTCCACCGTGACTAGTTACAAGTGCACGTTTATAAACCATTAATAACAGGTGATACAGGTTAGAAGATGCCACCCTCTGGTTATACGCTCAGGCAGCAGGACACAGGTGTTTACCTGCAGACAATCACCTTCAGATAATTACTTAGATTACCAAAGTGGTCTCTGGATGGATAAGAATTAACTACAATTTAACAGCGGCCTCTAATGGCCACAATTCCCCAGAGCCGTCCTAATAACTGATGATCACCAATGACTGGTAAATCCTCAGAGGTCTGCCAGCTTCTGGCCGGCTGGAGGTGGTTTCATTAGTGTCAATAAAGCATTGACCAGAAGCTAAACACTTAGGCCACAAGGACGGCTATACAGTGGCAGCTGGGAGCACTCGGAGAGACACAGGTGTAATGTGGTAGAACATCAAAGTTTATTTAATAAATGTGCTTTAGTCCATGGCAACCAATCAGATTCTATCATTTTGTAGCGCACTTTAAAAAAAACAAAGACAACCAATCAAACGTTTGCTCTCATTTATTTCAACGTGCATCACAAAATGATAGAATCTGAGATGGCTCATTTATGCGGGTTGCAACATTTTATTAAATAATTCTCCAATTCCAATGTTTTTACATAATATGCATTTTTATAGTCTATCTTAGTTGCACACACATGTTGCGTGCTATCCAGTGGCTCACATACGTGTAGTTTTCAATACAAAGACTATACCGTGTCAGTCATCACTATCACAGAGAGGAAGAGGAGCAGCATGGGAAGTCGGGGGCCCTCTCTCTAGAGGCGTCCTCTCTCTATTACCGTTTCCTCAGAGACTACATCTCCCAGCATGCCCTCTGACTTCAAATGACAAAGCCCTTACATGCCTCACTCTGATTGGCCCACCAGGGAGAGGCACGATCAGCAAATCTCCTGATTGGTGCCTGTCGTTGTACCATAGATACATATTACTACCTAGCGGTATTACACATACCCCAGGGATTAGGGACAGGGGGCTGACGCCTGGCCTAGGGTACTTAGTGAGAATCTGCACCTGAAAATAAACAGCACTGACTGAGTGATATAAAAATTTTGGTGAAAAACACAGAAAGAAGTCAGTAAGATTAAGCAAAAACTACGGGACAGGATGTACAAACTAAAATTGTTTGAAGGTTCATGCCCATTTTTCCTTCTTTAATGCCTGTAGAACACAATCAGCCAATCAGGTTATTCATAGAAACTTTGTTACACCAAGGAAAATATCTTATAATGAAACAAAACTTATCGAAGGGAAGATGGGAAAACGAAAATTGCTCAATATTATTTAAAAATGTTTCTCTAAACAGTTTCTCTAAACTTCACAGTCATTTCACAAACTTTGAGATAAACTCAACAAAGCGAAAAGGTTTCAACCATCTTTAAGAACATTCGGCAGTAACATATTATAGTTTATTTTAACCCCAGCGCGCGGCAAATGTGACATTCAAACTAGAACTACCGCTTTCAAATTGGCGTTAACAGTTTAGTAGTTAAACAACACGCACCGCGTGGGGAGAAATAAAAACTAATTTCGATATTTTTGGGCAAGTTTATAAAACCAGAATTGTTCAATTGTCTCAAATTGTTTCAGCTCCTCTACTGGTGAATAATTTCATTTTCAATTATCGAGCAAAAACACTTTCCATTTGCAGGAAGCTGTCAGCTATATCACACTAGTTAATATCGCGTTTAAAAATAAATAGAATTATGGCTAATTCATTATGCTTTTAAGTCGCAACAGACTAGGTCACTGAATCCAGCACCAGACTCCTGAGAGATTGTAGTTTAATGGTTTTCACCAGAGTGATAGGAAATACAAGATACATTCCCACCTACAATACTCCCAGCAATCAACACCTCCAGCACAGAAACATCTCACACAAACCAGATTAGCCGGCTCCAGAACATTGGTTATATCCATCCAAACACTGTCACTGATCCTTCAACCAAGAGGAAGGTGCTTTACTCAAATGCACAATACAAAGAGATGTTACACAGTAAACAATTGCAATTTTTTTATTATTATTATTTTGAAGGTCCGACTGACAATTTGGAGGTTTTAAACATACGGAAATTGTTGCTGCAAATGTAGCTTTTTCCTAAGTCTTATAACAACGAAACCTCCCAGCAATTGGATCCTATCCGATGGAGGAATCCAGACATCTTTGAGGCTGAAGTAGTAAAATGTATTTTAGGTGGGTAAAATTGGGGTTCAAACATGTTGTTCTCGGCCTCAGATCCTCCTTAACCAACAACTGTAAATGTTTCCACAAATCCAGGGACACAAATCTCATCTACACATAAAGAGAAGGTTATAAGCCGGAGGTTATATAATTATATTACCACTGACATTCTCATTATTATTTCCTACTTTAGTATCACTATAGTCAATAATTGAATTACAGAAGTATATGTTATTACAGACATAGGGGATCGCAGCAGTGTGACTTAACGTGCCACATGTACGTTTCCTTCAAGAAAAAGGCTTTATATATTTTATAAATTGATATACAAGGGGAAAAAACTACATTTTATATCTATATTATTATTATATATTATGTTTAACATAAGTTACATTTCCACTAAACAAGTCGTATGTCATTACATACAAAGAAACAAATACACATATATGCAAACACACACATGTATATATGTATATATGTATATATATATATATATATATATATATATATATATAATAATGTAAAGTTTTACTGAGCAGTTAAACCAGCATATGGATATTCATCATTAAGGCAGGGGGCCGGTCCCATAGTGGGCTATATTGGGTTGAGTCATTGGGCCACCCGTATTTTTTTCCCTTTAAAATGTACCTAATAAGCTGCTGAGTCGGGTCTTTAAAGGCACCCCCCCCCCCCGGGCTAAAAGCCACTTGCTAGCCCTCCCCTGAGGAAGGGTATTATATATAGAAAGGGGACGTGACAGATCAACCAACCTAACAAAGTATCTATAGTTCAATGACTTTTCCACCTTCAGATTGCTTTATACTGTACTATACACGCCCTCCTGCAACTATTACTAAACATATTGCTTTATTGCACTCACAGCCATATATTTATATCTCAGACTGGGATTCTAGTTGTTGGTTTTCCAAACTTAGAATGCAAAGCTGTTCTCTGGGTATAACTGTATCCAATGCTCAGAGCAGAGCTGTGTCGTAACCAAGGGTAAGCACAGCTCGGTCAATGTTATATAGATACGGAGCTGAAAAACGTGTAAGATAAAGACAAGTGCATTTATTAAAAGTTACAGGAGAGCACATGTAAGCTCCCAATGACATAACGTCATGGGAAGATGGATGATCTCTTTATCCATGTGTTCGGCAGCCTGTAGAGAGCTATTACACGGAGTATGTACACGGTTAGAGGGAAACTCTTTTAGTTTTTCTCTACATATTATCACAATACCTAGTATGACTATAACACATACTCCTGCACTGGCTGAAACTCTAGGCCACATTGTGGGCAAAGTCGGATCATCCATTAGGCAACGTAGGCTTTTGCCTAAGGCGCAGTGTTCCCTAAAAGGCCCAGATTACTCTAACTCACTTTCATGTGAGTTTGTTAAAAAACTGTGGGGCGAAAAGGGGACCCAAACCTTTATCTTGCATATTACCCCTTTGGGGTCTTAACCTGGCTCTGACCGTAGACTTAGCCTGAAACACATTCTTCCCCATTCTCAAAAACGATCTTCACCGGCCGCCAAACTGTTCATCAGTAACGTCTTTCATAGCAAGAACTCCTTCGATGCTTCCTCAGAATCAGCCAGCTCCCCTACGGAGTCATAGCAGCCTAGTTTTTCTTATTATATGGAGCCAGAAAGACCAATAGTCTCAGACTTAGCAAAATATGCATTTTAAGTTAAAACTTTCCGGTGGGAAAAAAAACCTGGTTTGCCCTGAGAACAGGCAGGAGGTCCGCGCATCAATGACTGGTCTCTGAGATAACCTCATTAGAGATCAACCGTAAAAATTATTACAAAAAACAAAAAAGTATTCAAAGGGTAGAGAACGTCCCATGGGCTAATGAGCCACCAAAGTTTCCTAAAGTCGGTCTGCTTTGAACAGACCCACAGGATACCTCCTGTGATTTCATCCCTAAAGAAGACTTCTCCAGCTAGTGGGTCATCACCTTCTCTCGATCATCCCTCTTCCCTGGCCAGTGGCCTCGTACTCATGGCACTTTCTTCTTTTTTTTTGATCATGTAAATCTCTCCTTGTGTCATCAGTCCTTCCTTAATTACGGCATATTCTTTACAGCTGTCCTGTTAAATAACTGTAATTGAAATAGCACCGGTATGAATTTCTGTTAATGTCCCCCCCAAGACATCCCAAAAGTGACTGCTAGAGTGAGACAGACTGAAGTCACAGCTGGAAGCCCGTCAAGGATCATTTACACTTTTACATGATTAATTTGAATTTAATATCTTAAATCAAAACCTGATTAATTTAAATAAAATTTTGATGGTGCCCTGCTTCTAATATACATTGGCGTAATTAGATTCCGCTTAATGTGATTTTTTTTTTTTTTTTTTACATAATTAAAAAAAGAGAGTAAGTCATGTGTAACAATTCTGTTGGTACAAATCTTCCTAAATGTATAAAGGATTATTCTGTGGGACATTAATCAGTCGATAAAGAAAATAAAAAAAAATCTAATTGAATTGGCAGGTGATAGGTCAATGGTAAAATGCATTACGATGAATAAAATAGGCATAATCCAAAATCGAACCCTTAGGTAGAGTAAGGAGTCATTAATTGCGTAATTATCTTGTTAGTTATTAGGATAAAGGCGAAAAGTTTTAAGGGAGAACATTTTTGCTAAGAAAAATGCTTAAAATGTAGCTTGAATGCAACAAACAATTAAAAAATAATAATAAGAAAAGCACAAAAAGCATAAACTAACTACAAACGAGTAAAAGGACAATGTAAGCAAAATAAAACTGCACATTTGTTGTGTTTTCAATATTAAAGGGCTTCATGAAAAGACTGAGCGTAATCCAGAAAGAGATTTTTGAATTCTCCCAAGCCAAGATTTACATTAACACAAACTTAATCAAAAGACCTTATCTATAATGGATCACAATTCTACTTTAAAAATATCTCTTACTCCGGTGCAAGGGAGAGAATAGTGAAGAGCAGCATTAGGCTACAGACCCTTAGCAGGAGATTACAAATCTCCCATAATAAGCTGTAAGAATAAGGACTCCAAGGATCCGTCTCATATTAGCGCGTTTCATGTAAGACTGTGGGGACCGTCGCTCTTCTTTGAGTCTGATATTGATGACTAATTGAAAATAAGCAGAGAAGGAACTGCTCTTGTGGCTAAATATTACAGAGACAATCTTATCTTCGTTAACAGAGTGTCAACGGGAACCATGTACCCGTTTTAGTTGGATGCCACGCGGAAGCGACGAGACAATGTTTAATCCCTTGATTACAGTGGCATGAAAAATATGTCTCTTAAAACTCAATATGTTATGCGTGATATGTAACATAACATCATATGCATGTATAATATATATATATATATAAACCGATCAGCCACACCATTAAAACCACCTGCCTAGTATTGTGTAGGCCCCCCTCATGCCACCAAAACAGCTCAGACCCGACAAGGCATGGACTCCACAAGGTGTTCTGTGGTATCTGCCACAAAGACTTTGGAAGATTCTTAGCGTCCTGTAAGTTGTGAGGTTGGACCTCCATGGCTCAGACTTACAGCACATCCCACAGATACTCGATCAGATTGAGATCTGGGGAACTTAGAGGCCAAGTCAACACCTTGAACTATTTGTCATGTTCCTCCAACCATTCTTGAACAATTTTTGCAGTGTGGCAGGGCCATCAACTGCTATCAGGGAATACCGCAGCCATGAAAGGGTGTACTTGGACTGCAACAATGTTTAGGTGGGTGGTACGTGCCAAAGTAACATCCACATGAATGTTAGGACACAAGGTTTCCCAGCAGAACATTGCCCAGAGCATCACACAGCCACCTCCAGCTTGGCTTCTTCCCATAGTGCATCCTGGGGCCATCTCTTCCCCAGGTAAATGACGCACGCGCACCCGGCCATCCACATGATGTAAATGAAAATATGATTCACTAGACCAGGCCACCTTCTTCCTTTGTTCCATGGTCCAGTTCTGGGGTTCACGTGCCCATTGTAGGGGCTTTCAGTGATGGACAGAGGTCAGCATGGACACTCTGATTGGTCTTTGGCTATGTAGCCCCTTACGCAGCAAGCTATGATGCTCTGTGTGTTCTGACGCCTTTCAATCACAGTCAGCATTAACTTTTTAAGCAATTTGTGCTACATTAGCTCTTCTGTGGGATTGGACCAGACGGGCTAGTCTTCGCTCCCCACATGCATCAATAAGCCTTAGGCGCCCATGACCCTGTCACTGGTTCACTGGTTGTCCTTCCTTGGACCACTTTTGGTAGGTACTAACCACTGCGTACCGGGAACACCCCACAAGACCGGCCGTTTTGGAGATGCTCTGACCCAGTCGTCCAGCCATCACAATTTGGCCCTTGTCAAAGTCGCTCAGATCCTTACACCTTTTTCCTGTTTCCAACAAATCAACTTCAAGAACAGACTGTTCACTTGTTGTCTAATATCTCCCACACCTTGACAGGTGCCATTTTAACCAGATAATCAATGTTATTCCCTTCACGTGTCAGTGGTTTTAATGTTGTGGCTGATTGGTGTGTATA
Organism: Mixophyes fleayi; assembly: GCF_038048845.1. NCBI lineage: Eukaryota > Metazoa > Chordata > Amphibia > Anura > Limnodynastidae > Mixophyes > Mixophyes fleayi. Next base: position 5,448,322 of record NC_134413.1, on the reverse strand, counting down.
GTTCTACAGCTGTCTAACACAAAGGGGAGGCAGCAATTTTTTGGGGATGGCTGAATCAATATTCATTCTGATACCGTCTATCATTTAACTAGGAACTAGTGACACTACTAAGGAAAGAAGCAGAAAGTGCTGGCACTAGTTCCTAGTAAACCGATAAGATGCAGAACGAGGTAAAAACAAACAAGTGCAACCAACGCTTGGTGCAGAACACTTTGGTTTTGCAGCATTGCCCCATATTGGTTCAACCAGAGCCCTTCAAGTTATGCGCCCGACCTCCATTCTTCTCCACAAATTAAAATTCCCACCAATATATGGTTAAAAGCTACAGAAATGCGGCATAAGTAAAGGTTGAATGAGGGCACCTATCATTTACTCAATTAAAGTTGTCTGGAGGTGGAAAACCCTTTTTAAAATAACTCCAAACACTGCACACTGTGTCTTTTTTTTATCGGGGAAAAAATAAGCTCTGTCACAACACATCTGTAAATGAATGCGGCTCTATTGTCTCGTACAGTAATCAGACAGACATGTATATGTCCCTAACAGCTATCTTGTTTTCAATTTACAGTCCATACCGTTCTTAATCCCAAAAGACAACCCGTGGCTCAAGATCTGAATTTATAAAGATAATTATCCCAGCGCTGGAGCTCTCCCTAAGACGGAAAGGCCATCTTATCGGCAGGTCCAGAGGGGTCCTCTCGGGGTCTCAGGCTGGTCACGTCACCCACCCCTGCCCCCCTCCTGTTTTATTACAGCTATTCATGTATTTTCCTTTGTGTGAAACAGCTTATTTGCTCATGAAAATTTAAATCATGTTGTTACTAGCGTAAAAAGAAATCAGGGCATGAGAAAAGGTCAGGGTGCGATTGTGTCTTTTCAACAAAGCAGATGATTCCTAGAAAGGTTTTTGTTTTCCCTTATTCCAATCTCAGCACAATGACTTCGCTCCTGAAGTGGATGATGTTGAAATAAATGTTTAATTTGTAGAGTAGATTGTTATTTGTGTCCGTGCCGCTGACAAACCGCACAAGTCAATCCCGTATCGCTTGGTCCGTAGGGCGTGGAAGATGCTTTGGTGCAACAACACCTTTAGTAGGAATATGGATGCAATAGGGGCGGTTTAAAAAACATGCATTGAACAGCAGCAACCAATCAGCAATCAGCTTTTTATCTGTCTAGTGCAATGAAAGCAAGTCTGATTGGCTGTTACGGTGTAGGGCAAATTTTTAATAAATTAGGGATGGAATTGCTAAAGTTTCTAAAAATGAAAAGTGGATGTAATGCCCGTAGCAACCAATAAGATTCTAGTTATCATTTTCTAGACTGTGTTCCCTCAGATTGTGTTTCTATCCCTTTGGATTGTAAGCTCTTGGAGCAGAGTTCTCATGTAAGGCCATATGTTGATCCTTTACTCGGTACAGCACTGTGAATGGTGTTGGCACTTAAATAAATAATAATAGTAATAATAATAATACCACCAGACATAAAAGTGTACCTAGCCCACAATCAGCAACTGGAAAGTGCCCTAATCACCCCAGCTCCTCCCATCAGAAGATGCCCCGCCCACCCCTGGAGGCACAGCCATATTGGCACACGCAGATCTATGAGCTTCTTGTAGAAATAGCTGCGTTCACTGGAATATAGCACCATGAGATCAAAAAACGCAATTTGTGTCAATAACAATGGTGAACAGGAGTTACCTGAGATACATTTTAACATAATTGTCTTAAAGCCTTTGGTAAAAACCTAAATGCAAACTGTTGAAGGTTCATAGGCGGAAGATCATTTTATAAACTGATAGAAATGTGACAAGTTGTAATCGCCCCTGGCTGTCTGGTGGTCGTTAAACGGTTAATTGCTACAGACACAAGACTCGCAGTGAAAAACAACATCCGTTCTGTTTCAATTTCCTGGAAGTACAGTGTGGTTTGGGCAGATGGTGCATTTTTGTCTAAACTTAATGATTCAATGGTTGTACACAATGCCGGGGCTTAGTCTGTTGGGCGTACATGACGCCAGGTCTCCATCTACCTGTTTAAACATTTAAAGGGCGTGACATTGAATAAGGGTCAGTCTTTTAAAGGTGATTGGCTGCTACTTGCTGACAAACACACACATATTTTATATTAAAAATACACAATAAGGTACAATATCAATACATTAAACTTTACCCCACCCCTCAAATAATCTTCTGATAGTCTGGATGACCAGTCCAACTCATACAGACAAGAAATTAGAGGATTCATGAACACTATATCGACAGGCACCATAGCAAAAATTATTTTGGGGGGGGTGGGCCGGCTGAAAATTGGAATAAGCCCACTGGAAACGACTGACGCTCCCAGATGTCTCCTGTTGGTAAAGCCTCACTAAACACAAATAGAAATAATCATCCGATATTAAGTCTTCTTGTGTCATTCACAGATAAATATGTAAACGTTCCCATCCTGGAGCGAAGAGATTCATTGTAGATCAAGTTTTTCATTGTATGTAACTTTGTTACCTATAACACTGCAAGCTATTGTCAGGCGAGCTGAAATGTCTAATCGTGATTGTTTTCAGTAGCTCTATAAACACTATCTTAAATTTTTACAGTAGGTTTAGTGGTTCCTTATTTTTTGACAAATCTCCCCAAACATTAATAAATTATGATTCCTAGGGAGGGGCCCCGTGATTTTCTAGAGCTGGAGTTTCCTTTGGGGTCTAAGCCTCGTCTTGCCTCTGTTTTTAGCTTCTGTTTAAAATAATTTATCATGTGGTCAGGCCTGTTTTATAAAGGGGCCTGGAGCTTGCTGACCATCCAACAGGTAATGTTGTGCTTATAATACAGTAACCCTTTCGGACAGATTGCTTCATCCTGTAGTTATCTTGGCTTGATTATTATTCAACACTGTGGTTTATATTTCCTCGGGAAGTCAGATATCAGAGAGGTACGGAGCCAGATTGGTGTGTATGACATAATGTCAGTCGCAGGCTGAGCATCCTGTGAGGATCACAAACAGGGCGATGACTCAGTGCTTGTTCCACGGTACCTGGGACACGTTTCCAGAGTGAAGTGTTACTGACATGTGGTGTGACTTATCTAGAGTGTAAAATAGATTAATTGTGAAACCTGTTTTGTTGGTCACTTGGAGGACTTTATAAGCTTATGACAAAAGAACAGACTATAATCACAGTATTCCTTGGTTTAATGATTTATCTGTATTGCATTAGTGAGAATAATGTGATCGTCCATCGCATTATTGTCAGAAGCGCCGGCAAATCTTGTTACGGACAGAGAGCTCGACGCACTCAGTTTCAAAACTGGTTTCACGCAGAGGAGAAAGTGGGAGGGGTAAAAACTGCAAGCAGCCAATCAGAGCTCTAGACTGTTAACAGCTCCGCCAACACTTGCGTGTCCATGTGTAAGCAAGTGGGAGGTCAACATGTGTTCAATCTGAACATCTAACAGCAGCACAGAGTATGGTCAGGCCTCCGTCAGATTAGTTATGTAAGAATGTTGAGTTAAACCCACAACTACATAGAACTAGAGATGCTCAACCGAACTTAGGGGATCCGAGTAGCGAGCCGAGCCGGCACGGTACTGTCGCGCGCCCCCGGTATTGAAAACAAGGCAAAGCAACATTGTGACATCGTCAGATCTCGGATCTCGCGAGTTTTGAATTCCTTTTAAAGATTCAACATTACGGAGGGTGGGATGGAGGGCGGACCCCCATTTATCTTTTCTGCCACTGCTGTGTGCCAATGTGTCCTAGATGTGCTAGGAACTGCCGTGTGTTTGTGTCATTGCTCTGTCGCTTACCATCCAGCCAGGTCCCTGCAGTATGTGTCCGAAAGTGTATGAAAATAATATTGTGATCTGTGAGGTGGTCTAAATTGACTGCAAATGACTTGAAATTAGTGTTATTGGGGTTAATAATAATGTAGGAACAAAAAAAGAGCAAAATTATGTGATTTTAGCATATTTTAGGTTTTTTTCTAAAACATCCAAAACCAAAACATGGAGCTTATCCAGATCTAAAACCAGTTCACGGGGGTCAGTGAGCATCTCTACATAAAACACAAAGATCATACATAAAACTAGTTTCCTTATAGGAACTGTAAAGATCATTAATTCACCATCGCCACTATTTGTGTCTGTTCTTTTTTTAAAGGACAACTTCATAAAACATTATTTTTTGGGGTAATAATCACTCTGACCCCCAACAAGCAGCAGAGGGAGGAAGAAGTATGCTAGTTGGGGTTCCATAGCAATGCAATTAATTTATCAGCATTTCAAGAAGAGGTTATTGGGGGAGGAACGGTCATTACCAAAATATTTTTCGCCTCAACCAAACTCAACTATTCATTTTCTTTATTCATTGTTGTTTATCGTGACGGTGTGGCTAACGATTACTACTCCCCATGATTACTATACTGTAGATTATACATACTACTAGTACTATGAAATCTATCCAGAAGATGAGCCGCAGTACTGTGCAATTGTCTATACATGCCATTCTCTTTTGCAAATATTTGAGAATTGCAACCAATGTACATTAGAGAAGTGGTATTGAGCAGTTGTACTGAGCGTTACATCCAGGATACCAGAAAAAAAAAATGTTTTAGTCTATAAACACAAAACTAGAGCAGATATTTGAGAATGACATGTAGCGTATAGAACTAGAGAAGTTATACTAAGCAGATCCCCGTATGTACAGAATGAGTGGGAATAATATACAATTATTATAGAGATGATATCCGCCATACAGATGAAGTTATACTGTGCACTCGCCTACAGATACAGAACACAGATAATGAGGGAGAATAACATAATTATTAGAAGGAATTGAACCTTATAGCATACATAACGAGAGAAGTGGCACTGTGCGGCTGTTGATAAATGAACAGTAGATGGATGACAGTAGTTGGGGTACACAATAAGAGAAGTGATACTAGGCAATTATATAAACGTTCAGGATTACTTGTATTGTGGTAGTCTCTGTGCTTTGGGCACAGTTAGATCTAAGTACAAGTTCTTGTCTATGTCCCATCTGTTATTCTGTTACCATTAATGCTAATATTGAACATTTGACCCTAAATCTAATATCATAAACCCCTTAACATTCCCAAGGACCCTAATTATCTCCAAGATCTTGGACGACTGGTGAAAATCAGGGATAGTTTGACGTGATACATAAGTGTAAAGCTCAGAGGGCAGACGTGACCCTGAACCCATGTTCTACATTAGTCAGAGATGTCTGGATAATGCTGACATTACGGCGTCCTCTCTCTCTCTCTCTCTGTTCCGCCGGCATGTGCTATCAGCGCTCGGGGTCTTGCCTGCAGCAATCGTCCACTCTGTGGACTGCGAACCAAGGCCCACAATGTTGTGACAGTTACAATCCTAGTTTTGACGACTCTTTAAAAAAAAACCAAAGAAACCCCTATATTTAACGGATTATTCTGGAGAGCCTGAAATCGCAGAGTCATGTCACTCTCTGAGCGAGCGGAGCACGAAGGCATGTCTTCCCTTGAAAGCAGTGGTTAGCATGTGGTCAGAGAACAGTTTAATTATCTCCCTCAAGGTGGGTCGTGCACAGCAGGTGGCTCCCAGGCCAATGCAGTTTATGCCGTTCAGTTAAACTGTCTCGCACAGTCTGTTTCAGTCACCACAATACTTGTGGGAAAAGAATGATGTAATTGGCAATAGGTGTTTGTTATATGATCTCCCCGGCTCCTTCTAAGAGTCAAGCAGCGGGTCACCAACAAGGAGAATTTCAAAGACTCTGACAATTAAATGTACAGATGTTTTGGGCAATCTCTGGAGCTACCATCACCGTAATTTCTGATTTGTTTTGTTCGTGATTTTTTTTTTTGGGGGGGGGATATACAAATAAATAAAAATATCTAAAAGGCTGTGCTAAATGTCTAGAACAGTTGAACAATACACACCAAACGCTGATATCCACACGGAGTTAACGCCTTAGATTGTGAGCTCTTGCAGCAAGGTCTTCATTGCAGATTTATCACCACGATGAATTCCTTTGTTTGTTGTTCCAGTGAAGGTGGCGCTTATAAATATAGACACAAATTCAGAATAAGATCTGTCTCTCACAATTGCCTTTTAAAATGTTGTGTTTAACAAAAAGACCTTACATAAAATAACAGTGAATTAAACAAATGTACATTATAAATGACTAATTAGATGTTTTTAAACCAGTAATAAAATATGTGGTGAATATAGAACTATTTGTGGTATACGGGGAGTTATCTCACAGGCTGATTTGCAGGAGATATTTTCATTTAATCCATAATGTGTATAGTTTACTCACTCTAGACAGGGCCTTAGAAAACATTGGCACTATGCACATAATTAATAATAATAATAATAATAATAATAATCATAATATCTAAAAAAAAATTCAAGTCTACATTTATTTAAGTGGAAGCTGCAATGAAATATACGTTGTTGACTTTAATGTAACACTGCCCCCAGTGGCCAATTCTGGAAACTGATGTTTATGAAAACTGGTTCACATGTTACTGTGCGGTAGCCAATCAGATGTTCCCTTTCTTTTTTTCTAAACGGTGCTAATAATGACATCCAGAATCTTATTGGTTGGGATAAAGCACTTTTATTTATCAGCGTATCACCAAATGTCTTTTCTTTTGTATCATTCGCTATCCTGGTGTGGTGTCTTATAATACATCACATTGTATTATCCCTGGAATCTGTCTAAGCCACTCATCTGCCTGCCTGGAATCCAAATTTTTAAAAATCAGGACAATTTAGGCCACATTGTGGACTGTTGGCCGCTACTCTATGCCCACTCATATTAACAAATGGACAAAGAAATAGGTTCTCCTTATATAATAGCCATGGGCTAGATGTTTAACCATACCTCCTAATTGGCCTAATTTTGGTGGAAATCCTAATTTGCAGGATGCCAAAGAGGTGTAACTTAACAAGAAAAAGTGGGTGGGGTTTGCTTAAATTTGCACCTTTGTGGGCGGAACAGGGGCAGGGCTTAATCCCACCCGCCACACCCACCACGATTTCGTGATTCTAAATATTTTAGCTGATAAGTAAATTTCATGAAAAATAAAAAAAATAAACACTATTTATAAACATGGTATAATTTCCCTTATAGTGAACCCATCACCTACACACACAGGAGGCAGCCATTTTGTGGGCAGAGTCTATCAATTTACTAGGAATTGTGCCTTAGTTTCAGTGACATCAACGGTTCCTAGTGCACTGATAGGCTGTTTAGGCGTCCAGCCCACAAAATGGCCGCCTCAGTGATGTCACTGGTTCCTAAGGATTCGATAGGCTGCCGTGTCATGAATATTGACTTAGCCAACAAAATGGCTGCCTCAGTGATGTCACTAGTTCCTAGTGCATTGATAGGCTGTTTGGGCGTCCAGCCCACAAAATGGCTGCCTCAGTGATGTCACTAGTTCCTAGGGAATCGATTGGCTGCCTTCTCATGATTATTGGCTTAGCCAAGAAAATGGCTGCCTCCACAGTGTGTGTTTGTGAGGAAAAATGATTATACACAAATACATACATTTTTTTATTCACGTGTGTTTCTCAAACGTTGAACCAATTTACAGCAAGAATAAATTCAAAAATCAGGTTGTCGGGGTCCAGACTTTTCCAGCTCTACAAAAAAAAATAAAAAAAAGCGTTCAAATCTTTTGGCTAAATGTTCGTCATAGGAAACGTCCCGAGGGAAAGTTTAAAGTAACCGCAGTCAGTCATATCCACTTCATGTTAAACTCACTAGGGAAAAGCCCCATTAGTATCAGAGTCCTGAATTTCAACTCAATAGTCATCGTGTTCACCAATTACATAGAATTAAAGTCCAGTAATTTGACACATCTGCTGAGTAGCTCCTCACCGCAAACTACCTCAGAAAGACAAGGGCCTGTGTCGTTCTCAAGGTGGAAGTTTAGAAATCTAGCGGATAATTTAGATGAATTACGGCCCCGGGAATCCTCTCCAGGCTTCTGCTGTCTTCCTGCACCAATTTAAATGTGTGTTTTAAAAGATTAAATATTACTTATTGCCACAGACATAATGGTCACTTATTAGTCAGAATATGCAATTAGGAGATATTCAGTGTAATGGTTATCCCGAGAGACCTTGGGTAAGCTGTGTGGGACTACAAATCCCAACATGCTGTAACAGCCGCTGGTTCATTTAAAGGAGAAAAAACATTGCATTGTGGCAAATATTTAAATACAATTTCCTGACACGATTTCCACTGTTCCCAGATGCCTGGTAATGACGGGTGAAATATCCTTTCACTACAGCTATTTGTCTGCCAAAAGTTTGGAATTCACTATAATATGTGTAATACGCCGTACAACTACAAAATTCCAAATATAGATTACTGTAGACATGGTCAAACCCAGTCCTGAAGACTGAAGAGCTACCAACAGGTCATGTTTGCAGGATTTCTGTCTCTACAACCAGGTGGGATTATTACTGACCCAGGAAAATAGACTAACTCACCCGTGCATGATTAAAGATATCCTGAAAACATGACCTGTTGGTACTGTTGATTACTGCATATATATAGCCCAAATCCTAGCATATTATTATCTAGTAATTATAATTACCATTCTTTCGTATTACCTTTGTATTGTTGTTGGATGTATGAACTTTGTTTCGTATTACACGCATGTATTATACATGTATGTAGAGGTGCAGGCAGGACGGTACTTACAGGATTCCTTTCGCTGAACCTGGAAAATATTTTTTTACTAACATATTTCTAAATAATTACTGACGGCCATCAACGTTTGTTACTGACACATTGGGGTACTCAGTTAGTCATGAGTCCTTGCACGATGCGTCTCCGCGGGATGTTTCAGGTAAGAACCTTCGCTCCAAAAAAAAATGTTTCCTGTACCTTATTTCTGGTCTTTCTGCCCAAGGATATCGCAGCTCGTTGAATACGTCCCAATTAATGCATTAAAAGTGTTTGTGCTTTTTTTGGTGCTCTTTTCTTGTGTCCATTCCAGCTCCCATCAATCGGAATTAAATATTTATGGGTTGTGTTTTATCTGGATTGTGCTTGGCCTAATATTCCACAATTTCCAAATGAAGACTGATAAAAAATATGCAATTGCAAAAATAAATTAATAGGGATTTTTTTTCTTACAAGCTGTAGAAACCATCCATTAATTTTTATTTCCAATATGCAGTTGTCTAACTCATACTGAAACATTGCTGTTAGCAGCAAAAAATTATATAATAAATATCTATATCAAAATAAACAAAAAATTGTGTTCTACATTTTTTACATATACAAACAAAAAAGTATCATGTTTTAGAATAGGTAAAAAACTTAAACAAATATTGCATTTCCTAGTTAGAAAGTTGCAAAACGCAAACATGTGAGTTTTTTTAAGAGTTTGAATTAAATAAATAGATTATTTTTTTTAAAAAGCAATTTTATGATTTTGGATCAACAATTAGGTTAGTTGGTCTTTATTGAAACATTTTCTTGTGAAAATGCAAAATAGTAAAAATATTTTATTTAAAGAAGAAATGTTTTTTTGTTTTTTTTAATAAATCCCCTTTTCAGTATTCTATGAGTTTCCGGTGTACTCATCCTTAATTGGGCTGATAAATGAGCAGGTCTCTGGGACTGACATCCTGGAGAACTTTGAATCAAGTCGGGCAACTGTATCGCGAATGCTGATTGGATGTCACAGCGTCTCTGGGAACCCCACGTTCAGTCAGGGTGAGGAGGGTTCTTTTAGTTAAAAACAAAAAAAGTGTCACAGGATTTTGTGCATAAACGTATTTTTTTTATTCTGATGATATTATGTAATTTTGTCAAATGTCCACATTTCCACATCTTTGTGCATAAGCAGAGATCAATCCATGTATGTGTTGCTAACGTCTTTTTTTTAGGATTTTAATGTATATATAAACTTTACCTTGCATGATTGTTATACTGCTTGTGCAAATATACCATGTAGGACTTGTTTTTTACTTCTTCAATGAATTCTCAATTGTTTTTCCAAATCCTGCGCATCTGCAATCTGAATTGTCCTTGTTTCTGTCCATCCAGTTCCCCATGTAACAGTTTGGTTGTACCCCCCTTTAGAATTCTCAAAATAGATTTTAAATCTTGTTTGGACCCCAATCCATGCTGTAATCTCTTTTGATGCATGACGACACTCTGACGGCTGTAGAGGATTCTGGGACAGACCAGACACCAATCACCAATGGTGAAAGACCTATGAGCCCTGGAGCCAATCAGAAGCCAAAGACGTACACACCTCGTATCCCTAATTGTGAGAGTCTCTGGAACACTTGAGTCATTGAGATTGACCTCTGTAGGGCTCCAATATTATCTTTGGTCTCCAAAATATTGTGAACCAGGGGCATATATTAAGTAATGGTAGAGCTCGCAGAGGGGGAACAAATTACTGCACAGAGTAGGTGGGTGGTAATTAATAAGGGGGTCTGTCGTAGGTTGGCCAATCACTAGAATACCACAGTTTCCTGGTTGGTAATTATTGCAGAATAATCACTGTTTTATACATCAGACTGGCAGATCCACCTGTATAAAGGTTTGCTGTACTTTATAAACCCTTTGTGGTGCATGGTTCATAAAGATAGGAATATGAGCAGGTTCTTGGTGTTTTAAGGAGAAAACAATCACTGTGTTATCAGTGTTTTTTGGAGACCACATTCTTTGTCCTCAGTTTAGCGGAGTCACACGAATTATAGGACATTTTGAAAGAAATGAACGTTTTTGCACATGCAAACAATCCTGGCGAAGTTTTGCCAGCATAAAAATGTACATATCAAATTATAAACATGATGAATTCATTATTATTAAAAAATTTAACTATTTTAGATTGTAGCTCTATAAAGGCTCCATCTACCTTTGGTAGTTTTTGGAGGGTGGGGGTTAAAAGTGTAGCATTATTGTTATCCAAAATCTATTTACTGGTTAGATACACGGCCTAGCAGAGTGTATCTAACTAGTACCTTTCACTCCAGATACTGATACTGCACAGGTACGGCCTATATAGTTAATGGTCTCCGCACCAGACCCACCACTGCTCCACAATTTAAAGACATTATTTATGAGCAGACCCTGTCACACGCAACGTTTCACGTGACACAATAACACAACACAGACATAACTTAAAAACAATGAGTTTGCTGCTACTCTAAGGGAAAAAACAATATCCAGAATTAAATATTATATATATAAAAAGCATGAAAGACTTATTGTTCTATCCCCTGTCAAACATTCCAAAATATGTAGCGATATTTCTGTATATTTTCCTGGAAGTCGCTTCTCCAACTCACTGAAGTAAAACAGAAACACATGCAGGAGCCTAAAATAACAGACCACGTTGCTGCGAGCGCTGGGTCATTTTGGCTGTTATCCCCTCTTGTGTTTGCCCATAAATAGACACAAGTTGTTAGTGCACTTGGGCTTGTGTGAGGTTTATTGATTTCATGTGAAGCTGTTCAGCAAATGATACGTTTCGTATTATTAAGATGGGACAAATAGCACAGGTGTTGTAACCCGTAGCGACCAATCAGATTCTAGCTATCATTTTCATAGTACAAGCTGGAAAATGACAGCTAGAATCTGATTGGTTGCTGTGGGCAAAACTTCAACTTTTCCTTTATAGCAGTTTTAGCAAATCTCACTCTGGTATTATCTGTATTAGTGAAAAGGGGCGTGGCTATGAGAAATCCCGCCACCTAAAAAAGTTTAGGTCCGCCCCTGTTAAAAGCTGCCATGTTTACACCGGCTCCGAACAGGCAGAAGTGGTCTATTTGTGGGGAGGGGGGCGGGTGGAATTGTTGTGAATTCATGTGTAACATTGTAAACGCCTCTGTAATTGTGCCCTCCCCACCCACGCCAGCTCATTTAAATTTTGCTGAAATCTTGTGTCTTCTACTTCAATGCAAAATCTGATACACTTCACTCCCTTTAGACAATGCCAATCTCAACTGCTATTCATGTGAGGTAAAGCAGGCCCGTGGTATCACAAAAAGCCATTTTCACTACGCATTTTGCACTTTCTAACAATTTGCCGGGTATATTTCAGCATATAAACGTTTTTTTATTTGCTTTTGACAAAAATGCAGCAGTGGAGAAATCTTTTCTTTTGTGCGGAAAACTTCCAATAACATTGCAACAAAAATGCAAAGTCCAAATATAATAAATATCCATATATTAACCCCTTGGAATGTGCACTATTTTGACAGGAAGAATCTTACACCACTCCTCCCTCTTTCCTCTCACCTCTCCCTCATTAGAGAGCGTCATGCTTTCCTCATTGGGCAGCACGCTGGCTCAGTGGTTAGCACTTCTGCCTCACAGAACTGGGGTCATTAGTTCAATTCCCGACCATGGCCTTATCTGTGTGGAGTTTGTGTTGTTCTCCCCGTGTTTGCGTGGGTTTCCTCCAGGTGCTCCAGTTTCCTCCCGCACTCCAAAAACATACTGGTAGGTTAATTGATTGCTATTAAATTGCCCTTAGTGTGTGTGTGTGTGTGTGTGTGTGTGTGTGTATGTGTTAGGGGATTTAGACTGTAAGCTCCAATGGGGCAGGGACTGATGTGAATGAGTTCTCTGTACAGCGCTGCGGAATTAGTGGCGCTATATAAATAAATGATGATGATGATTGAGCATAATTTATACACATTACACTAGAACGCACGTTGTAAAAAGTAGTATCTTGTATTAATTTGTATACCTGTTACTTACTTACTAATTGACTATGGCGTAGCAAGAGCACAAAATGTCAATATAACCTTGATTTAAAAACCAAACGACTATTGTAGTTTATGATTGTGTTACTTTTTCCTTAAGAGTTAAATCTAAATTCAGACACAAACTATCCCCCTTTTTTTATGTTTGTCTTAAATAACGTGCCCAACGCAGAAGAGGCTAAATATTCCCGGAAGACCCCGGGCCGGAGAGCTTTATCCCCGTCGTTTTTCAGCTAATAATCTCTAAAACTGAAGAGAGAGAGGGAGAGAAAAAATAGTCTTCCGTTAGGTGAGCCACAGCAGGGCAATTAAGACGATGCTGCGGAGTGTCACATCTGCTGCCAGGCCGATAGAGTTCCACTGATGCTATCTATAGTCACAATCCTTCCGAGAGATAAGCACCGTACGAGAGAGATGAGCAGGAGGAAGTGCCTCGCTGAGAAAGTAGCAATCGGAGAGCCGTCTTGTGGCCCCTGTGGTCTTGCACTGACAAGGAGGATGAGGTGAGGCGAAGGCACAGGTGAAACAAGTCACAGGCCGTATTGAGATATAAATATATAAAGATCTAGCACTTCAAGTAAACAGATTTATGGAGATAAAACAGCCACCGTGATAAGATTCTGAGAGGCGGTTGTTGTCAATCTGAAGCTGGGACAGATTTTTAAAGCACCTCCTGTTTTTCTCCACTCAAACGTGCTTCTGTTTTGTTGTTGCTAGGTCTATTTCAGTCTAGTAAGGACGGTGGTTTTGGCATCCTTTCCAGTGTAGTGTTTTATATAACTCTGAGTAGATATGCCCATGAAATGCAAAGTGACTGATGCATTGTTTTGGCATGGATGCTAACCCTTTTTTGCATGATTGCATAACAGTGTTTTCATGCAAACGCTGAATTTTATAGGGGCAAAGTGGCCGTTTAACTGTCCCACGATGTTCACAATAAGCAGTTTGAATTTTTGCACTGGGGAAACATCCCAGGCAGCAATAAGACTTGGATACCAGCACATTTTAAGAAACAGAGGGGTTCCTGCAGGAATCGCTTTGGGCTCATGAGCTGTATTCCTATCACCTCGGCTTTGCTCGCTGACAGAAGTGATATTCCCGGATCCGAGGGGATTCGGAGAACATCATAGGCAAACCGAGGGGGGGGGGGGGGTTCCTAGTGCCTGGAAACCCCCCTCCAAGCCTGGGGCACTGTATAATTGAGGTGACTGAATTAAATTATAATTAACTTATGGGGCATATTTTATTTTTCATTATATTAAGGGGACACTATTATTGTACGACTTGATTTGACCCTTTAATCGAGCAAACAATCCAACACTGCAGTTTGAATTTAGGAAGCAAAATTTGCACTTAACTGCGACACCTAATCAGACACTTAGGGGTATATTTACTAAACTGCAGGTTTAAAAAAGGGGAGATGTTGCCTATAGCAACTAATCTGATCCACTTTTTCAAACCCGCAGTTTGGTAAACATACCCCTTGGTTTCACAGGAGGTAATTTACAAAGCACAACAGTATGTGCACCGGATGGGCCTCGATTTTTTGGAGCAGTACAGAAATGAGATTTCCTTTCGTGGATCGAGATTATTGAAATGAGATAAGATAGCGGAGAGGGTGTATTTTTTGGGCTTTCATACTATGCAGGGAAGCTTCTGGCCATTTTCAGTCTACAAAAAGACCCCATGTTGCACTTCAGAGGAGAAGCCAAATTTCTAAAGGAACTCTGATCAATGGAAGCAAATTTGACACATTTGAATCTTGAAAAATTCTGACCCTCCTGACCAGTACAATAAGTGGACCCTAGAACGACATACTCACCCTATGTCTACAATTTACCCTCTAACATTCCTCTACCAAATGACTGACCACGCCCCCAACCATGCCTAGCCACTCCCATAACTGTCCAATCAACCTCCATATTTACCAACGCCTTACAAACGTTGGCACTGTGGGGAGTTGGCAATAAGGTGATTATGGGAAGAGCTATAAAGACAGCAATAAATTCCAAGCCAGCAGCCAAGCATACAGCGCTTTCCTGATGTCTTATGGGTAAATCTGTCACATGACGGCCGAGGGATGTGCATTACTTCAGACATCAAATTGTGAGATCAGCAATATATATAATTCATTAATTCATTAACAGAAATCTATTTTTCAAGCTTTAGATGTCTAATTTGGAATTTATAACATCTTAGATTTAATGACGAATAAAGTGACAATATCTGCTTTATATAGTGTATACTCTATAGTGAGAATCTTGTCTCTAGGATGTACCATCTAAGATGAGAATCTCACCTTACCTTACGGGAGGGGATTGTCCTGACTGGGTGAGACGTTTTTAGGATTAAATATTTTATTTGGCTGTAGTTCAGTATGGATTTCTTTACCTGTTTGTGACATCAGTTATGTATCCTAACAGACGTTCTGATCACAAAAACTATCATAAGAAACAGCTACTAACTCCTGACCACGATGCTCCTAACATCTGCTACTATGCAGCTGAACGATGGATGCGATTGCAAGCTTCTCAGCCAAACATAATCCTTGCTGTGAGAATGGAATAGTCTATCTCTCCATACGTATATGTTGGACCCCAACGAGGGATCATTTAAAAGAAAAGAGGGACAAGATGATTTGAGTCCAGAGAGAGATGGCTGGTCACTATACACACAAGTATTACATAAATAGTTTTTAGAGTGGTAGGTGTTAACGCCAAGAGACACGTACGTGCCCAAGATCCCTTCTCGTACACGAATGTTGTCCCGATTCCCCAACTTGTAAAGTTGGAATTATGGAATGATTGCCGTATTGTCTAACTAATACATATTAAGGAACATTTATGACTGTTTCTGGTTATGAAGTTTCAGTAATTCAGCCCTACTTAGACTTAGTTTCCACCTGTGACGTCACCGAGCCGAAATTGTCTGTGAGGTCTCTAGAGGATGCCAAAAAAAAAAAAAAATTTGAAGGGGCTCCACTTCCTGTCATTAAAAACGACTACTTTATGTTTTTAATGCTGTTCTCTCCTCTCATCTAATACAATTCCAGTTTTAGACATTCAACTAGCTTGTCACCCACCGGAGAGAGTGATGACATCATTAATTATGCATGGGTTTGAAAACCTGAAGAAGTCTATAGCCAGATTGGATTGGCTTTTTTAACTCTTTTGATTAATAAAACATAGAGGCTCGGGATATTTGAATTGCCTGGGTGATAACCTGCTGGAGAAAGATCAGTGTAAGGAACGAATGATCTGGGTCCTGATAAGTTATTTTACTTAACACAGCGGACAAACACCAGAACAAATGAAACTGCACAAAAGTCTCATTTTATTTTTATTTTTTTGCAAAACGCTATTAATATTTGATGATTATTTGACATCTAGATAAAAAACAATGTTTCCTATCAGTCTTTTTTGTGCCTCTCCGAGTCCTATTACACCAAAAGAAAATCATTTTCTTCATTTTTCCTTTTTGCAGAAATAAAATCAGCCTGAACCTGCTTCTTTTTATCTCGGAGCTGATTAAGTAAAAAAAAAAAAAAAAGAGAGAATGAAAATTGCGCTCTACAACATTAATAATGTTCGGCGTTAAGGGACATTTTATTAGTACCAGGAAAAAAAAAAATGTTTTTTTTTTAATAATGTATATTTATACTGAATCTGGGGTGTAATAAATTGCATCCCAGTGGATTCTGTAGAGAAAAAGTACTTGCATGGTAAATCTAGAATATATTCAGTTTTGAGTATACTAATCAATTTAAAATCTGTTTCTGGTTTTATAGGCAAAATATAGATTATTTTTTTTTATTCTGTGATTGGTTTGTTGGTTTGGACAGAATGACTGCTCTGTGTGCTCAAGGCGATAATTGTTCAGTGGTCACATGATGGATCGGAATATTAATTGTCAGTAATGTAAGAGAATATTAGGGCACTTACAACCCCCCCTGAACCCAAGTTGTTTACTATATGCAATAACCAGCCAAAAGTTTACCCAGAGTTAACCACCAACTAATCAGCGCTTTCGGTTAATCCTACCAGCACTGGTATTGTGTCATGAGTCAGCATAATTTTACACACAGGAAAATATCTCATAATAAAAATCAAGTCTAATTTATTGCAACATTGCAATCACCAAAGTAGCTAAAGCCTTTTACTGAATACTTAATTTACACTGACTGCTACATTATAACACATAAGGATGACGATACATATGGGTCATCCTGGATGTTTTCTTGTTGATACAACTATGAAAGGAGTTCTGCTTCTCCTTCTTAGGATCAATCCAAGCCAAAGGTCATCCTGCTTTTGGCGGGCATACACCAGGTAAGAATTTTTTAGCTTCTGGCAGGCAGGATCCCGAAGTGTTGCTGTCAGAATCACTCTGTGGATTTGATGATACCTTCCAGCAGTTGGCGCTACTGAGTACTGAGGCGCGGAGTCTAACACGCCCCTGGTTTTCACCAGGAACCCCGCAAGGAGGTATGGACTTCGCTGCAAGGGACGCACAGGTCGCGGCCCTCAGTATCAGTCAGCTGGCGAGGTAACAATTGAGGCAGCGGTGACAGCCCACCAGGATGCAGGATGGAGGAGTAGTCAACAAGCCGGGTCACAACCAGAGGAACGGATATAGCCAAATCAGAAGCAGGAGAATGGTCAGGAAGCCGGGTCCATACCAAATATCACTCTAAGCCAGAATCAGGAACCGAAGGAGAAGTCAGGAACAAGCCGGGTCAGAATCCAAGTAACAGCAACACAGGGACAAATGCTGGAGCAAGGCTGAAGACCAAATACTCTGCAAGTAGACATGTGTCAGAGGCTGCTTTATATACCCTAAGGTGCCTCCTGATAGGGTTAGGGAGATTTTGGCGGTAACACATGCTGGCTGCAGACAGCTGAGCAGAGATAGCGTCCTGCTACTAGGCGTCCGTCTCCTGCCCCAAGTGTCAGTGCAGAGAGGGCGCCTGACAGTTGCCTTGCTTCCAGAGAGCCCAAACTTCCAACCAGTCCTGCCAGTGAGTCTCCTACTAACCTGAGGCATCTTCCCTTGAAAGTTTCTCCCCCCAGTTCCCACATGGGAGTAGAGCACATTGAAGCTGTCCAATCAGGATTGGTGGCCCTAATCTTCTGGGGAGTGGCCTAGAGACAGTCCCCTACATCTCATACAGTACCCCTACGACGTCTATGGCTGGGAAAGCTGTACAATAGAGGTGAACAAATCCTCGCAATCCGGTGGTCTCCTTCTCACATTAGTCACTCAGAGTCTTTTCCACCGTGTTGGATCTCTGACTCCATCGGTGTTTCCGGTATGTTTCTGGAGGTGTACTCCACAGTGTACTTTTTAAACTCATATAACACATAAAACAATGCCACATAGCACAAGTTAAGAATACTTAACCGTAATTCTTCCCCACAAGAAGGGGGCCCCTGACGACAGGCTTCTCCTTAGTTTTTGGTGTCAGTTACTTCACTCTCATCACATGTATGTGAACAGAAAACCAGAATATTGTGAAAGTTGAACATAAAATACAGAGGTTGAATATCTCTGTGAGTCAGATATGAATTTTAACTGAGTCTGTTGTATCATAAACCCTGGACATTATCAGGGTGGGTTCACTAAACCATTTATAGAGCACAACTGCGTTTCCAAATATGAGAATAGAAAGGCGTGATTCATTAACAAACGCAAAACGAACGTAATGTGAGTTTTTTTGTTTTTCTTTAAAAAAAACCCGCTTGTACATTTTGCATACACACGTCCGTATTCATCAAGGAGCGGATGTAAAGATACGTTTACTGATGAATAAGGGTCTAGATCCGCTCTGCTCTAACAGACAATATACTGCATGATACGTCCAATACATATGTGGAATATAAAGTAACAAAAGAACACACAGGAAAAAAATAGAACTATTCAATTAATGTCACTTGTTAATAATATAGGGCCTGATTCATTAAGGATCTTAACTTGAGAAACTTCTTATTTCAGTCTCCTGGACAAAACCATGTTACAATGCAAGGGGTGCAAATTAGTATTTTGTTTTGCACATAAGTAAAATACTGACTGTTTTTTCATGTAACAAACAAATATCAACTTTAAATTTCAGTGTACAAATAAGCTATCAAGTATTTGTGTGTTACATGAAAAAACAGTCAGTCTGATGATAAAAAAGCGTGGCTGAAAAGCACAGCGTAAGACCAGAAAGATAAAACAACATATCTAGTGAAAGTTGAAGGAGGGTATGTAGAGGACAATACATTAAATCTGAAGTTGGAAAAACTTTAATGCACTAAGGACTTAGAATCAGGTCTAGAGGTAGCGTCGGATCTGCCCATTACAAAATTCCTTTTCACAAGTGATTTTTTTAAAGAGGTGACAATTACACTGTAAAATGTCCATCACTGACCTGAAGTGTTTAATCTGCAAGATTAATGACTAAACAGTTCGGCTAACACAGAACCGGTTGCGTATTGAACTCCACCCGCTTGCAAAGTAGTGGGATTTATAAGCAATTTTATGAAATGGCCAAGTGGCTAGCATCGCCTCTTCATCTCTCTCCGTGCTCAGCCTTGCACACCCAAGAACGACAATCTTCCCCGCGTTAGTGCTGCAAAATTAAACCGTGCTGACCTTTCATTGTTTTGTTGTTGCTCTCGTTGTGAGCGATGGATGAGGCACGGCCCAAGTGCTGCGTTATTTGATGAATCCGCAAGTTTTCCTGAGATTTGTCAAATGAAACTGTGAGAGCTTTTCAGACATAAGCAGCTTTAACTAGCAATTTACAACATGACTGTGAATTCTGGAATCCGCATCAGAGAAGGAGAATGCAGATTAGTTCGCAATTTGCTGCCCAAAAATTAAAGTGGAAGAAAACTAAAACAATTGAGTTTGTTTTGCAAAACACCTAATTGCTGCTTTTCTTGATCCGTTTACTAGTTGCTACATTTTTAGAATACGCCTGTAACTGTGTCCGCAGTATTTACTATGTAGCATCAGATTTAAAGTCAATAGATTAAAATGTGTGATTTTATTTATCATGTGCTGAATGAGAATACAGTTTTTTATTATATGTATAGTTTTGCTCTAATGCCCCTAAATCTCAACGAGAAGCATTTCTGTGAAAGTGTAGGAGTGTGACACTTTGTGTCTCTGTTATTCTTACAGTCGTTGTCTATGCAAATCAGTTTGCTGCCGGCAGCAGTAGCAAAAGCGACACCTATAGGTTATTAAGAGAAGGTTCGCCATCTGTTACCTATACGGCGTTGGCGAATAAGGGCATCATTTAGACAGCGTGTTGGAGCGCACCTGTCATATAGCTTTCAAGGATCTAACTTTAATAGTTTAGCCTGAGATTAAAAAAAAAGAAACCTAAATGCAGCGTATAGTTATTTATGCACATAACATTCTTCAGAAAATCAACTGCAAAACAATGTCCCTGCCCCCTTTATATTGTATTTTATGCTATGTCTATGACAATGGTGTGGTCTGTCCTGTGGACTGAAAACTGTATGACACTAATCTCATGTGATCATTCGGAGCCAATGGGCTGAAAGCTGACAGACTTCTTACAGTTTGATAATGACACAAAATGTTTATCAAATGCATAGTATTATATGCTCGTATGTGACATTGATATACTGTATGCCAGAGGTTGTGTATAACTTTAGTGCTTATACTTAACTATATAGGTCCACTGTCTTTCCCTTATCCGCGGCAAGCTGCCCTATTGGGAGGGAGGAGCTTCCTTAACACAGCAGACAGTGCGAGTGACAGCCTGGCAAACTTGCTTCACTGAGCAACTACTGTGCGGATTGGATAGGGGGCTTAATTCAAATTACGCACATCCTCAAATGTTTGGCCTGCATTAGATGTGGGATTTGGACAAGGCCCTGAAGGTTTTTGGGGGAGTTTTGTAGTTGTATGTAATGGAGGCTGGGAGGTGGGAGGGGGGCCAATACTTTACCTTATAACAGAACTGCAATGCAATGAGACGTTAATAGTGAACAGTGAATTCTACCGCAATGGTTTATATTTCAGTTTTGGGGTTAGTCGTCCTTTTAAATGTCTCAATTATGTCTAGGTATAAGTAGAAGTACCAATAATAAAGGTTTAACGTTCAAATATAGTATACACTGAGAGGTGTATTGTCTAATTAAGAGTAGATTTATCAATCCTTCTAAAAAGAGAAAAGTGAAGGTGTTACCCATAGCGACCAATCAGATTCTAGCTATCATGTATATGTACAGTGTAGCACAGGGGTTCAGGAACTTTTTTACCTTTCACCCCAAAATATATTTAGATACACCGACGTTACCCCCTTGATTTGAAAGGAAGGAAATCATATATTATTAATTATTGGAATACAAAATTTTATTGAATCTGTTCAAAATTTCTTTCAAAGCTTCAACTTCAAAACTTCATGTTTTGGAGAAATGATTTGGCTTCATTTTTGATACGAGAGCATCAATATTGGGGCATTTTGATGTCAGAGCAATTTGGATACAGTCTTCAGCGTCCAATCGATTTCTCCGCTTTGTTTTTATGTTTGTTAGAGTGGAAAATCCTTGTTCACAAAGGTAGGTTGTTGCAAAAGGCAGCAACTTTTTGACTGCCTCCTCATGTGCAATTTTGATGCCTTTACAGCTGTTGACATCCAAAAATATGACAGATCTGCTTTGTTTTCAAATGCAATACATGCTTCATTATTGCATCAAAGCTCAAGAAGTGCCTCTGCCAACCCTTGAGGCTCTTCTGGTACAACATCAATTTCACATTTAAAGGGGTCTACAATCCAACTGACAGCGTGAGAATCTGCAGCATTACCCCCAGGAATTTCATTTTTACCCCATTTGGGGTAATTTACCCCTGTTCCCTGACAGCTAGAATCCCTTTGTAGAAGGATTGATAAATCTACTCTTTAGTGGCCGATATGTGAATGATCTTGAACGTAAAGTTTCCTTTTTTAATTCTAATCACCCCCCGAGTTGTGTAAACTAAGAGAAAAACCATCAGTAAAGTGGAGAATGTGCAGGGATGAACCAATGTTTTCTACGAAGAATCATTTTTGCAATAATGTCAAAATATTTTTCTTTTACTTTTTGCTGAATTTACAAGAGCAATAAAAACACAATCACACTGAAAGAAAAATATAAACAATAAACAATTGTCTAAAAGGAATTGATATTCCATCATACATTCCATTGACAATTGCCCCATTGATTTAAATGACAATTTCTTCCCCATTCATTTCAGTGATAGTGTTTTCCCCACAGAAAGTAAAGGACAAAGCAGGTGAAATTGTTTTGTGCAAAAAGTGGGTGAAGAATCAACATTGACGGCTCAGTGTTTGGACGAGGACGCCCAGTTTCTAGGTTGGATGTGATCACTTTTTTTTTTGCATTGCTAAAACTCAGTAGTGGTTTTATAAACACAATATAATATGAACAATGATTACATCCAATCTACATGATACAAAGGGCAGCTTCTTACTATTCAATCGTCTCATGTTCACCGGTGTTGTTTGGGAGACGTCCAGCGAGCTCCGAGCTCTGGTCTGTTGAAATATTAAAAGCATTTTCCCAGGCAGGAGCCACTCCAAGCTCCTTGGCCCCTGCAATCAGTCTTCTGCGCCCCCCATTCCTAAACCATTATTACTAAAGTGCCTTTTGAACCCGCGCTGGGGATGGAACTGTTCCATATATGCATGTTCTGCCACTCAAAGCAGAAGCCGAGTCATTTAAATGATTGTTATAATGAAAAGCAGTGAAATGATTGGGCTTGATGGCCGGACGCGCTGCAGAGGGCTCACATTTCATTCCCCAGCGCACTTTCTTTACCTCCTTATAAGATTGCGGAATTACAGCGCTGAATCTAGCAGTGTCGTTTTATTTAACGTATCCGCTGGTTTCATAACACGGGAGATTCAAGCTTCCAAGATAATTCATTAGGAGGCAAATCCCATTAGTTGACTGTGTCCCCTTTGTTCATCTTGTAAATATTAACCCTTATTCTACTAAATAAGAAAAAAAAACACATTTTATTTTCATGTCCTATTATTAAAATGGCAAAAATTATCATCACAGAAATATTTTTTATAACATGATATGGAGGATTCAATACGATTGAATGTTGCAATATATCGTATTGTGGTTTAGAAGCTGTTAGACTAAGACGAAGTCTGCCCAGCTTAATAATACAAGGCTTGTTTTCCAATGCAGTAAAAGGTTATATTTACAATTTCCTTGCACCCATGGTCTGTCCAGCCCTAGCTACCTTTAACCATACAGTGAACACTACATTGAGTACACATTTGGCATAGGGATGGTCAATCCCTATAGAGAAGTATACACAGTGAGCATTGTACAGATTATGGGCCTATTTAGACAACCGTGTGTGGTCCATTACAGCCATGAATGTACATAAATCGAAATATACAACAGGGGCAAACTCAGAATTTGTAGACGGGGTTTCCACACCACGCCACCAGTGGGCGTGACCAGCATGCATGGGGGCGTGGCTATAATATTAGACAGTGCTTGGCTGCCCTCCAACTCTTCCTATCCCCATAATATACATGGGCAATGCTCCGTGCACTACTGTTAGGTGCACGCAGCTCTCCCTTTTCAAGCAGAGCTGTGTGAAGCGGGGGCAGGTCCAGTCACCTCAATTATACAGTGCCCCAGGCTTGGAGGGGGGTTTCCAGGCACTAGGAACCCCCTCCGGTTTGCCTATGCACAATCCATGGTCCATATCCTGATAAAACACCAATGACAAGAGTGTACAGTGAAGACTGTCCATAGCATTTGTCAAAAAAGGAACAAAAAATACAGCCTAAATATAATATAAGCTAAGCAAGTTTTTCCAATGAAATTAATTGATTTGTTTAGTCTCCGTTTACATGTCAACATTAGATTGTGATTGACCCCAGTGTCTCTCTCCCCTTAAACCGCTGGAAGAATGGAGCAGTCACGAGGATTACGGTTCCCTGTGGCTAAACCTTCTATCTGGACACATTGTGACAAGTGCAGAACTCAGACAAACTGCAGATTAATCAGTTGGCTTTGAGAGTACTTGAGTGTAGCGCTCATTACAGTAAGATCCATCACTAAGGTTCAAGAGACAGCTGAGATGGCCCCGTGTTCCAGGAAGACTAAAATATATGTTCACCGCGGCCTCCGTTGGAGGGGGTGCTCCAATATAGGGATGTCGTACCTCAAATACTGGCAGTGGCCTAAAATATCTGGTTTTTGGAGGAACGTCAGCTCAATCAACAAAGATGTCTCATGTATTGAGGTACTGGATGACTTTAAATATCCCATCGCTTCCTTTTCCACCACCTGAGTCTGTCAACTTATTGCACCTATTTCCAACTGGCAAATCTCCAGCACCATCATCCGTCGTCTGGCACACGCACCAGATGGAACATATGACCGGTGTTCTTCATAATACAGTGATGGAGTTAAGTAGGTTTCAGGATCCCTGGCGCCCTCCCCTTGGCTTTGGTCCGCACCTCTCTCTAGAGCATGACAAAATAGGCAAGGGGGGCATTTAATTCCTCACAATGTGCCGTGAAGCGCCTGCGGGAGCGGTCGGGACGGCAATCCACATCCATGTGACTTCGCTGACTTCTCATCGCATCCCATAGAGCTGTACAGAGCCGTTCTGGTACCATAGTACTCAGATATTAGTGCAGCATGATATGGTTACTGATGCCTTGGATAATAAATTTGTGGGTTCATCCAGCTCCTCCACGATGACCCCTCGTCCTTCCTTCCCTGTCCCTGTCCTGCTTCCTCCCAGTATTTTGACATATGTGGCTCAGTGGTTAGCATTTCTGCCTCACAGCACTGGGGTCATGAGTTCAATTCCCCACCAAGGCCCTATCTGTGTGGAGTTTGTGTGTTCTCCCCGTGTTTGCGTGGGTTTCCTCCAGGTGCTCCGGTTTCCTCCCACACTCCAAAATACATACTGGTAGGTTAATTGGTTGCTATCAAAATTGACCCTAGTGTGTCTCTGTCTCTCTGTCTATCTGTGTGTGTGTGTGTGTGTTAGGGAATTTAGATTGTAAGCTCCAATGGGACAGGGACTGATGTGAGTGAGTTCTCTGTACAGCGCTGCGGAATTAGTGGCGCTATATAAATAAATGGTGATGATGATGATGACATAAGGTGCTGCAAGCACAAAACGCTTTTACCTTTGCTACTAAAATGATGATCATATTTACAGTACATCATGTTTACTCTCGTTAAACTACCATATGACGACATTATTACGTTCGTCTTATTACAGTAACACATTATTTTGCACAGCTGCAATCTCAAAAAAATGTGTTTAGAAAAAATAAAACAGTATTTCCCGCTGTTGCTCTATGTTGTCACCACTTTATTTGTGTTCAGCGCATAATGGTGAAACACACATCCCAGGCATCTATGGGAATGCGCACTAAAATATATTTTATATTACAATAGTTAACACATATTTTGTGATCCTTTTTAGGTGTCCTTTAACTAGGATTTCCATATATACATATAATACTGCGTTTGATGTAGATAAATGCAGAAGGTAGAGATCTGTGTGTTTCCCTGTTTGCAGAGTAGGTCATGTGATCTCGATGTGTGATTTGTTTTAATGGCACTTAGCTCCGCAAGTTCAGCATATGGCAGCAGTAACCTGGAGGTCTAGCCAGAAACCATATTTAATAAAAGCAGATGTTGCTAATCTTCCAAATATCACATTGAATGATGTCATTAATGATTGACAATTTATGGAGGCATACATCTCATTCTGTACCACTCTCATGTAACAGACATCACAGGATCCACAAACTCTGGAGTCTGTAACATAAATAGCAATTATAAAGTATGGAACTAGATAGATAGATAGATAGATAGATAGAAAGATATAAGATAGATAGATAGATAGATATGAGATTGAGAGATAGATAGATAGATAGATAGATAGGTATGAGATAGATAGATAGATTGATAGATAGATAGATATGAGATAGATAGATATGAGATAGATAGAAAGATATAAGATAGATAGATAGATAGATAGATATGCGATAGATAGATAGATAGATATGAGATAGATAGATAGATAGATAGATAGATAGATATGAGATAGATAGATAGATTGATAGATAGATAGATATGAGATAGATAGATATGAGATAGATAGAAAGATATAAGATAGATAGATAGATAGATATGCGATAGATAGATAGATAGATATGAGATAGATAGATAGATAGATAGATAGATAGATAGATAGATAGATAGATATGAGACTGAGAGATAGATAGATAGATAGATAGATAGGTATGAGATAGATAGATAGATTGATAGATAGATATGAGATAGATAGAAAGATATGCGATAGATAGATAGATAGATAGGTAGATATGCGATAGATAGATAGATAGATAGATAGATAAATATGAGATAGATAGATAGATAGATAAATATGAGATAGATAGATAGATAGATATGAGATAGATAGATAGATATGAGATAGATAGATAGATAGATAGATAGATATGAGATAGATAGAAAGATATAAGATAGATAGATAGGTAGATATGCGATAGATAGATAGATAGATAGATAGATAAATATGAGATAGATATGAGATAGATAGATAGATAGATAGATAGATATGAGATAGATAGATAGATAGATAGATATGAGATAGATAGATAGATAGATAAATATGAGATAGATATGAGATAGATAGATATGAGATAGATAGATAGATATGAGATAGATAGATAGATAGATAGATAGATAGATAGATAGATAGATAGCTAGATATGAGATAGATAGATAGAGTCATTACTGAAATATTGCCGCACCCGGCTCATGAGTTATCACCAATAAGTGATTGTTATCACACCCTTTCCTGTACAGTGAATGATATGTAGATGGAACATTCAGTGACAATAGCTGTCACTTGTATATATACTGATCCTTATTTCACCAGCGTACCGCGCCTTGTATCAGTGACCCGCTGCTCTCCGCTCTCACAATACTTCCGTACACTAGGAGATAGACCAGGTTTTCTTGTACAATACTTCTCCGTTCACCTCGTTGTATTATTTGGGAAAGTGAATGCGCAGTTTATGTTACATGTGATGAAATTCTGTGTGAGAAGCTTCATATTACACTGATCAGGGTACGTCTAGAAATGCGTTTCCCCGCAAATGTGGAAAATAGAAGCACAAAGCTGGACCTATGAAAAGTATAAGACGAGATCCGAAATTTCTGAGGCCGGTAGTGAGAGACTGATAACATTTGTGCTATCCGCCTTTAATATCCTTTATGTAATATCCTTTATGTCTCAGAATCGTCACAATATTTTATGTTTATGAGTTATATTCTGATTGGATCAATATCAGTGTTGTGATTGGTCTATGCCTCAGGGAGTATGAGATCAGAGTTTAATTTGGTTTATGTCTCAGAATTGCTGATTGGATTACATTTTTTTTAAAAAGTGTGACAGAATTATCCCTGTTCCGAATCCATGCCCATGACTGCTGCGACCATGCCTTTATTTTGACAATAAGTTTAGGTGCATGAAAGGGAGACATCACTATCATCATCATCATCATCATTTATTTATATAGCGCCACTAATTCCGCATTGGAGCTTACAGTCTAAATTCCCTAATATAGACACACACTCACACAGACAGACAAAGAGGGAGATAGACAGACGGAGACTAGGGTCAATTTTTGATAGCAGCCAATTAACCTAGCAGTATTTTTTTTGGAGTGTGGGAGGAAACCGGAGCACCCGGAGGAAACCCACGCAAACACGGGGAGAACATACAAACTCCACACAGATAAGGCCATGGTCGGGAATCGAACTCATGACCTCAGTGCTGTAAGGCAGAAGTGCTAACCACTAGGCCACTGTCAATGCAGTTTACAAGAATAAGGAAAGAGTTCTAGCCCAGGCCTGGACAGACTGTCCAGGTGCTCTCAAACCACGAGCCCCAGAATCCTTTTTCCAGCCACTAGCTGGCAGGGTATGCTGGGACTTGTAGTTTCACAACAACTGGAGAGCCACAGGATGTCCAGGCCTGCTCTATCCGAAACATCTTAGAACCACAGTTTGTGTGTTTAAGTTCCTGCATATTTTCTACCCTCCCTACTTCTGCTGCACTATCTTGACGCTCTCAATAGTCCAATTTGTGGAGTAACGGTTTATTAGACCCCAAGGGGGACAATGCCGATGAGATTGTAGCTGTACCAAAATAATGGAGCATACAGATGTCTGGGATCTGGATCGGAATTTTGCTTTAAAGATGTTTGGAGGATTAGCTTAAATTTTGCTCTTTGATGAAACATTGATGCATACTCCCATACCGAGGGGGAGGGGGGGTTTCCTAGTGCCTGGCAAACCCCCTTCCAAGCCTGGGGCACTGTATAATTGAGGTGGCTGGACCCTGCTCCCGCTTCACACGGCTCTGCTTGAAAAGGGAGAGCTGCGTGCACCTAACAGTAGTGCACGGAGCATTGCCCATGTATATTATGGGGACAGGAAGAGTTGGAGAGCAGCCAAGCACTGTCTAAAATTATAGCAACGCCCCCATGCATGCTGGTCACGCCATTTGGCGGCGTTGTGTGGAAACCCCCCTCTGCAAATCCTGCGTTTTCCCCCTGACTTTGTTTACCTGGAGTCATCCTTCCTGTAAAACTAACCCGCAGAACACAAATAAAAATGAGATGGGGGTGGGGGGGGGGGGGGGGGTGGGGGGAGAAGAGACTTTTTATATCAATGACCTGAGCGACGCTCCCAACAACACAAAGTGATAAACAGTCACACGAGCGCCCATGTCTCCAGGAATGAAGGTGTCAGGCGGTGTCTAACGTAAAGATGTCATCCTTTTTGAGAGTGCGGAGTCTGAATCCCGAGCTCCGTGTGCCTAATGGGGCTGCAATAGCACATTGTGTGCTTTCATCTGAGAGAGTTTTGTTTGGCAGCAGTCTCAGGTTCCTAGCCTTAAGCTACAGCGGACGAGTGCATCTAGGAGGTCACACAATGAAATCTTTTATTCCCCTGTGAATACGCACTGAATAGGGCCATGGAAAAGAGCAGCCTTGGTGAGCTCTAGAGATATGTACTGGCCACTGTTAACGGAACTGGGAAACAGCTGCTGTATGTATGGAACATGAACAGTGAAATTCTGTTGATTAAAGTCCTTTATTTTTGTCTCTCCATCACTGCCCAGTTTGCTCGGATAATGCCCAGGCTGTAGCTATGCTAAAAAAAAAATGTTCTGGGTGCTATTTCATCGTCCTCATGGTGAAATTGCTTTTACTCCTGATCTATGACCAGCTGATGATTACACAAGTGATACCTCTGCTCTTGAAACATTAATATTTAAATATGTTGTCTGCTTTATTGCCAGGGGAGGGAAAATGTCCACTTGATTTTAATGGAGATGTCACACGAGGCATCAGAGACTCCGTACGTGTACGAAGATCGGTCACGTCTCAGTGACTAGGGAGGAAGAGGTCGGCCATTTTGTGTCATTAAAGGAAACTGAGAATTCACTTTCAGATGAATCCTCGGAGACGAAGGACACTGCCAGCAAACGGGACTGAGCAATTATGTTTCTTGTAAAAATAAAATATACTTATTGATGATATAAATGAATAATTAACTTATTGCTTTCCTTACTAGGAAGGGATCAGACAACAGCAACGCAGCAGCCTTGTGCGTTCCCCTGGCGTTTAAATGTCAGCCTATACTAATTGTGTGCTATTTTTTTTTTTTTTTTTTTTGCAGCTATCAAAAAACATACATATTCTCAGTTGTCAAAATGAGCATTCCACTTTATTTGCATACACATTATGCAGAGCCTCTGGTTATATCATAATATATGCTTCCTCTTGCTGGTGCATTTTCTCACACCAAGGAGTGTGAACAAAAATGTCGCACAAGGATTCGTACATGTGACTTGTTCATGCAAATCAGGTAACATTTGCTAATTGAGATTCTCTTCTTTAAAGGCAGAGGGAGATATTTATAGAAGTGCGCTGTATGTTATATATTATATAATGGCAGTCTGACAGCCGTCAGTTGGTGAAATGGTTAAGCGTGACAGGGAATTTATGACGTAGTTACACGCAGTGTCTACACTTTCCCGCTTTGTATTGATATCATGAATATTCTATCCAGAATCAGATAAATATAGGGACTTAATGGGGCTGTCAACTTTGGGACAAGTTTAGTTTCTCAACCTAATAGCATTTTGGTGAGGGTCCCCTGTCTTGAGGCCACGCCGTTACCCGATAGGAGCAATATTGGTCCGCTTGGAACTGGTGGGAGTTACACATTTGCTGGACTAAACAGAGAAAGTGAATGCAGCACCTGATTGGACAGGGAGCCACCTGAAACTGGCCCCGTCTGCCAGTCACACTCAGCATGAAGGTGGGCTCAGAGGTAACGTTCTTCCAGGACTGCAGGACCAAGCACCATGGGTGGAGTGGGGAGTTGAAGTAGAGGAGTAGGACCAGTGGTGTGGTCTGTGAGACAAGTGTACCCATCACCACCCCTTGCCACATTGTTACCTGGGCAGCACTGACCCATTAGTGCTCTCTGGGCATTCAGTTGGGTCCTTATGTTTCCTGCCTCACAACAGAAAGTACAGTCAGAGTACGGCAGTATACTGACAGTAGGGCAGCAGAGAGTACAGTACAATACAGTAGAGTGGCATGGGTTATACTGACAGCAGTAAGTGCAATAACAAAGTACAGTGTCTGTAGGGCAGTATACTGACAGTAGGGATCATACAATACTGACAGTAGGGAGTACAAGAACATACATTACAGTGACGGTATAGAGAGTACAGTGACAGCGGGGAGGTAAACTGACAGCAGAGAATTCTGCAACAGCACAGAACAATATAAAAATGCTTTTTTCTTGATGTAGGTAGGAGCGAGGCCGCGCGTTACATATCACTGGACAGATTAGTAAACTAATAATTTGTACATTTTCAGTGCAAAAACAATAATAAAGCTCAATAGACATTACTGTGGTGATTTCACGGGCTAATGCAGCCCGACATACCTTCCTCTCCCGCCGGACTACATCATCATCATCATCATTTATTTATATAGCGCCAACATATTCTGTAGACTACATCTGCCCCCCCCTCTGTCCAGCCCTGCACTGGCTCCCCCTCCGCTACAGAATCCTCTTCAAGCTCCTCACCCTCACTTACAAAGGTCTCTCTAACTACACTGCTCCTAATGTCTCCGACCTCATCTCCTTACATACTGCCACTCGCCCCCTTCAGTCAGCTAATGACCGTCGCCTGACCTCCCACCTCGTTACCTCATCTCATACCCGCATTCAGGACTTCTCCCGTGTTGCACCCTTCTCTGGAATGATCTCCCTCGCTCTATCTCCTAGCCTGCACACCTTCAAACGCTCCCTTAAAACCCACTTATTCAGAGTACCCTACCCTTCCTCTGTCTACCTTACCCCCATGCCCTTCACTACCTTCCCCTTCATGATCCCTCTACACCAGTCTTAGTACTCCTCACCCTCACTCTCTTTCCCCCTCTGTTCATCTTACCGCCTGCTCTTGTTCATCCCCCAGACCTCTACTTCCATCACTCTGACTCTCGACTTTGTGTCTCCGGTTACTCTGCCCTTCCCTTCTAGATTGTTAGCTCACGTGAGCAGGATCCTCTTATCCTTGTGTCCTCCTCCGTTTGTTACCTTTACCTCCGGCTCCCCTACTTGATTTCTTCATCACTGGGCCCTGCCCTAAGTCTCATCTTCTCCCTCCTCGCAGGCTTTAATCCTGTTAATTACCCCCACGCTCTGGGGCACAGGTAGCGCTTGCTTTAGCTCTCTCCCCTTCCCACTCTCTATCTTCTTAGTATCCCGCCCTTCACCTATAGCTCCGTAGCACTAGTGGATTGTTAGTTTACTGCACTTTGTTTATATTGCCCAGTATACAATGTCCTGTTTTGTCCTATGCTCTACTGGGTTGGTAGTTTACTGTAATGCCCTTTAGGCTGTGTCCTGTTTATGTTTTGTTTTTCTATGTACCTGGCTGCGGACACTGTGGAGCCTTATAAATAATAATAAGTAAACGATAATAATAAATAACCAATTTGTAATACACTTAGGGGTAAATTTATCAAGCTGCGGGTTTTAAAAGTGGAGATGTTGCCTATAGCAACCAATCAGATTCTAGCTGTCATTTTGTAGACTGTACTAAATAAATTATAACTAGATTCTGATTGGTTGCTCTAGACAACATCTCCACGTTTTCAAACCCGCAGCTTGATACATTTACGGCTTAGTCGCAACCATTCTTGGCTGAAAATGTGATCGGCCAATGACTGCACTCGTTATGTCTGCAATCCTTGTCTGACGGCACAAAAGTGATCCGTCCATTCTACCCAAACGCTGAGTGATCGTATCTATGTCCGTCCACCAGGGGCTAGCTGGGCTGGGGGAGGCATTTGCCCATAGTGTGCTAACTTAGTCTGGGTCCCTGGGCTGGCTGCTTTTTTTTCTTTTAAAATGCTCCTAATAGGCTGCTGAGTCTGTCATCCAGCCCCTGCCACCCACGTGTGGCGAAATCAGACCCACATCCAGTGGCATTGAAGACTCTAACAAGTCTGTCCATAGTGGGTCATTTGTAATAAGAGATTTTGGATGATACAAGTGCATATGTCGATATGGCTAATTCTCATAAAAAATATTTGTACAGGAGTGAAATAAAGAATGTACAAAACACTTACACTCCTCTCATTATAACGACAATCTACTCATCATCAAGCCGGCTGAGATTTCACCTTCTTCACAGGATATTTTCCCTTCCGTAAACGACGGCGAACAAGAACCCTCTTACAGCCCTTTTGCCGTTATACATTAGTCAGTTTACAGTTATTTAATGTTACTGTATCTGAATCTACTTTCCCCCCATAAGGCTCTACCTTCCTGAGCAATGTCAGAGCTGTTTGTTTTTCCCTGAACAATTATTCAAACACTTCAAAGAGAGCAAGTTGAGGAAGAAATCCACTCTTTGGAAGCAATAGAAAATGAAATTTATGTAGAACCTTAATGTGCATGAACTTCCGCTGTGACACTGTATTGACACACTGCCTGAAACCACTTATATCTTGTACTTACTGCTTGTTCTTAAGTAATTATTTTTCATATATTCTTTTTTTTTTTTCCCTTCTCCTTTTGATAGAGACAGCGGCGAGGACTCTTGTGCTCACGAGCCTACTGATTTCTCCTCTAAGGTGCCATCAGTTTATTAAAGAATGAAACATGTGCCTCAGATCTTACCTGGATGATCAAAGGTGATTGTGTGACACGTATCCTTCTCCCTTAGTACCATTATATATTCATGGCCCCTAAAAAGTGTCAGCGCAGACCTTCTCCACCAACCCATGTTGATCAAAGCCGCTCATTTGACACCCTCCCTTGCTGATTAATCATAGAACGCGTTGACGGCCCCCTAAAATGTCACAAAGCCCGTCAGCCTGCGCTGATTAGGAACCGCTGAGGTGCAAAGCTCACCGGGTCGTAATGATATTCACAGTTGTGGTGTCGTGAATTTTGCTGCAATCTTATTCCAGCTCTTTTGAATTGTCTGCTTTGTGAGCTCTGCTTCCATCACGAAGCACGCCATCAAGGGGCAGGGGGGCATGCCTGGTTAGAAAGGTATTAAAATGGGCACAACAGGTTCCTTTAATGATCAAATGTTTGTTTTATAAATAAGAATAATTTATAAGGAGAGCGAAAGGAGCTTCAAGAAATGACTGTTCATCTATACAACCCCTACCCTAAGATGATACAACTGTATCTCTGTAAATCCTACCCTAGTATCTCGCCTATGGGGTGGTAATTTGGACATGTGCAAATATACTTTATTATTGATAAGTGCAGATAGGAATAAAAGAGGTCTTAAGCTGATAAACAGTTTTTTTGTTTTAAAAAAAAAAAATATGGGGCCTGATTTGTTTAAAACGTAATGTGCAGTTTTTTTTTTTACAAACGGGCGTGAAACGGGAATACGCACGTCCATATTCAACAAGGAGCAGATGTGAAGATTCGTCTGGTGAAGAATACAGGTGTAGGTCCACTCTGATCTACTAAATCAGACATTGCAGCCTTCGTCCAATACATATGTAGAATATAAACTCACAAAAGAACACACAGAAAAAAAAACTATTCAATTAATGTCACTAGTCATTAATGACAAAATGTTAAAAAAAAATATATATATTAGTTGTCCCCCCCATTAAAATAATTTATTAGGATGTTATTAATGTCTACTATACATGAAATACATTTTTACAGTTGCTCCTGATTACAAACACATGTTCTAGCTGTACACACAGCCGTCATCACTAGTAATCAGCACTTACACCTGACCTGTAGCTTGTGCAAGTGAAAAACACGTACCTGAGAGATGCCCAAAGCTTGAATTGGACGTTGCTGTGAGCGTTCGAGCTAGGTACGTCCTTACTGTACATTGACTATATGGATACGCCCAGTCCACTCCCCGTTCCCTCCCTGATGCCGCAATTGTCCATTGCATTCGAAGATAAATTAGAAGTTGTTTCGTTCTGTGGCATATGTTCCGGTTCCGAGCATGCGCAGAATAATTTTGCGCATTATATGAAAAAAAAATTGCCTATTACGCTCCTTAGTGAAACAGACCTTTGTGTGTGAGCAATGTTTTTTTTGCAACTTGTTGAGCGATAACTTACAAATTGCACTAAAATGCAATGCTGAGTGCATTTTGTTTTGTGCAATGTGCTTAGGGTCGCGCTGTATGCAGAGTGCCCACAATCATTCCACTTTTTGATTGTTTACCTGCATAGTTTGTGTAATATTTGTGAAATGATTAGTCTGACACTGAGGTGCACAGAGCAGTGACTGCCGGGGCTGGTAGACTGATGAAATGGAGAAAAGCGTAAGATCCATTGAAAACTGAAGATTTCACCAGATTTATGACTTCATCCTATTTAACAAAGTTGTCATGCCTGTGAATGCTATCACCGGGTGTTGTCGGGTATCGCCGCTGTCCTCAAAAACTAGGGTCATCCTCTTACCGCTGCCAGGCATTATCACCAGGGAGCTGAGAATCGCGTAACTGTCCCGGAGACCTTTTTTGGATAAATTGGTCAATAACATATTTCCTTTCGCTGTAATAGGCAATTCAGCAGAACCCTCTTGAGATACATCGACTTAGGTCATTTGCAACACACAAAACTGCCGAGGCGAGGTACAAAATCCTCTTTTTAGTGATGGCTGATGGTGATTTTCCCTGGTGCACCTAGTTTCCTGCCAAATTACATGGATTTCGCAGAGAAATATGGCGGCGTTTGCACCAGTTGCTGGACACAGAGAAGGAATCCCTCGTTAAATGTTGCGTGCAGCATGATATCATTTTGCGGAGTTAGATTATTAAAGTGAGCTGCAGAGTTCACATTTTATCAACATTTCATGCTTAGTTGATGGGCGAAAAACCATTAAATTGTTAAAACTGTGTGAGAAGGATCCGTGTGAGTCCCTGTGACAGGATGGACCGCCTATGCCACCCTGTCTGTTGTTGCTGGCAACCGGCTGGGCTTACTTTGCCACCTTTCCCTTTCGTTATCCAAAAAGCGCCCTCTTGCCGTAGTAGGAGGGGCTTACAATGCTGCCACCACTGATCTCCTTCTATGGCACTCAGAACCACGTTCCTTCTGGGGAACTGACGCTGTTAGTGTACCTCGTTGCTGGTAACTCCGGACCTTTTACTGTGGATCCAGGTTGCTGTGGATGAATCCCCCGCTGGCCTATCACACTGACCAGGGCTGCAGGGTAGCAGGCAGAGCGGTGGTACTGGAAAAACTTGGGTCCAAACCAGACAGCCGGAGAACGGATTAGTTTTAGTGTCTAATCTGCAGATCACAGGAACACAGCAATATTGAAGATGTTTCCAAACAGGTCTTGAAGCAAGATGTTTATTTGCTCACACTGATTATAGGTATCATTCATCAAGTCAGATGTTGAAATCAGAAGAACACATTTCAAATACAAGCTAGTGCCTTTTATACATTTCAGACACGCCTATTTTTAGCAGCAGGATATACTCTATTTACACAAACATGGATTTACATGCATTGCAAAGCTAACAAAATGTGCGCTTATCTATGAAATTCACTATGGGCAAAAGGCCACACAGTAATGACCCCCTGCTGGGCCTTTGGCCAGAGCAGGCATCTGACACTTCATCACAAAACTTCATTAGCACTTCCTGCTATCAGACTCTCTTCCACACATGCCTAATTGGGGGTTTCCACTAGCAATCTTACAAATCCCAAACAATGACACTTCCATACTAAATACATCCCAATACACTCAAGACCTCCGTCCACAAAGGCCTATTGTATCAGACATATGCATCAGAAATAACGCATATTCTTTAGTGAGGTGAAAAGAGGAAAAACCAGTTTCTACCCTGGTATCAGAAATAACGATTTCCTATCTCAGAATATATACTATACAAAAAATAAGTGCATATGCAATTATATAAATATGCGCCCTGCGCTATTTCCTTTAAATAAATTCATACCAGAAGTTACTTATCAGTGATCCAGTCACAGTCCCCAATTCACTAGTATAGACCATGGTTTGCGAAATCCACTGTGATCCATGAATATGCGTCATTCGAACTAATCAGCACGAATATCATTTCATACAACTGTAGTCAGCATTTCCGATAAACTACCAAGTGGGCCGAGGGCCAATTATCTCAGGGGTGTAGTGTCGACATTATATATTTTATATTGCATATCAAACTTAGATACCGGGAATAAAACCAAAACTTAATTTATTTGCAAATCTTATTCAATATCTGCAGCTACTCTAAGAGAATACTGTTCCTGCAAACAATTCCACACATGCTCAGCTCTTGCCCATGCTTTTACCTATGAAAGAAAACTGGGACATGTTATCCCTGGCAGGAAGGTTGTCCCTGCATTCTGTATAATCCAGGCCGCCAATTGAGTCAGAGTACTCTAATAAACGTAAATGCTCTCCCAGAGACCTATTTATTGAATAAATGAATTTCAGGGAAACGTTCCCTTCATGATGATATTTTCTGTGAATTAGCAGAAGATCATAAGTGACTACAATTTAAATGACAGATTCCTCCCAGGACGCAGTGTTTGGTCAAGTTTTTATTACACAGAACTAGCGGAAAATTACCTTTTGTAATGTGCAAGATGCCACAATGGCTAATTGTGTGGACGATACGACCTAGAGAAGAGCAATTAAATTGTAAAATACATAACGGGAGACAAATCAGAATTGTCTCCAGTTCAGTTCTCTCCATGCTGGCTGCGCTGATTATGCAACTCTGTGTGACGAGGTCAGAATTTATATCTCTCAGAACCGGGCCCCCACCCCGAGCAGACTCCCAGCCTATATTACA
The DNA here is from genome assembly GCF_038048845.1 of Mixophyes fleayi. NCBI lineage: Eukaryota > Metazoa > Chordata > Amphibia > Anura > Limnodynastidae > Mixophyes > Mixophyes fleayi. The sequence continues at coordinate 5,411,100 of NC_134413.1, read as the reverse complement.
TTGGGAAGAGAGGAGTCTGACTTGTGATGTAGCACTGGCTGTATCTGTCCATCTTAAAACGCACCTCTAAGGGATAAATGAAGATTATCTTTCTCATACTTTATATATCAACGTTTAAATCTGAGCCACGCAGAACCTCATAGCTCCCTCATGGTAAATTGTTTTAAGACGCTCTATTCGACGATTTTCATCTCAAAATTAATTTATCGCAGTGAATTTCGCTCAGATTATAAAATTAAAGATTTACATTAAAAGCAAAATATAATTTAAAACAAAACAATTAAAGGACCTGTTTGTTGGGAAAAGCATTTGCACCTGTAATAATACATGGGGGTGGTAGAATTCTATTCTATTCTAACAATAACTATTTTTAGAATGTAAAAATTCCCAGCGCACTCTAGTTGTGTAGCCTCACATAACACGTTTGTTTGAACTGGATCTCTAGGTCTTTGGATCGCTAGCCGTGCTTCCCAGATCCGGCATTTAATACCGGACATATATGGAACACACATGACGTATTCCAAGCAATGCATCTTGCACCACTTTTCTTTTCTGCCACTGCTGTGTGCCAATGTGTCCTAGATGTGCTAGGAACTGCCGTGTGTTTGTGTCATTGCTCTGTCGCTTACCATCCAGCCAGGTCGCTGCCGTATTTGTCCGAAAGTGTATGAAAATAACATTGTGACCTGTGAGGTGGTCAAAATTGACTGCAAATTACTTGAAATTAGTGTTATTGGGGTTAATAATAATGTACGAACAAAAAAGGAGCAAAATTATGTGATTTTAGCACATTTTAGTATTTTTTCTAAACAATCCAAAACCAAAACACACGAGGGCAGTTTTGCCAAAACCAAAACACGAAGCTAATCCAGATCCAAAACCAAAACCAGTTCACGGGGGTCAGTGAGCATCTCTAGAGCAAATACGCAGCAATGATGACTTGTCATAAACAAGGTACATACGCTGATGAGACGGAGGCATCCAGATGTGTACAACTCTTCATATGGGGGGAAACACGCTCATTTTTCATAGTTTAATCCCATTTTGCATCTAACACGACATCACCTCCTAAATGACAGCAATAGTGTGTTTTTGCTCCTGTTTTTAATTTGGGAAATGCCGACGTACCTGGATGCTTTCTCCTTCTATTAAAGGGTTCTCCACCTTCAGATGATAATTCTCTGGCTTACACATACCCTCCTGCCACTTTAATAAATACACCAACTTACCACCTTATCTGTGCCGTTTACATCTGTGCCTTCTAGCCTGTATTTATTTCATCAGTCACAGTTGTTCATTTCCGTTGTCCTGGGATAATAATCTGGGGCCTGATTCATTAGTGATCTTATCTTGTGCAAAAGTTAATATGCTTATTTTTAAGAAGAAACGGGGAGATAAGAGTGAAGTTAAAATGGATTTTCATCTTAACTTAAGATATTCTTCACTTACGCAGTGGATTTTGCTTATCTCCATTTACTGAGCATGCACAGAGTGGATTTGCTTAAGATAAGCAAAAAACGGCAGATAAGATCACTAAAAAATCAGGCTCCTGCTCTCTGGGTACAACTACAATTCTCAATATTTACCATATACCTGACAATACTCATAAAATAGTTGCATGTTATTTTCCACTTGTTTTGTGTTTACAAATATCAATATAATAAACTATGTTGTCTACACTATCAAGTCTTCGCTTCACCTCTCCTGAAAACTATTTATTTTAATTTCTGCAAAGATATACGTGCGATAGATTTCACAGATACAATGAAGCAAAAGTGTCTTTCGAGCAAGAGCAGAAATTGTGTGAAAGAAAAAAAAACAAATAAACTGAATGTAATTATGTTCTTAATCCTGTTTTTAATTAAAAAAGGATGTGTTGTCTGCTCGTACGGTGACTTTGAATGAAGAAGGTAAAGGCCACTGTCACGGATGTCACCCATTCAGGGGAACTCTTGTGGTGTGGCGTGGCCCGGGATCGGGGAAATACGATGCACATTGTGACCCCTTGAAATATCCAGCAGGCATCGGCGTGTAACCCTCCTGTAATTGAATCTTTATGTGAGAAAACAGATCTAAGCAGAATGGCATTTCAGCGTTTAATAAATAAGCAATAATAGGAAGCAGAGGCGGGTTATGTGGGATTAACACACAGCGGGGGGGCATTTTGCACCTAGGGGTGTGTTAATCCTCACAGAAGCCCCCTCCTGACTTACGCTGAGGAGAGGCCATTTCATGAATTCTTTTTTTTCACAATTTTTTTTTTTTAATCATCCATTAGCTTAGTGATTATATGAGCATCATTATTTGGAATTATTTTTATGGATTGTCTGACATGCTATTCTTGTGAAAGATTTACTTTTTGTGCTGTACAAATCTGAATGCCTCCAAATTTGGGCATTTTAAATAGCAATAAAGTTTATTCTGCTAGCGCAAAGTCAGTTATGTTGTGTAATATTGTGACAACTTCTGAGCACATTAGAAAGTGGTGTGTAACAAATCTTAGGCTGTCTCTGGTTTCAAACATTGGTTGTGTTCCTCTGGTTGGTATTTGGGAGACGGCGTTGGGACTGGTCAGGGCCAAGCTCAGGAAATACGGAGCAGGTCTGGTTGTGAGACAACAATTTGGAAATAGGGGGTGGAAAATTTTTAATAACTGAGCTAGTGTAAGATAGCTCCTGGTCAGTAATGTGGTTAAAGTTTCATGGTGGGAACTACATTGCAAGAAGGTCCACATTTGGGCATAAAAGTCTGGCCTAAAACCACAATTTAAATCCAGCTCCTAGTGAAAGGTGTTTCGGAAAATGAAGGTCGATCAGAGCTTGGTGCGAAATGAAGATAGCGCCTCTCTTAGGGTGGTTGGATAATGACAGTTTTTGGGTCCAAGAGTTGGCTTAATACAATGTCTCAGTTAAAGATATTGATAAATAGCTGTAAATCTCCTACTGTCAGTTAAATTACCGAAGCAGACTTCTCCGGTTAATTATGGCCAAGGCTACATTGTTGCAAGATGGAAACCCACTATACCAAAGTTCACAAACCTATAGAAGAAAAGTGTGGGAGCTTTTGGCTAGACCATAGCGCTCTCTTCACTTCTATCTTATATGCAACTGTATCTTATATACAATTGTACATTTATAAGAACACGTGACTTGTATATGTGTAGGGTCCCCTAGCCACCGTCCTCACCCATGTACTTGCAGAAAAGCGATTATAAATAGTCACATTATTCCTCCACCGAATAGAGAATAACGATTAGCTGGTAGACCTTTACTTGACCGACCCGTTCCTGAAACTGCGGCCTGCGGACAGCGAGATAAGAGGAGACTTTCACCGATGGGTCTTCACCTAGAACGGACAGCACAAAACCCTTACACTAGCACTAAAACAAAACCAAGAGGCTCAGTGATTACCAAGTTACCAGACAGCAATTTATATATAAAAAGTAAAAAAAGAAATAAAACATTTATGAATCCCATATAAAGAAGAAAAATTTTTACATTTTGTGGTGCTAATTTATTGAAGCCAGGGACCCAACAGAATTGTAGATGTTGGGACTTTGAAATGTAATTATGTTGGTGGCGGTAAGTGGCGTATTGACGCTGCAAGAGGCAGGATCGAAACTGCGCTCCTCTGCGCCCTATTCTGCAAGTCAGTCCCTCCATTGACTATGCCCAGTTTTACCAGGTACCGCGACAGCACAAAGGAAAGATGTCCAATAGTATGGACCCTCATAATTGGACTATAGTATCGACTCTAATAATTGGACTATAGCATGGACTCTCATAATTGGACTATAGCATGGACTCTCATAATTGAACTATAGCATGGACTCTCATAATTGGACTATAGCATGGACTCTCATAATTGGACTATAGCATGGACTCTCATAATTGAACTATAGCATGGACTCTCATAATTGGACTATAGCATGGACTCTCATAATTGGACTATAGTATCGACTCTAATAATTGGACTATAGCATGGACTCTCATAATTGGACTATAGCATGGACTCTCATAATTGGACTATAGTATCGACTCTAATAATTAGACTATAGCATGGACTCTCATAATTGGACTATAGTATGGACCCTCATAATCAAGGAGAATAGTGGATTAAGATTTACAGTTATTAGTGGAATTACCCTTTTCGAGTTGTATTTTGATTTCCATTAGCCGCATAACGAGACTTTTTCACTTCTCTTCTTTTTTTATGGCATGAATGTCCTCTCCGATAATGTGACCAACTGTGTGAGTTCATTGTTTCTCTTATCTCTGCTGATTATGCAAAATCGAGTTTATAAACCTGGAAATGTGTTACCAGCATTGAGGAGTAACAACAAACAGGTCTGTCAAATTTACGAACCGCTTTCTTACACCCCCTGGGCTACCCTACCTGATCCCCCCCCCCCTGTACAATGTTCACTGAAAGCTTACATTCTTTTTCTATGCTCAAATAACCTACTGACCCCCAAACCACGGCTGCTGTGAGACTGGATCCTCCATATCATTTTACAGGTGCCTAATATTACCTGTGTCTGGGAAAGTAAAGGTGGAGAGCGTTGTGTTGTATCTGTAGGTTATAGGACATAGATTACTATATTATAGTTATGTGGAGTTTGCCTTTAAGGCAGCAGGTGAGTCGGTTATGGAAAGGTCACACATAGCTGTGCATTTGCTGGTATTTGTTCCACATTATTTACCATCTTGTCATTGACAGCTGGAGATGAATGGACTGTAAATCAACAGCGACTGTCCAGCAATAACCCTTGGAAAGTGTATCCAACTCACCCTGCTCCTTCTAATGGCTTCTGGCGACATCTCACCCAACTCTGTACGATCACCACTATCTGCTCACGCTTCTCTCTTCGACAAAACTTCTGATTCACCTCGTACTCCCAAACCCTTCAACCTTATTCACATCTCGCCATTACCCTACCTCCTTTTTTTCCTATGCATTCTGGAACTAGAAATCTGATTGTAACAAATTCAAATCTATCCATGATTTATTCTTTTAAAAATCCCTCACACTCCTTATCATTATTATTATTATTATTCTTATGTGGCGCCACAAGGTTTCTACAGCGCCGTACAAATACAATTACCAAGTACAATACAAACAGTGGACTCTATAGGGTACAATAATACAGAACGCGACAAGTAAAACTAAAACTCCAATAGATCCAAGCACAGAAAGTACAATGGGTGAAGAGAAGAAGAAATGGAATTGAGACGGAAGAGGACCCTGCACGTAAGAGCTTCCCTACTAAAGGGAGGTGAAACAGACAGCGGGCACGAGAGGAGTCAGTAGAGGAAGAGCGTGAAGGTGAAGAAGGTTGGAGAAGGTTAGGTAGATGGCTGGTAGGCTTTGAGGTAAAGATGATTTTTGAGTGCCCGTTTGAAGGAGCTCAGATTAGGGGACAGATGGATGGAGCGAGGGAGGTCGTTCCAATGGAGGGGGGCAGCGTGGGAGAAATCTTGAAATCTGGTGTTGGATGAGGTGTTTAGTGCAGAGGAGAGGCGACGGTTATTGGGGCGAGTGCAGGAAACGGGTGGGAGTGTGGATGGAGAGTGGGTGTTCTTACAGAACAGGTAAGCTACCTTATCAGTACAGAAAGCTGACTTACCTCCTCTTTCTGTGCCAGAAACAGACAAGGTGGAGCAGTAGTGGCTCTTCTTTCTTCATCCACAATCTTCCAAGTTATACCCCCGGAACTTTCACTCTACTTTTCTTCTTTTGAAGTCCACAACATCTGGTTATTTTCTCCACAGTAGCTTTGACCTTTCCCTCTGCTCGGCTGTTAACATCCAGGCTCTCTCTCAGTCGTGTTGCTTCCACCTTTTAACTATTACTAGATGCTTAAGATGCAACCAAAACGTATTCATTCTTCAGCCTCAGCTACTGCAACCTCCTCCTGTCTGGCATTCCCAAAAGTCACCTATACCTGCTTAACTCATTCCTAAATGCCACTGCAAGACTGGTCCCCGACGCTCCAAATTCACTGAACATATCCTCCAGAGCCCCCTATTTCCTTCGGAATCCAATTAAAATTACTCACCCTCACCTACAAAGACCTTAGTAACATCACATCATCATACATCTCAAACCCCCCTTCCGCCCTCATAGATCTCCGTCTGAACTGCCCTTTACCACTTCTCTGATAAATACCTCTCACTCCTGCCTGCCACACTTCTCCCATGCTGCTCCCCACTTAAGGAATTCCCTACAATGACTGATAAAACCCTCCCCCAGTCTTCAAATCTTTCAACGCTTTCCAAAAACTCCCCTCTTTATTAGAGCTTACTCTACTCCTGTTAATATGGAAGGCTACGCTCCCTCTCCCATCTTGGTAGTGGTGTCCTCTGTGATCTAGTGAAGACAGGAAGTGGGGCATCCTCCAGCCGCTCTACTGAGCATGCAGAGACAGGAAGTTCCCCTCTCAGCAGGTTCTTCCAGTGACAGTTGAACTGTCAAGACGTGATCACTGGAGCTGCATCCTTTTTGTGCAAAACTTACTTATATATAGATATATAAAGTGAGCGGAGGCACAAAATATATATGAGCAACCTGTTCTCTGACATTAACCCCAATATAAGCTTATTATCACCTGCATATATTAATGTACTATAATAGTGTTAAGTACATTAACTGTATAAGCTTGTCCCACTGCCTGTCTGTTACAGTTAGTACCAACTGTGAGCAACTGTATATATGTATATATCATCTGTTACAACAAGTTCTGAAATAAAACCAGCAAATTGGTTAAGCCTAAAAGCTTCTTGTGGTTTAACATCTACCACCAACGCCACTGACACTTCTTACATTTAAACCGTAAAGGAAAGGGAAAAAAAAAGTTTTCACATTCCTGAATCATAATTTTCTTATTCATTTAATGTTTAATATTATATCCAAATAAAATGAATCATCAGGTGGCGCACCCAGAACATTAGAAAATGTATATGTTAGAATCAAAGAGAAAAGAGTGCTCTATATGGATAACACAATTAATATCAGTAAAACTTTATTAAATTCATTCAAATAAATTCCCACTCGATTCAAGTTAGTTTGTAGCAAAATATTTAAAAACAATCAAAGTGAAAAAACTGTGACTGGAAACATGTGATTAAAATGGTGGAAAGAGCCTCGCTATGAGGTATGATATATTGTCAAATAAAGTATAATTATTCTCCTATAGTGTGTTTCTTTATTCATGTAGGTAACCACCTGTCTAAGTGCTTCTCACTATATGAGATCTCTTAATTATATATATATGTCTTATATAAAAATATACCTCATTACACTTAGACTAATTCACAAAGAAAAGACCAGGTAGGCTTTTAACATTTAATATGATAAACAAATGTTGGAGTTTCAAACATTTTATTACTACTTAAATCTCACCAGCAGCAATTAGATTGATATAGGTTTGCAAAATAATCATTGTTCTAGCAGTCTGTCTGTATCTCGTGCTGGGTTATCCATTGCTATTGGTAACGGCAGCTACTTTCGAATTTGATGGTTAAAAACTACAATTACACAGTAAGAGATCTTACTATTATCCCTTGACCTCAAAACAATTTTGACAATGGGATCATATTCCCCATTAATTACTTATAATCCTTTAATTGTGTAGCCATCATTTAATATATACCATAAGGATTTTAAAATAAATAGCCAAAAAGGGCTTTGGTTGGAGTTTTCAGCAGCAATTATTATAAAAAATGAGAATGACTAATATTTCAGTAGTCACTCAGCTTCTTATTTATAAGCTGTAGTTAACAAACACTGATGCTATTAATTCTAAGGGGCCATTAACCTAGCCCTCCCTTAATCAAACCCTTCATACGCTGCATCCCAATAGGGCAGCTATTATGGGCTTGCTATGGAGAACGGCTATATTTCTGCAGTACGCATATAACTTATTGAGGCTTTATATAGAGACCTGCCTATTACATATAACAGCACAAATGCACTGATAATAGGTGTCAGCCAATAGTTCCCACTTATAATACACCCTCACTACTGCCCCAATCTCCACTCTGAGCCACACTCGCTCCTCTCCTCTCAGCCGTGCCCTCTTCCCACTAGATTGTGAGCTCTCTGACAGACAGGGCCCTCCCTACCCTGTGGCTTCAGATCTGCCTATTTTGTATACTTTTTATATTACACTTTTATGTATTATATGTTCTCCCCTCTGTCCGGAGCTGCGGAGCAGACTGGTGTCTCACAAACCACCAATAATTATAACAATAATAATAGAATTATTAAGAAGGAGAACTTCCTGCTCACGAAACAAAGCCGTATTCTGGCTCAGTGACCACAGAGAAACTTTTGCAATATCTTATTAAACTTAACAAGTCCTGTCCAGCCTTAAGGCTAATTAGTCAATTGTTGTCTTGCATAATGATCCTGTGCACACCCTAAAGCAACATTACAAGGCTGAAGAATTATGTCTAGTCTGGAACTGTCATGTAAGATCATTAACTGCTTCCTTGCTGCATGAAGACGCGATCGTTGTACAGAACTGAAATATCTGACGTTCCATGTCAATGGCTTTGTTAGGTATTCGGTGACTGGACTTGGGTGTTGCAAAGTAAATAAACACATAACAGAAACACAGAAAGGCTCAGATATTACCAGTAGGACATGCACCTATCTGTCTATCTAGTCCATAAATAGTCACACAGCTACTTCCTTGCTTGGGAAGTTCCCTTGTGCACAATGTTCTACGTAGGATTGTATAACTGTCACTACAAATTCCATCACTCTAGGTTGACCCTCTTCATTCATTTCAACTTTCTGATTTTTCTTCTAATACACAGCTCGATCCTGGCTCTGCAGCCCTCTGCTAAACAGGGAATGCCGGGGTCTGATTAAAGGTTCAGGCCGCCCTAGGATAATATGCTCATAGCGCTCTCTCTCGCCTTACACAGCAGGCTAATACGCGGTAGGTAAAAACTAACTTGTACTTAATTTAAAGTCCAGTTTCCTTTACCCGCTCCCCCATCCACCAATCATCATCATCACCATTTACTTATATAGCGCCACTAATTCCGCAGCTAATCTCCACACAGATAAGGTCATGGTCAGGAATTGAACTCATGACCCCAGTGCTGTAAGGCAGAAGTGCTAACCACTGAGCCACCGTGCTGCCCAATGGTGATGTTAATGTGTTTTTTTAAATTTCACTCCACTTGGCTTTTAAAGGGTCACAGCATACACTGTCACTCATCTGACTTTCTTTGCGATCAGAACTGTACAGCAGAAGGTGGGTATGAACGAGCGCTACTGAGGGTGAAGATGTGAAGGGGGAGGGGCTGCTATGTTTGCACCTGCACCCTCCTTGTCTCTACTAAACGCTTATACTCGAGCGCCCGCCTAAGGATGACCCATTGTCTTCAGCCTTTACCTTGGGAAGATTTAAATCTTTATTGCATTTTGCATGCAGGTTTACTATTTAATTTGGAGAACAACTAGTCTCTTATATTTTAAAAATAATTTCCGTTTTTACCTCTGCCTGTCACAATTTTGCACCAACAAAAATCTTGCACCCCTTCCACAAGCGCCTTGCACCCCAGGTTGAATCATAGCCAGTCTACTATAGGATAATCAGACCCTGGGGAGCGATCCCATAAATGAACTCTTTTCACAGTTGAATATCTTGACCCACACGACAACAGGAAATCCTGTTTTGTCCCATGGTCGCAGAGGGGGGCCGTTACCTGCATGCATGCCCTGATATCTGGATTCACCTGTCAGTAGACAGTTTTTGCAATACTGAATTTGACACCTTCTTACCTAACTAAATAAACAGAAAAACAACATTTCATAACTGTTTGCAGAATCATTTCTTATTCTGTATTTGGACAAAAAACTTTGCACGAATCCGTAGCAAAATTTAGTTTTAGTATTACCAATCTTATCCCAGCCACTGCTATTTTTAGAGCGTAAAGTCCACAAAATGCAAATTTGCAAATGCGCTGCGGAATTGCGCAGAATGGGAGAGCAAAAACTGAATGCGAAGATTTTGTTGATGGAACAAATGACCTGTTCCACCACACAACTCGCCATGTTTAGGACCATATACAATTTGGAAAATATAGGCTTGCGAAGTCACAAAATGGCATTTCTGTCGCATGTTAGTTTGTCAACGATCCTTAGAACGTCATGTATCAGAAGGTATCAATAACCTTAACAGCTTTGATTTTTGAAACAGAAAACTTTATTATGCCAGTAATTACTTAGTGTGTGTTAAACGTTTCACAGCAGCACCGTCCGGCTCACCTGGAGGTGTCTAAGGTGTACAAATAATCAAAGGCTTGGTTCAAGGTCGTGAGCAATTTTTTGAAGTGATCTAAGAAAACAACAGAGGCTTTTATTGGCTTCGGACTGCAATGAATCAGATCCGGTAGAAACGTCTTGGTGAAATCATTGCCCAGGCACAAAAGCCTTTCCCATTCCAGGAATGATGATTAGAGCTTGTGGTAACAGGAAAGTCACACAGGTAAGACTCTTTTTTTTTTTTTTAAAGGTCACTTTTGTTTTGAGCTTTAACTCTGTCTCGGCAGCGCCCAGCCCAGTTCTCATGCGAGGAAGGAATGTTCTCCCTTTGTGTTGTGGGGCAGGCTCCTTACAAGCAGTATAAGGTACGCTGGACTTATGGAAAAGAGGTGTGTATAGATATTAAAGTCTGAATCACCCCTCCCGAATTCAACACCTGCCCGTGACTGGAGTGAATGAGCAGCAGGGACAGGAGAAGTCATATTACTGGATATAATGCACAAGCGATTGTCTAGTGCTTAAACTTAATATCTTAATGAGTGATGATGGATTTGGTGAAGTCAGGAGAGGGACCTCCCAGGATATACGATAGTTGTTTAAGAGCCGTACTCTAATGAAACTCACATGCTGCGAGTCTTCATACAGGGTGGGCAACGCAACACTTTTCAGGGGTCTTGTAAGTGAGCCAGGAGACGGCTGCAGGTTATCTTTGTAGAGAAGCTTCAGATCTCATTATTATCAGAACACCAGCATGAAAGTATTGTGTCTGGTCTGTGACATCTATAAGAAGCTGGGTCTGGCTGGGCTGGGGGTCATCTGCGCGCCCCCCCCCCCTCAGGGTCGGTCCCATAGTGGCTACCTTAGGTCGGGCTACCTGTATTTTTTTTATCTTTTAATGGTTCCTTGCTGATGAGCTAAGTCTTTATAAAATTTACCAGCCAGCCCCTGGTAGGAAGAGACACCAAAAAAAATAATGTTAAGGGGGGACGTTTACAGTGGTCACCTGGGGCTCTGGGACCCCCGGTTGCTCCAGGCTGTTAACTGTACTGTGAAATCGTTTCACTGTCAACTGCAGACTTCAGTAACCAACTGTCCTTAGGACCCAGAGACAGCCCCAGGTAGCTGTCCAATCAGGTCTATCGAGACATTGGCACTGAACAGTGGATTCATTCAAAGTTCTCCAGGTTGTCAGTCCCTGGAGAAATGACCATTACTGGCGGACGCAGCGGTACGTTTATGTATAGCTGGGGAGCAATCCTAGACATGAGAACATTGTGAAGTTTAAATAGTTATAGACCTTATTCAGTAAGGCACGCACAACTAACTGTGGCAATGGGAGTGGTTTGCCACAGGCCTCTCAGAGTGAAATTGGCTATGGTGCTAACTGTCTGCAGGTAAAAGGCTGCAGACCAAGTTATATACAGGTGTAGCATTGTGCTTAAGTTCAGTAATGTACAGGTCAGAGACATGTGGTAAAGTAAATGTAAAAAGTGATTTACTTGCACGGTTTAACGTGTTTGTATCCACAGCTAGCAGCAGGGCTGATAGGGGTGGCTGTGCTGATTAGGTGTTACAGAACACCTGAGGAGCCCTCCTTTAAAGACAAAGTGGGAGTGTCACCTGTCAGTCACACCTAACAAGAGCACAACTCCAGGTTAAATACACAGGTCTCCTCCCACAGGCTTGGATGACTGACAGGTGACACTCCCACCTTGTCTTTAAAGAAGGGATCCTCAGGTGATCTGTAACACCCAATCAGCACAGCCACCCCTATCAGCTCTGCTGCTAGCTGTGGATACAAACACATTAAACCATGCAAGTAAATCACTTTTTACATTTACTTTACCACATGTCTCTGACCTGTACATTACTGAACTTAAGCACAATGCTACACCTGTATATAACTTTGTCTGCAGCCTTTTACCTGCAGACAGTTAGCACCATAGCCAATTCCACTCTGAGAGGCCTGTGGCAAACCACTCCCATTGCCACATAACATATTGTGCATTTTTTAACAACACATGTAATTTGGGCATACGCACATCCTTGTTCAACTACAAGCGGATCTGAAGAAACGTCCCTTGTGGAATACAGGTGTAGGTACGCTCTGCTTATATGGTACTTGTCATATGTAGACAGACACAACATATATATGTGTGATATAAAGTCCCAGCAGAATGCACAGAAAAAAAATTCAGTTATTGTCACGTGTTAATAATATAGTAATTACTGAAAAAACATTTAGGGGAAAAAAAATTCAGATTTATTTTTAACATGAAATACATTCATCAGGGTGTTATTAATTGCGTACATGTAATGTATTTTTACAGTTGCTGCTGATTGCAAACACATGTTCTAGCTGAATACACAGCCATCATTACTATCACTCAGCACTTACACCTGACCTGTAGCTGGTGCACGTGATACGACAGAAAACCACGTACCTGAGAGATACCCAACGCTCGAGCTTGGAACGCCCTTACTGTACAATGACTATGTGCATACGCCCCTTCCTCGCCCATGAAATCATAAACTTTAGTAAGGGTCCTGCATTCAAAGATGAATTGGGCATGGCTGAGTTTACTGGCATATGGTCCAATTCTGGGCAAAATACGGCACATATCGGCATTTATGTTCCTTAATGAATCAGGCCCAATATCTTAAAACAAAATATTATTCATCTTGCAATTTATTAATAAAATAAGCAATTAGGATACCAAAAATGTCATTACACTAGAGATGCTTAGGCTCGGTTCAGTTCCAAGAAATGAACACACCTGAACTTAGCAGATCTGAGTACCGAGACGAACCGGCTCGATACTTCCTCGCGCCCTCGGAATTGAAAAATGAGGCAAAGCGTCATCGTTATGTCGTTGGATCTCGCGAGCTTTGGATTCTACAAGTACCACCCTCCACGGCGATTCAGCGCCATTTCACAGAGGGACACAATAGGGGTAGCACAGTCTGTAGAGCAGTTGGGCAGCAACATAGGTAGAATAGAAAGAGGAGGGGTAGCAGTGTTCTTTAAAGTCTACAGTGACATTCAGGAGAGCTCCATTGCTCCATTGCTAATTGTCATTGCTGAAATAGGTCTGGCAGGCTTGGTCTTCTAAATCTGCAGTCACATTGTACTGTGTTATATAGGTAACACACAAAGAGGAGAGCTCCATTGCTCCATTACTAATTGTCATTGCTGAAATACAAATAATAGATCTGGCAGGCTTGGTCTTCTAAATCTGCAGTCTTTGTTTGAAAGTGTATGAAAATAATATAGTGACCTGCGAGGTGATCAAAATTGACTGCAAATCACTTGAAATTAGTGTTATTGAGATTAATAAAAATGTAGGCGGGAAAAAAGCAAAAATATGTGATTTTAACAAGAAAAAAAATAGGGATTTTAGAATAAAAATTGGGAACCAAAACACGAAGTTAATCCAAAACCAAAACCAGAACACGGGGGTCAGTGAACATCTCTACGTCACACCCACCATCAGCAAGCCTGCATGTTGGCATATATAATGTACCATAGTCCGACTAGATTACAAAATGATTTGTGGTTAGATAATCCTGTCCAGCAGTAACTTATTATGCTAACTATTAGACTTGTAACGTGACACGTTTATAAGACTGGTATTTGCCTCTGTTTGATTGAATGTCTCAGTTAATGTAGTGATAGAAATGACTTGTTATACAGCAATTAAATAACTGAACCCAGTAACTACAGTCAATAAGTAAGTGAGGAATACTGGACCAGAGAGACGTTTGCCTGATGGGCTGGGTTGGTTGGCATTGCTACTTAGTGTATGTTTAGTGAAATACGCATCTAATTTTATATAAGAGAAGTATGGACCAAGTTTCAAGAAGAATCTCCAAGGCTTGAACATATATGTTTTACTGCCAGTACATAGCTGTCACATGTATGTGTAAAAAATTGTAAAGAACGGTTCTTGGTAGGCGGAGCTTTTGTGCCCAACCCGAATTCTGGAACAACAAAGGTCATTCCCTTCTAATTAAGAGTTTAATTTCCAGTCAACAAGGATGTGTAGGGTTTCTAAAATCTGACAGAGAGGAGTACATGAGCACTCCCTTTAAAAAGACGTTAACGCCAGGTATACCGCGGGCTTATTAGAGGTAGACTGTCTGTCAGTGTTGTATTCCTGAGCTTATAATGCCTGGTAGTCTAATGTTTTCTAGTCTTCAAGTTTTGAGGCAGATATAATGTTTTGTATTAAAAAAACAAAGCTAAAAAAACCACACCTGAAATACTGACACAGTGATCTCACTATGAAAGCAAGGTTGGAACTTCAGGGGGTGTGGCCACTACAGAGCTCATAAAAGCCGAGTTGACCACCCCTCCGAGACCCTTGCTCCTCCCCCGAGGACCCACACTGCTCACAACAGAGGCTTCATCTTAACAGGCACATGTGCTGGGGGTGTCTGTGCCAGATTGCTCAGAAAAACAGGGGGGCCTGTGAGGCTAGAGGGACACAGCCGGTCTCCTACCCAAATTTTGCTATAGGGCCTCTGATGCACTGTTCTGCCCCTGTATGGCAGGTCTCCTCTTGCTCTCATAACATAGATATGCCTCCAAATACTGTATGACCCCCCATGGCACCTCTGTTTCCTAGATAACTAATAGGCTGCATTCACCTCTCCACAGAACTTTCTATCCAGTTAGATAACAAAAAACAGGTATCGGGGAGTTTTTAGTCTCTTGTAGTTGCGCTCGCTAATCTCTCTTATGACCGGAAGAAGACGTGGCCTGTGAGAGCTCCCAGCTTCTGCAGCATGACCTCGTTAACTGCCACGACTTAGACCTTACATCATCCGCATTGTGCAGTGGGTCACTCACAGGAACATTCCCACCAGGCCGGGCACCCTCATCTGAGCGCCAAAAAGAAATATGTCAGCTTCCCAGATGTGTGCGACAATGTCTCACTTCCTCTCCTGTATGTCTCATACGTTCCCAGTACCTTCCTGCGCTCCAATCTTCTGGCAGACAGGATACATCCCTGCTTATAAAGATAACTAGGCTTCTTAACCCCTGCCTTACTGAGCAAATAAACCCTAATGTAGTGTTGCACCCTCAGGTTACTTTAATTTGTGAACTCGTACACTTTTTGTTTCTGGCCTCCCTCTGTGCACTTTAGCCATGTATGTTTTTCATCAGGCTGAGCTGTTATTTTTGGGGTATGACATGGCTCCGCCGCACTCTCTGCACACCGGCTGAAACTTTGCTTTGCGCCGTATCACAGAGACGCAGATCGGAAACAGGTCAGGTGAAATAAATACATTCAAGTGATCTGAGGGTGGAAACACTTTGTAAGAACAGAAATCTGAAATGTTATCCCATGTTGTTTCCTTCCATTGTTCCCACTGAGATGCTGGTGCTCTATTAAGCACCAGGTTGCCCATCACATACCTCCCTTCCTCCAACATTCCCACCTGCCGGATAAACATGTCCTCTGGCGGGATAGAGCCCTAAAATCAGGACATTCGAGAGGTATGGAGCGAGGTGGCACCATTGCTCAGCTGGCAGAAACTAGTGGGCGGCAAGTAGATACACTAATTATTACTTTGATAATATTTTGGCCGGTTCACATGTGGACGACCCCGACAATTAACTGTAGTTATCTGTATAATATATTCCCCAGCTGTCAATCACTGCTGCTCCGCCGTACTGGCAGGAGATAGCGGGTGGCGATTGGTCAATAAACAACCTAACCCCTATTCGTTTCTCCCTATCCACGACCTGCTCGTCACTCCCTAACCGGAGGCTGTAAAGGTGATTGGAGTCATTCCCTGACCAATCACTAACTATGAGGGCTGAAGGACCGGCAGGGGGTGTAACCGGATGCACTCAGACCCCTCTCACACCATCACCAAACACACCTGGGAAACAAACATGGTGCATGTAAGGTTAAAGATTCATTGGAGCAAAGCTGGTTAATTGGCCCCCGATTATACAAGAATAAAATAAATACTGAGTCCGATACAGATTTCTCTTACACCCCAGCAACTTGTTATCTTTTGTGACTTTTAACTATGCTGGATTCAATTAACATAACTTGTAAAAAAGGTGATAAATTTCTTTTAACAATCCGGCACCAATAAGTAAAGTCCCGTTACTGATATTTGTCACCTACAACCGAGAGGATCAACAGGAAAAGTTTCAATAACATATTCTGCCTCTTTTCTAAAGACGTGGCTGTGATTACCAAGGGCTATCTTTAAATAATTGCTGCTAAACACACTTAACAGCGCTCGCCACCCGCCACTGGTCCATTATCATTGTTTAATCCCGTACTGAGCACTGGAGACAGATCACAAACGTATTTATTTGATTTCCGTTGAGGGTGTAGGAGGCAATTTTTTTATTTTTTTTGTTATCCCAGAGATGTGTTTGCCTTCACGGCTTCAGAGCGCTCGCTAATTCCATCTGTCCACAACAGAGCCATCGCATCGGAGAGGCAGAGTATTTCCATATGTGCAAATTAGCATCCAGCCTCTCTTAATCTGTGCTGTGCTCCTCTGATGTAAATGGCGGGGACGTCTGCCAAACCCATTAATGGCATTCAAATAAAGGACTTTATTGGCTTCGGTTGACACTTTTTTTTTTTTTTAATTCCTCAATGTGAGACAGCGACCCTCTATTATCGTGTGGCGTTTTCACGCACGCCAGCCAGTTAACCCTCTCTGCACTGGGAAGGGCCGGGAAGAGATGGCTACACGGCCGGCGTTTAACTAGCCGGCTTTAATTTTTTGGCGTCAAAGAAGTCCCAGAGGGCTGGGGGATATTCAGCTGTTGGTGAACTACAACTCCCAGGAGGCTCAGCAGAAGCAAATAAACTATGCATTAACTATAAATGATTCTAATCTTGTCTACGTAGATATTATAGGGTGCCACCCGGAGTATACAGCACCTTAGGAGGAACAGATAATGCATAATGGATGTAACGGGAGTAATAAGAGAAAATAATTAGTTGAAAATCTAAATTCAGGCTGAAAAGAATATAGAAGGATGATTCTCCTTATTGAAGATGCCCTGTTATATTGCCCCACTCAGGGGTAGATTGACTTAAGCTTCTAAAAAGGAAAAGTGGAGGTGTTGCCCATAGCAACCAATCAGGTTCTAGATATCTTGTACGTTCTACAAAATGATAGCTAGATTCTGATTGGTTCCTTACCTGTTACCTGTTACAAACTGGTTCTGTTGAGCTTAAATAGTGTCTTTCTTTGTTAATGGACTCTAGAACCATGCAAATGCTGGTCCGGAGCAGACTTCTCATTGAATACACTGTTCTCCTGCTGATACTCAAAATCAGTTATATAATGGTTGTAGTCAGAGCCTTAAATAAAAATTTTAGCGCCTGGGACGAAACTGCCGCCCCCAGCCCTCAATTGTAACCAAATGAACCTAAAATATTCTTAGACTGCTCCCCCTTCAGCATCACGCCCTGGGCGGTTACCCCTCTCGCAGAGCCTTAGATATGGCCGGATACGAGCCCCCAATTCCTAAGGCTATTGCCTGTATTACTGTATGCCTGTGTATCTAAACTGCTCCCCACTTTATATTTCATGGAAATATCCCCAGATTTGCTGTTCCATATGGCAGAAAGAGTGACACTATCACTTCAATGTCCCACCTACTATCACATTAGGGGCTAGATTTACTAAGCTGCGTGTTTGAAAAAGTGGGGATGTTGCCTATAGCAACCAATCAGATTCTAGCTGTCATTTTGTAGAAGGTACTAAATAAATGAAAGCTAGAATCAGATTGGTTGCTATAGGCAACATCCCCACTTTTTCAAACCCGCAGCTTAGTAAATCTAGCCCTAGGACCGCTCCCTTCATTTCAACATTTACATTTTTCTCCTAAGATGCTGCTCAGTCGTAGATGAGAGGATGTCGGGTCGGTCATTATTACATGCGTTACTTTTGGGTGTTTGCTAGTTTTTATTACATTCTTTGTAGTGGGTCTAAATGTGCTTCTATAGAAAGGTGAAATCGGGGGTACATCATTGAAAGTGCAAGATAAGACCGAAACTCCGCTACCTCAGAGGTGGGGGAATAATCAAATCCTTTAGCAGAGAGGAAAATGCCCCTCTGCCCTCCAGCAAGGTGCGGCCTTGCCCCTCTCAAATTAAACCTTATTCATTTTCATTGAAATATACAATCAGATATAAAGAATTTGAATCACGGAAATGTAAAGGAAACTATACACTTCATACTACAACATAATAATGCTATGCTATGAGAAAAGCTATAAACATATGGACAACTTTATTAATTTTTATTACCCTATACAGAAAAATGAAAATATTTTATTGTAAAACATTGCTATGAAAAATTGAGAATTGTATCGTTAATCCTACCTGCAATTGTCAAGTACCTGTGACCTGTTGGAATTCAGTTGCAGCTGCTGGATGGAGGATATAGCACCGGGGCCCTGTTGGGTTGCAGGTGGGGGCCCATGATATGGTCTATTGGTATACTAATACAATGTGCATTACGTTTGCAAACATTCTCTACTGTCTCCCTGAACGACATTATTAAACACACAGGAGTTGTTCCACCCCCAGCTGCCGGCCCTGTAACTGGGGGGGGGGGGGGGGGGGGTCGAAGAGTGATGGGGGCTTTCCTGTCCTGTAAAAGCCACATCTGTTGTGTTTTACTATGGGGCCCACAAATGTCTAGTTTTGCCTCTGGTTAATCCTTGCTTATGTCATTGTGCCCGCAACACTTAATGGAAGAGACACAGCTCTGCGCTCCAGAGGAGAAGAACAACTGCCAGGAGTGACGCTAAGAGAGCTTGTGGGGGTAAGGATAGGGGGGGGGTGAGGATCCAGAGAGGGAGGACTGTGAGAGAGAACCAGAGGTGAATGGAAGAGGAGAGAGGAGCGGAGGGAGAGAAAGTTGGAAAGAGGACCCAAGGGACAGAGAACTGGAGAGGAGAGGAAAGGAGAGAGGAGCAGAGAGTGAGAGAATCAAAGTGGGGAGGGGAGGAGCAGAGGGAAAGAGAATTGAAAAGGGGAGGAGAGGAGCAGAGGGAAAGAGAGTTGGAGAAGAGAGGAGAGGAGAAAGGAGCGGAGGGAAAGAGAATCAAAGAGGGGAGGAAAGGAGCAGAGGAAGAGAGAGTCGGAGAGGGGAAGAAGGGAGAAAGAAACGGAGTAAGAGAGAATTGAAGAGGGGAGGAGAGGAGAGAGGAGCAGAGGAAGAGAGAATCAAAGAGGGGAGGGGAGGAGCAGAGGGAAAAAAGAAGTGAAAAGGGGAAGAGAGGAGCAGAGGAAGAGAGAGTCGGAGAGGGGAGGAGAGGAGCAGAGGAAAAAAGAGTCCGAGAGGAGAGTACAGGGCAGAGGAGAGGAGCAGAGGAAGAGAAAGTCGGAAAGGACAGGAAAGGAGAGAGTAGAGGAGGGAAAGAGAGTCGGAGAGGGGAGGATAGGAGAAAGAAACGGAGTGAGATAGAATCAGACAGGAGAGAGGACGGGATCAGAGAACCAGGTGGTGGAGAACCAGAGGGAGAGAGTATCTGAGAAGGGGGTAAAAGGGTAGAGGAAAAAGCTGGAGAGAGAGAAAACCAAAAGTAGACAAAAATGGAGAACGGTGGGGAAGAGACTCATAGTGAGGGTGAAAAAGAGAATTGGAGAGGTGGACAGAGTTGAGCAAGAACAGAGAACCAGAGAGGGGGCGTGGGAGATGAACGGTGGGGGTGAGGTGAGAGGTCACAATGGCATTTGAAGGCAGAACATCTGATATACGCTGTTTTGTATTTGGCAGGTCTGCAACTCTTAAGTTGTTTTTCGAATGGGGTTACCAAATAAGCCATTTAAAAAAACCAAACATATATGATGACACATGATGCAAGGCACATGCAACCATTTAAAATAATCTGGACTGAATTCATTAACTGGAGTTAAGAGAATTTTCTTTTTTTGCTTGTCCAGTTAACTAATTCAGATCAGGTTATTGCAATTGGGAAATAAATGGGAAAGTCAGACACCGAGTATCGTTACACTGCATAAAGGAATATTGCTCTCCAGGTGTTTATGAAACTACAAGTCCCAGCATACCCTGCCAGCTATCGGCTGACTATAGGCTGGCAGAGCATTCTGGGGCTTGTAGTTTAACAACACTTGGAGAGTCACAGGCTGTATCCAGATCCTGCTCTCGTACACTCTCCCTAATCTCTCTCTGCAGGCGCCGTGTCCTCTAATTCCCCAGAGATAGGAAACCAAAGTCTTGTGAGAGCTGCCGGCTCCATATGTTTTGCCTCAGAGCCGCCACACCAGCCCCAATATGAAACATTTCTAAAGTGTTATTCTATGTTGTAGAAATGTTTTTAGACAACAAAGGCTGACTTACTGGAAACGCGTGTAATAAATCTGAGTCAGATTTTAGGGGGGGGAGGGGATATTTTATTGCCAACAGGGGCAGTGCGGCAGCCACGAACCAGTTAACTCTTTGCTCCCAGCAGCTAAAACTTACAAATAGTGCTCATTCCACCTGTCTAACACTGAAGCAGGCCTGAGGTTTATACATGTGATTATAGCAATAAAAGTGATTAAAATGCATAACGGCTGATATATCTCACTCAGCTTAAACCTCTTAATACTTTACTTAACTTATCTGAATAATTGACAGAAGATAAAATTGTGGCGATAATAAAGGCGTTTATTGCAAACCAATATGGTGGTGAAGAAAAGAGCAGCCAGTACGACCCACAAGGCCCCCCAGGATATCACTACAGAACCCGCAGCCCCTCTGGGCTGAAAGGAGCGCAACACAAGGGGTGCAAGTACAGCCAAGATTACATCCGACTTATTGAAGGGAGGCGGGTTCAGGGTGCCCACTACCATAATGTGAGTCCTAACCATTGGCCGCCGACTGCACTGCGTTTTCTGGCATCACGCCATCCAGGACCTCTACAGTACAAATGTTAAACAGGCCAGGAGCGGGCAACATAGGCAACCAGAGAACAGCAGGAGCAGAGGTCCATCTGAACCAGGGAGGGTGGGCAGTCAATGTCCTTGATCTCTACAGCCTGATTTACCCTCGGACACTCACTTTTATAGACTATTTCTATGTCCTCCCAGATGGCATCAGATGACTGTACTCTTACCAGTTAAAATTTTAACCTTATAGAGATAAAGTTTGTTAAGTAACAGCCTCAGCTTTTAATTCCCTTCATGCTTACTTCAGCCCTCAATCTGTTACCCATGTAGCAGATAGATGGCTGAAACCAGATGGAGACTTGAGTGTATACGGTCTAAGGTAACAATTAGTAAAGTCCTATTATATTAATTATTATAAATACTATATAATATAGATAATTAGTAGATCAGAAGAGATTTGGGGCTAGATTTACTAAATGGCGGGTTTGAAAAAGTGGAAATGTTGCCTATAGCAACCAATCACATTCTAACTATCATTTTGTAGAATGTACTAAAATAAATGACAGCTAGAATCTGATTGGTTGCTATAGGCAACATCTCCACTTTTTGCAAACCTGCCGTTTAGTAAATCTAGCCTTAGACTGTACGTAAGTGGGGACATTTAAGAGGAAACTTTTTCTTAATGAATTGATTAAGTTGTTTTCCAACTCTGGTCATGTGGCTTGTGGGTGTGTTTTGTGTAACTTGTGGGTGTGGTTTGTGCACATGGGCGTGGTTTACACAGCTTATACAACATATGTAACATTCAAACAGCTATAATCAGATAGAATGAATTTGACACCTACACGGAGAGCAGCTTAGTGAAATAGAATAGAGAGAGCGTCCTAGAGATCACTGTACCATGCCTACCTATTCTGTAGAGCACAATACAATGCAGACACAAAAAAATTCTAGTGCCTATACAATGCTGCCCCCTCCTAATGTATAATGACTATACAAAGCAGTTCCCCAAATCTCTGGTTTCAGTCCAATGGAAACCTCCCCTTACATCCTTGGTAGCAATACAATGCAAACCCCTTAAAATATCTGATGGAAATATTTTGCAGATCTCAGATCTGTGGCATCAATACAATGGAGACCACCGTTCTGTGGCTATACAAAGTACACACCCTTAAATCTCTGGTGGCAATACAATGTAGACCCCCACTGTGCAGTAGCAAATACAATGCAGACCCCTACTGTCGAGTGGCTTTACAATACAGACCACAGAATTTTGGGGATGACACATTGTAGACCCCAGATCGCTGTTGGTTTTACAATGCAGATCCCAGACACCCAATAGGTCTGAGACCTCCGTCGGTCCTACGCTGTCACTCTGGAACGCAAAGCTTTGACTGCGGTGGAAAGTTGCCATATTCATCTGTTGCCCTTATTCACTGATTATTGGGATTTACCTGCATTTCATCTAGCGATTGGCCAGAGAGCTCCACCAATCAAATTATTGTGAGTCATCTAGTGAGTATGACAACAAGTGCTGGTAAGGGGGTTAACCCTTTGTCTCCCGGTCGCATGGAGTGTGACCAATTGCGGGGGTATAATTGTGACAGAAGCAACATCAATATAATAATGGCCCCTTCTGACATTAAACATGTAGATTTTAATGGAATTCTGATCTCACAAATAACTTCCTCTCCATTCTATAATGTTCATCCTTAGGACTAAATTGCACCAGACATTTTCCGCGGAATCTGTTTTCTATTAAACTAGTGATCTATGGACACTGCATGTTGGGGTAGGGACCACTGATCCCTACTGCTGTTCAAGTTTAGCTCCTCCCACTGAGACAAGTGATTATTTTTTTCGGCAATGGATCACAACCACATTTATATTTGTGGGGTGTACCTGGCTGATCACAGGGCACCCCTCTGAAGACCCCTGTTAATAGAGGACAATTTAATGACTATTGTTTTAACAATATATACATATAACCATTTATATAGAAACATTAGTCACTGACTATAACTGACTTTACTTCATCTTTTCTAATGCATGGTCCATATAGTAATCTATATGTTGTGAACACTTGTGATACTGTAAATTCCATTTACAATGTGTAATGTGAATATTAACTAGAGATGCTCAGGCTCGGTTCCCTGAGAACCGAACACACCCGAACTTAGCAGAGCCGAGCCGGCTCGGTACTTTCGTGCGCCCTCAGAATTTAAAACGAGGCAAAACGTCATTCTCGCGAGCTTCGGATTTTATAAATACCACCCTCCACGGCGATCCAGCGCCATTTCACAGAGGGACACAGAAGGGTAGCACAGTTCTTGGCAGTCTCTAGTGCAGTTGGGCTGCGTCATAGGTAGAATAGAAAGAGGAGGGGTAGCAGCGTTCTTCAAAGTCTCCAGTGACATTCAGGAGAGCTCCATTGCTAATTGTCATTGTTGAAATGGAAATAATAGGTCAGGCAGGTTTGGTCTTCTAAATCTGCAGTCTTTGTTTGAAACTGTAGGAAAATAATATTGTGACCTGTGAGGTAGTCAAAATTGACTGCAAATCACTTGAAATTAGTGTTATTGAGGTTAATAATAATGTTGGGGGGAAAAAAAGCAAAAATATGTGATTTTAGCAAAAAAAAAAAAAAAGGGATTTTAGGAAAAAAATCGGGATCCAAAACCAAAACACGAAACTGAACATCTCTAATATGAACTGAAGAGTCAATTTATTCCTTTCCTTCTGTAGTGACAAGATTAAAAATTAAGTTTATACATATTTCATTTCTACATAATAAAGCCTTTTCACAAAAAAAAAAAGGATAATACCACCGTTCCTCTAATTAAATCAGAGGAAACTGCCTGCAGCAATGTTGCAGTGTTACAATTAAATGTCTGCCAGGAACCAGCCTTTTAAGTGTGATACTTCTATCCAGACTGTCCCACAAAATATGTTCCTAATCTTTTCTTGTGACAGAGGCCGTTTCACTTTGCAGGGTTTGCAGAAAGGACCCACCATAGAGAACTCCCATGTGGGCTGCTATGTATCCCGATATTCCCAAAAGTGCATTTTGCCACTGGAAATGTTAAAATTATTATCACTTTGGAAATCAGACTCTAAATTCACATAGATTAGAAGTAGACAGAGGTGGACTGTGGATGTCTGAATCACATAATTCCCAACAGTCTGGAATCTTGGGCTCAGAGAGGGGTGTGGTTTTATGAGCCTGTGGGCGTGGATTGGTCAGAGGCATAGTTTTGGATGGGTAATGGGAGGGGCTTATTGTATCCCGACTTTACATTATAAAACATTGGACGTTATGGGGTTCAGTGTCGGAGGGTGAAGTTGAGGGTGGTCACAAAAGAGTACTCGGGGGCAAATGTCATTGAATCTCAGAGTAGTCCTTAAATAATGTATATTTCTTTAAAAAAAGACAATAAAACCACTTTTAATTATTAAAAATAAAGCCACTGTTATGTCTGGAGGGTTTTTATTTGCCTGCGATATCTATTCTGTTAGCAAACATTTTAGGATGGCGTTAATAGCAGTGTACACTGGAAGAAAATAAATCTTTATTGGTTAATTATCAAATTATTAATATAATGATTTTCAGTGCAGGTCACTTGGCCAGTGACCGTATCTTGCTCACATCAATGGTCCATTCATTTCAGTGGGGTGTCCAGATTGTAGTATGGGAGGATGCTCCACTAGTAAATAAAGAATGATAAAAGACTCGGCTCAGCAGCCTATTAGGGACATTTTTAAGGAAAAGAAATGCCGGTGGCCCAGTGACTCAGCCCAAGGTAGCCCACTATAGGACCGGCCTGGGGGGCAGATAACTTCCTGCCCCCCCTACTCCCCAGCTAAGCCAGCCCCCTGCTTGTTTGCACTAAACCTGGGGGCCACAGGCTGGGTGTCTACAGATAAAATAGTTGCAATATAATGAACTGAGGTCCCTAAGACTCTAAGACCCTTGTCCACTGTCACAAAATAGTAAAAACACACAAAAAACATTGTTACAAATCCTCATTTTTATTTTATATAAAATAATATCTTCGCTCTTTGTTCTGGATCCTTTATAACCCAATGGGAAATCCTGTTGTCTTTGTAATTTATTGTGAGATAAAAATAAATCAAAGCCGACCAAAATGCTCGCTACCATTTCATGCCTGTGACTAGCCAATGGCCCCTCAGCCAATAACAAGCATTCTCCCATGCTGGCCAATTGTTATTGGCTAGCGGCTAAGGAAGGTCGTACAGTTATGTCTCGGTTACGACTTTAAAGTGTTTTTCTTTGCTCAGATTGGATGAACAATTTCACATTATATATTACAATGATAAACAAAAAGAGAAGTTTTTATTTTAGTGGAGAATGAAGGTTTGTGTTTTATTGAATTCAACTTTAGTTTTTTACAATTGCTGTTGTGGAACTACATGACCCAGCATGCTATTGGTTGAAGGGGTTGAGATATCTAGTTCCACAAGAGTTGGTCCAACAATCCTGCTCACCAAACACTGCACTTTCAGCACAAGGTCCGGTGATCTGAAGAGTCCATTAAATTTGGTGAAACATCAGGCACAATAAGTAAAACGGGATTGAATCATCAGTGTTTGTTATAAAATGCCTTGACACAATGTGCAGGGGATATCTCTTTGTTCCTAATCTGTGTTCAAAATCTGTGTTATTTATCTACCTTTGAGCCTTAGCTGTTCAATTTTGTAATAATGTTTAACTCCTTCCTTTCCCACTTAATTTCCAAATGAAGTGACCTGGGCTGAATTAATTAACAGCTATATTAAACTAGACAGTACTTGCTTGCTTTGGGAAATTGAAATCAATACCATAAACCAGACGATACTGTGGTTTTGTCCAGTGATAGCGCATATGGGTTTGCGGTGTAGGAAAAACATAGAAATCAGGCAAATATTAATTTAACCTCCTAGACAGTCTGCCTAATGATATAAAGGAACTAGCTGGCGATTTTTGCTATTCAAATAAAAACAAATGGGAGAAAATATCAATAAATGATAGCCAGATTATTTACATTGACATCAAATTCATGTTGGGAGATCTGCCGATAATTCTGTTGCAATAATTAAAATCGTTAATAAATTAAAATCGTTGCAGGGGACATACTGGGACGATCTTTGAATTTTTTAGCAACCTGACCGTAAGACCTTCGGAATTGCCGTAGATCGCCTCCGTAACCCTTCGCTCATGATGGTATTAATGGAAACAACTTATAGACTAAAAACTAACTGCTGTCTCCTGTGGATGCCTAAAGAGTGTTTTTTTTTATTTATTTTTATTCCCAGACATATTTTAAACTCTCAGCAAAAAATAAGAGTAATATGCTGGTATAGCCCTGTCATTTCTGTAGCAGACTGAAAGCTCTCAGCTGTCAATCACAGCCAACATTTAAGTCAGCCACCGCGGGCTGATGTACCATCAACATCACTTTGTCAGCAAAGTCATCTACATTTCCCCCCGGATTACCATGCACCACCAGTGCCGAGATAGGACTGGGAGCCAGGGTTAGCCAGCTGCAGGAAAATACTGCAAGACCTTTAAACAGAGCAACGTTTACAACAATCAACAGATCAGGCAAAGGGCCGAGTATTGGATGGTGGGAATTACAGAAGTCTGAATGTAGACTGGTCCCAGCTGCTGCGCGTTTCTTAACCTCTGTATATTATGTGACCAATTAAAGCGACTAATGTTTACCTAGAACCTAAGGATGAGCATAATGTTTAGAACTCTTCAGAACAGGGAAGCGAAAGCAGAAGATTCTATCGCTGGATTGTTGTCAAAACTTTATTCACGTGAAATTCTGCTGCAGCTTTGCACATGTCTACGAGTATTCCTTAACGGGGATCAATATATTTTATATGCTGCCCTAAAGGCAGTTCATTTATACTAAGTATCCCTTAATGTGTATACTTGTTTATAAATTGACCCCTTGAGTATTAAAACAAATACTCTATATAATTTGATTTGTACAACTTTACTGATATATTAAGCTGATGCTTTGAGTTGAATCCATACTTGCCAACTCTGGGGGGGGGGGAGGGAAGGGGGGAGGGCAAAATGACGCATTTGGCTCTGTCTGAAACAGAGACAATTGAGGAATTTCTTGGAACTATGGGCAGCACGGTGGCTCAGTGGTTAACACTTCTGCCTCACAGCACTGGAGTCATGAGTTCAATTCCCAACCATGGCCTTATCTGTGTGGAGTTTGTATGTTCTCCCCGTGTTTGCCTGGGTTTCCTCCGTGTGCTCTGGTTTCCTCCCAAACTCCAAAAACATACTAGTAGCTTAATTGGCTGCTATCAAATTGGCTCTAGTCTGTGTGTATTTTAGGGAATTTAGACTGTAAGCCCAATGGGACAGGGACTGATGTGAGTTCTCTGTACAGCACTACGGAATTAGTGGCGCTATATAAATTAATGATGAAGAAGAAGAACTATCGCTCACTCTGCACTAATCTTTGCGTCCAGCCTTCATCTCGGCACAGAGCTGACACTTCCTTCTGCCGTGGGCTGCAGGAAAACAGTTACTTCACAGTAAAGTGTAAATTATTCTCTATATTAATATAAGTTGTAAGGCGAGGCGGCACCGTCCTTGATGATGCAGTAATTGAGCCATCTTGTTACATCAGACACATAGGTAATGTATCTCTCATCAGACGTTTATTTAGGCGGCTCATATTAATATCACAGTAATTACAATTAGCATTTTCTCATGCTCTTACAATGTTATAGCTATGTACGTATAGACACAGACACAGTGACAACGTGTAGTTCTCACCAGGAAACACGGAACTTAAAACGCTTCACCTCTGAGGTTATGAAAGTACTCTAAATAATAATGCATTTAATTAAATAATAATAAAGTGCATTTTATGACAGAGTGCAAGCTGCCATGTTGTGGGTTGTGTAGCTGGGCTGATAGGAAGATTATTTTTATTTTACTGTAAATGTTACGGCAACGTCAGTGAAATTACTGCCGCACTGCTTGATAAATAACAAGCTCTCCAGAAGCACGGGGGCCCAATCGCTATACATATACATATACATATATATATGAACAGTGAAAATGACTTACTTAATACAAGCCTTGTGATAACTCACTGAAGTCATGAACATCCTCATTCTTCTTGCTGTACCCTGATATATTCACATACTGACTGGTGCGCCTGTGCTAGCCCGGACTCATGCGGGTATTAACCTCCCAACATTTACAATCTCGAAATCAGGACAACATTAGCCATGCCACCATTCAGACCAAACTCCGCCCACACGCCAATTTTGTTCAAAACCCCGCCCATTTTGCTGATAAGGCCCACCTCCTTTTCTGGTCTGCGAATCAGGATGTCCCTCCAAAATTGGGGCCGCTGGGAGGTATAAGTGTGTGACACATTATTACGTGTGTGCATGTACAAGCCGTTAGTTCGGGAGGGACAGAGAGGGATCCCCCAGAGTCTAGGAGGTCTTCCAAAATTCTGAGTCCATGTATTCCTCTTCCGAAAAACCTTTTCACCACCTTTCCCTCCTTTCCTCGCTCCCAGCTCTCCTCACCGCACCCTTACACTCTATCACCCTCATTTACCTCCTCTTCTCCAGTGGTCACTCAAACCGTATTCTGGGCGTATTTGTCTAGCACATTGTAATAACGGAACGCAGGGCGGGCTGGGATATTGCGCCATCACACAGGCATGCGCAAGCGGCTAATTCGGGAGTTCCCATTCAGAGCCAATATCACTGAGAGCTGGCAGCCTGATGATGTCACAATAATACTTCTCAGGGGCCCACTGAGCATGCTCCCACCAGTACGTGGGTCGTCCTTATTCTCATTAATGCTCATGAATTTTCATTGCTGCCCATTAGACCTACAAATACGGAAAAAGGTGAACATAGGATAAATTATACAGCAGTAAATATAACCATATACTTCATTACATGATGTCTGTTTAATGTTGTTTCCAGGTGCCCGGGAGAGGGGTGGAGTTCAGTTTTTTGGAGTCCCTTTGTCCCTTTTTCTTTTCTGCCACTGCTGTGTGCCAATGTGTCCTAGATGTACTAGGAACTGCTGTGTGTTTGTGTCATTGCTCTGTCGCTTACCATCCAGCCAGGTCGCTGCAGTATTTGTCCGAAAGTGTATGAAAATAATATTGTGACCTGTGAGGTGGTCAAAATTGACTGCAAATGACTTGAAATTAGTGTTATTGAGGTTAATAATAATGTAGGAACCAAAAAAGTACAAAATGATGTGATTTTAGCATATTTTAGGATTTTTTCTAAAAAATCCAAAACCAAAACACACGAGGGCGGTTTTGCCAAAACCAAAACCAAGACCAAAACACAAAGCTAATCCAGATCCAAACCCAAACCCAAAACCAGTTCACGGGGGTCAGTGAGCATCTCTACTAAAAACTGCATAAAGAGGGTAAAGTAAGTAATAAACAAACAAACAACACTGCATACCGGCAGCACAAAGAGGGTGTTCAGCAGCTGATATGAATATTTAATCATCTGTGCCGTCTGTATTGCCCGCAGTGAGTCCTGATCGGGTCTTTGTGTTTCTGCAGTTCCTTCTCACATCCTCTGCTGTACACTCCGTGGAACTTTGTGTTTACTAAACGCCAACAAAACTTATTGCTTCATTCAACTCACATTGACACATCATGATAAAGCCTTGTAATAAAATGTAATTGCTTCTATTTAATAAGAGAGTCCTAATTGATGCCTCGTGGAGAAAGGAATGTGTTCTGTAACACCATGCAGTCCTTATTTCTTGAGATATAATTATAATATAATATCTAATTAAATAGTGTGCAGATCGTTAAAGAAAACCAGCGGCGCAGTGGACAAAAGGAGCGGAGTGCGATCGTGGTGAGGCCCCGAAGAGGCGTCTGTGGGTGATTCGTTAAGTCCAACAGTGGCTTATTCTTTGCTCTTCTGCAAAACAAGCCCCGCCCACTCATGTGATGTCATAGGCCTGATTATCCAATAATCCAATAGGCTGACTAGGCTGCAGTCTAGGGAGCAATGCTTTTCTTTCGGAAGATTGACAGGAAGAGATATTAACTAAAATTATTTAAACAAGAATGAAAAATGTAGTAAGGTTTAATCTTGACGTATTCCCACGATAAAAGGCTGCGAGTCATCCTTGGACGGGCGCTTGAGGATAAGCGAGAAGGAGAGACAAGGACGGTGACAGGCGCAGGTGTGACAGCCCCTCCCACCACCCTCGGTAGCGCTCATTCATGTCACCGGTCTTCTATACAGTTCTGAGTTTAATGAACATGAAATGAGTAACAAAGATTTCGAGGAACCTTTTAAAAACACAGGAATATAAATATTGGTGACGGTGAGGGAAGTCGGATTTTAAATTAAGGAAGAGTTCGTTTTTACCTGTTAGGTGAGGGGGGCGCTACTTGCACATTAGCCTAGGGCAGCCTGAACCCTTAATTAGGCCCTTTGTCACTCCAAAGTAAGCAGTGGTCTTAATGTATTTATATGATGTCATATAAGAGGGCCAAAATGACCTAACTAGGGCCAGAACTTAAGGTGACAGCATTTACGGTGTTGGGAACTCAGCTGCTCAATCTCTTTGGTCGCTTCACCCTTTTGCATGAATATCAGTGTTTCACTCGATTGCCAAAATGTTTCAAAATTCAGAGCAGAATTGTCTCCTAAACTGTCACTTTTAAATAGAAAATCAAAGCGTTTTTAAATAAATGTTTTGAAAACATTACTTTGAGATTTGTAAATATTCATTTACTGAAAATTAAACTGTTGATACAATATTACAACCCCCAAACATGCCAGCTTTAGGCAAACCAAGATATTGATCCTGTAGATTATATGAATATTACGTATCCTGGGTATTACTTGTGCAAACACTAGCGATCATTTCTTCTGTGTGAGGCCTGGGTATTCCTTTAACAACATTAATAATATTCTTTATAGATTTCTAAATGCTCTAATAGAACATTTAGAAATGGATAATAATTCTAAGACCCTGTTGACCTGGTCTCAATTCATTGTCTATATCTTAAAACAAAAGTTGAATACAAAACACTTAATCCAAAAAAAAACATGCTATAATTACTTTCTTTCCAATGACAACAACATACTAAAGTACAAAACCTGATTACAATAAATTATGCATTGCTATGGCCCTGGAATTGTAGCATTGCTAACAAGTAGCAACGTTCTGTATGTCATTTTAATTACTTTTCAAAGTAATGAGTGTAATACAACAACATCTGGGCCCCGTGCGCAGTGAAGTCATGACATTTGGGTCTTCTTTTAGTAACTTCATTTTAATTCAATGTCATTTCTCTAAGTTTATTTTACTGTTGTATTAGTTGGTTTGTTTTTTTCTTTTTTTACAGTTTTCACTGATTCTGTTCAATACTGCAGTTATTGCTGCTTTGTGTATAATATCCAGGGAACAGAGACAGTGAGATTATACAGTGTTCTGCGGGAACGTATAACATTATGCTGCATTAATAGATCGCAATTGTGTCTGAGCCATAAACTGTGGTATTGGCTGGTTCTATTGGGATCTGGGCTCCTGGCTCGATTCATTATCTCACCAAGGTGCAGATTTATTGAAGGTCAAAAAGCATTGTTATCCTTTGCATGGGGTTCAGGAAGCATATCATCATCATCGGCTATTTATATAGCGCCACTAATTCCGCAGCGCTGTACAGAGACCTCACATCAGTCCCTGCCCCATTGGAGCTTACAGTCTAAATTCCCTAACACACACAGACCGAGAGAGACTAGGGTCACTAGCATTCAATTACCCTACAAGTATGATTTTGGAATATGGGAGGAAACCAGAGCACCCAGAGGAACCCCATGCAAACACGGGGAGAACATACAAACTCCACCCGAAGCATAGGGGCAGTGCATGTGGAAGTCCCAATCTTGCGTCATAATATGTGTTTTTCTCATTTTTGCAAGACCAGGTTGGAATTGAAAGTAACTTCAGAGAGCCCGCCAGAGTCACGTGACCCTGCGTCAGTCACATGATGCGCAAGATTAAGTGCAGCAGAAATACCTTGGGGTGTAATCGGTGTGTCGAATGTGCATGGCGCATGTTTGTGTTTGAGGGGTGGAGTCTGTAGGTGGAGGAGCGACTGGTGAGGAGAGGGCTTGTATGTGGGATAAGAGGTCTATAGCTATGCCACTGGTCTTACATGGTCCTATTAGAATTTTAGGGGCTTGTGAAGATTTGGGTGAGGAGTGCTGCATATAATATGCGTTTTACTTCTGCGCATGCCCCCAACACTAGTAACAATTGTGGCCGTACATAGACTGAGTCGCATCTTACGCTTACGGTCACTGTCATGTAAGGGGGTGTTGGAGCAAATGCAACTGATATTCAGCCGCACGTTCACCTGTCAGGAGACGGGTTACTCAATGCTCGATCACTGATGTTACAAACTGATAGTAATGATGATCTACTGGTTTGCATCAAGCTAAGCTTTCCCAGTGCCATTTTTTGGCATGCATTGTCCATCTGTGTTTTAGATGGAAATTGCATTCAACTTTACATGATGCATTTAATTTGCCGACAAATAGATCTGGTGTAGATCAGACCCTGGACCTAATGCACCACATTCGTGGGAATTATAAATAATTCATACAGGTATTTTGCTTGTTCTGTGTATGCACAGAACTTCCTATCCTTTTATCTGTGGTTAAGGTCATAGTTTACACCCCCTGAGAGTGCACTGGACATAGGAGATTTAATAATTGAAAAGGGAGGGGAAATGTTTTTGTTTATTCATCGAAAAAATAAAGGTTTTTTTTGGATATTCCGAGATCTGTGATGGCTGTAACGGTCCCGTACCGCACTCCTTATCATCATCATCATCATCATCATCATCATCATCATCACCATTTATTTATATAGCGCCACTAATTCCGCAGCGCTCCTCTTGACCTTTGGCGCTTTTCATCCGTTATAAACTGCTCATCCATGCTATAAAATGGAATTATCGCCATTACAAATGTATATGTCTGGGGCAGTCGCCACCCCCCCCCCCCTAATGTCATATTCTGACTGATTTCAGGAGTTCCGCCGTGAATTTTTCAGCTCTGTGATCAATTAGCTGACGGTCTCAGAAAATTTTTTTTTTGTTTGGTTGGTTTCACACATAATGAGAAAAGCTGAGCTGTTCCTTTTGTGCTCTGTAAATATACTAATTTCAGTCAATTTGCATTTTGAATGATACCATTTTAAGTACACAATTAAAAATGAAGTGGCCTTTTCTTCCAGCTCACACAAGACATAAGTAAACATGCCCAGGACAAATGCTCACGTTACTGTGTCATACACAGGAAACTCTGCAAGCGATCCGGACGCAAACCAACGACACCGGCGCGGAGCAACTTCTGCACTGTGCACCTTACAATATAGCCTAATAATGTAGGACGTGTCTGTACTTCAGTTTACTCATTCCTGTCAGTCCAGGCCACAGGAATTAAAGTGCAATCATTCATCTCTACACAGTTGGGGCTGAGCTTAGACAATATTTCATGAGAATGAGGTGAGTGAAACTACAATGACTCGTATCTCGGATGATTCAGAATGTTAGGCCAATAGTTCAGTTTTTGGTCAATCGATTCACAAACCTTTCATTACTGGTTCAAACAAAACTTGCTGGTAAAGTCCTTTTAAGGGTATAAAATGTCATTTATAATGTCCATTTGTCCAATTTTTATGAAAATGGTGGAATTAACAAAGTGCCATTACCTGGAAAATTGTTATTACTGAGATTAACGATAATAGGCAGCCTGAAGGTTAAAAGGAGATCAGGTTGACTATAACTATTGTAGACCAGGACATACGTCCTACCTCCCAAATCACATCCTTAAATATGTACTAAGCCAGGGTACACACTGCAGGTTTTTCACCTGATTAATTCATGCACTCATCATCTCCCGCATCAACTATTGTATTTCCCTCCTAACTGGTCTTCCCAAAATCAGACTCTAACCCCTACAATCTATTTTGAATGCAGCGGCTAGATTGATTTTCCTTGCAAACCGTTCTTCCTCTGCTGAGCCACTCTGTCAGTCTCTACATTGGTTGCCTGTATTTCACCGAATCCAATATAAAATTCTTCTACTAACATACAAGGTCATCAACAAAATCACACCAACATACATCTCCTCTCTTGTCTCAAAATATCTCCCAACTCAACACCTCCGTTCTGCACAAGATCTACGTCTCTCTTCCACTCTCATCACATCCTCCCATTCTCGATTGCAAGACTTCTTCCAGGCTGCACCCACTTTCTTGCACAGTAATACTTTCCTCTAGTCTTCAAACCTTCAAGCGTTCTATGAAAACCCACCTCTTCAGACAAGCTTATAATATTCCTCAACCACCATCTTAATCTCCCTAGGTTACCCTATTACCACCTTCTACACAGCTAACACAAGACAACAACCCTCTGACCAACATTTCCACACACAAAGCCCCCTCAATACTTTTACCTTTGCATTCTAGCTGGTTCATTGTGCAATATGATGTAGCATATGCCCTTGTGGTTCAAACTCCCATTGTCCTATAGATTGTAAGCTTGCGACCAGGGTTCTCTTACCTCTCTGTCTGTATGTATTACCCAGTATTGTCTTATCAATGTTTGTTCCCAATTGTAAAGCGCTACGGAATTTGCTGGCGCTATATAAGTAAATGTTGATGATGATGATGATGATTATCAGGCCAATTGCACGATAAATGACCGCTAAGTCCAATATCGCATTAGTGTGTACGCTCCAACAATCATGTTTTGTCCAAAGCACATTGCATAGTTTCATTTGGTTTTATAAATGGACTACAAATCTCTATAAACGATAGAACGAGGTCGGGCCGATTCTGCAGTGTGTACGCACTCAGGAGCGGCAGTGTCCATAGATCTCTATGGAGTGTGCAGAGTCACAATCTTTTCAGCCGATGGTTTTGACTGCTGAAGAGTACGGATCTGACTGTAAATCGTGTAAAACGTGTATAGTGTGTACACATGAATCGGCTGCTGATCGGGACTTTCAGCCGTTGAAGAAATCGTTAACGATATCTCATCGGGAGAAGTTTTCTGTAGTGTGTACCCAGCCTAAAACTCTCTCTGTATTTCATCTGATACAAGTGTGTCTCTCTTTGCATCTAGGAATAATCACACACAAACATCTAACGTGATTTATTATTTCACCTTTTAGGGAATTTATCTGTAAACTATAAAAGTTCACAGCAGACTAGTGTTTTTCTTTCACCAAGTCGGTGTAGAATGTTGGCATCGCCGTTCCACGACTTCCACGTCGCACTTCAGAAAGATTTTAATTGTAAGAGAAATGCGCTGACTCCCTGACTGCAAACCCTGAACATTAACTCCTGACAATAGATGAAAACTATAGTCGAACAAATCCCAGTTAATATTGGTCAGTTTGTGCCTGATACCTAATTGAGAGCTTATATTATTTTATTTTATTTTTTCCCCCTGGGCAATGTTTCATCTTCAAAGCCCGAGCCAGGGAAATTCACGTCTTCGAGTTGTCTGTGAGCTGTTTCTTTTTCCTCCAGTTTTCCGTCTTGGCTCATTTAAACAATCCTATTAATCCCCAAGTCAAGTGCATGCATGCAAAGCCCTGATGAAAGAAAGAAAATGTGTGTGACAAAGAATTGTAGCTGGGCGCGATAATGTAACTCTGCTGCCGGACTGGATTCTTAGCAAATTTTCTTAACTGGCAGACGAGATGTTGGATTTAAGTTCAGTAAGACATTCTCTATCACCCCCCCCCCCCTTCCCTCCACTTCCATGACAACTCTTTATCGACTTTGGTGGTATCTGTAAACCTTAGCATGTCAATCATTAGATATATGTTGTTTTAATGTGTCAATCACAGGATATCACATTAAGGGCAATTTTGTTTTTTTTCTATTCATTCAGAGACTAAACTTTCTCCTCTGATTTTAAACGGAGACAGTCATTACAACTCTTGTTTTATGGACTCCTTGTTTGAAATCCCATAATAGGTTTATGTCAGCGCAGAAATTACCCCAGGGTCCAAACTTCTCATCAATGGACTTTTAAGAAGTCGACGGGTAAACATTACAGCCGGTATTTGTTCTGTAGCGACCGCGTTGCTGAATTGCTTGTACAAACGGAACTTGTGCTGTGTCTCCCCAAGTCTTGCCCGGGAGCTGGTGGCAGGATAAGGAACTGTGTAGATGTTTCATAATCGTTGCACAAAAGGATTATTCAAGAAATACAAGTATGTTGTATGAATCATTGACCTGGTAGCTTTGTTCTGGCAATATCCCAGGCATTGACCCTTGGGGCTAAGGGCTCGGTCAGTATTTTAATTCTCTTGTGAAGTCATTGTCCTTTTTGAAACTGAGTGCGGTTATTATCTTTACAGGCGGATTTGTTTTACGAACTGGTGTGCTGTGATTGGAGTGAAATGTTTGCTGTATAAGCTTTTCTCACAGTTAGAGCACAATGAAGGTACTCCCCAGAAGTATAGTACCATCGATAGATTAAATCTACTATCAGTTCCTGGCAGAGACAGGGCCATTTGTCCACCATGCACATACTTTTTGAAACCCATGAAACAGTTTCTAACGAATGACTGACAGAAGCCCAAAATCTGCTACATTAACTTGAAGAGCGCGTTACGTTTATTAGCAAAGATAATGAGATAAAGTATTTCTATATATGCAGACACAACATTGCATTCAAGATAGCTCTTCTTAACGCCACCAACATTACTTTAGTGGACCGTCGCATTTCTCTGTGGATGCAGCGTATACTGATATGTTGATTTTGGACGGTACACGCGGTGGATTATTGTCAGCCTTCAGCAAACAGTCAACTTGAAGATGATAATGCAATAAACTTGCAGGGTTCCTCTAGACGTGCCAAAATCTAAAAATACTTTTAGAACTGTGTGCAAGAACCACAAAACCGTCACGTCAAGTAAAAACTGCTAATTGTTTAGCAAAATAGAAAAAACACTTAAAGGGGCTTGCTTTTTAACATCAAGCCTTAATATGTTTATACATACTTATGTATTATTATTATTATTATTATTATTATTATTATTATTATTTTTATTGATATTGTTGTTGTTGTTTTATTGTCCTGCAGAACGGTAATTACGCTCCTTTGAATCCTAAGCCCGTCAGTACTTCTGGCCTGGGAGCCAGTGACAACCGCAGCTCTGAAAAATTGTTCACACTCCAGAGGTCAAGCAAGCGTGGCAGACAAATAGGCCAACGTAAGAGAGATTTACTTTAGGTTAGTATTGCTATTGACAGGCAGGTATGTTGCTACATTTATTACGGGGCTGTTGTTCTATCCATAAAGCGCGCTGCTGACATTAAAACATTTGTAAGAAATAAGCCTCTCATCCATTTTCTTTGTCAAATTACGAAAAATAATTATGAAATATGGAATACTTTTCATTCAGGCATAATCTACATAGAATGTAGCTGGTTGCACAATGGCATACAAAAATATAATATAATAAAACAAAGCATGTATAACAAGTGGGATGGATGATGGTTGACACCACAATCTTTCACCATCAGTTGGACAGCCTCTATCATTACTCTACGTTATTTAGTTTAGTTTATTTAGTGCTCAAAAGGGAATTAGATTTAGTGGACAAACAAAGTAAAACATACACTCCATTCAGGGCACTATATATAGATACACAAACTATTAATTAAACCAAATCGCTTCACTGAAATTTGTTCATTAATGATTTATAATAATTCCCTTATAGTAAATATTAATCAATAAATGCCAATGTCCATATGATGATGATGGGTACTTTTAGGCAGGGTTTGCAAGTAAATACATTAGGAATTGAATGGATTGTCCTATAAATTTGGAAACTCACATGGACCTGAGTCATTAAGGAGAGCAAAGCATAAAAAAGGAGTAACATTTGCACCTGGGCAAAAACATGTTGCATTGGAGGGGGAGGTAAATTTAAAATGTGGGGACAGATTTATAGTTGGTGTAGGGCATGTCCTAGATCAACTTTAAATTTCAGTGTAATAATAAAGCTATTAAGTATTTGTGTGTTAGATGAAAAAAAAGCAGCCGGTATTTAACTTATGTGCAAAATAATAAACTAATTTGCACCCCTTGCATTGTAACATGGTTTGTCCCAGAGAACATTTACTCCTTTTTTGCCTTAATGACTCAGGCCCACAGAGCTTTTACTTATTATTATAACACTTTATTTATATATTACAAACACACTCTAGTCAGCTGTACAACACCAGTCCTCTATCCATGCACATCAGTCCCTGTGTATATTATAATATAATACACCTACCACATACTCGCACACATGAGGAGCAATTTAGTCAGAACTCAATGCTATATGGGGGGTATAAGAAGGGTGGAGGGATCTCTGAAGTGAATAACTTTCTAATAACTATACAATGAAGCACAACAGTTTTCAGTTCTTTACATTCATTAAATACTAGTAGAGCACAATACTTTATAGACTTTCTTTGTGTTTGCTCACGGTGACAGGCTCCGCCTTGTGTGGCTATGACTCCACCTACCACTGCGCGTTGCATTAGCCCCGCCTGCCACTGAGGACCGATGTGGTTATGGATAAGTGAGCTTAACCCGACTACTTTGGTGTTGGTCCCGCCCACAGCGTGTTGGTCCCGCCCGTGGGAGATGACTTCCAGAATTGTTTCCAGGGCCACTTTAAGCTTCCAATCCACCCCTGCTAACCACTGAGCCACTGTCGGGAACATGACTTGTATATTTCTAAATATTGAACTATAATAAAAATATACTCACTGCAATACGTATTTACCGCTGAACTTATACTTCCATTGGATTTATGTTGGGTTTAGCAGAGTAATCTTCAAGATGATTTTCTTCATACAGCTTATTAAATACACAACATTTACACCCCATCATTTAACTCTCTGCAGGGTCATTAAGTGGTATTATAGGGAAAATATGTCCATCCATAATACAGTCATGTAGTATTTATAAAGCAGCACTCTTGTAATATTTATCTTAACAAAATTTAACGCTATAGAAGTATTTCTCCCAATATTGGGCAATTTGAAAATGAATCATTATCTAAAAGACAAAATTAAATATTAAAGTGCACGACCACTGCCCAGTAGCCAATACTCTCCCCATGTGCGCTCTTCTAGGTGTCTCCTTGGTTTCTTGCACACAAGTGCATGAACAGGCAATTATGTAGCCAGCCAATCATGTGACAGCAGCACTATGCATAAAAGCAGACAGACATGGTCAAGAGGTTCAGTTGTTGTTCAATATGGTGCGTCAAGAACCCAAGTGAGATGCCTCTTACCCACCGATACCCTGGTGCGATAAGTGGGGTCTTTGTTTTCTTCCCTAATGCTTCTTTTGATGTAAAAGAAAAAAAAAAGACAGAACACTCCAAGAAAAGGAGACCTTAGGAAAGTAATCGAGCCTTAAAACAAGGTTGGAGAATGTTTATTTCATTAATGTTCTTTTGGTTTTATTTGTTTTTTGTTTCTTTACAGTAGATGTTATTTTGTCTTTGATTTTGCACATTAAAGCCGCATGTAGAAGGCTTTATAAACCCTTAACTCTGTTTAGAAAAGATTGTTTTAATGAATAGACCTTCAGAGGTGCAGGTATCTATGTTGTCTCACTATGTATTGGATATTGGTGCTTTCTATACTAAATGTTAGGCTGGGAGAATGCAGAATTCTCCCTGTGTTACTGCATTTCTCCTACATTTCTGTCTTTTCTCATATCTGAAATATTAAAGTGGAGCGAGGTAATGAGTCACTTGTTATCTCTCGCAGAGTAAGAATATCGGATGACATTGAATATGCTTCTTCTAAAAGTACAGTATGGATATCACCCTAATGAAAGCAACAAGTCAGGTTGTGGACAGCGGGACTGACGGCAGCGCTCTCCGCGGAGGAGAAAGTCTAATCGCAGCGGTGAGGTTGGCAGGGGACAAGCACAAATATACTGTTTATTATGTTTTAGATGGTTGAATTCCCAGGTTAATGAGAATATTAAAGATATATGAAGGTATGGCAAAGTTGAAAGGTTAAGAGATTTCTTGATGATCAATTTCGGTTATTATAGAACCAACGTTGAAATTGTGAGTAGGTTGAGAGTGGTCATATTAGCAGTGAATATGTTATTCTGATAATATGGTTCCTGTTCTCTCAGAGCAGAGAAATCAAGAATCATTTCAGCCGGCAGTTTCCAGTTTTGTTAAAGGGGATTTGATCCTTTTTTGTTAACTTCATCCATGAGCCACAAATGACCACAACGTCTGATACATTGTGCGTGCCATTCCTTAGATTTATATATACTGAGGTCTAAAGCTTTAGAGAGAGCTGTTCTACAGACGCAGGATTCAGAGAGGAATGTAACCGTAAACTTAACTTGCGATGGAAAAAGCCGCAGCAAGTGTGTGCGTCTGTGCGCTGTAATCTACGTTGGAGATGCGTCCACTTGACTCTAGACACACCCCTCAGACACTGACGTCCAACTGGCGAACATGTACAAAATCCATCTACTTTATATGTTACAAACGCAATTACGATGCAGCATCATTTAAACCCGAATAACTTAATGCCGTCATGCAAGCAAAAAATATTTTTTTTATGTTTGGTAAAACATGCTCAGCAAATCCTATGGCCGAGCGACTACTAATGTTTCAATAAGGGTCTCCGAATCATTTGCAAATCTCTTAGTTGCAAGCGGTTTGGTATTTTGGGTGTCATCATCATCATCACTTACACCCACCAATAAAATCTCTTTTTCAGGCTTATCTAGTCTCAATCCATACGCAATTGCTCAAGTATGCCCTTTTTGTACATTACCTCTGTTAGAATGGCCCTTCCCTCCCCCGTCACACCCGTGCATGCCAACTCTCCCGGAATGTCCGGGAGACTCCCGGATTCCGGGTAGGTCTCCCGAAAGCCCGGGAGAGCTGGTAATTCTCCCGCATCTGCCGGCATGGAGGGGTGTATGGGCAGAAGAGGTGCAGACCGTCGCGCCTAAGGTCATTTTGGCCCCGCCCGCAAAGACGCAATGCCTCCTTAGGGTCTTTTTACCACTGTACAAAGACCCCCAAACAGGCATACGTCACTGGGGGCTGGGCCAAAATGACGCAAAACGTGAAGCCCTGCCCCCTTCCGTCCTCCCTTCACACCCCTCTCCAGTGATCTCCCGGAGGGAGCCTGTCAAAAGTAGATAACTATGATCACACCTCTTCGGATGTAAGGAGTTATAAGTGCCAAAAAGTCCCAGGTATGATTGGCTGTATTTGCGCACATTCACTTTCCGAGCATGCACGGTGTAAAAACCCGCAGAGCTACGCTATGCAAACAGGCGCCAGTCTCACCCACATTGGCTGCCTTTAGTCTAACACACATTTATTCCAAGGTTTATCAATATGCGGATTTCAATATCTTTCTCTGTTCTATAACAGTGTTGACTGTACAGAAGAAAACATCTAGTTATCCCTCCACAATTAATTTAAATATAGAAGATTCGCTCAATTAAAACGATGCGATGTTACCGTAGGATGTACAGAACGAAAAATAAAAAAATTTTCAAAGATATTTTCTTTTCCTATATTCCTCACATGTAAATATATGTAGATGTCATTATTACCCTCTCTGACAATACTCGGATACATTAGTACGTTACATAACACTTCATACGTAAGGATTGTGATAGGTGAAGTACCCCTGGAGTATTTACATTGATACAGGTCTGTGAGCTGCCGAATTTCAGGGAAGAGGCCGCGAGGACAACTCTTCTCCTTTCTGTGATTTTCCCGTTAGCAGCTCGGCTTCCATCACATCACCTTGTGTGTTCCGCTCTTCTGTTTCCTGCTGCCCTGTATTGACACCATCCTGTCCGTGCTGTCTAATTCTACTGTTACTTTGCCCAATCTTTGTGCTGCATTCTCTAATTACACATCTAATTGCTCCATTTACGGTGCCTTCTGCCCTGCGATGTTTGCAGTTTTCCCATTTAATAAATTGTTATTCTGTAACAAATTTCTCATAAACTTTGCTTTAGGTGGGAAGAAACAATCACCTGAGTGAGTGCGTGTGTGAGTGTGTAAGTGCCCGTGCTTAAAAGTGAGTGAGAGTGTGCATGCATACGTGTGTATGAGAGAGCGAGTGTAACTTATAATGAGTTGGAACAACATACAAATACTTGTTATCGCATTTACATATGGGCAGAGTTCTTTAAATAGTCGCATTTGTTAATTGCTGTTATATGTGATACCTAAAAATATGCATAGTAAAAAAAAAAAAGAAAGTAATTAAAATGTAATTAAGACTAATATTTTTTGTGTCTCTGTATAATTAGCAATTAACAAAATATATTATTCTAGGAGGAACCATTGTCACTGTTAGGGCCTTTGAGAACGGTACACGTTCAACGTTAGCTCTAAGAGCCAGGTCAAAGTGCTTCAACATTCAAAAACTTAGTGTAAGTGAATGGACCGGTCACATGACATTGCATTAAGTACATAGTGCACTGAGCTGCAGGGAGGCACTGAGAACCTCTAATGCTCCAATGAGAAAATAAATGATTTTGTTTTACATTACGGGTCATTTACTAAGCTGTAATTATGCACGTTCTCATTGGCACCAATGGACGTATTTCAGTAGCCCTAGCAGATAAAATAAAAACACAGGGCTTGATTCATTAAAGCAGGTAAAACGAATGTAAACTGCATTTTTTTAAGCGCACTTAATTCGAGTATAAGCAACGTCTATATTAAACTAGGAGCGGATCTGAAGAGAAGTCTCTTGTTGAATACAAGTCTAGGTCCGCTCTGCTCTAACAGACAATACACTGCAGGGTATGTTCAATACATATGTGTAATATAAAGTTCCAAAAGAACGGACAGAAAAAAAAAAAGTATTAAATTATTAATTTTGTCATTAATGACTAAACATAAAAAAATGTCATTTTTTTCATCTTCCCCATAGAATCAAGATGTTATTAATGTCTACTGTACACATAAAATGCAATTTTATGGTGGCTCATGATTTCAAACACATGTTTTAGCATACATACATGAATGTCATCACTCAGCACTTACACCCAACCTGCAGCCGGTGCAGGTGATACTACAGAAAAACACGTATCTGAGAGATGACCAAAGCTTGAATCGAACGTTGCTGTGTGCGCTTAAGCTTGGTACATTGACTACGTGCATACACCCATTCCCCTCCCCGTTCCGCTCCCATGAAATTGTCGGCTGACGTAAGTGTCCTTTGCGCTCAAAGATGAATTAGACGTTCTTGCACTCACTGGTGTATAGTCCATTTAATTTTTCAATTAAGGCTAACATGTGGTCCTTTTGAAGGTCAGAAAGCCACCCATGTGGCCCTTGAAGTGTATCAGGTCATCTAACACTGACCTAGTTGAATCCCCGGCCCTGCACTTGGGGGTTACAGTAGTCTGTCCATCCCCGACTGCAGCTCCCAAATATTTTTGGAGAAACTAAACAGGTCACCGCTTGCTTATTTTTGCGATCAAACCAATTAGAATCCCATTCCTCTCTCCTTTTACTTATTAATTAGGTCCCACCATAGGTGTGAATTCTGTCGAAACAAACTTTTCAAGTTTAAGTTGACAAAGACAGAACTGTCCTGGAAAAAAACGTGACACACACTGCCAGCCATAACCATAACCAACGTTAATAACCTATCTTAGGAATGACTGGTGGACACAAACATTTCTATCTGAAAAATATTTTTTAGCTTTTCCACCTTGCACTTTCAGTACTGTTACACTGCGTCTGCCCATTTAACAAGACGACATCTCCCACAAAGCCTGCACAGACCATGTTCAAGGTAAAAGAGCTTTATGCCGTTCGTTCTTACTTTTTTTTGGCATTGGGCTGGATGTAATAATTCTCATGCATTATTGATAGGCCCAAAAGCCTGCCAAGCTGGGCGGCTCAATGTGACAGACAAAGGAGGGTACAAGGATGGCATTTCTGACTGCTCGGGGCCTTGCTTTCATTAGGAACATTTTCTGCCTGTTCTCCAAGGGCATTCTCTGTCAGAGGCTGCCATACAGTTAAAAAAAGAAAAGGAAAAAAAA
The DNA here is from genome assembly GCF_038048845.1 of Mixophyes fleayi. NCBI lineage: Eukaryota > Metazoa > Chordata > Amphibia > Anura > Limnodynastidae > Mixophyes > Mixophyes fleayi. The sequence continues at coordinate 5,366,768 of NC_134413.1, read as the reverse complement.
AAAAACAGCTTTGAAGCCCTTTGAATAGAAACAAAATGAATCGGCGTTCAGGTGTTTGTGGAACCTGATTACAAAGGCCCAATTCAGAGGTGTCCTTCACACCTTTTCACATGCCCCCGAATAATCACGACACATCTCTTAGTCTCTCCCTGCCTTTTGCTTTTCCCTCTCGTCCCTTTATATCCTAATGCTCGCAGGTCCTCCAGGAAGACACAAGCACTTACAGTTGTTGAGTGATTAAATATTTATAATCGGAGAAATGAGTGAGGTACTGAATAATGAATGCTAAGGTTGAGGCAGCTTTAGATATTTTCTACACATTTTTTTTTTTTTTGTCTTTATTATTTTATTTTTTTTTTTCCATCCGGAACCTCTTTGATTTTGGAAGCAAAAATCCTTTTAATTAACAAAAAAAAAAAACTTTTTCTCTTTTCACATCTGTGACAGTTGATGATCTTTTATCAATGTTTTTCTGGCGAACCTTCACCTCGCAAAAATATCTGTCATTAAAATGGTAAAGGAGTGCGGTGGCTTTTAAAATGTCTTATAGAGAGATATTGATAAAAGAAAATAATAAAAAAAATAACTAACCATTTAACTGGAGTGTGTAAGTCATCGTGGTAAGAAAGGAGACATTGTGTTTTGTAATATGCTGAATTTTTCTCAATATATTTGTGGATAAAAAAAAATAAAAAAAATAGTGTAAATTTTTCTATTGCCACAAATGTAAATAAAGCTTCACGTTCCCACCGTGGCTATAACACATAAAGGCCAAATCGTGACATCAAACGACGCCACCCTTACGTGCTCGCTAAATTAACTGGATATAATGCTTGTATCAAATGGTGATGGCAAAACCTCCACCTCCTCCTTTCCCATCCCTGGACTTCTTAATTATTTCTGTAGTATAGGTATTATTGTCTAAAGATCAACAGATAATAACTAGTTAGGGGGCCCCTTTGTTGCAGCTGTCCCTGAGTTTCTAGGTGCCAGGATGGGGAGATGGGGCACTTTTAGTGCCCTCACCCCAGTCGCTGGCTTTGCATTATTTTTCTGTAGACAGTGTGTAAGGAGGTGGGGTTTAATGACATCATAGCTGTGACATCATTAAGCCACGCCCCTCTCACATCGACCTCCAACAGGAATTAATGGTGGGGGATTTTAACTCCTTTGAAACCCCTGTCCGCTAAGTTTGAATCCCCCACATCCCATAGGCAAACCGAGAGGGGGTTTCCTAGTGCCTGGAAACCCCCCTCCAAGCCTGGGGCACTGTATAATTGAGATGGCTGGACCCTGCCCCCGCTTCACACGACTCTGCTTGAAAAGGGAGAGCTGCGTGCATCTTACAGTAGTGCACAAAGCGTTGCCCATGTATATTATGGGGATAGGAAGAGTTGGAGAGCAGCCAAGCAAGGTCTAAAATTATAGCCACGCCCCCATGCATGCTTGTCATGCCCACTGGTGGCGTGGTGTGGAAACCCCCCTCTACAAATCCTGCGTTTGCCCCCGCATCCTTACCACTGAAGGGAATCAAAAGGTGCAACTATAATGAAAGTGGTTTTCAGATCAATTAATATAGATTATTGTGTTATAATGATTTATTGACATAAATATTGAACTATTGTCCTGTCCACTCTGCCCATTTAATGCGATAACAACCTCAATATATTGTGTGTTAAGCACTGTAATGGGCGTTAATGACAATAGTAATAACCATAGGTCCATCTTGGCAATAAACCAATTATCAGTGATAAAGCGACAGACTAGACGGGTTATTCCAATAGCAACCTGGCACACATGCTGTAATGTTTGTTGACAAATGATCAATAGCAAATTAAATAGTAAATACACAAGTAATAGTGTAACATATATTACACAGGACACAGTGTAATATCATAATAAACAATATACAGTGTAAGAGATAGTTCACGGGTAACGTTAAAGGCAATAATACACAGATAACAGTGTAACATATAATACACAGGATATAGTGTAAGAGATAATACACAGATAACAGTGTAACATATAATACACAGGATGTAGTGTAAGAGATAATACACAGATAACAGTGTAACATATAATACACAGGATGTAGTGTAAGAGATAATAAACAAGTAATAGTGTAACATATAATACACAGGATATAGTGTAAGAGATAATACACAAGTAATAGTGTAACATATAATACACAGGATATAGTGTAAGAGATAATACACAAGTAATAGTGTAACATATAATACACAGGATATAGTGTAAGAGATAATACACAAGTAATAGTGTAACATATAATACACAGGATATAGTGTAAGAGATAATACACAAGTAATAGTGTAACATATAATACACAGGATGTAGCGTAAGATAATACACAAGTAACAATGTTACATATAATACACAGGATATAGTGTAAGAGATAATACACAAGCAATAGTGTAACATAATACACCGGATATAGTGTAAGAGATAATACACAAGCAATAGTGTAACATAATACACAGGATGTAGAGTAAGAGATAATACACAAGTAACAGTGTAACATATAATACACAGGATGTAGTGTAAGAGATAATACACAAGTAACAGTGTAACATATAATACACAGGTTATAAAGTAAGAGATAATACACAGGTAATAGTGTATGACATAATATAGAGATAATGTAGTAAAACCTAATACAAAGGATTATTCTTTTCTAAATTTGAACTAGAACATCTTAATAATTCCCAATTCAGCTACTTTTTATTAATCAAGCAGCAATCATACAATCGCAATTAAAACAATCATCTTAAAACTTTTTTTTTATAACATACTCATATATATCAGATTATTTCATTTTTTTGGGCGGGGGGGGATAACAAATGAATGAAAATATTATTTTATTCAACAATTTGATTTTGCGTTATTGCCCTTTAATCTCGCTCTCTGTCATGGCAGCGTGGAAGCCTCTGGACGCCCTTTATCATCTTCCCATAGATAACAAATCCAGCAGGGAAGTTAAACTAACTGAACATTAAGCCTGAATGGGCTAATTGATATTGATTTAAAGTTGGATTAGCAGCGATAAGAAGACACCTTTCATTCTTAAATGACAAATCTAGTGCTGATCTGTGGGTGGAAAAACCTAACTGTATCCCCTACTCGCACTGGAGTCAGAGAATGTACTTCAAAGCCCACCAGACTTACACTTCAGATCCACCCTTCATAGATTATCAAATCTTCAATAGGCAAAACTGGAGGTGCTGTCCATAGCAACCAATCAGATTCTAGCTCTCATTTATCCAGTACAGTCTAGAACATTATAGCTACAATCTGATTGGTTGCTATGGGCACAACCTCCACTTTTAGTTTTTCGAAGATTTCAAAGATATATACTGCTTAAACTGTGACCATGTGACCATGTCGATCAATAGGAAACCCCCCCCCTGCCCATAATCTAATAGAATGGCTGATCAATGGATTGGCCAGGGGCCACAGATCACTGGGCTGTGGCCCCATCTGCTCCCAAGCCAGCTGCTCCCGATCTTATCAGAATGGGGGCAGTCGACTCCTTTGTCACGTGACCTCTGCTGCACCGTGCAGGGAGGTCACGCAGCATACCTGGAAGAAGCGAGACGGCTCTGGGCGCTCCCTCCTTCCTCTGTGCATAGGCAAACCGAAAGTGAGGGGGGGTTCTAGTGCCTGGAAACCCCCCTCCAAGACTGGGACACTGTATAATTGAGGTGGCTGAACCCTGCTCCCACTTCACACAGCTCTTCCGGAAAAGGGAGAGCTGCGTGCACCTAACAGTAGTGCACGCAGCATTGTCCATGTATATTATGGGGATAGGGAGAGTTGGAGAGCAGCCAAGCACTGTCTAATATTATAGCCACGACCCCATGCATGCTGGTCACGCCCACTGGTGGCGTGGTGTGGAAACCCGCCTCTACAAATTCTGCATTTGCCCCTGCTGAGAGTCCCCTTTGGAGGCTGAAGGGCAGCGTTTGCGGCCCCCCAGCTATGTCACGTTGCCCGTCATTGATGTAGACCACATTTGACCATTTCGAAAATCCAGGGGTCCCCAGCTCAGATTCCGCACAGCGGCTCAGAATGTTTATCAACGACAACGTCACTGTCTCACATGTGTTGTCAGGGTGCATTTTTACACTTTCATAAATCACTCATAATATGTTTTTAAAATTACATGTAAATAATGTAAAATAATCATATTTCATAACATCAGAGTATAAATTCTACAACGTGTCTCCAAGAGGATTTACTATGTTGTGATATTTTTTTTTATTGCCGAATAAAAGTATTGTAATAAAAGTATTTATTTAACCTTCACCAGGTTTCACCAGTGGATACTGTTTCATTGTTTTTATTTTACTCATTTTAGTTTCCTTTTTTTATTTATTGTTGTTGTTACTTGGAATAAGTACAAAACATTGTTGCATTCCGCATCGGCACAGAGACAGCAGCAATTCATGGCAGTCACCTGAGAGGTTAAATCTCGCTGTAGCGGTATTTTGTCAGGGATTGTTATGCTTGGCTGTTCAGAACAAGCACTTATACTGAGCTACAACTGCAGTGGAGCACAGAACGTCTACTTACAAAACCCTCCACTGCTTTCCCCTCTGCCCACCAAAGGGGTAATTGCAAAAACACCAACAGCTAAATAGATTTATCAGTGAGGGCTGAGTACGTTGCTGCTAGGTTCCAGCCAAGCTGTTCCCAGTAGGGGCCAATACAGAGCGTTAAATAGGAGGATTGAGAGCAGAACATATATCACTGTGAAATGGGAGGGAGTGAAAACTGCTCTGGATGGGGGGGGGGGGGGGGACTAGAGTATTGTACAATGTTATGCAACCTTTGGCTCTCCAGCTGCTGTAGGACTACAAGACCCAGCATGCCCTGTTGAAAATGCATCCTGGGACTTGTGCTTTTATAACATTGCCTGCCTGTTGCATAATGAATTTATTGCAATGCTATGCCTACGACATTAACATACACAGCTAGCCCACACTTTCTATTACACATTTGTTAACCCTTTTTGTTGCTGTTTAGGATGCAAGAAGACTATTATATATTAATATTTATGTCTGCTCTCAAATCATCATTTTTGGCAATAAGGGTAATAAAAAGCATAATATTAAGTACACGGCAGAACAGCTACACTGTGATGTACTTATCAGAATATCAAACATCACTGAGGAATTTCTGGAACTGGGGTCTGTGTGATCTTATAGGGGAACTGACTTCTTATAATCTAACAGATATGTTATTGAGTACACTTTTAGCAGGAAGTGTAACAAACTGAGGACAAGTATATTTTACGTTCTCCTTAACCCCTTCACTCCTGGTTACCCTACAATACACCAGGGATGACCAGTGCTGGAAAAGTTGCAGGTCAAGATGTCCCAGGCGATTCTCCTCCCCTCAATTCAGGTCCTTTCCTGCAACATCAGCAGAAACCTCACCCTCTCGCGACGTTCAATGGCCGAACAGATTCATGTAGGAAACTTAAATGCCTAATATGCCGTATTTTCTGTAACATCGCCCAGCGCTGGACTATACACAACACCAGTGAGTGCAGCAACGTCCAATTAATCTTCGAGCGCATAGGACCCGTAGGACAGACTACGAATTCAGGGGCGGAACCAGGAGCGGAATGGGCGTATGCACGTAGTCAATGTACAGTAAGGGCGTGCCAAGCTCGAATGCATGCAACAATGTCCAATTCAGTTGCTACAGGTCAGGTGTAAGTGCCGATTACTAGTGATGACGGCTGTGTATACAGCTAGAACATGTGTTTGTAATCAGGAACAACTGTGAAAATGCATTTTATGTACAGTAGACATTAATAACATCTTGATGAATGTATTGGATTGAAAAAAATTAAATAAATGTTTTTTTTATGTATTTTATTAACAATCATCATCATCATCACCATTTATTTATATAGCGCCACTGATTCCGCAGCACTGTACAGAGAACTCATTCACATCTGTCCCTGCCCCATTGGAGCTCACAGTCTAAATTCCCTAATATAGACACACACTCACACACACACAGACAGACAGAGAGGGAGACAGACAGACAGGTAGAGACTAGGGTCAATTTTGATAGTAGCCAATTAACCTACTAGTATGTTTTTGGAGTGTGGGAGGAAACCGGAGCACCCGGAGGAAACCCACGCAAACACAGGGAGAACATACAAACTTCACACAGATAAGGCCATGGTCGGGAACTGAAGTCATGAAACAATTTTTTCATATATATATATATATATATATATATATATATATATATATATATATATTTATACACACTTTATATATTTCTTTCTCTGTGAGTTCTGCTGCGCAGAGGTGATGATTATTATTATTATTTTCGCTTATATATAACAAAATGCTTTAGCTAATAATTAAAACAATATAAGGTGATTACTGAGTTTATGTCTGTAGGCGGCTGATTGATAAGTTCACATTACTAAGACTGTGGTCACCGGTAACTCAGTTATATGTAACGCAGGTAAAACATCTCCGGAAACTGATGTAATAAGTGCTGATGCCACTGATAGTTTAGTGGGAATTGATTGTGATACATTGTATCAGGGCCCCACGCTGGTGGCTTGGTGCTGCAGATTCACTTTCACACAGAAAACAAGGGCAGTTTCACTTCTTTTATAGTCAGCAGAAACCTGTAGGTGTTTTCAGGTTAAGGACTTTATCTTTCACTACTGTATGTTCCAGTAATCAGTGACTAGTCCGACATTGACGGGCAGTGCGAGGAGAGAACATCTGGATGAAACTCACCGAACCTCCTCAATGTTTCACTTCAATCTCTTTTAGATTCCACAATTCAATTTAAAACAGTGATGGGCAACCGCGAAACACTTCAAACGCCGCACGGTGGCCCTCTAACCTTCCAAAGGGCCACACGTTACTCTGACTTTCAGTTATAAGTTAAAACAATACATTTGAAAGAAAGAGACCCCTATCTGTAATAACAAATCATTAGCATTATACAAGTGTTACACGCTACAACCAACACATCTGAAAATAAAGCAGGAAGCAGCCGGGAGCCGCAGATGAAGGCTCGGGGGGCCGCATGTGGCCCTAGGGTCACATGGTTATCTTGAATTTCCATTTTACACTTTATAACTTTCTATTCTACTGTAACAGCTGCAATGGCCTATTTGGAGGTGACTGTTTAGTGCATTAAATTAGTTACTTTGCAACCTACAAACTCGTGCCCATCCACCCAACACCCTTTACTGTCCTTATTATTATCTTATATTTATAAAGCACCAACATAGTACACAGCGCTGTACATTATATATAAAGACATAAAAAATAAGTTATAGACGGGGAGCACGGTGGCTCAGTGGTTAGCACTTCTGCCTCACAGCACTGGGGTCATGAGTTCAATTCCCGACCATGGCCTTATCTGTGTGGAGTTTTTATGTTCTCCCCGTGTTTGCGTGGGTTTCCTCCGGGTGCTCCGGTTTCCTCCCACACTCCAAAAACATACTGGTAGGTTAATTGGCTGCTATCAAATTAACCCTAGTGTGTGTTTGTGTCTGTCTGTGTGTATGTTAGGGAATTTAGACTGTAAGCTCCAATGGGGCAGGGACTGATGGGAATGAGTTCTCTATACAGCGCTGTGAAATTAGTGGCACTATATTAATAGCTGGTGATGATGATGTTAGATGGCCCTTCCCATATGAGCTCACAACCCTTTGCTCTGATACTTCTACTGTTAAAAATAAGAACGCGGTAATTGCCACTGTGGCAAGCAGAGTGAAAGTTTATGTCCAACTGTGTGAATGTTTGTAGGTGTTAAAAGTGCAAAATAGACCCAGATGTACTATTATAATCCCATCAATATAATCTCTTGTGTCCGTCCCTGGTTCCAACTTCAGCCTCCGAGATGTTACCCATGATTCACATCACTGGTGATAACCAGACACACGTTTTGCACAAGGGACCTGGGACATATATCTATATGATACAAACACCATAGTAACCAAATCCATCCTGTGTATATTATTGCAGATCTTACAGCCAGTAAATGCAGAGTAAATTATACAGATCACTAGCTTAGTCCAACAAGAACTAAATTTGGGGAAAAGGATGTATGGACAATTTGGATACAAAAGACATACAGTCCATCTATAAAACGATAGTAAGAAGGAACACACTTCATCTTAAGCGGGTCTTTCATGTTGAATAAATATTATTGTGGTCAACATGTTCTGGTATCATATGAATTCTGGTAGCAGTGAGAATATTCCAGGTCACAGAACCTGATTAAGTGTTCAGGTTGCCGTAGGCGAATACGCTCTTGTTCTTGATATAAAATTCGGCTTCCTTAACGCCCCCCCCCCCCCCATCCACCTTACTACATGTTTCTTTCATGTTTGTTTTTACTTTGGAGAACAATTATTCTTTTATAGTTTAAAAGGAATTTCAGTTTATCCGACTCCATCTGACAATTTTGCTCCCCCCTCTAAAAGCCTGGCACCCTACGCTGCAGCCTACTCAGCCTAATGGATGATCAGGTCCGATCCAGGACGGCTGAGTGGAGCAGTTTGGCAAACAAGTCAAAAAACACTTGATGAAAATTAAAATATGCTTGTTAAGCCCCTTAGACCTGGGGTGTACGGAATCCTGGACCGAAACGTAACCTTATTTCTGATTATCCAAAATCTTCAGAAATTTTTATTTCGTTTTTGTTATTTTTAATGGTAATAGTTTTATACTCTTTGTTTCCTGATATGAAAAAATCCATAGTTGTTATAAGGAAGATAAATGACCGATAGGTGTCCATCTTTTGCAAGCAATAAAAACGTTTGGTAAAAAAACACATGACACTACCTTAAATAGAAACATAGAATTTGACGGCAGATAAGAACCACTTGGCCCATCTAGTATGCCCATAATATAATCTATGGTAACCTCAAACCCTATGTGATCCTTAGATCTTTGTAAGGATATCCTTATGTCTATCCCAAGCATGTTTAAATTGCTGTACTGTATTATCCTCTACCACCTCTGATGGGAGGTTATTCCACTTATCCACTACCCTTTCTGGGAAGTAGTTTTTCCTCAAAATGTCATCACATTCAAGATATTGCATGGAGGGAATGCTCTGAAGACAATAATATGTTGCCATGTTTAAGGTAGGTGTCATCAGCCGTGATATAGTACTATGTATGTGTCAGGCTTTGAGTAAAGTACACAGCATTTTTTCTCTTCTTAGATTTAAGGGAAATAGTTATGAAAATATGGGGGGTGGGGGAATTGTAATCACGAGAGGCATTGACACGTCGGCGAAAAAAACTTTGGAGGGAAAAATGCACATTTTTCTTAGTTTTCGTTATGCAAAGTTTTTCTTGTTTTTTTGTACAATTTCCTCCTATACCTCATTCATAAGTCAATTAACTGAGTCTACCTAAATCTACCTACATGTTCCCAGACTTTAGCATCGATATATAAAATGTTATTGTATTGTCCCTGTGAACCTACAATGTTTATTCTCAAAGTACTTTTAGGACAGAAAGTGCGATCACTTTGCATGAAGTCCTCCAGCCTCCGCCACAACGATTGTGCTGATCCAGGTGTTTGCTTTCTTCTGACACCAAACCACTAGCTGTGACCCAATAAACAGTAGAACATAGGTGGCTTCCTTTTGGCGTGACTCCTCAGCCATGATTCATTGTGAAACTGGAAGTGAGTCAGACGTACAACATGAAAACTGTTGATGAAGCTCATAACATGTGTCCATTTGGGGCGGTGAGAAAAAGACCCAGGGCCGTAAGGATTACTCAAAAGAGACAGGTGGATGGGTTACACCTCAAGATGTTTCCGCTGCAAGTGTTGCAGAACTGCTCAAGAGCTCAACTCACATAAGAACTTGTATGTGATGTGTTTGGGGAGAGGGGAAAAACGTATTAGTTTCAACTCATCAGTTCAATGCAGTAAGTTCTAGATAGATAGATAGATAGATAGATAGATAGATAGATAGATAGATAGATATAATAGATAAATAGATAAATAGATATGAGACAGATAGATAGATAAATAGAATAGATAAATAAATATGAGACAGATAGATAGATAGATAGATAGATAGATAGATATGACCATGGCCTTATCTGTGAGGAGTTTGTATGTTCTCCCCGTGTTTGCGTGGGTTTTCTCCGGGTGCTCCGGTTTCCTTCCACACTCCAAAAACATACTGGTAGGTTAATTGGCTGCTATCAAATTAACCCTAGTGTGTGTTTGTGTCTGTCTGTGTGTATGTTAGGGAATTTAGACTGTAAGCTCCAATGGGGCGGGGACTGATGTGAGTGAGTTCTCTGTACAGCTCTGCAGGATTAGTGGCGCTATATAAATAAATGGTGATGATGATGATGATAAAATGAGATAGGTAGATATGGGACAGATGAATAGATAGACAGATAGATATGAGATAGATATATAGATAGATAGACAGATAGATAGATAGATATGAAATAGATAGATAGATAGATATGAAATAGATAGATAGATAGATAGATAGACAGATAGAGAGATAAATAGATATGAGATAGATAGATAAATAGATATGAGATAGATAGATAGATAGATAGATAGATAGATAGATAGATAGAGAGATATGAGAGATAGATTGATAGATAGAAAGATAGATTGATAGATAGATATGAGAGATAGATAGATATGAGAGATAGATAGATAGATATGAGAGATATGAGAGATATGAGAGATAGATAGATAGATATGAGAGATATGAGAGATAGATAGATAGATAGATAGATACAGATAATTAATTAAGAAGTTAAGAAATATTCATCTGATCATGAAGGAATACAATGTTTCAGGTGATGAAGGGGTTAGAATGATACATATAAAGTAGAGGTTACACTGTATCATGTGCTTCTGTGGTATTAGGTCTCTGGAGACAGTAAAACTTTGAAGGTTGAACGGGTCTTAGCACAATCCCACATTAATCACACGTAGTTTATGCAAAAAAAGAAGAAAAAAATACCCAGAAATACAATAAAATCAGCATAGATTCCCCACTGCTGATTCTGGTCATTTATGTAAGTTGTTTCTTCATATCTCTTCAGCTTCTGATTATCAATGACCACAAGATTGTATTATCTCATCTAAATTCTATTGTAAAGCCTTAAATTATAGCACTTGGTTGATCCCAGTCATTTCTCACTGATTGGCTGTACTTCTTTTGTTCAATAGTACTTTACTTATAGCGTCTGTGTTCCCTGAAGGCTCCGTTTCTGACCCATTGTTATTTGAAATGATCTCAATGCTTATTGTGTCGGTGATACTTCCTCAGATTGTAGTTATGTTATTACATGCAAATCCCATCTTCTGCATCACAGCCATTTACAGACTCATTCTGGGCTTTTTTTAAGGCACATAAAACAGATTGGATATATGAAACTTGTATCATATAGAGGTGTGTTTCATGCCACAATGTTTAATAGAAGCCTCATATCACTACTCTGTGCTGTTACAGTGCTCTGCTCCTTCCTCTATATAACTCTCAGTCTGTGGCTTCCTGCTGCCTCCATTCCCCTCCTCACATCATGTCACTGCCCCTGTCGCATGCAGCCCTGTCCTCACTAACACATCACTAATCTCCTGATATACTCTGTGCTGCTGGGGGACCCTGCTCCTTCCACTATATAACTCTCAGTCTGTGGCTTCCTGCTACCTCCATTCCCCTCCTCACATCATGTCACTGCCCCTGTCGCATGCAGCCTTGTCCTCACTAACACATCACTCATCTCCTGATATACTCTGTGCTGCTGGGTGACCCTGCTCCTTCCACTATATAACTCTCAGTCTGTGACTTCTTGCTGCCTCCATTCCTCTCCTCACATCATGTCACTGCCCCTGTCACATGCAGCCCTGTCCTCACTAACACATCACTCCTCTCCTGATATACTCTGTGCTGCTGGGGACCCTGCTCCTTCCACTATATAACTCTCAGTCTGTGGCTTCCTGCTGCCTCCATTCCCCTCCTCACATCATATCACTGCCCCTGTCACATGCATCACACCCTCTCTCCTCCTGTTCTGTCTTCCATATTTCTCCCATTCCTCTCTGTTTTGCCAGTTCTATCTATCCTCCTTATTTCTCTTTCAATCTCTCCATTCCTTCTTCTATCCATAACCCCTCTGTCTCCTCTTCTCCCCTCCCTCTCTTACAATCTTTGACCCTTCTTCTAACTTCTACCCTCCCTCTATTTTCCCCCTTATCCCTCCTTTCCCCCCCCACCCCATCTACCATCCCTCTCCCCCTCCCAATATCTCTGACACTCTTCTCTCTACCCTCCCTCACCCCCTCTCTCCCCTCTACCATCTCTCTCCTCCCCCCACCCAATCGATTTTTTTTCCCTCCCCCCTTCACACATTTCCACTGTCTTTCTCTCTTTCTCTAGCTCAAAAGAAATGTTTGTAAATAGAGCAATATTATAAATCCTGCATCAGGTTAGACAAATGCATGATGTAAAGTGTATTAGTATAAGCATGACACGCCACAAACAGAATTAATTAGCTCAGGAACAAAAATTAAAGAGATTTTGATAAGCATGCTTCAGTTGCAGCTTCCCCTTTTTCAATATTACTTGACAAATTACCTTAAGAATTGCAGGTTACTGAGTTGCAAAGGTGACTCTCTCCTCACTGAATCCTGTCGCACATGAAATGGAAAGGAATGATTGTCAATTCAAACACCAGGACACACACAAAAAAAAGGTTTAATTAACATTCAGATGTGCAAGGAATGATTCCCCAGGTACTGCCTCCTACGATAAGGCTAGCAGACTTGTTTACAAATGCATTTCCACATGAGCGACCTGTATTATTCATTTTCATCTTATAGAACTTAATGCAAAGCGAAGGAAGTCAACAATCCCAGGCTGGGGCCAGTACGACCACCTAGTCTCTCTTTCACGCACATGATAGATGTGTTTTGACTGGTAGTTATATTAAGTACAAAGCAGCCCACCAATATAGAGCGTGGAGTTGTTATAGATAGAGGAGGAAATGAAAATAATAGCTATGTATGTCAACATACAGTACTGCTGTGACCACAGCTTGTAAGTGTTTTCCGAGGCATATAACCGAAGGTACAAGGCTGAGAAATTACTTGTTCTTACACAAAACAAACTTCACATTCTATGTCCGTCACTGTTTGGCGATAGAGCGAAGGTATTAAAGTAAAATTATATGTTCTCCGTAGACTTCAATGAAATGGGGCTCAAATTACTATGGCACACAGAGAACTTGTTCCCAGCATCACCAAGACATCGCAGTCAAAGGATCTAACGAGGAAGCGCTGCTTATATTAATTGGGGGGTGGGGCACTTAAAGTCATTTGGGGACCAAGTGCAATGATCCTATTAATGGACCCTTGTATAACTTGGTGACACCTAGATTGGTTATTACTTAGGCTGGGCACACACTGGAGCATTTTCGTCCAATAATCGGATAAATCAGCCAAAATACGACCGATCGGTTGGAAGTCGGGTTAGTGTGTATAGTGACACGATGGTGAAAAGTCATTCCAAAGTGTCGATTGTCGGCTCATTTGGTTGGTCGTACTGTTTAATATTTCCTGACCAATCACCAACCGATCCTGTAGTGTGTACGCACTCATCATGCTTACGATTTCCATAGAGTTTACAGAGTCGTGTTCTTTTCAGCCGATGCGAGCGATGAATGTCCCGGGGAATAAATGTAGTGAGTGCTGTAGATGGAATAATTCATTTGTTGGTTCTGAGACAGAATGTTTCTTTTCAGAGTAACAGAAGCTAGCAAAATTCGTTAGGACATGTGTATAGTTATAACAAGGTGGTTTAATCAGTGTAACAACGTGACAAGAATGGATGAATGAATATTGTGCTGTCATTCTCTGAAGACTAGAGGACCAGATGAAGGACCAGATGAAGAGCATAGATCTGAAGGTAAATCGTGTCGGTGTGTATGGATGAATCGTCAGACTGATCGGACTTTCAGTCGTAGGTATAATCGTTTGTGATAACAGGTCGGTTGGAAAAATTTTCAGTGTCTACCTAGCCTTAGACTAATCTTAGATCTTCAATTAAAAGTTTAGGGCAGGGGTAGGCAACCTGCGGCTCTCCAGGTGTTGTGAAACTACAAATCCCAGCATGCCTTGCCACCTATCTGCTGGTTATCTACTGGCAAAGCATGCTGGGATTTGTAGTTTCACAACACCTGGAGAGCCGCAGGTTGCCTACCCCTGGTTTAGGGTATGTTTATATTTAGGCCTGAGCTGAATTGTAGAGCTATTTATGGGTTAGGAATACAACCGTTTGGCTGGACTTGAGGTCAGTTTTTTTGCTTTTGTTGTTTTTTAATTTGGCCTATTTCCATGAAACAAGGGAGCATATATAAAAGCCCCCTGTTAGGGCTCTTCTTGTCCAATCCTATCCCATTACTAGGAGAGTTATTTGAACTAATACTAGAATTATGATTGAGCATGTTGAGGTTGAGGTCAAGCAGATCACTTGAAAGAGGAAAATACCACTCATTGTAACTAGGGGACGTCTTGTCTTGTTAGAAGAAAGGGGAGCTGAGATAGAAGCTCGTTTAGAGCCTCCGATGTCCAGGATTAATTACTAAAAAATATGAACAGATTGACATTTTTAAACTTACATTTGTAGTTTCCTAGCTTGCTTCTGCAGTTCCTCACTTCCCTCCTCACCTCAACATTCCATGAGTCTAAATCCCTTCGTGGTTTGTCTAAAGAAAATAAATAGATATTTTCTATTGACAGTCCAAAAGTGTCGTAATTTCTTCGCTGACAGGCATAAGGAGCACAAATTGTATCAAAATAAAATGGCCTTGTAAATAAGGTACTTTTCCCTTTAAGAGATAAGTATTCAATATGCAAAATGGTCCTGTTATTCTCCTTTGTTATTCTATAACATAACCACACAAATCTCCATTCCTTCCTCCATTCCTTCCTCCCACCTCTAATTGCTCTCTTATAATAAGCTTTTATTCTCAATAAGACATCAGTAAATGGTTCTGATGACATAACATAATCGGGAGACCAAGTACAAATCTTCACAGGCAGAATTCTGGCAAGCTCACCTGTGCCGTCCAGCCTTCTCCTTTATCCAAACATCTTGAGCATATCATTTCCGTTCCCCAGAGATCTCCTCTAACATGTTTTGGCAAACGAGAAAAACAAACACCAAATTGTCGCTCCTCGTTGAAACGCAGCTGAAATTAATCAGACGTCTCTAGGAAAAGTAGTCAAATATTTTCTATTTTTATTTTTTTAGCAATAATATTTATTTTCGTTTATTTACAGCTCTTAAATAATGCAATGTCCTCTAGTGACACTTTTTTTTTTTTTTTTCAATTTTGGTTTATTATGTTTATTTTTGTTTTGTTTTCGTCTGCTATGTATTTTTTTGGGGGGAGGAGGGGGGAAGGTGGCCTGTTGGCAAATGTAAGAAGCAGTTATTGGAATCATCTGACGAGTTTAAGATCCTCATGTAGACTATGGGCCTGAGTCATTATGGAAATTAAGGCGAAAAAAGGAGTAAATGTTCTCTGGGACAAACTATGTTACAATGCAAGGGGTGCAAATTAGTTTATTAATTTGCACATACGTTAAATACTGGCTGTTTTTTCATCTAACACACAAATACTTGATAGCTTTATTTTTACACTGAAATTTAGAGTTGATTTAGGACATCCCCTACCCCAATTATAAATTAGTACCCACATTTTACATTTACCTCCCCCTCCAATGCAACATGGTTTTGCCCCGGTGCAAAGTTACTCCTTTTTTATGCTTTACTCTCCTTAATGACTCACAAAAATGTGAACTTAAATCTGTATGTTGAATCGCACGTATTTCAAGATAGGTCCAACTCAAAACCTGGCAGTATTTCATCCTGGTACACTTACGCCCGCCATAGTTTTTAACATTTCTAGTCAACAAACACGACTTCTTCTCTCACACAACTTATTGTGAAAATCCCCCCAGACCCAATATTGCAGTCCAATATTTACCCTATGTCCACTACTATCCTTCATTTTAATTTACGGTGGTATCCCTGGATACAATTTTCCGCTAAAAATTTGTCTAACCCTTTCTTAAACATATCTATTGAATCTGCCATCACAACCTTCCCTGGCAGTGAATTCCATATCTTGACTGCCCTTACTGTAAAGAACCCCTTCCTTTGCTGGTTGTGAACTTTCCTCTCCTCTAACCTTAGGGGGTGACCACGTGTCCTGTGTATAGTCCTTGGGGTAAAAAGTTACCACAGAGGCAAATATTTACCATGTCGTCATGTACTGCGCTACCGCAGTAGTGTAAGATATAGCGAGATCTGAGTGAAGATCTTGCTGGAAAATCCAATAACATTTGGGGGATGTTCTTTCTTAATGATAACGCAAGTGCTAGAGTGTTACATTTTGTGGGCGACCTTAATTCACTTGGGGTCAGGGGCTTGCAGTTTGTAAACTCAAAAGTGATCCAGACCGGATGTGACACAATTAGAGAGTTTGATTCTGAAAGATAGGTGGGGTTAGAGCCGGGGGAGGAGCAGTATATTATCGGGGCCCATAGCAAAACTTGGGTAGGGGCCCGACAATAACACTGTTTCCTCTGGGCCCCCAAGCTCTGCTCTGAAAAGACTCTTATCCCAAGCCAATTAAGTCAAGTATTTTGCAGTAAATTGCACAGATATCTACCTTACTTGGAATATTCACAGTAACTCATCCAAGGTCACATTACCACTTATCAATGTCATACTTACACAACTAAGATAGGTGCAAGGAAAACCCCCACCCTAAATATACTTCTTGCACCAATACGATTGTTCCTGTTTTGCAAAAGTAACACCAGTGTTGCTCACTTAGCTGTCTGTCTCTTCATATGTACTCAATGATCAAGGACCAGCCCCTCAGTCGATCATTTTTAAAACATTCTACAGCGGTTTGTAGTGATCAGGGGTACACCGTAAACATTTGCACACTTTAATACCCCCATATATTTTCATTTGTCAGCATTATGATATTTTCCAACAAAATGCGGCTACTGTAGACTTTTACATCCATAAAATTGGCATTTTTTTCTTTTTTTATGTTGCTGCGTCCTTAAACTGGATACACATTTCTAGATTTTTCTCCTATTCTGCTCAGTGAAAATGTTTAAGATGACAGAAAGGAAAAACTCTACCTGACTGGGGAAAACAGACAAAAATAGTTATCATTTATTCATTAGTATATTCCCATGAAGTTAGTTAGACCCGTCACAGAGTCACGTTTCTTTCATCAAAACAAAGATTTAATCAATTCAACCCATCGGTACATTGTTAAAACCTAGTGAAATGCTGCCATTTTTATTAATCATATAAGAAATATACTGTTCAGCATCTTGCAGAAACTGCGTTATCTGTCAGAGAAATGAGATTCTCTTATAACTGGCTGGGAAATCAAGAGGCTATATTAAAGAGTTAGCTAGTCATTAGCATCATATTCTGAAGACATCATAGACTGTGTAATCATGGTAATAATTGATTTTAGTGATGATAGTCACTTGTAGCCCACACAATACTCAGCAGTGAACTTTGTACCCTGCAGTTTATTATGTATAGTGAAATCTCTGATAGTGTCATCTATCTTGCCACAAAACTTGCAATGCTCCACAATTTTTATCCTTCTGTCTGATTACAGGGCTGGCCGCCAACAAGGCAGTGTCTGTACACAGAGAATTTCTTCCTCTGTCAATATTATTTTGCAGAATGGTGTCAACTCGAAGTGAAACATTCAACAAGAAGGATGATTTGATAGAAACATATATTTTATGAATGATGGGACATCGAGGTGATCTGTCAAAGTTTCCCATCTGCTGTAGGAAAGACGTGTAATCAAGGAAGGAGGTAAACAGGGTTTTTTTTAAACTAAATGTACCAATATACCTAAATACTAAATATGACTGGTTACAGGGACCGGTTGGCAGGGCAGGGCTAGGCTCATTAGCCTATTAGGAAAATTTTGAAGGAAGTCCATTGACTCAGTCCAAGGTAGACCACTTTTGAGAATGGCACAAGTATTGGTTTTCACAAAGTCTGCTGCCTCAGTTTCTATGATGGCAATTTGCATATACTCCAGAATGTCATGAAGAGTGATCAGATGAATTGCAATTAATTTAAAAGTCCCTCTTTGCCATGACAATGAACTTTATCCCTAAAACAACATTTCCACTGCATTTCAGCCCTGCCACAAAAAGACCAGCTGACATCCGGTCAGTGATTCTCTTGCTAATACAGGTGAGAGTGTTGACGAGGACAAGGCTGGAGATCACCCTGTTATGCTGATTGAGTTAGAATAACAGACTGGAAGCTTTAAAAGGAGGGTGGTGCTTGAAATCATTACTCTTCCTCTGTTAACCATGGTTATCTGCAAGGAAACATGTGCAGTCATCATTGCGTTGCACAAAAAGGGCTTCATAGGCAAGGATATTGCTGCTAGTAAGATTGCACCTAAATCAACCATTTATCGGATCATCAAGAACTTCAAGGAGAGAGGTTCAATAGTTATGAAGAAGGCTTCAATGCAAGCACCAGGACCACCTCCTAAAGTTGATTCAGCAGCGGGATCAGGGAACCACCAGTGCAGAGCTTGCTCAGGAATGGCAGCAGGCAGGTGTGAGTGCATCTGCACAAACAGTGAAGCGAAGACTATTGGAGGATGACCTGGTGTCAAGAAGGTCAACAAAGAAGCCACTTCTCTCCAGGAAAAACATCAGGGACAGACTGATATTATGCAAAACGTACAGGAATTAGACTGCTGAGGACTGGGGTAAATTCATTTTCTCTGATGAATCCCCTTTCAGATTGTTTGGGGCATCTGGAAAAATGCTTGCACGGAAAAGGAAAGGTGAGGACTACCATCAGTTCTGTGTCATGCCAACAGTAAAGCATCCTGAGACCATTCATGTGTGGGGTTGCTTCTCAGCCAAGGGAGTGGGCTCACTCACAATTTTGCCTAATACCACAGCCATGAATAAAGAATAATACCAAAACATCCTCAAAGAGCAACTTCTCCCAACCATCCAAGAACAGTTTGGTGATGAACAATGCCTTTTCCAGCATGATGGAGCACCTTGCCATAAGGCAAAAGTGATAACTAAGTGGTTCGGAAAACAAAACATAGAAGTTTTGGGACCATGGCCAGGAAACTCCCCAGACCTTAATCCCATTGAGAACTTGAGGTCAATCCTCAAAGGGGGGGGGGTGGGCAAACAAAAACCCACAAATTCTGACAAACTCCAAGCATTGATTAGACAAGAATGGGCGACCATCAGTCAGTATGTGGCCCAGAAGTTTATTGACAGCTGCCAGGGCGAATTGCAGACGTCTTCAAAAAGAAGTGTCAACACTGCAAATATTGACTCTTTGCATAAACTTAATGTAATTGTCAACAAAAGCCTTTGACACTTATAAAATACTTGTAATTTTACTTCAGTATACTATAGAAATAACTGACAAAAAGGTCTAAAAACACTGAAGCAGCAAACTTTGTGAAAACCAATACTTGTGTCATTCTCAAAACTTTTGGCCATGACTGTAGTGATGCCAGTGTAGCCTCCACAATGCTCTGAATGAGGGGGTGCCTTCTAGTGCGGAGAGGGGGAGTGCTGCAGTGCCCTTGGCATATCGGCCCCAAAGTGGGCCACTCCAGGCACCCATGGTAGTGCCGCCACTTTAATGAAACAATGCTGTATTAAGATGTTATTCTGAAAAAGTATTCTACACCTTCAGACAACATGAACGGTTTGTTTATAACCTCCTGAAGCATTTATCAAATACATTGTTATTTTCCTTTATTTCTAGCTACTTATTTGGGATTTAGCTACGGGTTTTTTTGCCAGACAAAGCCGTTTCCTTTCTAATATTATTTCTTCTTCTTCTTTTTTGTCTTCATCTTCTTTTTCCTCTTCTTCTTCGTATTATTATGATTATTACTGCATATTTCCACGTTTTTCCATCAGAAATCCCTGTAGAATTTTTTTGTCTGCCAGGAATTGAAACCCCACCACAGACCTGAATAAAGTGGAAATGGTCCTAACTTCACTAACAATTTTATTTTCTTATCATTTATGTGTCTTTATTTTACAGGATTAATGAATCATAAATCAGATATAATTATTAGACATATTAAAATGACAAATGCTAAATTGCACACGTTTGGTTCCAACCTTGAATGTTCCATGCACAATTTCTCTATCAGTTTTGTTCTGCCTGAACTTATCCCCAACCAAACCACAGAGCAGAGTGAATCAAAACTTTTCTCACAGCTCGATTCATAGACCATATATTTCACAAAATAGGGGATGCAAAATATATAAATACACTGTATAATGGTATTCTGTGGAATGGGAATGTATAAGCGGATCTCAATGATTGTGGAGCCAGAACTTTGCACCTTTGTAAAAATTCCGTTACACAAAATTTCACTACAACTTCTTTTATCTCTTAGACTTGCTGTTGTTTTGATTGATGACTTTGAGAGGTGTTTTCGGACATTTCTTATGTTAATTTTCGGGGGGCTATGGTGTATTTGTGTGTGTTTTTCCCCCAGTTAGTCCACAGTACAGTATAATCTGTCCTATGCATTTTTAAATGATTTAACATGACTGTCCTTTAACAGTTCAAAAGGGTGTTTTTTAAATACTTTTTACACATACAGCACAGAAACAATTTTTTTTATCACAAATCAAATAACATTACTATAAAAAAAAAATACAAATGTTAAATGGTTTACGGTACATGATTAAAGGTACGAAGGACCAGTCAAGCATTGTTATTGCCAAAACAACATGAACAAGGGACGAAAATAGAGATATCGTATTAAACAGGGAAGAAAAATCAAGACAAAAACTTCATATATCCCCAGTACATGTAAACTAAGCCTTTTACATGATGTTCATATCATTGACTAGTGCCCCTTAGAGATAATGTCCTTTTTTTTTAACACTCATTGTTCCATAACATTTTAATTGCCAACAAATCTAGTTTTGCTGTTTTACGGATAAAATAAATAAATAATAAAATATACACAGATTAATTAGTATAGATACATTGAGCAATATTACATGGTAGGCTACAGATGTAGAGGAAATTATATTAATTTTTACTTAAAATTAATTTAAAATTATTCAATAATATGTTTGAAGAAGAAAAGACCTATCTATACAAGTCTAGGAAGTGATGAAAATTCAATGTGAATCTATGTATGGAATATACAAACTTGTTCCACGCTAGAAGTATTCAGTGCTGGCTGGTCATGTATGGGTGTCTAAAGGGAATGGGGTTTATCAGAATATGGGTTAGGTCGGGTTGATTGGTGGGTAGGAGATGCGGTTTGTGGAAATCGCGGTGAGTATAGATTTGTTCCAAAAGTGCTTATTGCTGGAAGATGTGTTAATATTAAAAGCCTCAGACCTTTGTTGGAAACAAGTTAGGACATGCACAATTTTTCTCAAAAGAGATAGGAAGTTTTGTAAAAAATTTAAAAGGATAGCTTAGAGAAACTATAAGCAGATTCAGAAGAATGAATATCTGAGCTTTATCTTGCTCAGCAGAGTAAGGCCAGAAAGTAATCAGCTGTGCCAAGGTCCTAGCTAAGGAGAAGATGATTATACACCCATGGATGCTAAGGGAGCTTAAAGTGATGCTGGTAACAACATCACCAGAAGTATTGAACCAGTCATTATGAACAGAAGTAGTTATACAAGACGGGAAAATGTAGTTCCGCTTCACAAAAGTGGAGGAAGTGAAGAGACTGATAACTACAAACCAGTGAGTCTGACAATAGTAGTGGGGAAATTAATGGAAGTACCGCTGATAGAAAGAATTGTGGAATATCTTAATTCCAGCAATTTGCAAGATCCCAAGCAGCATGGAATAATTGGGGGTGGGGAAACTCTATGTCAAACGTATCTGACTTCTTACTAGGTGACTAAGATAACAGTTCAAGTTGGAGATGTAGATGTAACTTATCTAGATTTCAGTAAAGCCTTTGCACTGTCCCACACTAACGACTACTAAGAAAATTAGACATTTTGGGATTGGATTCAAAGGTGGTTGAATGGATAAGATGTTGGTTGATGGATAGATAACAAAGAGTTGGAATAAATTAAGTGCATTCAGGGATGAAATGTTACCAGTGGAGAATTCCAGGGACCTGTACTCGAACCTTTTCTATAGAAACTCTTCATTAACTTTATGGGTGATATTAGAATTGGTATTGAAGGTAAAGTCTACCTGTTCGCAGATAACACAAAGATATGCAACAGGGTAGACACACCAGTGATGGTAAACAATCTAGGTAGATTAGGATCTAGGAAGACAAGAGGATTGGTCAAGAGCGTGGCAACTACAGTTTAATGCAAAAACAAAATGTAACATCACATCATACGCTTGGATTTCAAAGACCCAAAGGCTGAATAGAGTGTCACTTATCCATTGGTCACTGTGGAGAACTGAACAGTCCCTTGATTGCTGGAGTAGTTCTGAACCAGACTCGGGAGTGCTCTGTGTTGTTGACGATAATGAGGAATGGGGTAGTGAAGGTGTGGGAGTTTGGGTGTGGGCTCGGGGACATGAGAAAATAGAAGCTATAAGAGGTGGAGAAATACGGGTAAGTTGAATTTGTTAGTGACAAAAAAAGTTGGAAATACAGGTAGTTATGGAAAGAGAATAATAGAAAGACAGAAGTAAAGAGCAATGAGAAGAGAGAGTATAGAGGAGGCAGAACAGGAAGATTACAAATGAGTAAAGGGAAAGTCACGTCAGGCGTAACTGATATAAGACTCCTACATCCGTTTTTTATGAACCGCGCAATGGAAAAGTGACTAAACTGGAGGTTCTGACATTAACATTGTCATTTAGTGTTGGATTTTCTGTGTTCATGCGGAGTACTATAATATATTGCACTATATCTACCGTTTATCTCTATTGTTGACCTCCATGGCTGTGGTTTGAATCATTTATATGTTGACAGGCTTCCAGAGCTTATACACAGTGGGCAGCACCATAGGAGAATCGGGGAGGCGGGGGGAGGGGGGATACGGTAAACTTAATGAGCCTCTATAATTTGAAACAAGAATCTGTGACTATGTTTCCATGATAAGGTGATAATGTTTCTCAATTCTAAAACCATATAAAGAGATACAAAATAAATAAATCTAGACAGAGTTTCAGGTGAAGGGTTAGAGTCACTGAGAGGAAGTGAAGCAATCAGTTAGTTCAACAATGCAGTCTAGCTGAATACTGCCCAGATATATATATTTTTTAGAAGCTGCTGTTATATCTTAAATTGTATGATAAAAGATACAATTTTTTTTCCAATTAAGAGCTATATGTATTGCGAGACATTAACATGCTTACTTAAAAACGTGTGCACGAGATCTCTCCCACAAGAGATGTTAAATTATTTCTTAGTGGTGCTAAACTAGTGTTCTTTAATCTCTCATTATAATCTGACCACTCCTGTAACGTTCTGTCTTTGTCTATGAGCGAGATTTAAATTTGCAAGATTAACCCTCTCACCACGAAGACATAGAAAATGTTTATAGTTAGTAGTAGAAAAAGCGGCGTGGTGATGTCACTACATCTGTTGGTAAGACCACAACAAAGAGTAGATCTAGCAAAGTTTCTAAAAAGCAAAAGTGGAGGTGTTGCCCATTGCAACCAATCAGATTTTGACTATCATTTTCTAGACTGTACTAGATATCTGATTGGTCGGTATGGGCAACACCTCCATTTATCCTTTTTAGAGGGATTGATAAATCTACCCCCCTAGAGAATGTTCACTTCTGGCAGCCAATGAGTGTCCTGTGCAGGAATCCCTATAAACTTTGGAGGTCACAGAACAAAATTTGAGACATATTGAGTGGGTTGGATTAAAGGAAAAATCCTAAAATGTATAACTTTTAATTTTATTCTTTCTCTCTATAAGTATAGATATAGAACCCTATATATTTCGTCTATATTTACTTTTTAATGATAGGGAAAGTGAACTTAACCCTGTCTACATGCAGTAATTATGATCTGACATTGCTTTCCCAGTTATGTCAGCTACAGCACCCCCGCATGCAGTGCGCGGATTGACAGGGTTAAGTGCTGATTGAATTGTGTTTTTCCTGCGGAGTCCATCAGTCTGTCAAGCATTCTGAAATATTAGCTCTTTTTTTTCCATTGCAACCTTTCAAATAAATCTGATAACTGTATTAAGAACTATTCATTTTCTTCCCCCCTCTAATAAATATATTTAGTAATGAACTGTCTAACACAATAACCTCGGCGCTCTTGACTTTTGTCATAGTGTATTGTGTTTCACAGTGTGAACAGCCGTAATGATCACGTGGCCACATGAGTCGATTCATTTTGGCATCCCAAATGACAGGTATGTAATACACTTGCCTAGCGGCTCTGAGACCAGGTTTCAAGAGCAGCCCTTACTGATGTGAGCGAAAATCATTCAGATCTCATAACTGTATCAAGTGTCAGGACCGGTAAATATCACCCAGCATTTACAGGGAGGATGATCGCTGTAGCCAGTTTCTAAATACTGACCCCTTCACCGGGAGCTGGCCAAGCCAGGCCATAGGGAATGAGAAAGACATTTATAAATATATAAGAGTTTTAGTAAGGATGTAAGGCAACTCATTGCAACCAATCAGATGCCAGCTTTCATCTGTCTGGTGTTGTCTGTCTAATGAAAGCTAGTGTGTGATTGGTTGTTGTTGGTTACCTCACAACTGTTTTACTCATACACTATCTTACTAAATAAGCACCATTTGCATTAAAAGGAACATTTAGAAACCATTGTATCCCATTAAATATACTTATTTGTCATTGGTTTTAAACTATTATATCATATCCCAGGGAGTTGCCCAACAAAATAGCAGAAATCATATTGCCCCAGGTTTTAAAGAATTTCCCCTGGAAATGTCCTCATTTGTCAATATTGTCCAACTGCATAGTGTGTTCCTACATATTCTGTACACTGGATGCAATTATCACCATTTTTCTAGGATTTATAAGATTGTTTTCATTGAAGAAGGGCTGACACTACAATTAGGCAAACCCAGGTCTTCACCTAGGGTGCCAAGGTTTAAGAGTGCCTAAATGCTGAATGAGTAATGTAATACAACTTTTCCATTGTTTTTAAGGTGCCAACGCATCTCAAGACAGAGCACGGACCCCTGACATCATCATCATCTATTTATATAGCGCCAACATATTCCGTAGCGCTTTACAATTGGGGACAAGCATAGTAAACTAATAAACAAACTGGATAAAACAGACAAAGAGGTGAGAAGGCCGCTGCTCGCAAGCTTACAATCTATGGGACAATGGGAGTTTGACACATGAGGCTAAGGCTAAGTCTACATTTTGCATTTTGGCCCAGCCAAGCTGTAAGGGTAAAAGTGATTCATAAGCTAAATAATACTGTCACACAACAATGTTGGCCAGGGGGTAGTTGTCTTGTGTGAAATTGTGTAACAGGTAATAGGGTAAGGTAGTGAGTGTAAGAGGGTGGTTGAGGAATGTTATAAGCTTGTCTGAAGAGGTGGGTTTTCAGAGAACACTTGAAAGTTTGAAGACCAGAGGAGAGTCTTATTGTGCGAGGGAGTGAATTCCATAGAGTGGGTGCAGCCTGAAAAAAGCCCTGTAACCGGGAATGTGAGGATGTAATGAGTGTGGATGAGAGACGCAGATCTTGTGCAGAACGGAGTTGCCGAGTTGGGAGATATTTTTTAGACAAGAGAGGAGATGTATGTTGGTGCAGCTTTGTTGATGGCCTGACATGAAGGAACAGCAGCCGCAGCTACAGCTCCTCCATGTCATTGACACGCTGCGGGTGTGGCGCTGAGCTATGATGTCACAGTCAAGCGCCACACTCTGAGGAGCAGAAGAGGCTGCCCCCGCCTACCTCCCGCCTGCCAAAGAAAGAAGCGGGATGTGGGGATGTTCAACCTGAGGAAGGGTGCATGGGCTGCCCATTGTGCTTCCACCAATCCTCCATTGAAGAGGAGTATTTTAAATGCACCAAATTACATTATATTTAAATTCAGATAGCATATAATGATGGTGATGTAATACACACAGATACACCTAAACAGGCCCAGACTCACGCATTTCGCATTGCGCAGTATACTTACTTAGTAGTAATGTGGCCCCGAAAAGAATGTTAAACTTGTGGCAACTGTGGAACTGTTCTGTATTCCTAGAGGCCCACAGCATTATAGTACAATTTAAACTGTGTGTTTGGTTAATAATAGGAGAATTATGAAGAGATTTTAAGGGTTACAACCTTTTTTTTAATATCTTCACCTTGTCAAACATCTGCAACCTCTAAATGAGACAGGGTTAATGAGGAAAAGATTCACAAATTTAGGAAGATCATAAGGCTGGAGTGATCTAGCTGTCATAATGCTGCATGCAGCGTTCTCACAACTAAAGCCCTCTGGATCACATCCTGTGTTATAGTAGCGCCAAGCGTTCTCTTCACATCAATGTCCGGGAGTAAAGGAGCGTCAGAATTTTGGGTTTTCCTGCCTGTAATTTGCAGGGGGTTTTTTTTTATAAAAAAGAAAAATCTACTTCACACGAGCCCAAAAATGGTGCATGCAGCGTTTACAGCTCAGTTTCCCAAGGAACTGAATATGCCATTACTCGGATGAAGTGTTCATTAATGCTCTGTAACACCAGTCTAATAGTTACCTCCCAACCTTCAACCGATAAACAGCAGGACAAAATTTGGTCAAGCCCTGTGCCTGCCAGGCATATGCCATCCAACCAGGCCCTCGATTCGCCAGTCACACCCTTAGGAAACTCTCCCGGAAACCAACCAATGATAGAATTCCAGAGATGTTGCCAATCTCTCCCTATCTAATACTTTGTGTATACCAGCGTTGATTTTACTCAATTTGAGTTAGAATCTCTACCTGTGCATTAAGGACGGCTGCACTCAGATCATACACATGTTATTCACGAAATGGTGGTAGGGGCTCTTTTTAGGGAGCTTACCTTGGACGTCTGCGCTTGACGGGCTTGGGGATTGGTGCTGCCGTTACGGAGTCTTCGGGTGTTCCAATTGCCGAACTTGTTGTATGTCTTCTTGTCTGTGCCGTGGCGCAACCTGGGGTGGAGAGAGAGGGGGGGGGGGGGGTGTATAGAGAACACATACATACACATGTTATAGCTAAAGAAGAACAGACAATATGTGATTCATAATCTCCTTCCTCTGATGTCTGCTCCTGGCCGTTCTGCACCAGCCCAGTGTTGCTGTCACTGTTTCTTCGTCAGCTTTGAGTACCCTAGCAATTAATGCACAGCGAAGACATTTATGTATCTAAAAACTCCGTCTCCTCCTGTCTCTTCTCAGTATGATCATCGTGTCCCCAGGAATTCCTGCAAATACCTTAAAGCGACAAAAAAAAATATTCTTTATAGTCTTTGCTTTTCCAGCATTTGGGGAATGTCATTTAGACAATACTAAGGAAATAAAATGGCACTGCATTGTCTTTAGTTTGTGTTCATGTTTTTATTTAGCGTGTGTGTGAGTGTGTGTGTGTGTGCCTGTGAGAGAAAAAGACAGCTGTACTTCTGACACAAGATTCAAATAAAATCCTTTTATTCCAGAATAACACAGGACATGTAGATGAGTAGGAGGCGGCTGTCCGTGGACACACCCTCACGGATGCGTTTAATGCCACAGTAATCAGTAATCAAGTGAATGTGTTCATAAATATCCTATCTATGGTTATATATATATATATATATATAAAACTAGAGATGCTCAGGCTCGGTTTTCTGAAAACCAAGCCCACCCAAACTTAGGGGATCGGAGTAGGCTCGCGAACTGGCTCGTTACTTTTGCGCGTCCTCGGATCTGAATTGAGGCAAAATGTCATTGTTGCGTTGTCGGATCTCGCAGGTTTTGGGTTCCATAAGTACCTCCCTCCCCAGGAGATACAGCACCATTGCTCACACAGAAACAGGAGGGGTAGCAGTGTTCTTGTCACTCTTCAGTCTCCAGTGACATTGCTCAGTGCTATTGCTCACACAGAGACAGGAGGGGTAGCAGTGTTCTTGTCACTTGACAAAAATTGACTGGAAATGAATGTTATTGAGGTTAATAATAATGTAAGGATAAAAAAAGTGCCAAATTATGTGATTTTAGCCCAAAAAAATCTGGATTTTAGAAAAAAAAAATCGGGATCCAAAACCAAAACACGCAAGGGTGGTTTTGCCAAAACCAAAACCAAAACACACAGTTAATCCAGATCCAAAACCAAAACCAAAACACGGGGGTCAGTGAATATCTCTATATATAACCATAGATAGGATATTTATGTACACCTTCAGTAGATTACATATAGGTGAGACTTGATTAAATTAGATCAATTTCCTAAGAATCTCTGGTGTATAAAATATTAAATGTAAGTAGCAGACAATCTATTAATTGTACAAAGGATCTATGATCCAAATACATAATTGGGGGTAAAACAGCAAATCAACGGCCTCTTCCAGCCTCCGTTCTGGGGCTCACGGCACATTGGCCGAACTGACGCATGATCACAGGAGGTCTCACCCGCACAGCGACATTTGTGGGCAGCTACATTTTAACCTCTCATTCCAACAATTCTTTATTTCTTGTCTGGTCATATATGGACCATTCGTAAGACAAAATAGACTCCTGCCTAGGTACTGTGGACTTTGAGGGCTGCGGATTACCCAAATCCGTTTATATGTGGCTTCCTTCATCAAAGGAAGGGGTCCCAAACCAGTATGTTGTCCAGCGTCCCAGAGGGTCTTAATCCAGCTCTGCTTAGAGGCTTGGGCCTTAGTCTACCACTATAATATTCCTTATAACGTACAAATTATAATACATATGTATAATAATCTGTCTCTGATCCTACCTATGTGGAGTTTGTATGTTCCGTGGGTTTCCAACATGTGTTCTGGTTTCCTCCCAAACACAAATCGGTCCGTATCTAACCTTCCTGATACATTTTCCTACCGCACGGAAATTAGATTTTAAGCTTTACTGTCGATGGAACTGTTGGGCTTGAATAATATTCTCTGACGATACAGTGCTCCAGACATTGTTGGCTCTACAAATTCAAAGATAATAAAAAAATTAATAATAATTAACGTAAATATGATAGTATGTTTGGTAGCGACATTTTCTCGTATGCATGATACTTAGAGGCCCCCCTTCAAAACCCCAAGGATAACAAACAGCAGATGCGTAGGGAGACCAGGACTTACCGCAGTGGGATAGAACCACTGTCTGCGCAGAACTGAACAATTTGCACAATTGCACAAATATAGATTTCCTGCGCCACACAAGCCCTGCGGCTCGTATGGGAACAAGAACTCATGAAGCTTAACCAGTAACCTAAATTAGAATAAAATTATGCATACAGTATATATACAGTTGGAATAGGAAATTAGAATAAAATTATAGATATTATTGTATACCTATACCTATGACTGGGTAGCTTTTCTGAAAACTTCAATCGAATTCAGCATTATTAATAAAGGTGGAAGAAATGCGTTTTCTTTAACGTTTATTTTAATATTCTATTTATTAAGAGTTGTCAAATATTTTTTTTTATCACAAATACAGATCAGTCTGAGTGTTTACTTTCACCTGTTCACGGTAATGAGGACATTCTATTATCACTGTATAATATCTATTCACAATAACAAGAAACAACTGACAAGATTTAGACAGCGTTAGACTCCGGCCTATAAACTTTCAGGATAATTCGCAGACTTGATGCGAGATCTTGTGATGACAATAATTATTCGCTCCTTGCTACTTGCGGTTAATGACAACTGTTTCCTAAATACAACCATTGCGCTACAACAGGCCCATTTGTTATTCTATCAATTAACTAATTGGGTATGTGCTTGATTGACAAAGACACTTACAGGACCTTTCAATCTAACCTCCAATCTCTAATAATCCGTCCACATCCGAGTAGGGAGGCTCCTCCAAGCCGTCTTTGTGTCGCTGCGACGGCCTCCGTACAAAATGCTAATCTGGGTGGTTGTCTAACCTCTTACCCTGCAATCCACTTTGAATTTTCCTGATTGCCCTATTCATATCCAAATAAGCTATGATCGTATTCTTAATTATAGCCTGCATTGTCTTAACGAGAACAGGCATCAAACTAACTTGTGTTTAATTAGATGCTTTCAATAATGCACATTTCATGTTCCTTACTCATTTTTTATATTTTTTTTTACATTGTCCTTGAAATTCTAGCAAATAATCTATTCCAATAGACGTATGTTATTCTGACAGTCACTATCACATGCCAAAGTATCTATCTATCTATCTATCTATCTATCTATCTATCTATCTATCTATCTCATATCTATCTATCTATCTATCTATCTCATATCTATCTATCTATCTATCTATCTATCTATCTATCTATCTATCTATCTATCTCATATCTATCTATCTATCTCATATCTATCTATCTATCTATCTATCTCATATCTATCTATCTATCTATCTATCTCATATCTATCTATCTATCTATCTATCTATCTATCTATCTATCTATCTCATATCTATCTATCTCATATCTATCTATCTCATATCTATCTATCTATCTATCTATCTATCTATCTCATATCTATCTATCTATCTATCTATCTATCTATCTATCTATCTATCTATCTATCTATCTATCTCATATCTATCTATCTATCTCATATCTATCTATCTATCTCATATCTATCTATCTATCTATCTCATATCTATCAATCTATCTATCTATCTATCTATCTCATATCTATCTATCTATCTATCTATCTATCTATCTATCTCATATCTATCTATCTATCTATCTATCTCATATCTTTCTATCTATCTCATATCTATCTCATATCTATCTATCTCATATCTATCAATCTATCTATCTATCTATCTATCTATCTATCTATCTCATATCTATCTATCTATCTATCTATCTATCTAATATCTATCAATCTATCTATCTATCTATCTCATATCTATCTATCTATCTATCTCATATCTATCTATCTATCTATCTCATATTTATCTATCTAATATCTATCAATCTATCTATCTATCTATCTCATATCTATCTATCTATCTATCTCATATCTATCTATCTATCTATCTCATATCTATCTATCTATCTCATATCTATCTATCTATCTATCTATCTATCTATCTCATATCTATCTATCTATCTATCTATCTCATATCTATCTATCTATCTCATATCTATCTATCTATCTATCTATCTATCTATCTATCTATCTATCTATCTCATATCTATCTATCTATCTATCTCATATCTATCTATCTATCTATCTATCTATCTATCTATCTATCTATCTATCTCATATCTATCTATCTATCTATCTCATATCTATCTATCTATCTATCTCATATCTATCTATCTATCTATCTCATATCTATCTATCTATCTCATATCTATCTATCTATCTCATATCTATCAATCTATCTATCTATCTATCTATCTATCTATCTCATATCTATCTATCTATCTATCTCATATCTATCTATCTATCTAATCTCTTTCTCTTTAAATAAATATTTTACTTAAACGTTATAAACAATGTATCTTGCTAGTATATGATGTACAAGATACATGTCAGACTATCACCGACATGTAACACCTACTGTATATTTCTTCAATAAGTTAATTCTGGACTCCATGTTCCCTGATGACATCACAGGGTCATGTGACTTCCATGACGATGTCTCGCCAGCAGCCATCCCGACACTTGCTCAGCTTACACTCTGCTCGGTGGTCTGTTTTCCACTGTGGTCTGAAGATCTCCGTAGCAGGGATAGGACCAAGCTGCCAAAATAAACCAGCCGAGGTGGAGAGTGTCCAAAGAGCGGATTCCCTCAAATCCAAATCAGCTGTCCCGTCCCTTCCCCACATGTGGTGCATGTCAACGGGGGTGGTGGCTTTTTTCTTCCAAGCTGAGATGGTAATTTGTGCTTGAGATCCAGGGATGAATATTTTTCTGCCTGAGAGAAAATATTCTCTAAGGGAGGTCTGTGGAAAAGCGAAGAGATAAACCTTATAGTCTGAAAAGGTTTCAAACATAATGTAAAGCTTCATATCCCCTTCCCACTGGGTGGCGCTGTGGAGCACTGGGGCACCTTACAAATCAACAACAACAATAATAATAATAATAATAATAATAATAATAATATTAATTTCATTTTTCTGCAAGCTGCAGTACAATGTCAGCTATTACGGAACAATGCATTTTATCTTCATGCTTCTTATCTATAACATTTAATTTGGGGGTTTAGTGGTTCTTTAAATAAATTATTCCCTGAAACAAATCTCATTTTCGTGGGTCTCCTGTATGATCCTGTTCATAGTGCCCTTCGGCCCCTTACCCAGTTACACCCATCAATGGGCACAAGATTTATTTACAAATTTATTTAGCAAATATATGAACGGTTCTATACATCAAGCCTCCAACCTCCTCACATACACTGAGGGGTATATTTACTAAACTGCAGGTTTGAAAAATAGGAGATGTTGCCTATAGCAACCAATCAGATTCTAGCTGTCATTTATTTAGTACATTCTACAAAATGATAACTAGAATCTGATTGGTTGATATAGGCAACATCTCCACTTTTTCGAACCCACAGTTCAGTAAATATACCCCTGTGTGTTTTTTTATGGGAAACCAAATGCAACAAATGTCCAAGCATAGAAACTGAGAGATTCATTAGCTTGGCCTGAGGATAACTTGAATTTTTGGGGGGACCCCCTGTTTTATGGATGGATACATGAATTTGGATTTCATTTTAGCATGCAAAATCATTTTCCAAATTTTGATTATACCATCATTTGTAAAAATCTGGTAATGCCTCCAAATCTGTGATGTATCAATCCCTTGGGGGTAATTAAAATATCTCACCCTGCTACCATCAGACAATCCGCCTGTGCCAGTCTAACACGCCCATGTCTGGTAAGGAACGGACATTATATTAGCCAAACAACTGCTCATCGTACAACGGATGGGATCCTGCTACCGCGTGTCCATAAAACCGGACACAGTAGCGCAAAAAACAGGTGTGTAGCGTTAGAAATCAATTTAAATGGATATTACAGATATATATATATATATATATATATATATATATATATATATATATATATACATGTCATTCAAATAAATTCTTTTGATGATATGGTAAAAGGAGAAACAGGGGGAGCGTTATCAACCCTCTAAAAGTGGAGGCGTTTCCCAGAGCAAACAATCAGATTTCAGCTATAATTTATCTTGTACAACCTACATTTATTTTTATATGTGCAAAATACACCCAAATACAACCCATATGGCATAGAAAATTGCTTATTATATACACTCTCCAGCATGGCCCCCACTGCCATGTCACTGGGTTTAAACTGACTAGTGATAAAGCCTATTTGTGCTAATGAGTTCAGAGTTGAAGGTGTTGGGAATTTGGGGTGGTAGATGTGGTCAATTCTATGCAGAGGCCTCACCCCTTTTGAAAACTGAGAGGTAAGTGTCAGATATACTCTGTTGAAAAGTGTATCTAACAAAGTATTAGAGAAAGGATAGGGGTTTTATTTTATAAATAGGCATTTGGGTCTATTTTGACCATATAACCAAAAAAAATCCAAAAAAAGGTCTTTAAGGGCCTGATTCATTAAGGTGCACAAAATGAAGATTTTGAGAGTTTTTTTAAAAATATCAGGCATACGCACTTTGTATTCAGCAAGGAGCGGATGTAAAGGATGTAAACATAGGTCTGTTGATTAATATGGGTCTAGGTCCGATACTGATATGTCAAATATATATGTGTGATATCAAGTCACAAAAGAACGCACACAAAAAAACAGTAGATAAAAACTATTAATGTCACCTGTTAATAATATAATCTTTATAGTCTTTAATGACTATCCATAAAATTGCCATTTGTGTTCCTTAATGAATCAGGCCTTAAATGTTTTACTTTGTGTGTCTAAACTTTTTTTTAACAATTTTATACATCAGTTTGTTCACTCTTTTGTGTTTTTTTTAAAATATCTTATTATGCTGCACTTCAGAATGTCTGGCTACTTTATAAATATAGGATGATATTTGCAAAAATAATTATATTCAGCTTATTTCTGCTTGTCAGGCTATCAATGGTTCATAAATATATCACATTAATTAACAATAGCCATCGTACGACTTTAGAAGTCGCAGTAGAATCTTGTGACTTTATATAGAGCCAAGATGAACCCCTCCGTAGAGATTTCATTAGAATGGCCGTCTTTACTTGGCATCTCTGAATTCTTAATCCAGAAGAAATCTATTGGTTCTTGTGTATGTTCAGAAACCCACAGACGGTTCCGTCTGAATGGCGCCCGATCTGTGCTCTATATAACGCCGTCATTTGATGAGATCTCTCCAGTCTGGGTTATGCCGCTCGACCATAAAGGCTCTTTTGAGTAAAATCATCTCTCTATTAATGAGATTCACACTAAAAGCAGGAAGATAAAAAATGACTTTAAAATATGTCCCTTGGCCGCTATTCAAATGAATGGGAGAAATCAGTGGGTGTTTTCAAACCTGTCTTTCTGTCACGTCTAAATGGATCTCATTAAAGAATAAAAAATGTTTATACAATAAAATCAATGAAATGAAAAATAGATGAAGGAGAGTAAACCCAATTAGGCAAAACATCTATAGGAACACAGGTGCCGAGAATTTGAGTCTTTCAAGTGAATCATTGTTTTGTCCGTCTTTGACTGAACATTGCGGATGTAACATTTTTGACACATAGCGACTTAAAGTTAGGTGGAATAGATAATACACATCGATTTTTTTTCATCAGTCCATAAAAAGATCTAGGGGGTAGATGTATCAAACCTTCTAAACAGGAAAAGTGGAGGTGTCGCCTATAGCAGCCAATCAAATTCTAGATATGTTGTAGACTGTACTAGATACATGATAACTAGAACCTGATTGGTTGCTATGGGCAACACTTCCACTTTTCAAAGCCGTCGGAACTTCGCAGCTTGATACATTTATCCCCTTATGTTGATATGAAGCTTAACGCTCATGTGACAGCAACAATTGAGTCTGGTGCTAGGGTAAAAATTAAAATTGGTCATAAGCAAATGGAGAGAGCATTCAATGGTTGAAACTAGCCAGGGCTGGAAGCATTAAAGACTGTTGGGTGAGATGATCATCTGGTGAAACTGGTGGAAAGCAGGAATCCACAGGTAATAAAGTACAACTAAAGAAATTATTCAGGTCAATGCTGAAAAAGTTGAAAGTTGGAACTGGAGATGGTGGAAAGCTCTAAGGTTAGAAAGCCAAGGTGGACATCAGAAAGACAAGAATGAGAAAGTCTAAGTGGGGAAAATGCGCAGAATGAAAGAAGGACAATACCTGGGTGCTCAACGGTGGGAACACTTGTGAATTAGGAAGCCGTAATCTGCACATGATGCTTATGACCGGGAAAGATTGAGTCATTACGCTGGTCAAAGTCATTAGCGTCCCTTTCATTACAGGTGACTGACATGGACATGTTCCTAAACCGTTGTACGATATTGGTTCAATAGTTATATCACTAGCAAACTGATTCACAAAAATGGTTCAAAACAAAAAAGAAAACTGTAAAAGGAAATTTTAAAGGTATACAAAGTCATTATCATCTTAATGCATTCAATTCTTTTGTTAATCATGATGCTTTGAATATTGTATGGACTGCTATAAATGTATCTGCTACTAACAGAGAGTAAGCTGAAGGATGATTTCTTTGAGAGATGAGTAAATAAATAAGGGTCTCCTATATCTCCCTTCTATAACATGACATCACTATCAGAATAATGGACCTAGTACCTATGGACAATTGTGGAACTACCATGGGTCCAAAGATGGGGCCGTTACATGCCCAGAGTTGATTTGGCCAAGTAATGCTGAATCTCACCCCCCAAACTGACCTTTCCCCAGATCCTCATTGCACTCCCTGAGATATCCTCTCTGCTCTGAAAACAGCGGAGTAGAGTGATATTCTGAGAGCTAGATGCGCAGTGGGTGTGTGCTCAGTAGAGATACCCTCTCTGCTGTTATCAGTGCAGCATCATAGGACCCCTATCCAAGGTCTGCTATGGGGCCTGCACTATTCCAGCCTTTGCTATGGACTTTATTATGGAACAACTTTTGAACTAAGCAATGTCAGGCATCGGTTTGGAATAGTAACAGAAAGACAAACTGGTCAGACAAGCACAGGTGTAGCTTGAAAACTCTCATTACTACATATAATACCTCATGTTTGGAAAAGTCAATGAAGTTCTTGCCAATAGTTAATTATTTACATGTATGTGTAGCATTGCAGTAATCACTAATAACACCGGCTACATGTACATTCCGCAATATGTGTAGCATTGCAGTAATCACACCGGCTACATGTACATTCCCCAACATGTGTAGCATTGCAGTAATCACTAATAACACTGGCTACATGTACATTCCCCAACATGTGTAGCATTGCAGTAATCATTAATAACACCGGCTACATGTACATTCCGCAATATGTGTAGCATTGCAGTAATCACTAATAACACCGGCTACATGTACATTCCCCAACATGTGTAGCATTGCAGTAATCACTAATAACACCGGCTACATGTACATTCCGCAATATGTGTAGCATTGCAGTAATCACTAATAACACCGGCTACATGTACATTCCCCAACATGTGTAGCATTGCATTAATCACTAATAACACCGGCTACATGTACATTCCGTAATATGTGTAGCATTGCAGTAATCACTAATAACACCGGCTACATGTACATTCCGCAACATGTGTAGCATTGCAGTAATCACTAATAACACCGGCTACATGTACATTCCGCAACATGTGTAGCATTGCAGTAATCACTAATAACACCGGCTACATGTACATTCCGCAACATGTGTAGCATTGCAGTAATCACTAATAACACCGGCTACATGTACATTCCGTAATATGTGTAGCATTGCAGTAATCACTAATAACACCGGCTACATGTACATTCCGCAACATGTGTAGCATTGCAGTAATCACTAATAACACCGGCTACATGTACATTCCGCAATATGTGTAGCATTGCATTAATCACTAATAACACCGGCTACATGTACATTCCGTAATATGTGTAGCATTGCAGTAATCACTAATAACACTGGCTACATGTACATTCCGCAACATGTGTAGCATTGCAGTAATCACTAATAACACCGGCTACATGTACATTCCGTAATATGTGTAGCATTGCAGTAATCACTAATAACACCGGCTACATGTACATTCCGCAACATGTGTAGCATTGCAGTAATCACTAATAACACCGGCTACATGTACATTCCGCAATATGTGTAGCATTGCATTAATCACTAATAACACCGGCTACATGTACATTCCGTAATATGTGTAGCATTGCAGTAATCACTAATAACACCGGCTACATGTACATTCCGCAACATGTGTAGCATTGCAGTAATCACTAATAACACCGGCTACATGTACATTCCGCAACATGTGTAGCATTGCAGTAATCACTAATAACACCGGCTACATGTACATTCCGCAATATGTGTAGCATTGCAGTAATCACTAATAACACCGGCTACATGTACATTCCGCAATATGTGTAGCATTGCATTAATCACTAATAACACCGGCTGCTTCAAACGTATGCTAAGTAGACATTGAAATGAGATTAGTAAACAGACCCTGCTGTACTACACCCTTTTGATTTACCATCCAGCGCTGAGTGAACAGGGCCGACTTGCTGATCATTAAATGCCTACTTTGGACTTAAAAAAAGCAAAACTGTTTTCAAACTTTAAATAACGCTGTATTTGAATAATTCCCCCCATTTTCTTTCATTAGAATAATGTTTCATTTCTATCTTCCTCCTCCTAGCTACCAAATGCAGAGGGTCCAATTTCGTAGCTGGCCAAAGCCTAGTAAACGCACAATTTTTGATTATCGTTATTTTAAATCTTGCAGCAAAATTTACACATAAAAGTATCAATTTGCATTCCATTAATGTGCAGTTGCTTTAACAGAGGAGGTTTTTTTTCTGTAAACAGTAATAAATGAACTAGTAATGTATCATTTGTGTTTTTGAATATTATTACCTTACTAACTTTCAGCAACATTAGATGAAAAAAATGATTTTGTTAGATTGGTGATTATGGAACGTGCGGGACTTGCTCATGAAAAATAGTGTTAACAGAATTAAAAATAGCTTAATGAAATCAATTTAACGCCCTAAATTAACTTAATTACATGGAGTGAGGTCCTAAACAAAGTATTATTTTAGTAGTGAGCTATTTTCGTTTGAAAGGCGAACCACAAACTCCGGTCCAGAACCATCCCTCCCCTAAGACATTAGTGGCAGTCCACAAACCCTTCTGTAAATAACTAGTTGAACCTGTGGCTTCCTTGAAACCGTATCTTCATAAATGAAACCAAACACCAATGTGACTTTTTTTTTTTCCTTTTCTTTTTAAATATTTTTGCACGACATTGGTTACACAGATATCATAAATGTAAAATTAATAAAAGTAACATATCACATTTTAAGAACAGGAGCTGTAAAAACAACGTGAAGGGGAAGATTATGAGAATGCAGCGTCTTAAGAGATCTGATTATCTGTGTGAATGTGTTACCAGTGTTATGTTCAGCTGAAATAGAGTTTTCTGCAGACAATGGAACACTACGGTCACAGAACAAGTGGTGACGCTTGTGACAGATCACTAATTAGTTTAGCTTTAAATAGCTCGGGATAGTTGAGATAATTGCAAAAAAGAAAAAAACATTGTGTGCCCGGAACGCTGTTCACTGCAATAAAACCGTCTACATGAGTAGAACACACAACTGCGCAATTTCATGGAAGGTTAGACTCTCTCGGACCGGGCGTGCCGCGCAGTATTCGGTTACATAAGAAGCATTGTAGGTCATATTATCTATTACCCAATTTTAAAGAATTCTACAGCTTAGTAGGGAGAGGGGCACATGAAATATATAGATACTTTTGAGTTAGAAGCTGATTTATTAAAGGTGAAAAGCCAATTGCAGTTGAAAACGGGTGTTTAGACTTTGTCTCACTTCGTCCTATACATGAATTGGTTATGATTCCCCTGCTTTCGCCAGTGAAGGTTTCACCATACCTTTGTATGGGAAACCTTATTCAAAAAGTTTTATTGGTTTTTTTTTCTTTGAATAAAGCATGTTTGAAGATATTTTTGTCTCTTTTTTTTTTATCAAGCAAATTTGGTCTTCCAATATGAAAAGCCAATTTCAATAGATCCATTCCCTACCTGCCTATTTCTAACGAGGCCACAACCCTTTTCTCTGTAGACCATACTAAGACTGCCAACAATAAACTGGGACTGTTGGAGGAAAGCAACTTCATTTATGTTTATAAAAGCATTGCTACATGTATATACTGTGTATATTATATATATCCATTGTCTTTATCATTGTCTATCTTATATCTTCCTTGTCTATGTCTTCAAGTCATCAGTCTATGTACTGTTGACCAGGGAAAATAACAGGACTGTCCCATGAAAAATGGGGGTTTTGGGGATGGAGATATTGATGGGAGTCTGTATAAAGTCCTGTATACAATATATTTATAGAGAGCGTATAAATCTTTTGTATTGTAGGGGACATATGTATAATAATGTATAATGTAATTATAAATGTATTATAAGTTATACTGCCACTAACGCTGAATCCAGGCCTTGTCATGTCCCGAGTGATCAAGCCAGGTAGCCCTATGTCTATCCCACAGCCCCGCTCTTATCTCAGATACTGTATCTTTTAATCATTTCCTCAAATCATTGCTGATTTATTTAGGAAAGTTTCTGCTTCCCCCTTACGTTCCACATTCGGTGAATTCATTGCCGAAACCAGAGAAAGTATCACATACAGATCAAATTATTTTATTTATCTGTAGTCATCTTAGAGGTGGAGGAAAATTCAGCTGCTGTTCTAGAAGAGTGACATGAAATACGATTCATTCTAAAGTGCTTTGGAGAGAAGCTTAGAACCGTAATAATGTATTAAGTTCAATTAAGTATTCTGAAGGTGAAAAACCCCAAATACTGAAATACTAACAACTTACAGAATAGGGACATTGAGATCAGTTCTTATGATTCTGGGACCAGCGGTATAACTATCGCCATGCAGAGGTACGCAGTGTGGCAGTGAGGGGGTCAGGGAATGGTGAAGAATTTCCCATTGGATTCCAATGGATCAAGAACCTTCGACTGTTTTATTCAAAGAGACTCAATTTGAAAATTTGTGTTTGTTTTTTGGGTGTGGATTAGTGACTAAGAACTGCGCCCCCGTCACGTGTGTACGCTGTGTGTGTAAGGATCCATCTGCCTGGTGACTGATTATCTACCCACACACATGCATTGCCATCTACTAAATAAACTGCGATTTGGTTGCAACCATCTGCCTAGGTGGTTTTCAAAAAACTCATCAGGACGTGTGGTCATAATGCTGGCCCCTGGCTTTACCGTGCAGATCTGTTCTTTTGCACATCCACACCATAAAGGCTCAAGTCTTGCAATTACCTGAGTATTGCTCCCTGATTGGGACCACGACTGTCAGTGTGTCATTGTTCTAGGATCTCCAAGTATCAGTGTGTCATTGTTCTAGGATCTCCAAGTATCAGTGTGTCATTGCTGTGATACTCTAAGTGTCTATCATTATTCTGAAACCCAAAGTGTTTTTGTTCTCAGGCCCCAAATGTCAGTGTGTCATTGTTCTCACTACCGAAGTGTCATTGTTCTGGGACCTCAAGTGTCAGTGTGTCATTGTTCTCACTCCCGAAGTGTCAGTGTGTCATTGTTCTGGGACTCAAACTGTCAGTTTGTCTTTGTCCTGGGACCCCAAGTGTCAGTGTGTCATTGTTCTCACTCCCGAAGTGTCAGTTTGTCATTGTTCTGGGACTCAAACTGTCAGTTTGTCTTTGTCCTGGGACCCCAAGTGTCAGTGTGTCATTGTTCTGACACCCCAAGTGTCAGTGTGTCATTGTTCTGACACCCCAAGTGTCAGTGTGTCATTGTTCTGGGACCCCAATTGTCAGTTTTTCTTTGTTCTGGGACCCCAAGTATCAGTGTGTCATTGTTCTGGGACTCAAACTGTCAGTTTGTCTTTGTCCTGGGACCCCAAGTGTCAGTGTGTCATTGTTCTGGGACTCAAACTGTCAGTTTGTCTTTGTCCTGGGACCCCAAGTGTCAGTGTGTCATTGTTCTGGGACCCCAATTGTCAGTTTGTCTTTGTTCTGGGACCTCCAAGTATCAGTGTGTCATTGTTCTGGGAGCTCCAAGTGTCAGTGTGTCTTTGTTCTGGGACCCAAAGTGTCAGTTTGTCATTGTTCTGGGGCCCCAATTGTCAGTGTGTCATTGTTCTGGGACCCAAAGTGTCAGTTTGTCTTTGTTCTGGGACCTCCAAGTATCAGTGTGTCATTGTTCTGGGACCCCAAGTGTCAGTGTGTCATTGTTCTGGGACCCCAAGTGTCAGTGTGTCATTGTTCTGGGACCTCCAAGTGTCAGTGTGTCATTGTTCTGGGACCCCAAGTGTCAGTGTGTCATTGTTCTGGGACCCCAAGTGTCAGTGTGTTATTGTTCTCACTCCCCAAGTGTCAGTGTGTCTTTGTTCTGGGACCCCCAAGTGTTAGTGTGTTATTGTTCTGGGACCCCAAGTGTCAGTGTGTCATTGTTCTGGGACCCAAAGTGTCAGTTTGTCTTTGTCCTGGGACCCCAAGTGTCAGTGTGTCATTGTCCTGGGACCCCAAGTGTCAGTGTGTCATTGTTCTCACTCCCCAAGTATCAGTGTGTCATTGTACTGGGACCCCAAGTGTCAGTGTGTCATTGTCCTGGGACCCCAAGTGTCAGTGTGTCATTGTTCTCACTCCCCAAGTGTCAGTTTGTCATTGTTCTGGGACCCCAAGTGTCAGTGTGTCATTGTTCTGGGACCCCAAGTGTCAGTGTGTCATTGTTCTCACTCCCTAAGTATCAGTGTGTCATTGTTCTGGGACCCCAAGTATCAGAGTGTCATTGTTCTGGGACCCCAAGTGTCAGTGTGTCATTGTTCTCACTCCCCAAGTATCAGTGTGTCATTGTTCTGGGACCCCAAGTGTCAGTGTGATTTTTACACCTGACAGAAGCACTTTACAATGGTGTAAGTTTTCTTTTCTCTATTAAATTAAGAAGGATCTCTCCAAACAAAACGGAAATTTTGAAACGGTTCCATTCTCCTGAATAGTAACACTGGCTGCTGTAATATTCCTCCATGTACAGTAATATCATTTCCTCCCAAGGTAAGGAGAAAACATTGTTGCGATTTTTTTTCCTAGTCATTAACATCAAAAGACTTCACACTTAACCCCCTTCCCAGGGATCCCGTGGCACAGCCGCAAAACGCTGAAAGGGCAGGTAGACCATTTGGCTTTGGTGGGAAAAAAAAATGGATTTTTATTTTAGTGTTAATCAGTTCATACTGCCTCATCTGCACTTAACAATTAAAATGAGCACTTAATGCTTGGCCCCAAGCTTGCTACGATTCAAAGGCCGTATCTGCATATGCCAGGGATGTAAAGGGCCCTTTCAAAGTAAATAATTGAAATAATTAGAGGGACTCAGAAGACTGTAGCACTCCCCTTCATGACTGGTATGGGAATCTCCTTCTGGTGAGAAGCAAATTATACCCATATGGTAGTGTCTGTCTCCTTAATAGCAGGGTACTTAGATTGACGGAGGAGGGCGGGGGGGTGGGTGACTGTGACTGTGTCCGTGGCAACTGTAAGTCAGCTGGTCTGCAACCTGAACTCAGCCCTGCAAGCTCTGGCAGGAGAGGGGTTAATACAGATAAATTGTAACGTCTCATTGTTCAATAATTAACGACAACAGATTTACTTTAATTTAATTTCTTTTAAGGTTGTACAATGAGGCCAGGCCTAGTAATAATCAAAAAAAAATATTTTTGGTGCAACAAATATAAAGTGACCTAACGCTGACTCTGATGGATATAATATATTGTGTTCTTATGCAGTGGTTATAGTGGAAAGTTAGAAGTGGTGGTATGGAAACTGTATGTGGCTGGAATGTGATAGTGATACAATGTAGCAGTAGGAGAAGTGGCGGTATGACATATCCCGTATACCCCCCACCTCCACCACTGTATATATATATATATATATATATATATATATATATATATATATAAAAATATATAGTAAGTAGAGATGCTTGCTGACCCCCGTGTTTTGGTTTTGGTTTTGGATCGGACTAACTTCGTGTTTTGGTTTTGGCAAAACCACCCTTGCATGTTTTGGTTTTGGATCCCTATTTTTTTTCTAAAATCCCTATTTTTTTCAATAAAATCACATATGTTTGTTTTTTTTCCCCTACAATATTATTAATCCCAATAACACTAATTTCAAATTATTTGCAGTCAATTTTGACCACCTCACAGGTCACAATATTATTTTCATACACTTTCGGACAAATACTGCAGCGACCTGGCTGGATGGTAAGCGACAGAGCAATGACACAAACACACGGCAGTTCCTTGCACATCTAGGACACATTGGCACACAGCAGTGGCAGAAAAGAAAAATGGTACAAGATGGAATTGTCACTGGAGACTTTGAAGAACACTGCTACCCCTCCTCTTTCTTTTCTACCTATGATGCTGCCCAACTGCACTAGAGACTGCCAAAA
This sequence comes from Mixophyes fleayi, assembly GCF_038048845.1. NCBI lineage: Eukaryota > Metazoa > Chordata > Amphibia > Anura > Limnodynastidae > Mixophyes > Mixophyes fleayi. The sequence continues at coordinate 5,322,885 of NC_134413.1, read as the reverse complement.
ACTGTGCTACTCCTTCTGTGTCCCTCTGTGAAATGGCGCTGGATCGTCGTGAAGGGCGGTACTTATAGAATCCAAAGCTTTTGAGATCCGATGACGTAAGAATAACGTTTTGTCACATATATAATGTAAGTGACTGGAGTGTGATAGTGTTATAATGTAGCAGTAGGGGAAGTGGCTGTATGACATACCCCTGTATACTACCCAATTCCACCACTGCTCTTACGTCTGTCCCTATTTTAATTTAAAGCGTTCTTTCCTCCAGGGGAAGGTATGAAAGTGACAGTGGGTGGGTCTTGAGAGTGAGTGGGCGGGGATAAGTGTATAACGCCACAAAATGCATCTTGTTGGCTCTGATCGCTCAGGTGGTTAATGACGTGATTTGCGTGATTTTGGCACGTCCCAGCCCCCTTCACAGGTTGTTGAGTGCCACTTACACCTGACCTGTAGCTGGAGCAAGTGATACGAAGAAAAACACGTACCTGAGAGATGCCCAAAGCTTGAGTGGAACGCTGTTGCCTTACTTACATTAACTATGTGCATACACCTAGTCCCCTCCTCGTTCCGCCGATGACATCATAGGCTGTAGAAAGGGTCCTTTGCGCTCAAAGATGAATTGGACGTTGCTCCGTTCTTTGGCGTGTGGTCCAGTTGAGCAGGCGCAGAGTAATTTTACACAAAATGCGGCACCTATCGGCATTTGCGTTCCTTAAAGATTCAGGCCCCCTATTTATGAAATCTTTACACTCCTGAGAAACGGCCGGTTCTACCGTGGAATTCGGATTGTGGGAAATTGAGCCACAGCGTCCCTCATCTCTTCTACCAGTGCTTATTTTCGGAGCATGGGTGGAAACGACACCTGAATACGATACAAACATACAAACTCCACCTAGACAGAGCCCTAGTCGGATTCAAAGTCAACATCCCCAGTGCTGCCAGGCAGCGATTAACCCCTTCCCAACCAATGCCATCTATCATAACCTGCCAAAGCTTGCAATACATTTAAGGGGTTAAATCACTGGCTCCTATTGGCCTCTCCCACGGCTCAGCGGAAACTGCTCCAAATATATAAGAATATAAATATACATAAATAACAACTTGTGCATTATAATAAAAATCAATATACATGCTACAGTAGATGTATTTTCTCTGGATGTCAAACCATTTGTCACTTCATGGTGTTCTATTATGTAAATGTATTGTGAGATGTTTACAGTACAGCATTTTTCATGTCTGAGGAGAATGAACAATAGACTTTAATATGTGCTGCAACTTTTGTATAATTTAGCTTTTGTGTCAGGGAGAAGCAATCTTGTCAGCATGTTATTTAACAAAAAATTCTCAGCATTTAATGTAAAAAGAGCCGGGGTCGACCCTTTAGTAAACTTACAAAATTGTGTTTATATAGAACATTAAATGCTGCTCTCGTTTATTTCTGGAAAAATGGAGAATCGTGCACATTAAATTGCCTGGTACTTAGCTGAAAGGTCTGAGACAGGAGCCACTGCTGTTGTATAGGGATCACATATTATCTGTATAATTGCCATTTATTTATATAGCTCCACCAATTCCGCAGCGCTGTACAAAGAATGTTTGTCATTCACATCAGTCCCTGCCCCATTGGAGCTTAAGTCCCTAACACACACACACACATGTTAATTTTGTCAGCAGCCATGCAGCCACTAGTATGTTTTCGGAGTGTGGGAGGAAACCGGAGCACCCGGAGGAAACCCACGCAAACACGGGGAGAACATTGAAACTCCCCACAGATAAGGTCATGGTCAGGAATCGAACTCATGACCCCACTGCTGTGAGGCAGAAGTGTTAACCACTGAGCCACCGGGCTGCCCAAAAGCAGGTATCATTCTTATACCTGCCAAATTCCAGATTTTTCATGGGACAGTGCAGATTTTCACGAGGGTGAACTTAGTGTCGGCCTGATGGGAAATGAGCACGATTGCAGCAGATCTGAGAGTGGTTAAGACAGGAAGGGATGTGGTTTAGGTGGACGGAGCATGGTTTGGGTGTATTGGAAGTGTGACTTTTTGTAACCCATTTTTTAATCAGTAAGGTTGGCAGGTAACCATCCTCTCTAGTCAACTTATCGGCATTATAATTAAAACATAATAAGGTTATTGTTCTATTGGCTTGATGGCTCAGCGACCCCCTACCTGTGATCAGGTAGTGCGCTCTTAAGCCCTGTTCATTACTTCACTGCGCAGGTACGGAAAAGAGTTCACTGCCCACGTGCCATTCCCTCTACCCCTGCACTTGCTCTGATATGGCAATCTGAAGGTGGAACGGCACCCTGCCATCCCACCCTCACCGGATAAAATATTTTTTGGCGCAGACGGGCTGACGCTCTGGAAGCACAGCGTCCTCTGGTCGTACTTACCCGGCTTACAGCGTTCCAACAGCTCTGGTGCCGCATCAAGTGCCAGGGTTAGCAGGTTTAGAATCATAACTGTGAATAGATAATCACGATATTGATCAGGTTGTCACCAAATCTCACCAGTTACAAGGACCCAGATTTAACTAAAAAGAGGGGGGGGGGGGATTATCCCAATTGTAAAGTGCAACGGAATCTGCTGGCGCTATATAAATAAATGTTGATGATGATGATAACACTGCTAATCTCATCTAGAAAGACAGTTATATTTATATTATTTAAATCTTTGCTTCAATCCAGAGATGTTGGGTGAATCCGAAGTCTAGAGAACAGGAAATATAGCAACATTCTGGCTGTATTATATGAAATGTGACAACAGATTAGAGAATACAAACAGCCCATTTCTCGTCTTATGAGGTCACACGATTCCAGCCCCCAGTCTTCCTTTACCTATCACACAGGTTATAGACCCACTGAATCTCCCCCAAACAGCGCTTACACCTCACACACTTCAGGTTTGCCACCACTTATTGAATACAGGCAATAGGACCCCAAAATACTGTCCCACACTGTCACACAAGGTTTCTAGCTGCTCACAGACTAGCAAGACCCACACCAGCTAGCTAAGAGTTAACTCTTCACACCTCTGAACTGTTGCACAAATGTAAATACAAGCAAGCATAGCTTGTTAATCAAATGTATCAACAAATCACACACCGGCATTCAAAGAGTTAACTTGGTCGAGCTATATTCTTCTTAACAGGCTAATGGATTCGGTAGAGTATCAAAGACGCCACATATTAAATTATAGATTTAATTTACACAAGTACAGGCGTTCAGATATAAAGAAAAATAATGAATAAACAATTAATAGATTAACATACACAAGTAAAACAGTTTAAAATAAATAGGGTTACATTCAGAATAGCACTTACTTGAGTTGCATAATCTGTGCCATGAGAAATTGGCTAGAAAGATGGACAGCTTATCAATGTGAGTTGATTTCCCCAAAAAGTCTGACCACTTGCTGTAACTGGTCTCAGCTTTTTAAAGACACTTCCACACCTCTTTCTACCCCCGGGGGGTTGTGGCCTGTGACACTTTTTTCAATCACAATTTGCATGTTGCCTTATTTACTAACCAATTCTACTATGTGACCTAACTTTTCTATGGAGTGTCACACAGATCCAGTTTTATTATTAATAAATCCCCTTTCACTCTGTCCATCTTTTGATACCAAACATGATGACATTTTGACAATGTGACATACCTTTTCCAAAGATATGTGATGTTAGCTGTTCCTGGATACCGCCAGTACCTGACATTCATAACCCTGGTGTGATTTCTGCTCCTCAGTATGGAGCAAAACCTGGATTTCCCAAAATATGAACTATGAAGACATTTTCCTTTGAAGCTCATATTTCTATATACCTGTATAGGCCTTCAAAATGCTGCCTTGGGCTGCCAGAATGCCCAGCTGTGACCGGCCCCACAAAGTCTATTCAGGAGTCCAAAAACTAACTTGTGTCAGGAAATATCTCACAGCAAGAGCCCTTTCAAGCTGCTACAGGTGACACTGTTATCTTCTAACATTGGGATGTACAGAGCCATCAAAAACACACAAACAACAGACTTTCTGTCTTCACATTTTACACTTTAGCTAAACTTATCAATGGATTCATTTGATATAACCTATTTACACTGCAGTTATGATTTATCCCTTATAAATAACTGTAAGTTCTCTATGTTGACGACATAAGGGTCGATCCTCACGATGGTATAGATAGGAGCGTTTCACCATTGCTGACATATATCATTATAAGCTTTGGCATGCAACGGCATATAGAAAAGGAGTAAGCCTAGTTATAAAGCGGGGAACGAGAGCTAGAAAAGGTAATTACATACAAGGCTCTACCCTTGACAGTTCTCTTTCAAATTCATTCAGCCTAGTTTTGAATAGCGATGTTCGTACAACACCCACAAGAAGCTGGGAAGGAAAAAAGACATCATAGGATATGAATTTTAAGGAGATTATGGACTTCATCAAAAATAAATTTCAAGTGTCTCAAAGATATAACATTGTGTTACTGGAATAGGTTTAGATATACGTTGGCGTTCCCTGTGCACTGCGACCTATCACCCTTGTGTAAGGATTTTGTTAAGCGCACGGACTATTCACGAACGATACTGGGAGCTGTAATATCTATAGACGTATTGTCATAATCTGCTTCACGGCAAAAATTAATCTATATTTTGTTTTCCTGTAAACAAAAGATGCGAGCAAAAATGTGCAAAGTTTCTTTACTGTAATTGTGCGCAGAAACATGGCGGCGATAGGACTACGGAACCTCGCAGCTAATTGGATCAGGCTAGGAAAGCTCTGACTATTACATGCAGAGGAAGAACAGACTGGGCATTTAGTCTACGGCTGGCATGGTAATTACAAGTCAGTACAACCGCAAGTTCGTCTTCTAATAGTGATATCATTGTGCAGATTCTGTTTTACATGTACATCCTCTACAAAGGAAAATTGCACCCTATTTACACTAGAAGTGTTCACCTTTATGTTTAGTGACACAAGACTTCATTTCTCAGAATGTATCAACATAACTGAAGCTTTGTTTGTGTTTCTGCCGCGGTCCAATGAATTATAAGCTATAGATTCCAAAAGCACCGGGTCACTTCTCTATGAAACAGTAGCCTTCGACTAAAACGCAGGTCTAAATTGCATCCAACGACAGATCCATTCTGCGTAGTGCGGATGAGTCGAAAGCATCTCAGCTAATCGTCATCATTATCAGTTCATAACTTACACATGGAGCGGAGCATCCGCGACTGAAACGCTTCCTGATAGGTGAGTCTGTGTACAAGTCTACATATATCACATATACTGGATGACGCCCTTATTGTACTTTGCCTGCTCTCGACACCCCCCCTTTGCTTCCCCTGATCCGCCTATATAAGTGTAAGGAGTCGCAAGTAGCAACAGACTGTACCTGCAGACACAAGCGTAAGTCTTTCTTGTGCGAATGCACCAAAGTGAAATCATAACTATATATGAGGAGCACCGCTAAGCAATGTAATATGGATGGAAGTGCAGTATGGGGAAAGAGGTTGTATGAGATTTTTTTAAATGTGAATTATTATATTTTAGACATGATGTTCAGTCAATCCGTCAAAGGATAGAGAAATATCTTTAGTGAATATCCGAATCCCAAACATTAGATATACACACCGATCAGCAACATTAAAACCACCTGCCTAATATTGTGTAGGCCCACCTTGTGCCACCAAAACAGCTCTGACCCATCGAGGCCTGGACTCCACAATGTGTCCTGTGTTATCTGGCACCAAGATGTTAGCAGCAGATCCTTTAAGTCCTGTAAGTTGCCAGGTGAGGCCTCCATGGCTCGGACTTGTTTTTCCAGCACATCCCACAGATGCTCGATCAGAATGAGATCTGGAGAATTTGGAGGCCAAGTCACCTTGAACTCTTTGTCATGTTCCTCAAACCATTCCTGAACAAATTGTAGCAGGGTGCATTATCCTCCTGAAAGAGGCCACTGTCATCAGGGAATACCGTTACCATGAAGTACAGTACTTGGTGTGTAACAATCTTTAGGTAGGTGGTACGTGTCAAAGTAACATCCACATGAATGCCAGGACCCAAGGTTTCCCAGCAGAACATTGCCCAGAGCATCACTCGGTCTCCACCAGGTAAACAATGGCCGTCCACATGATGTAAAAGAAAACGTGATTCCGTCCACATGATGTAAAAGAAAACGTGATTCATCAGACCAGGCCACCTTCTGCCATTGCTCCATGGTCCAGTTCTGGTGCTCAACGTGTCCATTGTAGAAGCTTTGGTGGTCGCCAGGGATCAGCATGGTCTGACCGGTCTGCAAGCTGCGATGCCTTGTGTTTCTATCATAGCCAGTATTAACTTGTTCAGCAATTTGCGCTACATATATATATATATATATATATATATATATATATATATGTTAATTTGTATACACAAATACGACTTTATGAATGTAGTATGTTCATAAGTAACACATAAACTCTTCCACAACCAGCGTCCATAGATCAGAAGAGAACTCTGCACAGTATACTAAATAAAATCACATGTTGTCACTGGCTCGCGGTCAGAGTGAATGTTAGTGGAAAGGCTTCAGATTACCCAGATGCTTCGCATTGTCTCCTCAACTTTCCTAACCGCCACCCGACCAGCACAGCGGGAACCTTTACCAACGGGGTCCGTTTTCCCATATTAGGACAAGAGCGCTGAGTGTCTAGTGTTCTAAATCAACTTCAACTTTTCTATTTTTGCAAGAAAAACGAGCTGCAAGTGTTTCGTTTTAACGCAGCTATTTTCCTCTTCTAACTTTAACAATAAAATGTTGATTCTTTTTATGATGTTCCAAGATTCGTATTATCCTAATGAGGATGTTGCACACACACAAAAAAATGATATTTGAGTGGTTTTCATTAGTATACGACTGACCTTTGGGCTGGCTGGAAAAGGAGAGAGTGGCTCACACAATGGCTTAAGGAGGATTACTTCTTCCAAATCAAAATAGTCTATTTAAAGTGTTTTGTTAAATATCTCCCTAAATATATATTTTTGTGGATTTATTTTTTTTTAAACAAAAATGTATTAACATATTAGCTAACTATAGTATAAAACCATTTATATAATGGGTGTAACAACTGGTTGAATAGCTGCCAAGGGGCCCCGTGTAGCTGCCACCTGTTCTGCTCTGGGGCCCTGTGCACGAACAGTTATCTTGGGGCCCCAAAATTTAATTCTGCTCAGAGGGGAACAGAAATCTGACGTTTCCGCCCTCTCTGAGTGTTGTGCACAGAAAGCAGGAGGAGACGTCCGGTAAGGTTATTCGAGGGCAGGGATTGAGGAGGAGAACTTTAGGGGGCATTTTGCAATTTTGTTTTGGATCCACAAAGTTCCAGTTTCGCCTCTGACTTAATTTGCCTATATAGTAAATACAGTGCTTATCTGTGAGAGGAAGTAGGGGGCCTTCTGTAATTTATTGGGTAAGAGCTTAAGGGTTCGTCTAGATGTAATTATGAGAAAAAGACAGAGACATCATATTCCAGCAATGAGCCAAATATACTTGTTTTGCCCGTGTGGATGGAGCATCATAACGGTCAACAGAAATCTAGGTTTGCGCTAATTCTCTGGCGGATTTCTTGTGTTGCGTTCCCAACGGAGGTACCGTTTGGATGGAAAAGATCTCAAGCTATCTTACTACAGATGTTCACTGACCCCCGTGGTTTGGGTTTGGTTTTGGTTTTTTATCTGGATTAACTTTGTGCTTTGGTTTTAGTTTTTGCAAAACCGCCCTCACGTGTTTTGGTTTTGGTTTTGGATTCCTATTTTTTTTTCTAAAATTCCTATTTTTTTGCGGAAATCACATAATTTGGCTCTTTTTTTGTTCCTACATTATTATTAACCTCAATAACACAAATTTCCAGTCATTTCCAGTCAACTTTTGGCAAGTGACAAGAACACTGCTACCCTTCTTCTTTCTGTGTGAGCAATGGCACTGAGCAATGTCACTGGAGACTGGAGAGTGACGAGAACACTGCTACCTCTCCTGTTTCTGTATGAGCAATGGCACTGAGCAATGTCACTGGAGACTGGAGAGTGACGAGAACACTGCTACCCGTTTCTGTATGAGCAATGGCACTGAGCAATGTCACTGGAGACTGGAGAGTGACGAGAACACTGCTACCCCTGTTTCTGTGTGAGCAATGGCACTGAGCAATGTCACTGGAGACTGGAGAGTGACGAGAACACTGCTACCCCTGTTTCTGTGTGAGCAATGGCACTGAGCAATGTCACTGGAGACTGGAGAGTGACGAGAACACTGCTACCCCTGTTTCTGTGTGAGCAATGGCACTGAGCAATGTCACTGGAGACTGGAGAGTGACAAGAACACTGCTACCCCTGTTTCTGTATGAGTAATGGCACTGATCAATCTCACTGGAGACTGGAGAGTGATAAGAACACTGCTACCTCTCCTGTTTCTGTATGAGCAGATCTCGTAAAGAACACAATTGTTATTAATGCACAGATTACGCTATATACCATCTGCATGACAAGGGGTTTTAAACATGTCCGTTCTTGTTTACGTGCCTCGCGGAATACAGCACATCTCACGATGTAAACTTGTTTGATGAAGAGGAAAACGTTTATGCGCCAATATGATGAAAGACAACCCGTCTTCTCCCCCACCTAATTCACTACTTATTTCCTGCAAATCTCATGAGTTCCTTGCAAAACATATTAGATTATTTTCCCGGCAAAATGAAATGAAGAGAAGCCCAGTAACAACACAAGAAAGATTTACTTGTTTTTTTTACCTTTTAAAATGATAATGTTGCGTTCTAACAATATTACGTCGTGATGCAGTTTTATAGATTTCTACGCTTTTAATTTCCTGATTATTTCCACAGTGGGAGATTCAGCTCAATTTCTACCAGAGAACCTTATATCTTTTACTGTTATTTTTTTATTGCACCCGGAAGCGACAATAATTGCCGTTAGCGGGCGCAACGGAGATGAAACATTCTGTCCCCAAAGACCGAAAACGATCTCGAAATATTTTCTTTCTCCTGTAAATTAATTGCTGGGTCCTATATTATATTTAGTGGAATCGTTTTAGTTGCTTTTCTTCAAATAAATAGCACATTATCTGCGGGGAGAGGAGGCCGGCTGTGGCTGGCAACGCAGCGTGCAAAGTTATTATTGCATTGTGTTGGTTTCACCAAGTTGTTTAGCACAGAATCTGGGGGAGAACTCAGAGTGTAACTCTTAGAGAGGAACTAAAGTGGTTTTCTGAAATACTCCTGGATGTATGAAGGGTAAATGTATTATGGTCCCAGGAATTTAATAAAGACGTTATTTACCTCATTCCCAGAGACTGAAATGTGATCCTGCAAGGCATTTTATTATGCAGAAATTCACCTATTTGTCTATCTAGTGCATACATCGGTGCACGCTGTCAGGGAACGGTCCCGGTAAAATCGGTATGCTGCTGCTCTTACGGGATCATTGGCCCAGTTGTGCACAGTGGACAGGGTAAAAATAGTCCAAACTTCTATTGATTTACAGACACTCCTTTCACTGACCCACTAATCCATCAGTTTTCTGATATGAACAGATTCATTAACACAAAAATATAAATATATGTCAAAGTAACATCCACATGAATCATCATCATCATCATCACCATTTATTTATATAGCGCCACCGATTCCGCAGCGCTGTACAGAGAACACATTCACATCAGTCCCTGCCCCATTGGGGCTTACAGTCTAATTTCCTAATACACACACACACAGACAGGCTAGGGTCAATTTTTGATAGCAGCCAATTAACCAACTAGTATGTTTTTGGAGTGTGGGAGGAAAGCGGAGCACCCGGAGGAAACCCACGCAAACACAGGGAGAACATACAAACTCCACACAGATAAGGCCATGGATGGGAATTGAGCTCATGACCCCAGCGCTGTGAGGCAGAAGTGCTAACCACTAAGCCACTGTACTGCCCCATGAATGGCAGAACCCAAGGTTTCCCAGTAGAACATTGCCCAGAGCATCACACGGCCTCCGCCATCTTGTCTTCTTCCCATAGTGCATCCTGGTGCCATCTCTTCCCCAAATAAATGATGCACACGCCCCCGGCCGTCCACATGATGTAATAGAAAACGTGATTCATCAGACCAGGCCACCTTCTGCCATTGCTCCATGGTCCAGTTTTGACCGCTCAGATACCCATTAAGCGTAATGGGCATGTGAGCGCCAGTAAGCGTTTTCGGTGGTGGACAGGGGTCAGCATGGTCACTCTGACAGGTCTGTGGCTAAGCTGCGATGATCTGTGTGTCCTGACATCTTTCTATCACGGCCAGCATTAGCGTTTTCAGCAATTTGTGCTACAGTAGCTCTTCTGTAGGATTGGACCAGACGGGCGCCTTCGCTCACCCCACACATCAGTAAACCTTGGGCGCCCATGGCCCTGTCACCCGTTGTCCTTCCTTGGACCACTTTTGGTAGGTACTAACCACTGCACACCGGGAACACCCCACAAGACCTGCCGTTTTGGAGATGCTCTGACCCAGCCGTCCAGCCGTCACAATTTAGCCCTTGTCCAAAGTCGCTCAGATCCTTACGCTTGAACATTTTTTCTACTTCCAATACATCAACTTCAAGAACTGACTGTTCACTTGCTGCCTAATATATCCCACCTCTTGTCAGGTGTCATTGTAACCAGATAATCAATGTTATTCACTTCACGTGTCAGTGGTTTTAGTGTTGTGCTGATTGCTGTGTGTATTACACAAATATTTACCCCACATGCAGTCCATCCCCTAATAACCCCAAGCCCCCCTCTCAGAAAGGGATTACCTTCATTTTACTGAGAGAAGCTATATAATAACCAATCACTTATACAGGTCTGCTCATCCTCGTCATTATATGTGGACAGAATGTTTATTTTGTAAATGATAAATTAATAGAGATACATTCTAAAAAATATATTTGCGTTACTATTGGAAACAAGCATAAAAAACATTTCTCAGGCAAGAAAACAAATATCATTCATAATTACACACCGTACTGATGAAAAGGTATACAAATCACCAGTAGAATGTTTTATTATAATGAAATTGTTTTATCTGATTATCTCAAACAATGCATCATATATTCCATTACCCTGGAGGTGATTTTTTTTTTTGTAGCTTGTAAAAAAAAAATGCATATTTTTTCCACTTTTATTGTCAACTTCAACTCGAAAAAAATTATCTCCTGAATTATCACTTTCTGTTGGGTTTTTTTTTTCTTAACAAAAAAAAGACGGAAGAAGCCGTTTGATTTTTTTTTCTCAAGCTGTTTCGGAGATTAGATTGCAGACATTTATAAAAAATAAGTTTGACTAATTGTAAACTGGGGATTCAATACTTGGACGTCACCTATACAAATAAATTCATTTTTTTTTTATCAGTAGAAGACAAATGACGGGTAAGGCCTGCTACGGCGGGTCTCGCAATTTGTTATGCCGTCTCGTAAAGTAATGAAACGGAGTACAATGGAGACAGGCATTTTAAATAAAAATTGTAATTTGCTGCTATTTTTTTTTTTTTTTATGCTGTTAAACTTTGATCACGTAAAAACTCCCAGAGAGACGGCTGCCGCGTTGTATCTCACAATGGATCCTGCGCTGTTCCGATGCATTAAACAATATAAACAGCACAATAACTTACATTCCGAGTGAAATTGTTGGAAACATTCACGTAAATTATTTCCTATACTCGCAATCAGATTCTAGCTGTCCATTTTTGTCTTTAATGCTGCAAATATAAGCCAACGTGTGATTGGTTGTTTTAGTTTACCACATATTTGTGTTTTTGTTTACAAAGTGGTGTCTATAAAGATAACTCCATCCAAAGCTTAAAATGTGATGTTGGGTGGAGTTCACTGACTTTTACTGACTTTGTTAGAGCGATTCGCTGGGTCCACCAAGGTTCATGTTGCTTACAATGTATTCTCAATGCTTTACAGATGCTTTTACAGTTTCACAAAACCCAAATAGTTGATTATTAACCTTCAGATGAAAACTGCCTCTAGGCAAGGTCAAGGTACCTGACTAGGCTGCCTTGTGGATAACCCAGGCTAAACTCACATAAGGGACCTAATTCATCAAGGAATGCATTATGGGCCTGATTTATTAAGGAAAGTAAGTCAAAAAATTTAGTAAGTTTTCTCCTGGACCAAACCATGTTACAATGCAAGGGGTACAATGAGTTTATTATTTTGCACATAAGATAAGTACTGGCTGTTTTTTGTTCCTGTAGCACACAAATACTTGATGGCTTTATTTTTACACTGAAATTTAAAGTTGATCTAGGACATGTCCTACCCCAACTATAAATATGTCCCCACATTTTAGATTTACCTCCCCCTCCAACGCAACATGGTTTTGCCCAGTTGCAAAGTTACTCCTTTTTTTTAATTTACTTTCCATAACGGATCGGACCCACTGAGTGCAATGTGCATTTATTTTAAATCGTAAAATGGCTATGTGTACATCTGAATTCCTAGGTTCGCTCTGCTCTAGTAGACAAGAGACTGCAGGATACGTCCAATACAGATGTGGAATATAAAATCACAATGCATTTTTACAGTTGCTCCTGATTGCAAACACATGTTATAGCATGTCTACACAGTTTTCATCACTAGTAATCAGCACATACACCCGACCTGTAGCTGGAGCAAGAGATACGGCAGAAAAACACGTACCTGAGAGATGCCGAGAGCTTGGAACGAATATCAATGCATGTGCTCGAGCTTGGCACAGCCTTACTGTAAATTGACTATCATCATCATCATAATCATCTATTTATTTATATAGTGCCACATGGCCAAACGCACTTTTTCCTGCCCTGTTCCCTCCCTGAAATTTTAGACTGCAATAAGAGCTCTTTGCGCTCAAAGATGAAGAGAACATTTCTGCGTTCTGTGGCATATGAGACGGTTCTGGGCATGAGAAGAATGATTTTGTGGATTGCACTCCCAAAATCGTCATTTATGTTCCTCGATGAATCAGGCCCTGGATGAGCAAGTTCATACAAATCTGCCTATTGAAGAAAGCGTTCTCCCGCTGGAGATGGTTATAGTGTTGTATAACACCAGTCCAATGTCAAGAATATCCGTATCCTGATTTATGGTATTGGAAGATGGAAGTCTCTAGCGCTGCAGCTAGAAGTACATAAGCCACTCGATCATGTATCCTACTAGGTGGTAGGCGATGTGTCATCAGGGACGTGGGCAAGTGGAAACATTACTCATCTACTGTCCTATTGTGCTACAGATCAGCGCTGTAACTTAAAATTTTAGCGACTGGGGAGAGAAACAAAAATGTTGCCCCCCCTAGCCCTCAATTTTAACTAAATAAATCTAAAATATTCATAAACTGCTCCCCCCTTGAATGTTGCGCCCTGAGCGATCGCCCCCTATCACACAGCCCTAGTTAAGGCCTTGCTAAAGATAACAAGTCTAGGAAGACATCAGTCATCCGTATGTCGTCTGAGTCCCCATCTGAAAGCCAATGGGGCTCCTAGTGATGTGCCCCTACCCAAATATTCACCGTTGCCTATGGGTGTCTACAGAAAACCCTACTGGCTGAGATTAATAAGCATTTCTGTAATTGTGATGTTTACAATCCTTCCATAGGCAACCCGAGGAGGGGATTCCTAGTGCCTGGAAACCCCCCTCCAAGCCTGGGGCACTGTATAATTGAGATGGCTGGACCCTGCTCCCGCGTCACACAGCTCTGATTGAAAAGGGAGAGCTGTGTGCACCTAACAGTAGTGCACGTAGCATTGCCCATGTATATTATGGGGATAGGAAGAGTTGGAGAGCAGCCAAGCACTGTCTAATATTATAGCCCCGCCCCCATGCATGCTGGTCACGCCCACTGGCGACGTGGTGTGGAAACCACCCTCTACAAATCCTGCGTTTGCCCCTGCCTTCATTATGCCATCTGCGTAAGAGTCTGCGTCATCCACAACCAGGGGAGCGCCAATGGCCCAACATGTCTCAGTGATGCTGACAGCTGTGGTCATAAGACCGGGCCGGAATGGGGCTAAAACGCAGCTCCGACTTAAGGAACATACCAGCCCACATCTGCGGGTGCTCCCCAAAGTCAATAAAATTTATCTCAGCCTAATAGAGTCCATCAAACACTCAGCATTGTGTCTTTCGGTGCCACCTGCCCACGCCAGCCTGTGACTGCTTTATTAAATAGGTGGCTGAGCAAGTTTAACAGTTAATTCATTCTGCTGCGCGTCAGAGTGTGTTGCTGAGCCTTTTCTTCCCTATTTTTCCTTAAAGTTCATTATTTTGCAGGCCCATCAAATGAAAAAGCCCTAAACCTGCAGCTTCATTAGCGACCTTGTTAACAGAACCCTACAAAGACCCGAAGCTCGCAAGCGACGTCGACAAACATGGCTTTCTACGGATCACCAAGAAATATAGATGGGAAACATAACTTCTGCTTCGCTGAAGCCTTAATCACTCATCAATGAGAGCAATATGATTACTGGATTGTGCCGTGCTGGCACGCACACAGAGGGTGATTTAAATATCCAAAATAGCTCCAGCAAATGAATATAATTTGCGTTGAGCTCATCATTGGAACCCACAGCAAAGGATCCACATATCTGGCGCCTCGCACAAATGATTCAGGCCACCACCAGAGAGAGAGAGAGTTGGATGTAACACAAGTTGGGTAGAAACTTAATGAGAATCATGCGGCCACGACACATTTAAATAATCCTCATATTATGCATCGGTGTCTTAAACGAGAATGATCAAGGAGAAGAATAGAGGGACCCACCGACTCCCCTTTTCCCCATAAATCATGTGATTTATACGTTCCGATAATATTAATGCATAAAGCCACAGTCATTAGATTTTCATTACACGTCCATCTTTTGAAGACTCTATAAAGGGTTTTATTTTTCTGGGAGGGGGGATGCTGTTATTACATGCAATATATCTTTTGCCAATGACAGTTTTGTCTCCTGCTTTCGGAATCTGCTTATTTTTATGCTCGGCTTAATAACCGGTACAATATGTTTACCATCAGAACAATTTGATTCAGTCTCTAATTGCAACAAGAGAGCAGCGTCTACTGTGTGCTGGTTATTTGAATTTGGAACTCTCCGAGCTATCTTGTTACAGTGAGCTGTTTCCTATAAAGAAGTGTTTAGTTATCAGCTTTCTTTTCTAGGAGGGTAATGCTTGCTCCAAAAGCACTAAATATGTTTATGTCTGTTGCATTAACTGCTGCCCAATATAAGACTACTCAACAACATTAAACCCTGGTTCCTATATTTTCTATATATTTTTGGTTCAGGACATGTTGAGAATATTTTGCTCAATAACTCTCCAAAATATAGATAAGTGAAAAAGCCGGGAATGACATTTTGCTCACATTAAGGGTATAGGATATAATCCACTTATATAAAGTTCTGTGGGCGTACGGCGCAACTAGAGGAGGTGATCTTGGCGCAATTGCTTGCAAGCAATTGATCACGCCATCTGTCTGTCCAACATATACACACCAAGGGACATTTATCATCATCATCACCATTTATTTATATAGCGCCACTGATTCCGCAGCGCTGTACAAAGAACTCATTCACATCAGTCCCTGCCCCATTGGAGCTTACAGTCCAAATTCCCTAACATACACACAGACAGACAGACAGACAGAGAGAGACTAGGGTAAATTTTTTGATAGCAGCCAATTAACCTACTAGTATGTTTTTGGAATGTGGGAGGAAACCGGAGCACCCGGAGGAAACCCACGCAAACACGGGGAGAGCATACAAACTCCTCACAGATAAGGCCATGGTCTGGAATTGAACTCATGACTCCAGTGCTGTAAGGCAGAAGTGCTAACCACTATGCCACCGTGATGCCTTATAACCAGTGCATGGGTAACTGCAAACATTAAAGTGCTGTAACCCATAGCAACCAAGCAACGGGTTCTCTCTTATGCTCGAATGTATCGCTCTCAAAACTCTGTGTCTCCCGGCCAGGCCACTTTAAAAACCAGCAACTAATGATGTGGGCTGGACGTTCTACAGAAATATGGTAGCAATCAGTCAGCAACTTCTTCATACTTCTTCAGAAACTATTTAATTTGCGTGTTCTGTGCCACTTTATACGTTGTTCTGTGTAGAACGAGCCCTGCGTTCCAGCAGCGAGAGAGTCAATCGTAGACACGGTAAGGTTTTTTTTTTCTTCTTTTCTTTTTAGTTGTTTTGCAAGCAGTTGCAAATACTCGTTTTTAAAACATCTCACGCTAATAAGTGTAACATCAGGTAAGAATTAAACCTAATTGTAGTCTAGTGCCAGAGAAAAAACATAGTGTGATGACAAGGTACTGCCCTTGGTTTTCACGGGTTTGTAGTGCAACTATTAAAAACACGCTAACAGCATCCTCTTGTATTCCAGCAGAAAACACAATATACCTTAATTAGCCTATAAGAAGCGGTACAAAAGCCCACATAATAATAGCAACATTGATTGGAGCTACTCCAGGAGCCAAAGCAAACGTTCCCTTCATATAGTGTTAGTGGGGAGAGGCTATTACCTTGTGTTATCGCTGCTGACATTTCTTCTGTACTACAAAAAACTCTACATTATATCCCTAATGAGTGTCTTAGTATAGTGACAACAGCAACAGCCACGGAAATGTAGGTGGGTAAAATAAATGCTAAATATAAAAGCAAAGAGTAAAAACGCATTTGGAAGCTGCACAATTTTTTTATTACAGGTCTGGAAGTAACTCGTAAAAGCAATTTAGCAGCAAAGTAAAAACTATCCTGCAATAGCAACAGTTATCATTAACAGGGATTTACTAGAGACAAGCGAAGGTGTGACAAATCTTATTTTGCAGATATTTCATAGAGAGAAAATGCCCAGGATGCAATTTTTGAGCACAGTATTTGCTCCGCATTATACTTGTAAATGTGCATTCATCGAAATTTGTAGTCTATGAACAGATTTGGGATAGTGACAATTTATTCCGCTGTGTGGCCTGGTTGGGGTGACCTGAGAACAATTAAGGTTTAGAGTCCGCCATCGAAAAGTACAAAATATAGCAGTCAAATGCACATGTTTGAATATTTTTCTGGGCAGCACGGTGGCTCAGTGGTTAGCACTTTTGTCTCACAGCGCTGGGGTCATAAATTCGATTGCCGACCATGGCCTTATCTGTGTGGAGTTGTATGTTCTCCTCGTGTTTGCGTGGGTTTCCTCCGGGTGCTCCGGTTTCCTCCCACACTCCAAAAACATACTGGTAGGTTAATTGGCTGCTATCAAAATTCATCTTAGTCTCTCTCTGTGTCCATGTTAGGGGAATATAGACTGTAAGCTCCAATGGGGCAGGGACTGATGTGAGTGAGCTCTCTGTACAGCGCTGCGGAATCAGTGGCGCTATATAAATAAATGGTGATGATGATGATCATCATCTCTAAATTTTGCTAAAGATTGTTTGAAGCATGAGGTTCAGACTGCCAGCAGCGCTCCCCCTTACCTCCGTCTGTTTCTTTGTTTATACTCAGTCTTGTTTTATTACTGTGTTTGCTCCCAGTTGTAATAACTGCTGGGAATCCTGGCGCCATATACATAAATGTTAATAAAATAGATAATTGGAGGGGAAAATCTGCTCTTGTCTCCAGCTACAAACAGGGTTCTTTGCAGTAACAGCAGTATACATATGAAATGTTCTACTGTAAGAGGAGTTTTCAGCACACTGTGATTCTTATCATTATTATCGATATTATCTTATCTTTAGAGCCCCAACATTTTTCTCAGAACTCTAAAATCAGATCATTTTGACCAGGCACTTCATTCCCTGCCCCGGAGGAGTTTTCAATCTAATTTCCCTACCACAGTCACACAAATGCCACAAAAGTCAAAAGCCAATTAACTCAACAGTGTGTACTAGTGTAAATCTAACCATGGTTTGAATGTCATTTTAGGTAAATACAATATATAACGATATTGACCTCTACATTACTATATGGTTGACCTGGAGTGGAATCTGACAGGCCTTTGGACATCATTTTAGGCATTTGGACATCCACATCAAACACCCATTAGGTACAAAATGCTCTCCTGTGAGCCGGCTTCTGATCTCAAGGCTTCTGTAAACTTCACCGTGTGATGTGCAACAGGATTTGTTTAAAAGAAGAAAATAGAAATAATTCAGGATATTTACAGGATCTAACGTGCAGGAAACACAAAACATGAGAAAAATAACCTGTGAATTAATGACTGAAAGTTTTTCTCCCGGCGACTAAGGGGAAGACGATTTTCTTCCCTGTGTAGTAAAGCTATTAGACGATGCCCTAGTGTTTTTGACGCGGGGCGTTTAAAAGGTCTCTCATTGATCTGATTCAAGCATGACAGCTGGACCATCAGCGATAGACAGGGCAGCGGAATCAAAATCAATCCGTTCAGAGTATTCCCCCAAGACTTCCTCAACCTGCCCTGGTGAGAATTTAGAGTTTATAATAAAAGAGCGATGATCCTTCTCCTTTAAAACAAAAAAATCAATAGAGGCACCTGAACATGTTCCACCCAATCAAAAAAGGTTTGTTCTCCGACCTTTGCTCCAAACAGTGTACTTATGTCAGCTGGTTAGAGGCCTGTAAGCTGTCATCCGGGGGACGTTAGCAGACGCGCTCCTGTTCCGTGTTGGACAAATGGATGTTTTCTCCCCCTGGGATTTAACAAACCATTCGCCTACTTTTCTGATTTTTTGAAAAGTGCGTTTTAAAGATTTATTCTTTTTCATTTTAAACTTGAAATTTATGTGCCTCTCAGACTCACACGGTCCCTGTTTAAGTGCTTAACCTGTTCTTGGCAGAAAAGAGTCCATCAAAATAAAACCTTCATGGAACAAATTATTTTCTACGGGAGGTAAAGAGCTGGATCTCTTAGGGCTAGATTTACTAAGCTGCGGGTTTGAAAAAGTGGGGATGTTGCCTATAGCAACCAATCAGATTCTAGCTTTCATTTATTTAGTACATTCTACAAAATGACAGCTAGAATCTGATTGGTTGCTATAGGCAACATCCCTGCTTTTTCAAACCCGCAGCTTAGTAAATCTAGCCCTTAGTCTCGCTGCATATTCACTAAAGTGGTCTTAATAGTGGTTTAAATATTTGTCATAAAACATTTGCCTGAATGATTCTGTTTTCCCGATATTAACGTTCATTGAGGAATGTGTCCGTCTTTACGTTTATATGAAACAAAGAACAAGTTTCTTATTGTTTCTTATTGTTTAATCCTTTGCTAGGGTCTGATTCAAGTTCGAACACTACTTGCATGTAAGTCGTGTTTGAAAAAAGAACATGGAACTTGAGCGCAGATCCACCCGTATTCTAATACAAGCGGATCTCATGATACGTCTCCATTTGAATCTGGGTGTTAGTCCGCGCTAGCTGTGCGGTACTTGCCGTATGTAGACACACAGAACAGACTGCAGGATACACACATGTGTATGTACAATAAAAGGTCACATAAAGAGCACATAAATAAAATGTTTGATCTTGAAAAAACAATTGTTATCAGCATAATCATTTATATAAATATATAATTATCAAACATTTATTTATTTTATATTAATTGCATAAATAAAGATGCTTTCAATGCGGACAGTGCTTGCCATGCAATTTTACAGTCTCTCTTAATTGCATACAGTTGTTGAGTGATAGCTAGCGGCATGCATACGTTTTTAAATCAAAGACCCTGCCGTGTCAATCATCACTATCAGTCAGCACCCGCACCTGCCCTGTAGCTGGTGCAAATAATACGGCTGAAACCAGGTGTACTTACCAGAAACCCAGGACACATATGCGTCAGAACACCCTCGGCACGTCCTTGCTGTACCTGCGCTAGCTCACCCCTCCCCGCCGATCAAGTTGTAGGCGGTCGAGTCTTTTGCATTCGAGCGGGAATGGCATGCAATTGCGTTAATTGGCGTAAGGCCGATACGCTATATTGATAGGCCCATATTGTAGATTTGATCATACCCATCGGGATTCATACCGATACCAATTAGAATGCAGAGTGTATGTTGCTATTTATTTATAGATTTCTGGTGGATGCCGCTTTCATAGCCGCACCCCTACACAGGAGCGGAGCTTCGCCATATCCCATGGCAAAATTTGGGTAGTGACCAGATCAGCCATTCTAGCCTCTTGGGTCCCCAGTAAGGAGCTCTACTGAGCGTGTATGGTCCAAAACATGCACCTACCTACCTGGAGGCCCTGGCCTGCCTGTGTAGTGGGAGGAGCCGCCAACCTGGGGTAGCCACACACCCTTGGGTGGCTGTGGAAGGAGCACCAAGAAGTTACTGTTCCAGGGCCCGGAACTCTTTTGAGGACAGAGCTGGGGCTTCAGAACGGATTGCGGGAGCATCAGATGGACAGTGGGGGCCTAGTACCGGGAAGGTGACCCGCCATTGTCGGACCACCTCACCTTTGGGCCTTGTTGCGGCCTCCTCCCCTGCTCCCACCATAGTTCCCCATTGTCCCTACATGTTATTCCCTAACGTCATATAGTTTTACCATTTATAGGGTTATGTCACCATTTATATGTTTTGAGAAGACGTATGTAAAACTCTGTCGTCCGATTTGTCATTAGCATAGCCGCGCCAAGTGTCGGTCATATTGTAAAAAGCTGCGTTGTGTATGGTTCAGCTATTAGAAATAAGGAAGAAAAAATCTAACTTTTCGGGGCAGAATTCTCATTATCACTTATTTCTGTCTCTTTTAATACGTTGATTACTTTGATGTCATCTTTGTAATGTTCAGATCTATGGCAATGCTCCCGCTGAGCACAGAAATGTGGATGTGATAGAATTAAATGTTTAATCTAATGACAGCTGCATAGTGAGGGTCTGAATTAATGCGGGCCACACATAGATCAGTATCGTCTGACTGCCTCGCCCGCCACAATATGCTAAATGTAGCAATTTTGCACATTCTCCGACATCGCAATTTTAACGGCCAAACTCTGCAAAATCCACACTTGTGCAAAGATAGGTGCAAACATCAGTGTTTCACACTGCGATTGCGGCATTCTTGCACTTTACGGAACTTTTCGCTCTATTCATATGGGAATGTTTCCCCATTTTTTAAGAATCCGACTGTGGGTTTTCTGGATAAATCTGTCATTTGCAGCACTCTGCCAATAATATATTAAAATACATGACACAAAAAAAAATACCGCGTGGTAGTATGTGAACGAGGGAGTGTGTTTACATCGGGATAAATAATCCTACTCTCACTTTTTGAGCCACCCCTCAAGTCATTTCAACTTTTCTATTTTTTACTTAATATACTGCTCGGTAAAGACTTATTTAAATACATTAGGGGACTGGGAGAACATGGAAGTTGGTTTTTAGTGCATGCCACTATTTTACAGTTGAACATTTGCTATGTGAAACGCGCCAGTGCGCTGCGAAATGCGTGTCTATGAAATATGGGTCTAATCTTCGCCACCTTCGGGGGTAGTGGAAAATTAACAAGTCCATCTGCAGAGGGGAAAACAAACTCTGAATTTTCCACTAACCAAGGAGACACCTTGCTACACATCTGTTCTGCGCCCCTTCAAACTCATATATCGGATACAACAACAAAATGCGAATAAGCATTGTACGGGTTGAGGAAAACACATTTTACCTGCAAGTTTAAAGTACAGAAATATAAAAGAATTTTTAGAGGCGACAGTGAATTTATAACATCCAGTCTTAACTTTCTAAGAGCACAGAGCGATGGATATTAATATAACGAGCTCTTTCTCTGAGTGACGCTTTTAAAATCCCGATGAATAATCTCAAACCACTTGATTATGACAGACAGCTCCAAGGTCAGATTTAACTATTTCCACATTTCTAAATATTCCTTCGGTGTAAAAAGATGTCCTCCTCATAGTGGGAGTACGCCCCCAAAAAACAACATTTTAAATTAAATACGTAGTTTTAGGAATTTCACCTGTTTGTGATTAGTTTGGATTATGCTGTCTGCATGCGTGGTTGAGGTAAACTAGTGTTCCGTGACCTGCTTCAGCTGTTGTAGAACTACAGAGCCCAGCATGTCCGACTGTGGGTTGCAAAAGTCTTTACTTTCTGTGTTTTCTCTACCATACAGTCTGTCACTATTAAATGTATCTTTCTATTAGCATGAATTGGTTTTAGCGTACGTACCACTTTGAACACGCCGCTTAGAAAACAACAGGCGGATTCCGAGGCCACAGATCAGCTATAATCAATACGCAAAAGGTCGATGATAGTACGGAGATATTGTACATTTTTCTCTATTCTTTTGACATTTTACATTGTAAAGATAATACATCAATAAATCAGGGTTTTAAAACTTTTTTTTTTATTCCAGGACCCAGCTTGTAATCAGCTATATAATCATGGTCTAAATTTCCTTTTTAAATTGCTTTCATGTTTACAACAAATTAAGTATATTATTGTTAATTAAGTGATTAGGAATGTGTGGGCTTGCACAAATTAATGACACTAAACTTTAATTAATAATCATTTTTTTTAGCAATTATGACTTTAAGTTTTAATAATTACTAATTTGTTAGTAGTACAGAAAGGGTTTGCATCAAAGCAACCCTGAATGATAAGACGACACATATTTTTGGTCCTGGCAAAACTATTAAATACGGAAATAAATTACTTGCTAAAGAAACACATAGAAGTTTATTTTTGATGACAGCAAGTTTTGTATCTCCTATAACTCGGTCTTGCCTTTACAAACTCAATCATTTTCACTAGAACCAGACTACATTATTTGAGAATATTTTACTGAAACCCACTCAATAAGGGGAACGGTCAGCTGCGGCGATAATTTTACCATTCCATTTCTAGGGAGGGCTGTTCATAACCATTCCGCTGAGGTGGTAACTAATACGTTACCTACGCATCCTTCACACACACTAACATCATCATCTATTTATTTATATAGCGCCACTGATTCCGCAGCTCTGTACAGAGAACTCATTCACATCAGTCCCTGCCCCATTGGAGCTTACAGTCTAACTTCCCTAACACACACACACACACAAACCGAAAGCAGCTAACTAACCTACCCAGGGCCTGATTAAGGGTTCTGGCCGCCCTAGGCTAATACGACTGCAGCCCCACCCCCGAGTATATAGGTGTACAGGAACACTCCTGAATATGAATGTTCAGGTGTTTTCTCCAGCATTCAAATTTAGACAGATTGTGCCATTGTCTCTTACCTGTTCTTGCTCTTCTCTCTTGCAGCTTTGTTATCCTCTCACTGGCTTCTGGAAAGTTGGCGTCCTGTTTTGAACATGCAAACATTTATTATAATGCAAAATGTTAACAAACCCTGAATGATTAGGCCCTTTAGTTAAAACAAAACACCCCATTATGGCCAACTAAAAGTACCCCATTGTACAGGTATATATAAGCAATATCTGAATATTTGTGGTCAATCAAATACAAACCTCTACCGGTCCCATCTCACTAATATTTAGTATTCTAGTGATTGCTGAGACCACCCATGTGACCACCACACAATCATGAGGTTATGCCCCCAAAGCTGCTCTATTTTTTAAATACCCCCCGCAGCCATTTTCCTTTCCTCCCAACCTGCATCCTTTCCTCCCTCATTGCAGCCAGTTTCCTCACTTTTCCCCCCTGCATCCATTCCCCTCCCCCCATTCACATCAAAATCCCCCCAGTCACATATATCAGCCCCCCTCCTCTGCCCTCCTTCACACATATCAACCTCTCTCCCTCCCTATAGATTTGTAAGGCAGCCCCCGTCACTGACCTGTAGTTGTGCTGCCAGCATCGCTCCTCAGACCAGCAGACAGGAAGTGAAGACTTCCTGCTTCCTGTCTGCTGCACGGCATTGTGGGAGCCCATACAGCACCGGGCAGCCTAGCGATTGGCTGCCTGTGGCTGACCCCTGACCACCAATGCCTTTGATCAGTTTTATTTAAAGTGGGAGTACAGGTTCATTATATATAGAATGATGTATCACCTATTGTAAATTATATCCATACTTGCCAACTCTCCCTGAATGTCAGGGAGACTCCCTGAAATAGGGGTGATCTCCCTCACTCCCTGAAGAGTCTGGCATTCTCCCTGATGCTGAGCCAGTACAAGACGTGGTTGGCTTCGCCATCTGTGGCCTGATGACACAGTTCAGAAATTGTGTCCTATATCCATGTATTGATGCCTATGGAGGTGGCCATTTTCATGGAGACCAAAATTTAATCAAAGACTGACAGGTAAGACAACATGACTTCAGTAATGGAGACAGAAATGTAAAAGACACTTCAGTCTCTAGAGAATCATTAGCTGCCTTTCTTTA
Source organism: Mixophyes fleayi (assembly GCF_038048845.1). Lineage (NCBI taxonomy): Eukaryota > Metazoa > Chordata > Amphibia > Anura > Limnodynastidae > Mixophyes > Mixophyes fleayi. The sequence continues at coordinate 5,298,528 of NC_134413.1, read as the reverse complement.
ACGCATAGTTGCCTACTCTCCCAGAATGTCCGGGAGACTTCCATATTTCTGGGAGACCTCCCAGGAGAGCAGGGCAACCTCCCGGTTCTCGCCCCCGCAATAGATAAAGTGGCGGGGGCAGGGCTTAATGACGCAAATATCGTGTCATCTTAGCCCGCCCCCTGCTGTAAGTGGTCAAAATTGTGACAATCGTTTAGGGGCGGGGTAAAAATGATGCGATTCGTCAAGTCCCGCCCCCGCACGCCCACCTCCCCCGGGATCTCCCTGAAGCCAACGAGGAAAAGTTGGCAAGTATGAATTATAAGGACACTAGAGACCACCAAGAAGTCTTGTGACCATATAAAGGCACCAGGACACAGGAAACTGGAGATGACATCTAATATCTGTAGTAAATTATAGTAGGAACACATGATTGAATTATTTTTTCTGATAATACACAAGAATTCTAAATGAACACTAATGGATTGTCACCATATCTCACTGATCATAGACAATGACATCATAACTCACTGATTATAGGCGATGACATCATAACTCACTGATTATAGTCATCGGCAGCAGAAGTCATCAATTATATAAATATTTTCATGCCAGAGTTTATACCTAAATTAGCATCAATTGGGTATTATGAGCAGAAACTCCTCTGAACATAGATTAAACTATGAAACATGGAGAGAATTTAAGATGTTCCTAACTCAATGTATAGAGGTGGATACTGGGTGTGAATTTTCTCCAAAATATTAAAACACCATCTTATAGGATATTAATGAAATACTTCTCAGTACTGTTCTATAGCAATATGTTAATAGGACAGTATGTAATGTAGCCTCTCTCACCGCAGTGAATTGGAGATATACATAATAAAAAAAGACCCTTAATCCTGCGATTGAAATGAGATGCTCTTGGTAACAGACCCCATGTAGTTTCCTGCCTGTCACTAAACCATCATGTGCTCCCTTTGGTTTTAATAATTCACCCTTGATTTGGTTTACAATGAATAACAATGTCGCGTTCTGATTGGCTGGTTACCTTGAGACGCTCCAAGTGACCGTCTCGCATTGGTCTGTCACCGCACAAGGGAGAAGCAATAAATCATTCTAGACTGGACACTTCTCTGCTTTCAATCAGCTCTCCAGCTTCCCTAGGACGAAGGGTGACGACAGTATATCACTCCGGTCCTACAGTCCTGCAGCTCGAAATTAGCACAATTGTTCTGCTAAATATTGGTTTTGCTCCACATTTAGCTGTGAAAGTTTACACGTTTCACCAACGTAATTTGAATTAAAAGCAGAAAACCAATAAAAGCAAATCACATGTTTTTAGCATAAATCACTGGACCAGGCTATAAGGAGAATCTTGTTTTACTATTTTCCATTATTATTTTTTTTTTTAATGATTTATGATTCTGGACTACCATGGCAACCACAGTCACATGATGTAGTGAGCAGAGACACTTTGGACCGCCCCTCTGTCTGTACTGTGACATCCTCCCCGCTCAGCCATCACATGACCTGCAGAGAGCTGTGAGCCTGTGTCTGCGCAGCAGACTGACTGTACCTGGCAGCCATTTTTTGTTTGCCAACTAGAGAGCTTTTGAAACAGAGATAATGATTTGTAGAAGGATAGCTAAGAAAAGTGACTATAATTAAAACATAATTAACTTGCTATTTAAAAAACAAAATCTTCAATGTGGGAAGTTGCTTTCAGTGCGCATAACAATTCCAGGTTTGGATCATGTTGACATCATCCAAGTGCCATTGCATGTTTTCAATAGACTTTGAATTTTGGGGGACACATTCACATATACAGTTGTGTTGAATTCTAGGTAAAATGTGCTGTGACTTATTTAGTCCTTGACTACAAAGGATATTGATCTGGTCAGTGCAGAGAGCAGGGCAACTATGCCGGAGGACAATTGCATGTGGAATGATGCAATTGCTCCTGATTGTACACTGCAGGCAAAGTGACTACTATGTCACTGGCTTTTGTGCTCATAAATAAACCATCTGACGGATATTGCCGGGTATTCATAAACAAACCAGGATTACCCATCAGACACCCTAGGATCATGTCTAGGGTGTGACTCAGACACAGGCCTTGGGTTGCTATTTGTGTGGTTTATATTCTTGCTCTATCCCTATTGGTTGGACTAACACAAGCACATAGTCTATGAAGTCCACAAATGTAAACATCTTTGTTGTTTGAGATGGGCCTATGGCCAGGGCACATGGGAATTATGCTCCAATTGCTGCTGGGCAATCGCTCTTCCCAGTACTCTCCAATGGCCCAGGGGAGGGCAGATAGACCACATCCCAGTTTAATAATAGAGATACTGGGTGACTTCTACTGAGATCACTTATTTCTGAAGCATCACCTGGAAGAACGCTGGGTGGTGGGAGAAACTGATCAATTATCCCTCTTATAGCTGCGGAATTAGTGACGCTACATATATAAATAAATAAATGATGATGATGATATAATATAGAGACAAAGGGGTAGATTGATCAAACTGTCTATAAAAGGAAAAGTGGAGATGTTGTCCATAGCAACCAATCAGATTCCAGCTTTCATTTTCTATGTACTAGTTAAATGATAGCTAGAATCTGATTGGTTGCTACAGTCAAAACTTGTACCTTTATAGATGGTTTGATCAGTCTACCCCGGTGTTGTATTTGGAACTAAATAGAAAATGATTATTGGCCCAAAAAACAGACCTTGCAAAAGCTCTTGTAAATAATACACGTAAAAATGGCGAGTTATAACGTCGCTGCTCAATTAGTGAGTTATGAAGTCATCGCTTCTGCGTTCATTAATAAAACCTGTGTGTTCTAAGAAGTAATAGTGCTATGATAACATATATTCCTGCATTGCTATACTCTGCTCTGTAAAACAATACAGAAATTGAAGACTCAAAACTCACGCAAACTTTTGCTGCGGAAGTCTAGTGACTTTTTATTTTCTTATCACCGTCTCTTCTAAAGGCCTCTGTCCTGTTTGTGGCAGACGATTCAATGTTATGGTATTGAGAACAACCTGGAGACAATCTTCCCCTGAATTATGCGGCTGAATAAATCAAACCTCTTCTCAATATTAAGCGGATGAGCCTGCTCGCATGTCACGCATGGAAATAAATCGCCTATCCTGTTGTGTTTACCTTTGAACTTCAGGTTAGCGCTCGGCGATGGTATAGGACAGGAGATAAACTTGTGAAATATTCAGTAGCTGATGTCGCTTCGTCCCCCGGGGGATCTGCGAGCAGCTTTCTTTCGGTACATCACTCTCTTTCCCCGAGTTTAAATAATGAGCTGGAGAAGAGGTACCAAGCATCAAGTCTGCATGTCTCCTTTGAAATCTTCCCTTATATTACCTTGTTATCTGTGCTCAAAAGCAGCAGGCATCCTACTGGTTCTTAATATTTCTCAGTACAACGACAGACACAAATACAGAACTAAGAGCTCTAAGTGATAGATGTACATGTCCCTGCAGAGGAGTGAAACACATTCCTCCCACTAATGATGACCCAATTTAACCATAGCAATGCCGGGGATCTTTCCAGACATTTTGAAAGGGAACTGTCATCTACCTCCCCCTCTAGTAAATTATTGGCATGGTGGTGATCCATTCAACACTCACAAAAAAAAGGAAATACTTGTATTAAAACTCAGTGGTAAATGTATCAAACCTTCTATAAAGGAAAAGTGGAGGTGTTGCCCCTAGCAACAAATCAGATCCTATCATTTATCCAGCACATTCCAGAAGATGATAGATAGAATCTGATTGGTTGCTATGGGCAACACCACCACTTTTCTTTTTTAAAAGGCTTGATAAATCTACCCCCTCTGTAGTAAAGGCATTTCTGTCTGCCTCCATTGGATTTGCGGGGCAGTCATGACACCGATCCAGAAATGAAGCACAAAACTTCTACAAAGGGATTACAAAAAAGACAATTCGGCACTTTTCAGAATTCTCTGCACGTTGGCAGTTTTGGGTCCTCCAATCAAATTGCAAACTAAAAAACAACTTATTTGAACAAAATTGTAATTTAAATTGTCGCAATAAAAGTATTTAAAAAAATAAAATAAAACCAAACTACAAATTGAATAAATTAACATGATAAACTTTTCATGCCATTAAAATGCCTTTTTAAGTAACTTGTTTTTTTCTGTTTGAACCAGTAATAAAATATTAATCCATTACCAAGACTGTAAACCAAACTACTGGAAATAAATTCATTCCTTAATCAATTGATGAGACAAACTCGCTAACTAACTGACTAACTAACAGACTAACAGACTAACTAACTAACTGACTAACTGACTGACTGACTTACTAACTAACAAACTAGCAGACTAACTAACTAACAAACTAACTGCCTATCTAACTAACTTACTAACTAACTGGCTAACTGACTAACTTACTAACTAAATAACTTACTAACTAATTAACTATCTAGCTAATTAACTAGCTAACTGACTAAATAACTAGCTAACTAACTAACTGACTATCTAACTAACTTACTAACTAACTAACTGGCTAACTGACTAACTTACTAACTAATCAACTTACTAACTAATTAATTTGGGATCTGTATCACTGCAACAGTGGGGTCTCATACTTATAAGTTACAGTTTCACCTTTTTGCAAATAAATAATTGACAGTTAAACTAAATGCTAGTAACATTTATGTCTCAATTGAACTATTTTCTACGGCTTCTGTAATCATATCCTTTTCCCGCTGGATGCTGCATCGATGATAACTTTTAAATGAGGCACTAATAGTTTCTCTATGCTGAGAGTAACAACATTGGTGGTAACTGCTGTTACAGACTAGTTAAAGTCAACACAAGTAAATGGGCAGGTAGCATCGAAGAAAATGCGTCTCAACGCAAAAGCTGCTGGGTTTGGAGTCATTGAACTAATGGTCTCTATTACCGTAACTTTTTATATAGTTTACTAGTGTTAATAATGCAAGTAAAAGCCCTGTATCTTGATGCAGGTTAGATCACGTATGTTGCAACGTTACCTGACTGTTTTTAAAAGGGAAGAGGTTAAAAGAAAAATTCTTCATTTTGTAGCTAAAATATAATGTATCTCGAGGAATAAGATTTACAGATCATAAAACTTTTAGAAAAAGTATCCTGTCAATTTATGGCCAAAAACAGTGAATAACTGTATAAATATTTTCGATCAGTAAAAATTAATGGAACAATAAGAAAACTGTCACAACACATTACTTACCTTTGTGAATACGGCAACTTTGTGGCAATACTTGCTACTATTTCCCGGCTCACAACAAACGTATTATCTCTTTGCAATGAAATCGGATACAAGGAATTAAACATGCACAACATTGTAAACATAAATAAATAGTAAAGTATGGCTAAAACTAAGCAGAAAACAAAAGCTAAAAAGTATTTATGTCAGATAACAGTATAGGGTGACCCACACTGCCAAAATGTGTTCATTGCAGAACACCTATGTTATTTTTGCAATGAGTTTGTTTTAAATAACTGCTCTCTGAATGTTGCCATATTGCTGAGAGAGTCCAATTCGCATGATTTGGAATGAGAATACAAATCGCCATGTTAGCAGCTTCAGTGTATGCAGCTACATACGTTTTGTATATGCTTTTTAACATGTTTAGGGGGAATTCAATTCTGTGCGAAGCTCTGTAGCGATTTGTCCGATTTGTGGTGCTCCCGACAAGGGCCCAGTTGTCCTATACATGTAAACAGCTCTAGGTGGATTTGCGGGAGGAAGGTCACATGATGTTATTCAAATAAGCAGCGCTAACGTGGCAAAATGCAGGATGTTGGTTACAGTACTGTTACATGTGGATTTGTTGCATGTACAATAATGTTACTCTACAAGGGTGTCCCATTATTTTTAAATACAATAGCATGTGACCTGAACTTTGCTCATGCCCTAAAATCCACCCCAAAATCCATATTGGTGCCAGATGCTCTAAATCGGTTACAGAGTCATTTAGAATGTAATGTACTTCTCACCCACACACAATGGAGGTAGCCATTTTGTATATTGAGCCAATATTCAGCTTATGAAGTCACAGTGATGCCATAGTCATGTCATTATATGGCTGGCCCGGGCAGTGATATCACCGAATGGGAGGAGCCAATTGAGAACACAGCATCATGGCGCCATGTAAGCGCCTGACTGCCACACCACCCGGCGGAATGACCACAAAATGGCCTTCCTTATATAGCACACAAAATGGCTGCCTTCACTGTGTGCAGACTAAACCTTAACTTATATGGGTATAAGGCAATATAAGTAGAATGCAGTAGGTTTTGCATGTCTTGAGAGACCATATGAGTGACAATTAGTACAAGTAAATTAAATGTATGTTGTCAATGTTCATTTTTAGTCCACCAGTTACCATCAAATCGATATATGTGATGTCATGCAGATTATATGGGGTCGATATAAGTAAAACCTAAAAAGGAAAAGTGGAGGCGTTACCCATAGCAACCGATCAGATTCTAGCTAGCATTTTGTAGACTGTACTAGCTAAATGAGAGCTAGAATCTGATTGGTTGCTATGGGCAACGCCTCCACTTTTCCTTTTATAGAAGGTTCCATAGATCTACCCCTGAGCCAGCTGGTGGTTTTGTTCCTCAGACACAGAATAGGTGACAGGAGGAGTCGCACTTTGACCCCACATACCCCGGGAGATCCCTACGTTTCTGAAGTTAGCGACGCTGCCGCTTAACTCCAAGAAAAACGTCTCCGGGAGATTTTACTCGCAAGTGATTTGTCCTTGGGCTGAAAAAAAAAGAAGAAGAAAGAATTATAACAAAGCAATTTCTAACTGCTGTATAACCCTGAGAAAGGAAATAAAATCAATGTATTGTGTACAGGCAGAGTGACATGTGCTTCCTTGTTTGTCTTATTTGTGGTTGGAGAGCAGAAAGTTATGAGACTTTTATAATCCTCGTAAAGATGCCACCGCGGCTATGATTACACGGCTTCATTCCTCTTTCTAACCTTATCCCTTTCTTTACACATGTCAGAGCTTTATAAATATCTCCTTCCATTCTGCTCTGGGTGCCTATTTCATTCCACTACAATAATAGATATCACCGAACAGTTACAAATCACGTCAGCCGGGGGGATGTATCTTCTCAGGGAAGATGTCAGGAGATGTGTTAAGGTAAACTGTAATCGAATACGAGTTTAAACAGCTTGAATAAAATATATATATATATATATATATATATATATATATATATATATATATATATATATGTATATATATATATATATATATATCTTTCAATATATATCTATATATCTAAATCTATATATATATATATATATATATATATATATATATATGCAATATCTTGAGTCATTCGATGATTTGCCACAAAGCTCCTCCCTTTAAGGCGAGTCACGGCGTAGGGTACCACCCCTAGCGCCATCACACTCCTGCCCACTTCGCTGAGGTGGGCGGGGCTTACTGAAGCAATTCCCACCATCGCAGCACATCTTGCAGGCACTTATATTCTTTTCCGGGAACATTGCCTGCTCTCCTGAGAGTCTGGGGGGGTCTCGTCATAATCCAGGAGTATTACAGACATTTCAGTAGAGTCAGCAAATTATAGACCACTAACTCTAAAATTCAATGGAAGAATGGAATCCTTAAAAGTTTAGAAAAAATATATATATGTACCTATACCATGGTAGAATGGTGTTTGCATACCTCCCATCATCATCATCATCATTTATTTATATAGCGCCACTAATTCCACAGCGCTCTACAGAGAACTCACTCACATCAGTCCCTGCCCCATTGGAGCTTACAGTCTAACTTCACTAATATACACACACACACACTCACACAGAGAGGGAGAGACTAGGGTCAATTTTGATGGCAGCCAATTAACCTACCAGTATGGTTTTTTTGGAGTGTGGGAGGAAACTGGAGCACCCGGAGGAAACCCACGCAAACACAGGGAGAACATACAAACTCCACACAGATAAGGCCATGGTCGGGAATTGAACTCATGACCACAGCGCTGTGAGGCAGATGTGCTAACCACTAGGCCACTGTGCTGCCTTCCCAAAATGCAAGTCCCCGCCAGAGGGACCGGGAGAGGGGCCACGCCTTGATGGGGGCTGGGCAAGTCGCAATGGGGGGAGTGGCCATGCCCCAGAGGGCTGTGTAGGGCTTTAAGGCACCCTTTTACGAATTGAGATGCGGATTAGGAGAAGCAATGGGCGAATAAAAGTCACGTGCGTGTACTTCAGTCTGTTATGTGTGTCTATGTGCGGAATGTGTTGTTTATACAGAGAGGATTTCCGCCCATATACAAATTGTGACGTAGCTTAAGAAAAGCTTTGATTTGAATACGGGTGGAACTGCGCAAAAGTTGCATACGTGTTACATGTGAATTATAGCCACTTTCCATCCGCACTTACAGCAGGCCCTGCGTGATTAAATACCTACTCCTTGAAGCTAACGCCCTGTAGTGACACAAGCAATTCAGTAGACTGACCCCAGGTCCACGTTGGACTCCGGACCCCTAGGAATATAGACCTGGTGCAGACACAATCCCTGAAACCTCTATCATTACACCCTCGGTACACTACCCAAGCGCTTTATACTGTACAATTCACTGTAATCTTCCTCCACAAGAGACTCTGAGTGGTTGCCTGCTGGGTTCTTCAATACAGTGAGTCAAATACACATAGAAAATGCTTCCCCGTGAATCTCAACCTTATCTTAAACACCATTAGGACTGACAAGTTCCTGAAACATTTGCAGATATATTTTTCGGACTGTCACTAGTAATTCTCTTACATAAAGCTAATTGCATTTCAGGTTCAGTGATCCTGTTACTACACCATGCAACAATACAATGTTTCAACGGAGGACATTCAAAGCAAATCCAAATTAGATGACAACAGAGAACCTGAATTAGATAATAACAGGTTTTAAATAGCATCTAGCGTGAAAAATAAACTAAATGTGAGGCGGATCATACTAATGTAACTGGTTAAATTCAATAGGTTCATATAGTACATTGTAAAAAGCCTCTACATGTCGATATCATGTAGATATGTTTACTAAATATATGTTCTTACTCGTTTGTCAGTTTGTAACTTGTGTTTAGAGTTCAGCGAACTTTGACTGTCTACACGTTACAGTGTTTTGTACATAAAGGTCGCATTGCACAAATTGGATCAAAACTGTCTTCGAAAATATTTTTTTATTATATATAAATAAATATATTTTAAAATAAAACAACAGAGTAGCATACGAACAACTGTTAGACCTTTCAAACATATTTTCATTATGACTGTTTTGGTTTGAAGCAGTAATAATTGCACAGTGTGAGCTAAAGTCACATCCGCTCATTGTGGGCGTGTACAGGTAATTTAGCGTAGACACCAATTAATAATAGAAAGACACTCAATATTAAAGTTCTCCAAAATGATATCTAACTTTAAATCATTCAGGGTAAAAGTTTACTTTTAATATGATTGTTTAAAATAAAAGCCTCAAATAAATAACTAATAATAATAGATTTTTGGATTGATTTGCAGACGGCCATTGGCCCAATAATGTGATTGTGAGATGACAGAGGAGATTGGATCATCCTTATCTATTTATTAATGACTAGCCGGAGTTTCTGAAGTATTGGTACTTTTTGTTCATTGTTCTGTATGGTTTCACCCTGTATAGTCTACTGTTAGTACTGTGTGCGGCGCTGCGGATACCTTGTGGCGCCTAACAAATAAATGATAATAATAATAATAATATTAATCTCCTTATCTGTGTTCAGATTGTTACATAAAACGAAGAGGGTGACCCCAGGGCATATTTTAACGTAGGCATCGAAGAACTGTCAATTTTTGTTCTGCTCCTGATTGGGATCTTTCTTAACCAAAGTCCCCCCCCCCCCCCCTCCATTATTATATCACAAAATACTTATTGCCAACCTATATCATTTCTATGACGTCAATACATTTTGTAAATACGTCCAGTTTATTTGGCATAAGGTCAATGTAACCTCTTCCTTTATATTCTTTTTCTTGCCTTCTGCAAACAACTCGCTCAGAGAAAATGAGCGCAGTCCTTCCAAAGCCTAAAATCCCCTTCTTCTGTATTCAGATCTTTAGACCGTATAAAATTTGCAACAATAAAGTTGCATTTTAATCATTAACCCGTTGGCGTCCCGCTATCTTTCCGAGATTTTCTTTCTTTCTTCTTTCCTCTGCTCCGTCGCTACGTCCACGGCTTTATTCTAAACGCTAATGTATTTTTTTTTTCCCCAACACAATACTAATGTTTTTTTAACTACGGCGGCTGTTCAGTTATTCAGAGCACCCCTTGTCTAATCCCATACGTACCGTGTTTATTAGATGTAATTTTTTATCTCTCGGACAGAGTGGCTGCCACTATCGTTCCCCTCTTATTTCAATAAAAATGATCTCCCTCCTTCTGGTCCTGACAGAAGCTAATGGTTTTTTTTATCACACGAGAAAGTTAGAGAAGAGCTCCGGAGAGAGACGAAAAAAATGAACTGTATAAATTTGAGGCATAATTCAATTTACGCCATGGACTCTGCCTTAATAAAGTAACTCCCTGATATTACGTTTTAAGAATAGACCGTCGGTGTTGCCGCCGGCGGGGAGCGGAGACGCCGAACGCGCCAGCGAGGTGCGCTGCATTTGACGACTTAAAGGAAGCAATCTCATGTAGATTCAGATGGGTGAAGCCGAGAGACCAGAGATCAGATTGTGCGGCAGACGGATGAGGGTAACGCACTCTACATGATATTTTTAACGTTAATAGAGATAACAGAGTTTTATACAAGGAGCTTGGAATACCAAGGAGGAGAATAGCACGGTGGCTCAGTGGTTAGCACTTCTGTCTCACAGCACTGGGGTCATGAGTTTGATTCTTGACCATGGCCTGCGTGGAGTTTGTATGTCCTCCCTGTGTTTGCGTGGGTTTCCTCCGGGTGCTCCGGTTTCCTCCCACAATCCAAAAACATACTAGTAGGTTAATAGGCTTGTATCAAATTGACCCTAGTCTCCCTCCCTCACTGTCTGTGTGTGATAGTGTGTGTATGTTAGGGAATTTAGACTGTAAGCCCCAATGGGGCAGGGACTGATGTGAGTGAGTTCTCTGTACAGTGCTGCGGAATTAGTGGCGCTATATATATAAATGATGATGATGATACCAAGGACAAAAAAAGTACAAGGGCGAATGTCGAGTTTATCTGAGAGTGGAGGGAAATGTCCTCTACATTTTCCTTCTTGGATCATACAGACAATTGCGTCTCGTTTCTTGCGGGAATACGCTCTGCGCAGGCTCAGAAAGAGGGTGCACACCTATACGTCTATCTACACTGATAATGGTGACTCGTCATTAACCAGGCGCAAATATTGCTGACCAGGAGACAGACGCGTCTCTAGATCTGTACGGCTTTGCAACCCAATCTGCATCAGCTACACTGAGGTCAATGTGAAAACAGACACAGGGTTAATTTACTAACAAATTCACAGAAACACAATAACCCCCATAGCAACCAATCAGCAATTAGCTTTAATCTAGTGCAAGTTACACAATGAAAGCAAATTTCTGATTTCTGGTTGTTAGGGGTATTTGCACTTGTTACGTGTTTTTTAATTTAATCATGTTCTGTTTATCCATGTACATTGACAGCAGTGTCTGATTTATTAGATGTGGCATTTCTTCAATCACTTGGTATGGTGATATGGACAGTCCCCCCCCCCCCCCCCCTCCCCTCCTCCAAGCAATAGAATACACAAGCAGTAAAGGCAGAAGGTGAAAATACTATTTAACCATTTGTTGCAAGTAAATTAAAATGATTCCTTTCGGTATTGAAAAAAATGCTTGCAGACATTGTGGCACAAAAATACGGTTCACAATTTCTAGCTATTGTTAACATTAGCCAAATAATGTTATTGCTATCCAGATTACCTGGTAAATGTTTAGTGCAAATAAAAATGTGAGTTTCTCATAAAATCAGCAGATGTTTGATAGCGTCAAACTAAAGACAGTGTTTTAGCAATTTTGCATTTTATGACAATCTGTTCTTAATATTTTATATCATTATTGGTTAAGCTATAGCAGGAAAAGGGGACGTTTTGCAGATCTCTACAGAAGTCACTGGAGAACAGAGGTAAGTAACGTGTGGCTCTCCCTGACTTGTTGAACTACAAGTCCAATCATGCCCTCTGGTTACCTCTGCTGCAAACTAATAATTATCCAATTATAAGCGTAATATAAAGAAAAAACAAAAACATTGGGGAACAGTTTGCATTGTCACGTTATGTAAGCTTGCAAGCAGCCTTCTCACCTCTTTGTCTGTTTTACCCAGTTTTTTATTAGTTTACTATGTCTGTTCCCAATTGTAAAGCGCTACGGAATATGTTGGCGCTATATAAATAAATGATGATGATGATGATGATGTCCAAAGAATCCGGTGTTTTAACTCCCAGACAAGGGCAGTTACTCGCCTTAGTTACCAAAATCTGATCTTGTTTCTCCAAACAATCCTGCAGAAGGAGTGACTGTGATTGGTCAATTAATGACGTGACCACCGTGTACCTTTCATGTATCCCTGAATAGGGAGCAATGGTGAGCATAAAAATAGGGGGCACTGTGAAGAGATAAGATCTTATTCTGCCCTTATGTCCCCCTGCAGAGGCCATGCAAGAAAAGCAGGGGGGAGAACAAAACAGAAAGAGCCAATCATTCTAACGGCTTCACAAATTAAAGATTTTAAGCTCAATAGCAATCTATACTTAAAAATTGTTTGTAGATAGATATAAAACTGTATGCAGTGATTTATTTTTATAATTTAAAGGGGTTCTCTATCTTTGGACACACCCCTTGATATAAGCAGCCCTCCCCCCATGTAGAATATAGGGATGATCCCCTTAGAGTCTCCTCCTCTTTATCTGAAGCTGATACATTTGTTACTGTGTGGTTTCCACTGTGATACATTTTCCCCAGAGTAACTGCCAAACATTCAGCCCTCTTCAATGCAGCTCTAACTTGGATCCCACGGAGACCACATGGGGTACAGGATTGAGACTGTCCAAAAGTGGTCGGCCCCTTTAAGAAGCTCTGAATGTAACCGATTTTCAAACTCTATTTATTTGGAATATGTAAAAATGGAAGGAAAAAAAAAACCCTCAGTGACTCTAATCAGATTGTAATTCCAACGCCGGGACCAGAGATTACAGCGTTTCTCTTCAATAGGACATCATTAAAATGCTGCGCGGTAACATCACAAATTTTATTCCACCAACACCATACAAAGTTGTTAATATATAATCATTTTTATGAGGCAGTGTGATCTCTAACATGTAATCTTAACTGGATATTGGTGCACTGTGTAATCAAATGATAAGCTGGATCATTCCATCCCCTACCAAGAAAACCTCATTAATATCTCTCCCACTGTACGTAATATCTGACAATTATAGGCTCGTAGTATCGCCAGGGATTATATTGATTATTAATGTGACACGTTCAATATTATCACAGAAGGTATATGATCTAGAGAGATATGCATATCTTATGAAATAATTTTTTGTTGATCTCCCGTTGGACATGTAGATACGGCATTTGCATTCCTTTTAAATACCAGGCTAACATCTTCATATGAAACATGAAATTATGTCGGCTGAGACAGTGAATTCTGATTGCAATCACCAGGCAGGAGAGACGGAGGATATTATTGAGGTGACAGGTGCGGCGTTCAGATCTCCGTTCCTCGTGCAGCGCGATCACCTTGCCTGCCGCCGCAAAGACAAGATTAACCGTTTCGGTCCTGAAAACGCATCACCCCACCCAGACGTAGATAGAAAAGTAAACTAGATAAATGTATCAGTTTGTAATCCATAATGGTTTGTTTGAAAAAGTATAATTCAGGTATCGCATTTGTTTAAAGGGCAAAGAAAGTGTCAGGAACGTGACGCCAAAATGCCATTACTAACAAGTGAGGCAACAGAAGGTATTCCTGGATCCTGATATTGTTCTATGTATTCAAGTACAATGGCGGCACCTAGCAGTGTACCGCCAGATATTATGTGTCCCCGGGAGTCTGGCGGTATAAGAGATGGGGCATTTTGGATGGCCCTGAATCATCTTGCATCCGAGCCATAGGAAGTTTGCTCATGGGGGGATTATTCAACAATTATTTCATATTTAATAAGTGGAATTGCAGAAAATGGGTTAAAACTGGTGAAAATTTAATTTTTAAACGACAACAAAAAAGATAAGTTTGGTAAAATAATATTTTTATGTATTAATTGTATACAAATCAGATGCAGGGGAGGTTGGAACCATGAAGAATTAAGGCAATGGGGGGGGGGGGGGGTTGGGTGGGAGGCGACTACATGGGGCAGAAAAATGTAAATCCAGTCTTACAACATCTTATCACCGTGAACTGATATTTATTTTATGTATTTATTTATTTATTTATGATTTTGCGGTACTGTTATATTCTTAATTTGTTTCCATTACAAGAAGTTAAACATAATAATAACATTGAACAAAAGCACTCAATGAAGATCTCACTAATTTAACTACAATATTCTGCAAATGTGTCAGATCAATTTGTAAAAAAAACAGATCCCTCAAGTTCATTAGACTATACAGCAAAACCTGTACCCCAAGTTCATTAGACTATACGGCAAAACCTTCACCCCAAGTTCATTAGAATATACAGCAAAACCTTCACCCCAAGTTCATTAGACTATACAGCAAAACCTGTACCCCAAGTTCATTAGACTATACAGCAAAACCTTCACCCCAAGTTCATTAGACTATACAGCAAAACCTTCAACCCAAGTTCATTAGACTATACAGCAAAACCTGTACCCCAAGTTCATTAGAATATACAGCAAAACCTGTACCCCAAGTTCATTAGACTATACAGCAAAACCTGTACCCCAAGTTCAATAGACTATACAGCAAAACCTGTACCCCAAGTTCATTAGCATATACAGCAAAACCTTCACTCCAAGTTCAATAGACTATACAGCAAAACCTTCACCCCAAGTTCATTAGACTATACAGCAAAACCTTCACCCCAAGTTCATTAGACTATACAGCAAAACCTTCACCCCAAGTTCATTAGACTATACAGCAAAACCTTCACCCCAAGTTCATTAGACTATACAGCAAAACCTTCACCACAAGTTCATTAGAATATACAGCAAAACCTGTACCCCAAGTTCATTAGACTATACAGCAAAACCTGTACCCCAATTTCATTAGACTATACAGCAAAACCTTCACCCCAAGTTCATTAGACTATACAGCAAAACCTGTACCCCAAGTTCATTAGACTATACAGCAAAACCTGTACCCCAAGTTCATTAGCATATACAGCAAAACCTGTACCCCAAGTTCATTAGACTATACAGCAAAACCTTCACCCCAAGTTCTTTAGACTATACAGCAAAACCTTCACTCCAAGTTCAATAGACTATACAGCAAAACCTTCACCCCAAGTTCATTAGACTATACAGCAAAACCTTCACCCCAAGTTCATTAGACTATACAGCAAAACCTTCACCCCAAGTTCATTAGACTTTACAGCAAAACCTTCACTCCAAGTTCAATAGACTATACAGCAAAACCTGTACCCCAAGTTTATTAGAATATACAGCCAAGCTCTGTTTAAAGATGCATATAATTGTATTGCTATGTTAACCACAATATCTGATAACGTTATCTGACCATTTTTCACATTCAATTATATGGTAGATAAGAAAGATCCAAGCCAGATATCCTCATAGCACAAAGCAACAAAACTTTATACACAAATCCGCTTCATCTCTTCCTTCTTATTTCTACTTTGTTTAATTCAAATTAATTAAGTATTTCAAGTAACGGATTGAACTGCGCTTGTGAGTCTCAAGAACTTCATTATTTTTCTCTTTGATATTGAATTCAGAAATTGAATTTTAACAAATGTTTATTGAAATTCACGGTTTAAATTCAATGTTTAGCGTCCTCCCCGTTTTTTGTGCAGAAGATGTAAATTAAAACCAATTTGACTCTCTAGGAATATCGGTGTGACTGTCTTAATACTACACACTATGATATACTCTATATATATATATATATATATATATATATATATATATATATATATATATATATATATGTGCTGCAATGCTTCATATCTTGCCACATATCTATTTGTAGAACAGGAAGGGCAGTGACAGCACATGTAGAAGATCAGTCTTTTTTGCATGGGCTGATAATCATAAGACACAATGAGAGAGAGTGTAGGGAAGAAAGAGAATCCAGAATCCAGAGAGCACCGTCCCTGCAGTGATGGATGGCTGCGTAAACGTGTCAGGATAGTATTATGCAAATTAGCAGCCAGCCGAGAGCTGCTCTGGTGATTATAGAGGATGAGAACAATACTGAGGTCCCCAGGCACGAGCGTGCCTTGTTATTTTCCTTCCCTCCAACTACCCTTGGGGTGGATTCTTCCTGACCCTAGTCCTGCAGGAAAGGAAGCTACAAGAAATAAGTTTATGCTACAAGAAAAAAAAAATATCTGTGCGCCACACAAATGTCTGTGACATTCCTGTAGTATATATAAACCTCCCTGACATTCTACTAGAGCACACAGACACCCTGACATTCTACTAGAACACACAGACACCCTGACATTCTACTAGAACACACAGACACCCTGACATTCTACTAGAACACACAGACACCCTGACATTCTACTAAAACACACAGACACCCTGACATTCTACTAGAACACACAGACACCCTGACATTCTACTAGAACACACAGACATCCTGACATTCTACTAGAACACACAGACACTCTGACATTCTACTAGAACACACAGACACCCTGACATTCTACTAGAACACACAGACACCCTGACATTCTACTAGAACACACAGACATCCTGACATTCTACTAGAACACACAGACACTCTGACATTCTACAAGAACACACAGACACCCTGACATTCTACTAGAACACACAGACACACTGACATTCTACTAGAACACACAGGCACCCTGACATTCTACTAGAACACACAGACACCCTGCATTCTACTAGAACACACAGACATCCTGACATTCTACTAGAACACACAGACACCCTGACATTCTACTAGAACACACAGACACTCTGACATTCTACAAGAACACACAGACACCCTGACATTCTACTAGAACACACAGACACCCTGACATTCTACTAGAACACACAGACATCCTGACATTCTACTAGAACACACAGACACCCTGACATTCTACTAGAACACACAGACACCCTGACATTCTACTAGAACACACAGACACCCTGACATTCTACTAGAACACACAGACACCCTGACATTCTACTAGAACACACAGACACCCTGACATTCTACTAAAACACACAGACATCCTGACATTCTACTAGAACACACAGACACCCTGACATTCTACAAGAACATACAGACACCCTGACATTCTACTAGAACACACAGACACTCTGACATTCTACTAGAACACACAGACACCCTGACATTCTACAAGAACACACAGACACCCTGACATTCTACTAGAACACACAGACATCCTGACATTCTATTAGAACACACAGACACCCTGACATTCTACTAGAACACACAGACATCCTGACATTCTGCTAGAACACACAGACATCCTGACATTCTACTAGAACACACAGACACTCTGACATTCTACTAGAACACACAAACATCCTGACATTCTACTAGAACACACAGACACCCTGACATTCTACAAGAACACACAGACGCCCTGACATTCTACTAGAACACACAGACACCCTGACATTCTACTAGAACACACAGACACCCTGACATTCTACAAGAACACACAGACATTCTGACATTCTACAAGAACACACAGACACCCTGACATTCTACTAGAACACACAGACACCCTGACATTCTACTAGAACACACAGACACCCTGACATTCTACTAGAACACACAGACATCCTGACATTCTACTAGATCACACAGACACTCTGACATTCTACTAAAACACACAGACATCCTGACATTCTACTAGAACACACAGTTACCCTGACATTCTACTAGAACACACAGTTACCCTGACATTCTACAATAACACACAGACACCCTGACATTCTACAATAACACACAGACACCCTGACATTCTACAATAACACACAGACACCCTGACATTCTACTATTACACACAGACACCCTGACATTCTACAATAACACACAGACACCCTGACATTCTACTATTACACACAGACACCCTGACATTCTACTATTACACACAGACACCCTGACATTCTACTATTACACACAGACACCCTGACATTCTACTAGAACACACAGACACCCTGACATTCTACTATTACACACAGACACCCTGACATTCTACTAGAACACACAGACACCCTGACATTCTACAATAACACACAGTTACCCTGACATTCTCATAGAACACACAGACATCCTGACATTCTACAAGAACACACAGACACCCTGACATTCTACTAGAACACACAGACACCCTGACATTCTATTATTACACACAGACACCCTGACATTCTACAATAACACACAGACACCCTGACATTCTACTATTACACACAGACACCCTGACATTCTACTAGAACACACAGACACCCTGACATTCTACTAGAACACACAGACACCCTGACATTCTACTAGAACACACAGACACCCTGACATTCTACTAGAACACACAGACACCCTGACATTCTACTAGAACACACAGACACCCTGACATTCCACAATAACACACAGACACCCTGACATTCCACAATAACACACAGACACCCTGACATTCTACAATAACACACAGACACCCTGACATTCCACAATAACACACAGACACCCTGACATTCCACAATAACACACAGACACCCTGACATTCTACAATAACACACAGTTACCCTGACATTCTCATAGAACACACAGATACCCTGACATTCTCAGATATCATCGAATAGCTTCGTGCCTCGCACCCCAGTGACGTCACTGGTAAATTGTTAGACTGTGTCACCAAACAGCACTCACCTGAACCTGCATGACATGTGTGTGACAAAGGGTTAATCAAAGCAAACCCATCTTTTCTGTCTAGCAGGAATTCCCTGTTTATATTACATGCTTTCTGTTAATCCAATAACTCCCACCGCCAAGATTTTGGTTCCACTTTGGATTATTTTCCTTTTTAAAGAAGTCTTAGGTCATTCCTTTTATCTCAAAATATCATCACAACATATATACCACTACAATTTTACTTTAAATCAACTAGATTCTCATTAGCCAAACATTACTCTGTCATTCAATTATGTGCTGCTTTTACTGACCAAGTTATCTAGCACATGAGTTTGTTAGGAACAAAAAGTCAGAACATTATTAAATGGAATTTAATTAATTTAATAATGAAATAACCACAATACTTAAGGGAACAAAGGGATAATAATAACATGACATATAGTGATGACATTTGTAGAACAGCTTATTTATAAATAAAAAGGAGAAACACAGAAATATTAAAAAGCATACTTATAAACCTGATTCTTCAGCTCAACCCTGCTATCCCCGGAGGAAACTTTGAGTGGGCTGTGTGTATGATAATGGAGTTTTAGGATAGCCTTTTATGACATTCACTACGCACACAATTCAGTGAGAATGCTTAAAAAAAAATATATCGCTTGTCCCGTACATCCTAGAAATATACTTTTCAACGGGTTACAAATTTGCAAACAGATACATGTGAAATTTGAACTTCCGTTCACTGCTGTATAGTCCGTTTCTGGCCATGCGCAAAGTGATTTAACACAAGATATTGCATATATGGGCATTTACGTTCCTTAATGAACCTAAATTCTTTTTTCAAAAAGACTATTATTAACATGAACGCGGACCTCGAACAAGATCGGCCAACCTTAAATGTGAATGTTGAACACGATCTGCAAGCTTTGAGCTGCAAGTTTGAATTGGGGTCCATAGCCGATTGTACCACTGACATGTTCGGCTTGGTGAAACTTGATCAACTTTTAAACTGGTTCAAATTTTAGAGTATCTCTACTCACAAGTGCACCCTTGTTGGCATGTCCTGATCATCAATGGTGCACCAGGCGGGGTCTGCGTTCTCATCGGTGTTCTGGGACCCCCATGCTCTTAATTGTCCTTCGAATTGTTGAGTTACCCCTCATAACCTCCTAATAAGTATCTAAAAATAGTTTACATTTGTGTACTTGTTGGGACAATAGAAATGCTATGGTCTTAACCACATCCAGAGTCTAGCAGTGTCTGTCTCTTCATGAACTATAAAGGATGGTAATGGGTAAATACTAGCAGCAGACTCTACCCTGGCATTGCCCAGGGCAGTGTACCTACCTGCAAACATCTACATTATATTTAATTCTTTTTAAATGTCCATTGCAGGCAGAGACCCCAGAGAACTTAATGCTGATCAGCTATTACAACTACTGTATATAATTCACAGCCTCTTCCCTGATTCCTGCTGAACTCTCCGCCACTCTCCCTGAGCTGCTGCGATAACTCACATATTGTTTAATTAGCTCTCAAAAGAGGGGATTGTCTTTGAAGGAATATTTACCGTATATTTATGTCCATACTTGTCATGCATCATGTTAGCAACATGTAAATACAGATTGTACAAGCTGTAGAGAATTATTGCTCTTCAGTTCATTGCGGGAATTTAAAATCCAAGACTTTCAGACAGGGAAGGGGGAAATTACTGGATTTTAAGTTTCTATTTTCATATCTGGACAGAACAAGATTTAAACTAATATCATTTACATGCCAAATAAATTAAAGATTTCCCTGTACTTGTCTATACTCATTGCACACCCTTCATTTGTATTCACTGCAGTCTCTCTATATGATATGCGTCCTTTACTCACTCTCCGTTTCACACTCATTCTGTATTCGATGCCCCACCCACTAAATACAGTACATGTCCTCTACTCACTCCTTTCTCTCGTCCATGTAGTACTTGTTCTCTACTCAATGCATCGCAAGTCATATTTGTTCTTTACACACTGCGCTCTCCTTGTGATAAATGTCTCTTATTCAGTGCACTTTCCATGTGATACTTGTTCTTTAAACATAGCCATTTTTCTTTAAATAGCAAGTTAAGCACCTTTTAAGTGTGCCTCTAATAATCATTTTTAGTTGTCCTTCTACAAATCATTATCTCCTTTTCAAAATCTCCTTGCTGGGGAGATCAGTATGGTTGCCAATCACACACACAGACTCACAGATCTCAGTATGTCATGAGACGGCAGAGGAGGAGGAGGGGGAGAATGTTACAGTGCAGACAGAGCTCAAAGGGGCGTTCCAAAGCATATCTGCTCACTACAGCATGTGCCATGTGACTGTGGTTGCCATGGAAGTGAGATGACCATGCCTGAATAGTCAAACCAAGAAAATATGGTAATCACCAAGCTCCTTCTTATAGCCTGCCCCAGTGGCATGTTAAAAAAAAATATTTTCATAGGATTGTTTCTTAACTTATAAACATCTTCTCGACTCAGACCCTTGTTAATTGCCTGTGACTGGGCTTATTATCGCATCGGCCCATATATTGCTAACTGCAAGTAGCCCCTCTGGCATTAAGGGTCGCCGTCAAAGGCTCCCCCATATTTATGCCTAGAGAACCCTATTTAACAAGTAATAATAATACATTAATAAATAGCCCCCAACACTTGGTAACCATGGACCCATGCTGTGCTGTGGGGCAGGAGGGGGGATGAGAATTAAAATGTTTGGACTAATTTAGAGTTTGGAAGGAGAGCATCCTATCTGAATGGGAGTCTCCTGCACTCAATGCGCTCTTCTTATATGATCCTTTTCATCCGTTCATTGCTCTTTTCCCCTGTGATCCTTCTCCTGCACTCGCTGCTCTCTTCCTATCTGATCCTTGTCCTGCACTCACTGCTATCTTCCCCTGTGATCCTTGTCCTCCACTCATTGCTCTCTTCCCCTGTGATCCTTGTCCTCCACTAATTGCTATCTTCCCCTGTGATCCTTCTCCTCCACTCATTGCTCTCTTCCCCTGTGATCCTTGTCCTGCACTCACTGCTCTCTTCCCCTGTGATCCTTGTCCTGCACTCGCTGCTCTCTTCCTATCTGATCCTTGTCCTGCACTCACTGCTCTCTTCCTATGAGATCCTTCTCCTGCACTCGCTGCTATCTTCCCCTGTAATCCTTCTCCTGCGCTCCCTGCTCTCTTCCCCTGTGATCCTTGTCCTGCACTCGCTGCTCTCTTCCTATCTGATCCTTGTCCTGCACTCACTGCTCTCTTCCCCTGTCATCCTTGTCCTGCACTCACTGCTATCTTCCCCTGTGATCCTCGTCCTCCACTCACTGCTCTCTTCCTCTGTGATCCTTGTCCTCCACTCACTGCTCTCTTCCCCTGTGATCCTTGTCCTGCACTCACTGCTCTCTTGCTCTGTGATCCTTGTCCTGCACTCGCTGCTCTCTTCCTATCTGATCCTTGTCCTGCACTCGCTGCTCTCTTCCTATCTGATCCTTGTCCTGCACTCACTGCGCTCTTCCCCTGTGATCCTTGTCCTGCACTCACTGCTATCTTCCCCTGTGATCCTTGTCCTGCACTCACTGCTCTCTTCCTCTGTGATCCTTGTCCTGCACTCGCTGCTCTCTTCCTATCTGATCCTTGTCCTGCACTCACTGCGCTCTTCCCCTGTGATCCTTGTCCTGCACTCACTGCTATCTTCCCCTGTGATCCTTGTCCTGCACTCACTGCTCTCTTCCTCTGTGATCCTTGTCCTGCACTCGCTGCTCTCTTCCTCTGTGATATTTGTTTTTTACTCACTAAACTCTCTGTACAAGTCTCATCTTTTTAACCATTTATACTGTTACAAAATTGCTGATTACTATCATTAATGCAAATGTTGTGTTTACAATGTAACAGTAAAACATTTGGAGTCCAATTGGGAGAAAGTGCGGGAGATATCGTTAGTATTATTTTTATTATTTCAGTTGCCATTTAATAAACAGAGAAGGAGGTACTTTAGAAAAGATAATACAAACCAAATACCAGCGGGATAATGATAGCGTTGATAGCCTTGTGGGACAATCAAGACAGATTTATTTGGAAATTGCATTTCATTTGTTCGTATTACTTAGTATAAAATTTATCTCCAAGGCAAATTCTCCTAAAATATTTGAGATGCAGTTATTAGGGGTAATAGAACCCACACCTATGTACTATGCAATGAGACATCTCTGGAGAATGTCTTAATGAGATCTTTTAACCGTATCTATGTTGTTTGAGCACCACAGGGTTACACAATTGTGTTTTTATCTTTTCTTCTCCTAATATTGACTTCTCGTTTAAGGCCCAGATAGAGAGAGAAAGATATTATGTATCAGGAAGCAGAATTTGGCTAATTAGCCAAGATCTCACTTCCTAACACCTGTGTTCTAGAGACTGACCTGATTTTTTCCCTTTACAAAATACAAATTCAATCACATTAACTTCTGACACGTCTATTTTTAGAACGCAAACATTATGAAATTAGCTCTAACCAACAAATGGCTGCGAATTGTGTCTTTTTTTTCAAGTAGTCCAAAACGCATGGCATACCGCAGTATTTATGCTGTATATTGAGAGAGATTCGTTCCATAATCCCATCGGTGAACTACCTGCCATATTGGGCCGGTGAACTGATTATAGAACATTTTATTACCTTATCATACCGAAATAAAAGTTTTAAAAAAAAGTTTGAACATAAAAAAATTAGTGTTGTTTATTTAATAATGTAAAGGGACTGTGGGGCCTTTTATTAATGGTGCATTTTCCCCAGATAATTTTCATACATTGTCGCAACAATATTGGATGATATACCGCAGCTATTTATTAAAATATCATCCCCGCACATCCCATAAGAGGTTGTCCCGACGATGATTCCATAAGACAAATTTGTTTCTTAAGTGCTGAAAAGGATAATGGGAGCAGGTTTTTCCAATTTCTGGCTATTAGACATTCAGCTGTTGCTAAACTGTGTGCAATTAGTTTTCTAGAATATTGGTTGAGATCTCGGGGAGGGTAACATAGCAGGAATATTCAGGAAGAGGTTGTTCAGAAGATAATGTACTTTATCCCAAAAGGGACTTATTACTAGAGATGCTCAGGCTCGGTTCCCCAAAAACCGAACACACCTGAACTTAGCAGATCTGAGTACCAAACTGAGCCGGCTCGGTACTTTCGCGCTTTTTCGGAATCGAAAATGAGGCAAAACGTCATCGTTACGTCGTCGGATCTTGAGATTTTTGTATTCCTTTTTAAGATCCAACATAACGGGGGTTGGGAGGGAGGGCGGACCCTCATTTTTGTTTTCGGCCACTGCTGTGTGCCAATGTGTCCTAGATGTGCTAGGAACTGCCGTGTGTTTGTGTCATTGCTCTGTCGCTTACCATCCAGCCAGGTCGCTGCAGTATTTGTCCGAAAGTGTATGAAAATAATATTGTGATCTGTGAGGTGGCCAAAATTGACTGCAAATGACTTGAAATTAGTGTTATTGAGGTTAATAATAATGTAGAAAAAAAAAGAGCAAAATTATGTGATTTTAGCATATTTTAGGATTTTTTCTAAAAAAATCCAAAACCAAAAGACGGAGCTAATCCAGATCCAAAACCAAAACCAGTTCACGGGGGTCAGTGAGCATCTCTAGCTATTACAGGATATGACCATCAAATATTAAGCACAGTTCCCCTTTGACCACAATCTCTCCAACAATCAGGTATCCTCATTGGGGTATAATACCATCGAGAGAGAACTTTATAAAAAGTTTCCCTGATTTTAGTTTCTAGTCTCCTGTCCTCCAAGGCGTATTTGTCCGGTGGGGGGCAAGATGCCCTCCCATTCCGCTTCCTGATATCCCTACGGGGGGTAGGGAAGCACCAAAAATAAAACAGCGATGGATTTAATGCTGGATAGAAATGTAATTTCTCTGTGAACATAAACATGGCCGGTCGTGCTATAGTCCTCAGATTCCTCCCAAATGGGCAGGACACACTCACAATCTGTTTTATTATATGTCCCTGTGTTGTTATCAATTCGCTGCTGCAGAATATGTTTATATTTAAAGATGATTAGAATAATAATATTCTCTGGGGCACCAGCGATTGCTTCACAAGGTTCCATGTTCTCATAGCGTATTTAATTCTTCCATGTTATTTTGTTACCAATAATATATATTCTTTACTGGAACCTTAAGGGTATTGAATAAACTAACGAAAAACGCAGGTTTCTGGTTTTCCAGCAATGTAGCCAAGAGATACGTCAGGGCCATAAACAGCGAGAGGACCTGTCCCAACTAGGGTGGCAAGTGATTGGCTGTAAAAACAGGGTATGCATCACATGATCAACTACCATCCAATTACATGCAGGACCGTTCCTTCCATTAGGGACTCTGCACTTCAGACATCACCATCCATGGCAAATGTTAGCCCTGGGAGGACGAGACTCTGCTCAGAAGCCTATTAGGAACATTTTAGAGGACAAAAATGCAGATAGCCCAGTGACCTAGCCCAATGTAGCCCACTATGGGACCGGCCCAGGGGGCCAGATGCCCCTCTCGCCCCCCAGCCCCTAACAATGAGTTGTGGGGCAGTTTGCAAGTGATATTTTGGGCTGTTCCTCTTTGATCTGCAACCCCCCGCTCTCCTCAGCATCATGACAGACTTTTAACTCCATGAGTCGACCCAATCATTTTAATAAAGCATGTCGGGACAGCTACCTATGTTCTGTCATGCCCCCCTCCCCACACACACACATCCCTAAATGAGTGTGAGCTTGGTTGCCTATTGTTTCTGGTAATTTCCACCGCTGGTCATGTTGTGTCAAGCTCTTACATATTTCTTACACTGAGGAGACACAATGTTGAGTAAACTAAAATGCATTGCTTGTAAACCTCTAAACAACATTTGCAGTGACTCCACTAAACCCTCCGATAACAAGGCCCCCTATGCATATTCCCAGGCGCCCAGATCCAATTTCCTGCTGCATGCCATATTAATTAGTTATTCACACTTTTTTTCATTCTTTACCTCAACACTTCCTGAGTGGTGCGAGTTCCTTCTGCCTGAATGGTGACCCGTCAGACACGTACCCGCTTTATGCATCCGGAGAGTCCGCAGCCAGTTTACCCAATTTGCAATGACGCCATTTATTGATAAGCTAAGTTGGTGTCACGCAGCTGTCTCTTCTGAGGGGAAACTGTTAAAAGCAGATTTTTTTTTTCTTTAATGGATTTCACAATGAAATCCTTGTTCATGGCAGTTTTATTAAAAATAAAATAATACAAGGGCATGCCAATTCTATTAGAGGCACTTTGTGAATATGTTAATTAAACAATGTTCCTGTCAGTCGGTCAATATTTAGCGTTGGCAGTAATTGTGAGGCCATAATGTTCCTTCCATCGCTGTGTATCTGACTGGAAAAATAAACTAAATGTAACTGTGTGATGCCCCTTTAATCCAGTGATGGAGAATAGGCGGCCCTAGGGCCAAATGCGGCCCTCTGAGCCTTCGTCTGTGGCCCCCAGCTCCTTCCTGCTTTATAGTCACCGTTGTGTGTAATAGTGTATAACACTTGTCTAAAACAACTGCCAATATGTTATTACAGACCGGTGTCTCTTTCTTTGATTCAACGTATTGTTTTATCTTATTACCGAGATTCAGTGCTCTTTTGAAGGTTAAAGGGGCCCATCATGTGGCCCCTGTGGTGTATCAGGTTTCTCATCACAGCCTTAAGCAGTTCTGTCCATAGACATGTGACTACCTGCCTCCCCTCCCCCGCAGATCACACAAGAAGCTTGGTCAGCCCAGGGGCAAACGCAGGATTTGTAGAGGGGGATTTCCACACCACGCCACCAGTGGGCGTGACCAGAATGCATGTGGGCATGGCTATAATTTTAGACAGTGCTTGGCTGCTCTCCAACTCTTCCTTTCCCCATAATATACATGGGCAATGCTGTGGGCACTACTGTTAGGTGCACGCAGCTCTCTCTTTTCAAGCAGAGCTGTGTGAAGCGGGGGCAGGGTCCAGGCACCTCAATTATACAGTGCCCCAGGCTTGGAGAGGGGTTTCCAGGCACTAGGAAACCACCCTTGTTTTGCATTTGCAGCCCATTGCGATACTGCCACCCTAGGCTCGGGCCTATGCATTTTATTCACAAATTCAAACCTGGTCTTCACATGGATTATCTACAGCGGCAATGACACACTAGATAAACACTAAGTACTTTCATATTCATATTATTTTATTTTTGAAGTATATATATATATATTTTTTTTATTTTTTTTTTTTAATTGAATAGACTTGGTAGGACAGTGGCACAATTGATAACTTATTATGGCTAACGCCAAACCTTAATTATTTAACGACCAGACCAGTTTTCTGACTTACAGAACTCGCTGTTGGCACAATAAATGTTTTATTCCTATTAAACTGATTCTGGTGAATTGTATCTGGAGCTTGTATTCAGTGTCAATATATTCCTATTGTATATGTGTCATATAGATAAAGATTAAATGACATAGGGGAAATTGTACAGATCATCAAAATATATCCCTACATTTATTTGGCAACTTTTAACATTTATTTGGATGCCAAATATGTTTTACATTGATAGGGCGTGTGTTACCATGAAGACTATAAACTGAGATATCAGCTGCATTAACGGGCTCATTAGGAGAAGCCAATCTGGTCTCAGACTCCTATCTATTCCGTCATGACAATACGCATCGCGATTAATGTTGCAAAAAAAAAAATTCCAGGGTTACAGTGAAAGGGTTAAACATGTTTTATTTTTCAAGCAAAAGTAAATTTTAACAATTTTACTGAAAAAAATAAATACTTAAATTCCCCACATTACGATAGTAAGAAAAATTATTTTAATATCTCAAATGAAGTATTTCGTATCTGGAACCATATTGGGCCAATGCGAACATTGAAAATGTCGCATTTACATCCCCCCACCCCCAAAAAAATATACAAAACAATTAATAAGATTAATGAAACTGGAGGAAATTAAGTGAGGTAGTAATTCCAGGGCCATCTTTTCCATTGGGCACGATGGGCAGGTGCCCGGGGGCCCTACGGGCAAGGGGGCCCCATAGGCAGGGCTCTTAATTAGAATAAGTAATCCTGCAAAAGAAAAAACCTGCAAAAAAAACCCTTCAAGGGTCACTGAGCAAGTACATATATCTATCTCTATCTCTACATATCTATATCTGTATCTCTATACATATGTATATATATATATGTAGGGGCCCGATGCACTGCTTTGCCTGGGGGCCCATAATGTTGTTAAGATGGCCCTGAGTAATTCCGTTAGTTATTTGGTTTATAAAAGTCCCTTATTGGCCTTTGTGAATTGCTAACGCCTTTGGCGCCTGACCTGAAACTTTTCTGTCTATAATGTGGGGGACTGGACTTTAAATTATGGATCATGTTACTTTTAAAAGTGACTGTATTTTCCCTGAGTGCTTTGTTTTATGCCGGACAACAGACATCAACCACTTCACTAGTTACGAGACAGAAACCTTTCTTGCTGCGTGAAACCTGTCCCGGTGCATCGTTCAGCTGCGGCAGGAAGCAGGGTACTATGATATGAGCAGGTCTGGTACTGGGGCAGCCTTAGGATAGTGATAACCCCCTTTCCCATAACCTGACTGCAACCTCCCATGTTAACATACTGTGAACTGAACACAAGTGACAAAACTAATCCATCACTCACCCACCAACACAAAGAAAAAATAGAGAGGTTAACCAAAATTGATGACATCCCCGCACGAATTTTACACTGATTCGGTGAGCTCCACGATTGAAACAGACAAAGATTTATAGGCCAAGCTCCAACGCTGCGTCGCCTTGATTGCAGGAATATTCTGGGTTTTTTTTTCTTAAATCTTTTCTGCATATTTATTTGGAGCTCATCACGGCCTTGTAGCATTAGAATGCTGATTCGATTTAACATTCCAAACGGAGAAGCCATTATGCAGCGATTTGCATGATGTGAGAGGAACCACGGTAACGTTTTGCAATGCTGCCCGCCACGATGATTGTGAAAGCTTACCTGCTGTACTGAGCCATGCATTATATACATATATATATATATATATATATATATATATATATATGTATACTCAGTCTCACTCTGGCTTCCCTTTCTGTCCTGTGTAAAGAAATTATCTTATATTTCCAGGATGAGAGATTGTCTTGCATCATGCCTCCAAGGGTTTTGGCGCTCACGAGCCTTTATGAATTTGTTTGATATTAGGGCCGCGTATTACCGGATTCTACACAATTTTTTCTTCCCTGTGAAATTATTACTGAAAGCTTTTATCAGTTCATTTTGACAGATAATTGATTATTACCCTTGACGTTTGATGGATAACTTTCATAAAAATAAGAGTCCCAGGCTTCGTCCTGGTCTGTAAAGTTTTGTTAGGGTTTTTTTTTTGTTTTGCTTTTTTTTTTCTTCCAATAAATGTTCTTTTACCAAGTTGGTGAAAGAAAAGAATCGGAAACGGTTCTGGGGGGATATATTGTGCAATGTAAGAATTGGTGGAGGCATTAGGCTAAAAGCAAGTGATGGATTTATTTGAAGATTCATTTTGGGTAATATTTTTGTCGAATACAAGTCTTAAAGGGCAAGTAACCAAATGTGTCATATTGCTAGGCTGGATACTATATATGAAATAAGTGGACTGTTTATATATAAAACAGAAAGAAAGTTGTCAGCGCTTATCCTTTAAACTGCATATCTGTGTGTGTCTAGCAAAATGAAAACATGAGGTATTAGTTCATATTTTGATCAAAAGACTTAAGCCTGCATCCCACGTCAAGGGTACCTCATTATATGCAGGTCCTACACTGACCTATATGCTTTAAACACTATTAAAATGCAGTTAAAATCAGATGCACTCACCTCCCAGGTATAGGGGTTTACATCTAGCAATATATAACTATGTCCTCCAATCTCTCTCACTGCTCTGCAGCAGGCTGTCATGTTTGGAGGGATTAGCTACTCTAATGAAACAGGCAGAGTGTGACTGGCAGCTTTGCAGTCTTGCTGTGCGGAAATGCACAGTGGGGATTGGTTGATTCATACACAGGATGTCACAGCAACGCAGTCTCATATTGGCCATTATCAGATGCTATTAGGACGCAGAAGATGTACGAGGGGCTTCAGCTCTCCGTAATGGAGGAGAGAGCTGCGGTTTAACTATTGCGTTTTAGTGGTCCTTTAAACCCAATACTGGAACTGCGCTTAGTGCAATCACCACAATACTGAACACAGGATTTCAGATTTTCCTATGCAATGTTTTTTTTAAAAAAATGCAGTTTATTTTTTTTTCAGCTCTGATGTAATAAGTGATTTTTTCTTTTTGGGTAAAACTGGAAACATGCGTGAGTCAAAGTGTAAATAAATGTGAAAGAAAATATTTTCACATGTTGAAAAGGGTAAAATGTGCTATTTTCATGTCTGTGAATCTCAGATTAGCAGTTTTCATAAAGATCCAAAGTTGCTCACAGATTGCTGCCATATTGATTTGAGTATAACTTTTTGGCATCCTTCAGATTCATGGGTTCCAAATCAATTTGTAAGCCAGAAGCATGAAACTCTGTAAATACTTGTAGGAATTAATAAACATTTCTTTTAAAAAGTGTTTATTTTTTAAACAAAATTGGTATTTAAAAACATAACTTTTGATAAAAACAATTCTACAAATAAAACGTAAACTAACAGCTAATTTACATTACCAATGACAATGACTCTTTATACCCTCAACACATCTTTGTAAATGACTTTTTCCCGTTTGATCCAGCAATAAAATATTTGTGAACTAATTGACCAAAAATAGAATTATTGGCAGAAGATCACACATCCCACTTCCTGAACCGCAGGAGTTGTCAGATTTCTGCGATAATCTGTCCAACGCCCACAGTCCATAAGACTCTTTTATAAACACTGCATTTAGGCGCAAAATTGCTCCCCGTACCCATTAGATTGTAAGCCTTTTTGGTCATCTTTACCTTCTGTTTTATGTCATTGTATGTTATATATTTCTATCATGATCCCCTCAATGTACAACTCTGCGTAAAATGCTTGTGCTTCATAAATAAAGGCTAATAACAATTAGGTAAATAAGAAATCCAATATATAGCATTTCTTTACGCTATTTATGTACAATACAAACAGAAGATTTTGTGATGAAACATATGCAAATTTATTTTGAAAAAGAAACGCTACTGTAGACACATAAACCTCTGATGATCGATGGAATTTTTTTTTAGTGGTGCAAATTATTGTCGAGTGAAAAGATTGAGTTGCGCACATTGCTGCAGGACGAGCTGCAGACCAGCGTCGATGACAGCAGTGACCGGACGGCGAGGGTCTTGTCGCCAGCATGACGACGCCGACGACACGCGCAGAAAAATGACTTCCTAAGCTTGTTTATTCCGTTTTCATTAGGTAGGAAGGCAGTCTGTGCAGGGGGAAAACGAAGGAGAAGACGATTGCAGCGAGGAAACAGAACAGATGTGGAATGGATGTTATAATGGCGTTGTACACATGTCAGTCAATGGCGTCAGTTTTTCCAAATGACTTTAATCACGAGATTCCCACTTTGAACTACATATTCCTTTGTCCTATTAGTTAGGCAACAGCTTCGCTCGCTCACAGATAGTGAGATTATTTAATAGGGCCATATGCCGGTGTGTCTAAAAACAAGGGCATCGATTTCAGCTAAATAGTCCCCTCCCCACTCTGGGGAGAACAGCATTTAGGAGTGGAAATAGCCATTGTTAAAATGATGGTAATTGTAATGGATTCGACTGTAATTGGTGCGTAGGCAAAGGAGGTCTCCCGTATGACATGAAGAACACAATAATTGAGAGGGCTCGTGGCTCCAGCAGTTACACCGTTGTTACGCGGCATTATGGCTGCTAAGATATATGAGACAACCGTGTCCTGGCGAAGACTGTAATTAAGAAACTCATTAATTGGCA
Organism: Mixophyes fleayi; assembly: GCF_038048845.1. NCBI lineage: Eukaryota > Metazoa > Chordata > Amphibia > Anura > Limnodynastidae > Mixophyes > Mixophyes fleayi. The sequence continues at coordinate 5,266,417 of NC_134413.1, read as the reverse complement.
ATTCATTAAACTGAACTCCGTGTTTTTAACCTTTTCTTGATAAACACGTGTCTCACCGAAGCAGGGCAAGAAAGGTCAGTGTTAGCGGCAATGGCTACTGCTACCGTGTAAATATTCAGAAGTGTTTTCGTTACAGAGATCAGACTAAATGGGTATATTTACTAAAACTTCTAACCAGGAGAAGTGGAGGTGTTGCCCGCAGCAACCAATCAGATTCTAGCTCTAATTTATCTAGTACATTCTAGAAAATGATAGATAGATAGATAGATAGATAGATAGATAGATAGATAGGAGATAGATAGATAGATAGATAGATAGATATGAGATAGATAGATAGATAGATAGATAGAATCTATCTATCTATCTATCTATCTATCTATCTATCTATCTATCTCTCTCTGTCTATCTATCTATCCATCTATCTATCTCATATCTATCTATCCATCTATCTATCTCATATCTATCTATCTATCTATCTATCTCATATCTATCTATCTATCTATCTATCTCGGTACCATCTCCTGGGGGTAGATGGTGTTTATAGAGATTTCACACAAGTCAATAGTTTTCGGCAAGATTTATTCAGTAAGAAAACACAAAAGAAAACTCCAAATTAAACACCTTGCCATCCATTTCTAACTACACTGATCTGGTCACTTCTGACTAACTTACTAAGACAAAACAAAAAGAAGTTTCTACACAGTTACTTTCAGGCAGATATCAGAATGTCTCTCACAGAGACTCTGCAGCCCCTGTCCCCAGGCAGTGAGATACTGACTGAGCTGCAGCCCCTGTCCCCAGGCAGTGAGAGACTGACTGAGCTGCAGCCTTTTACTGGCACCACTCAGGTGCAATTCCTGATTACCAGCAGAATCACTGGTAACTTGGAAGACCAGGTAATTGGGCATAATAGATGGAGCCCGCCCTTTCTCTCCATCCATAAACCCCAGGACCCTTTTCCGGCTGTTCAACAGTCCTTCAGCAGCTCACAGACAATAACATTTTCCTGGGGTTTCAAAACATGTAGGTTAGGAACCTAGGTGAAACATATCTGTCATACAATTATCCATTGACTTTAAATAAATAAATAACAAACATTTTCTACCCATGTTTCCTTTCACACAGTGCATCCAGAGAAATTTATTGGAGCAATATTTTCTGATTTCTTCTTGATCGGTTTATCCAACAAATTTCATATTCACTTGCTTGCACAAGTAGGTATTTTAAATATACAGAAATTGCATGTTAATTTGAGACAAATGGTGCAACACTTCACATGCTGTCATGAAGGAATTGCACTGCACTGTGTCGGTTGTCTCAAAAATGTTCCTTCTGTAGGCCTAAAATAGGGAGTTGGTATTTACAGGATTTTGGCTAGTACTACAAGTGTATACAGCCTTCTTTCACCTATCTGGGTATAAATCCGTGATCTGACATAGGAAACCTTTTTCATTGTCATACAATACTGGTGTACAATGACCATAAATCTTTATTTATTAGTATTGGCTCATATAAGCTTGAAGAAGGGATTAGTGATGTATCATGTCAGGTATATAAAATGATTAAAGTATTTTCTAAATGTCAATCATTCTTTCCATATTTGATGATAATGATGTAATGAGTTATGATATGTAAATATTATAGAATTGTAGGTTACAGCAGGTGTTATAATTAATAGCATTGTTATTAATCTTACAATTTATAGTATTCTCAAAGTAATAATTGCTAACTGATACTTTAATGCTTTCTGCAAGAACCAAACTTTGTCATTTTTTGGGATAATATTAACATGGCACAAAATGCAAAATAATCTGTTCGCATATTATGTCCAGTATACAGCGGAGGTCATTAAGGAGGAAGTAGTGCAGCCCAAAACGCTCACAAGTGTCGCTATGACATCACAAAGCGATAGCTGTAGAACTATTTTTACAACTTATAAAACTTCTAAAGAAACTACCATTAATAATTAATTTGAATAAACAGCATTGCTCTGTATGCTGTTGTAAAACTGGTAGGTTATCTAACAATACTGAAGTTAAAACAAGTGACTTTCTAAACAGTATGAAACTAAATACTTTAATAAAGAGGATTTATAGACCCGGTGGCCCCTGGAGAGGAGAGAACTTATTCAAGACTGGATCGCGACATCTGTACAAGATCGCACTTGTCATCATCTGTCTTCCAGCTCATTGGACGTTGCTTAGCAACTGGTCAATCTCACAGTCATGACAAATGAGTTCTATTGTTACCATAACAACCAGCTTTGTTACTTTACTTAATTACACGGATTCAGATCAGAATTGACTTAAGGCAAACAAGTACTGTGTGTAATGGTGGGTAGAAACAACACGATACCTAGCGGCTGACTTCACCAGTGGATGTCACGGCGTGATAACGGACTCCCGTGTAATCAATTAATATGTGACTATTTACTGCCAAGAACATCCACTCCAAATGTCTGGTCTTTAAATAAAATAAAACTTTACAATTGGGAAAAAAGAATATTCTTCAACTGCCAGTTAGGAGGGCAAAGTGTGAGCTTTGTGGACAAATTATTTTCAGAAATGTGACTGGAGAGATGATCTAATAAATAGTTCTTAATAACAATGTGAAAAGTTCCAACAAATGATTGATTTCTGTAAATGAAATAATTATTACTGAAAATTTAAAATCATATTTATTTATTCAGCCGGCATAATAATGACAGGAACGACAGAGGTGCAAAAAGTTTGATTTTTAAATCGCAGCAAAATAAACCTTTGGAGGCAACTATGAAAATAGAAAATACCATTTACTTACCGCTAGAGGAAGGAATAATGTGGTCAGTGAATTTTTAAGGTGACCAACTTTTTTTAAAAAGTGGGTATCTCAAGAAGAGCCAGTTGCTTAATGGGGAAATCTGTCTTTACAGAAATCAATTATCCAGATTTGTTTCATTGTGTTACCTCTGGATACAATAGATTATCTCAGGTCTGTGGATTGGAAACAAATGTATCTGCAGGGCAGATTTGCTGCTGAATCTAAGGACGATCACACATAGGTCAACCCAGCTGATAACCTGAGCTTCTACGTGTGTGAGGACCACTCCGCAGTTTGGCCACAAGAATGGGCGGTTGTTTAGACAAGATCCTGCTGTTCAGTTCTTGGGCCGAGTGACCTGGTCGTAAGGTGAACACACAAACACGAAGATAGTGATCATCTTCCAATCACTTTTTACAAAATATCCTACAATCATCATAATAATGTTGATAGAGTCATTATTTTGTGCTACGCATAGTGCAACATTGGGCCAATTGCCCTATAGGGCAAACAATATATCCGTATGTGCGACCAGCTGTAGTTAAGGGCAATAGATGGAGTTAACCTTTAATGGTCTGATTTAAGCAAAGAAAGGGAGCAAATTTGCACCTGGACAAACCATGTTACAATGCACGGGGTGCAAATTGACTTATTTTCGTGCACGCAAAGGAAAATACTGGCTAGTTTTGTCATGTAGCACACAAATACTTGGTAGCTTTATTTTTACACTGAAATTAAAGTTGATCTAGGACATGCCGTACCCCAACTATAAATCTGTCCCTGCATTTTAAGTTTACCTCCCCCTCCAATGCAACAAGGTTTTGCCAAGGTGCAAATTTGCTCCTTTGCTCCTAACTCAAAATCACTTCTTAAGTATCCAACCGACCCAGCCAACTTCAAGACGTTCTTGTCTATTGTATTTTATTTATTCCCTATATTCACCCTCTGTCTTCTTCGGGGTTAAAAAACAAAACTTACAGATGGATAAATGGGGCACGAATGATAGCGATAATCACTTGTTTTTCAAAGGTTGCAGTCACGGATTTATAGAACACTTCAAATAGATGATATCAGGCGGTAGTTAGTTTACAAGCTGTATTCCCTCGCAGGCTAACCGTTGAATTATTACTGCCAATTATAATGTTTGAGGCATTTTCTAATACTCTGCTATTGTAACTGAAGATGGACCGATAAAGTCATGTAACATGCAAGAGATAAAATGCTAATTGTTCACAATAATTTAATACAAAATGTGGTCAAAGTGATAGGAATTCGAATGCTTCAAACTCAACTTTATTTCCCTAAAATGAATAAAGGACAACTCGGACCCGAGCAGCCGTTATAAGGGTTGTAAGGTTTGGAATTAGGTGGTAACAGTATAAATAATTGTTTATCAGAAAATAAATCCTAAATGTGTCAGTCACACTAGCAATCATGTTATTTACCCAGTGAACAGCAGAGTAATAAAACAAATTACAGTGTTTGGAAACATGAATTTTGCTTTTGTTACGGTCACTGAAATTTTTGGGGGGAATTCAGGACTAAACTAAAACGTTTCAACATTTTTTTAAAAAAAGTTTTTTTGCAACTAACCAACTTTAATCACAAACTGAACATATATTTAAGACATTAAAGGAGCATTAAATACCAAAGTTTTACCATTTCAGATATAGACGACAATGGTAAAACACATTGGTAATCTAACATATTATGACGCTACGTGCGTCTTAACCCACTCACATCATTAGCACAGTGCATTATGGAATATGAATCAGGTCATAAAGCTAAGACTGCTGGCATTTTAGCTGCTGTGACATCACTGGCTCCACCCCTTTATGCCCGAGTCACATGGTGCATTTCTGCAAAGCAAATCTGTTAGTGACTCTCTGGCTGCCCTGTTTGCCAAGCTCCTACCTCTAAACATGGCAACCTGCTACAGAGGAGAGCAATAGAGTGTGTTGGACATACTCAATTACACTCTAATTATAATATTCAGATTAATAATACACAGCTATTAATATACAGGAATCATCATCATCATCATTTATTTATATAGCAACCAACATATTCCGTAGCGCTTTACAATTGGGGACATGGGTTCTATTACCTAGAAAGCTTGCGGTTTAGGGTTTTTCAGAAAAGGGTTTTGGAGCACCATAGATATAATCTGCTAATAGACTTTATTTTAATTACCTATGTCTTTCCCCACACTGCTGTTTAGCAGTGCTCCTCATAGTGACTATAGGAAAAAACACTTATCGATTACATCTATGTATGTGTCAAATACACTGAACGGAGCAATAATTTACTTTTTAACATAGTGAATTTTAAATCTTTCTGGTTAACGAGATTCTGGATAGAGATTCTGTCCCTGCATATTAATGTTAAACAGCGGTTTTACCTGCTCTTCAAAACTTCCCTTTTACAGTTCTTTGTGTTTGCATCTGTAATAAAATATTTATGATTGATTTGCTTGCAGCAACTTTGCTGTGTAACCTTTTGAGGTTGTCTGTTAAGAAATAGTAACCACTATAAATTAAACAAATATTATTGACTTTGTAAGAGACAATTCCTTTCATATTGTTCAAAGCGGTTGTATCGTACTGATCGCTATAGCTGAGGTTTACTCCTCTTTGTACAGAAGGTGTAAACAATTGTAAAGAAAATAGCTTGATCTATGGAATGTCTTTAAAAGAAAATAAAATATTCTGCACTATTGAAGGTGAATATAAGATGTTACAAGTCCAGGCTACAACAGACGGTTAAACACAGGATTTATCTGGACATCATGCAGATCCATGTTGTGTATCTGATACAGCACAAACATTGTATAATCAATATGTAGGATGTGTGGCTCTGGTAGTTAAAGGAGACAAACTTGGAGCTATTTCCATCCATGGTGAGAGGTCATAGATGTTAATATGAAACTAAAGTTGAAAAGGAGGGAAGACACAGACTTAGCTTAGACAATGTCACTGGTTCCTAGTGACTGGATAGGTTCAATTCTTAGTGATGTCACTGGTTCCTAGTGACTGGATAGGCTGCATTCTCAGTGATGTCACTGGTTCCTAGAGAATGGATAGGCTGCATTCTCAGTGATGTCACTGGTTCCTAGTGACTGGATAGGCTGCATTCTCAGTGATGTCACTGGTTCCTAGTGACTGGATAGGCTGCATTCTCAGTGATGTCACTGGATAGGCTGCATTCTCAGTGATGTCACTGGTTCCTAGTGAATGGATAGGCTGCATTCTCAGTGATGTCACTGGTTCCTAGTGACTGGATAGGCTGCATTCTCAGTGATATCACTGGTTCCTAGTGACTGGATAGGCGCTATTCTCAGTGATGTCATTGGTTCCTAGTGACTGGATAGGCTGCATTCTCAGTGATGTCACTGGTTTCTAGTGACTGGATAGGCTGCATTCTCAGTGATGTCACCGGTTCCTAGTGACTGGATAGGCTGCATTCTCAGTGATGTCATTAGCTTCTAATGAATGGATAGGCTGCACTCTCAGTGATGTCACCGGTTCCTAGTGAATTAATAGTTTACATTCCTAAGAACTTTAGTTTGAAATAAAATTGGATGTCTCCACAATATGTAGGTAATGGAATATATTCTTAAAAGTCCTATTTGCTGTAGGCGGTGAATAAATTCAAGTGTCTGAAACATACAGTATTTCCATCAGAAAATGCCTTTATATTGTACCATATGAAGTGCATTTTATTAACATGTATTGTAATGAACAATGGTACAAGAAGGACATCTCAGCCTCTAGATTGTGTTGTGAGATGTCGAACGGTTTCCACTTATTCAATCCGCTGTGTGTGGTGAAGAATCAACACGTACAGTATATCACACAAGTAAACATTGTTTCAATACAATAACACACATTTTTCTTGTGTGATGCATTAAGAAGCTCCTCTCCTTCCCTCAGTAGCCTGACAATAGCACTTTGTTAAGGCTGGCTGCTCCCATTTGCATTAGACGTCTCTTCTGCATGTAGATTGATGAGTTTAATCAGCAAATCAGGAGAGAGACGTGGGCATCAATCAATGTCAGTTTCTTCCCTTATAATTTCTGATTCGCTTCCTGTCAGTGTAACACTAAGATGTTTCTTAAAGGTGACGTCCAGGTGTAACATTGATTCAACATTTAGATCAGTCCTGTTATAATAAAAAGCTTTGTCAGTTCAATAGGATTAAATGCGCTTTTAGTTTAAACTCTGGGTCGTCTAGAAAGCTGCAAAACTGTTCTGTGTCGCCATGAGCCTATAGGGATTAGCGCAAGATAATGTAGACTGCGGGAATGCACTCTGTTCCTCTTTCTGATGAGAGGCGCTAATCAAACTGAGGCTTTCTTTGTTGAATGGGGGACATCTTTAGCCAATCAGGCTCCCCCTGTTCCACTCTCTGGCTGGTACTTGATGATCAATTATATGTTCTTGCGTTAATAAGCGCACGACTTTATAAAGCCGACAAGTCGAGGCAAAACTGGTGCAAACAGAGCGGTGATGTCATCTGTTACAATTAGTGAGTTGTGACATCATCACTAATGTACTTTACTGTAGGCAATACAATAAGCAACAAAACACTTTTCCTAACATTGATGGGAGTGACAACGGTTTAGAAATCAACTCTCTTTAACCACATTCTGCGTCACCGATACCCATCAATAATATATATATATATATGGGTTAAAATGTCACCATTTCAATGTTTTTTTGTTGTATATTCTTGTAATATAAAGTATAATAGAGACAATGGGGGCCAGGATTTCTGGCAATGACTGGCTATTCACAATGTATATTAATAGGTAACACCAAGGGGTATATTTACTAAACTGCAGATTTGAAAAAGTGGAGATGTTGCCTATAGCAACCAATCAGATTCTAGCTGTCATTTTGTTGAATGTACTAAATAAATGACAGCTAGAATCTGATTGGCTGCTATAGGCAACATCTCCACTTTTTCAAACCCACAGTTAAGTAAATATACTCCCTGGTCTCTAAAAACATCTGTATCCATCCTATATTTTAATGACCAGCAAAGAATGGAGAAGGGGCGACTTTGAGGGTGTTCCTCCCTTTGTCCACTGCTGAAGAATCTTATTCATCACATAAATGGTCTTAATTTTACCCCAATATTTTAGGTGCCAATTATTAACTACATTAAATCAGGGTCTCTTTATGCGATCTAGTAGCGCGCGATGGGTTTGATCCAGAGTGAGACGTACGCCCGTCTTCGCTTATTTTGCACTGCGCACTTGGAAAATGAACCTACAGAACTTCAGATATTCAGACCTGCGACTTTTTGCCACTTACAACTCCTTTCCAGGGCTGTGCCATATGGGTGACCGCCCAGGGCACAACGCTGAAGAGGGCAGTGGCGCACGCAGGGGAAGTTTCTGAGTCTCTAGAACCCCCCCCCCCCCCCCGTGCTAACTAAGTGGCCACTGTCCTATACAGCAGCGCGTCCGCGGCGGTGCTGTATTGTATACAGCACCACCGCAGACGCTTCTTAGACAGCGCCGCGGCTGCTGTATAGGACAGCACTGGCGAAATGGAGCTGCTGCGGTTTTTTTTTGTTGTTTTTTTTTTGGGGTCGGCGGGGAGAAACCCCCCCTTCGACAATACTCCGTGCGCCCCTGGGGGGACGCAGTTTATGAATATTTTAAGGTTCATTTGGTTAAAATTGAGGGCTAGGTGGGCAGCATTTTTGTTTCCCATCCCAGGCGCTAAAATTACAAGTTACGGCTCTGCTCCTTGTGCCTGAAGAGGCGTGGCAGGAGAGGGGTCTTATAACGTTGGCAATGTACATTAAGGGTGTCAATTGCTTCTGGATGCAGACTGGAATAATCTAACTCTACGGGGCAAATTTATCAAGCTGCGGGTTTGAAAAAGGGGAGATGTTGCCTATTGCAACCAATCAAATTCTAGCTGTCATTTTGAAGAATGTACAAGATAAATGATAACTAAATTCTGATTGGTTTGCTATAGGCAACATCTCCACTTTTTCAGCTTGATAAATTCACCTCTAAATCTTCCTTGATGCTCATCCTTATGACACATTTCTTCTTGGGTCCCTTGTCCATTTTCTCATTTTACCAGATTTTTTTTTACAGTATCGTTCACCATTTACTCTACTTTATTATTCTTGCACACTATTGTCGTTAGCTTGTAATTGTAACACTATACTGTGATGCTTAGTCCTGTAATAGCATTCTATTAATCATGAACACTAAGAAAAATATGTAAAAAGAAGAAATTAGGAAAATTGGGCAGCACGGTGGCTCAGTGGTTAGCACTTCTGCCTCACAGCACTGGGGTCATGAGTTAAATTCCTGACCATGGCCTTATCTGTGTGGAGTTTGTATGTTCTCCACGTGTTGGCGTGGGTTTCCTCCGGGTGCTCCGGTTTCCTCCCACAATCCAAAAACATACTGGTAGGTTAATTGGCTGCTATCAAAATTGACCCTAGTCTGTGTGTGTTTATTAGGGAATTTAGACTGTAAGCCCCAATGGGGCAGGGACTGATGTGAGTGAGTTCTCTGTACAGCGCTGCGGAACCAGTGGCGCTATATAAATAAATGGTGATGATGATAACGAGGGGGGAAGACAAAATGAGCAAATAGGAAACACTTTCATCTGACTTTTTCCATCTGGCAGCTCCGCACAGTGAAGGTAAACAACACAAGACACGTTGAACGTGCAAAACCGGAGAAGCAAACAGGAAAAGCGCTGTTCTCTGTTGCGCAAACGTATTCACAATATTACAAGGGCATATTTACGATACCTGTCCTCTCTAGTTGTAAAAGAGGACGCACATTCATTTTGTACAGTAGATAATTAACCTGTTAGTTGGAAAGAAATGGAGCTCTGTCCAGCAAGTAACAAGGGTTAATGTCCCACTAATCAGAGCCACGCAGGTCTCCGCTCTCTGGGAATGGCTTGCATTATCTACAGAGCCGCAGTCCTAGTTAATAGAAGCCATCGCGGCTTCCTCATCCGGCCGTGCACCAGCACCATTCACAATTAGCTGTAATGATTCAAAGCAGACAGTTGTCCTGGAATGTGACTATGTAGAAACACATGATCATACTAATGGAGACACTGAACAAATCTCCAGGGACCCAGAGGCCACTTTCAAGATTCCAGATTGGTGACTGAAGTCGGGCCCTCTTGCTCGCTGTAGATTAATCAAATATTCCTCCAGCCTCTAATTGGATGACAATCAGTTTCAGAGTATGTGATATGGGGAGGACCGTTTCCTGCCTTGTTATTCAAACTCACAAAATAGCCGTCTTTTCATGATTTCTGGAGGTTAACCCTTTTACCACTGGATTCTGTTTCTCCAACTTTCATTCCCAAGTGTAATATATATATATATATATATATATATATATTGTTTTATGTTAAATTAACAACTCACATAATTAATAGAAAAAAGATGAAATAAGAGGCTCTGAATGGCACATGTTTGTGGGTTAATACTTTCAGTTCCTGTTCCTAAATCAGAGGCAGTGATTGGATGGTACTTTGGTCAACCAATCAAGTGCCTTCATCACCACTCTCCGCCCCCAACCACACACTTTCAAACTCCTGCTACGAACTGTATAACTCCGGACAAAATCTTCATTGTAAACAAAAATTAAGTATTTTGCAAACAAAAATGTTTGACTGTCTCTGTACCACTGAATTTCCTAATTTCATGGCACATAGGGGCAGTTTCAATTAGACGCCAGGTTCCGTAGTTGTGCTGAGACTGACGTACGTTACTAACATACGTCACGCCACGCCAGGCGCCAATGGTAACTTGCGTTGAATTGAATCTGCCCCAGAGAATCACGATCACTGACCAAGGGACAAACAATTTATAATTAATTTTCTTTATTTTGCAAACTTTTAGCAACATTCTTTGCATTTGTTTAGTTTTTGCTTTTCAATTGTTTTTTCCCTTCAACAACAAAAACACAAATTAGCATAAAACTTAGCTTATTCCATGGCTGCAAACATCACAAACCACTAAAATTATACACTGAATAGATACATAAAATGATTGTATCACATGCAATATAACCAGTTTTGCCCATAGTACATCGGAAAAGCTGGCTCATTCATTAACTGAAACGTAGAAAAGTCGGTTATTTGAATGATACAATGTATCTTATTGAATGATACAATGTATCTTACTCTGCACGATGTGCTCGGAAGGTCATCTATGCAGAGTTCTGGGTCTCTGGAACCTGAAATGCATCATATAAACTGCCACAAATCTGTAATTAACTGGCAGTTCCCCCAGCTCCGGAGCTGTAGGTGTACAGAATAGTAATGCCTCATTAATGTCAGAGGGGGTGATCCTGTGCAGTCAAATTCTAAAAAAGGCCCTCTCTTCGGATGATGAATGTTGTGCTATATTGACAGCGTAAAGGATTGTCCTCCTTGAAGCCAGAATCTAGGTCCCATTCACTAACGTAAATGTTATTCTATCAAATAGGTAAAAAGATTGCAATACCCTTAAAGATCAGCTTCCCATCTCACCCCTCTCCAATGGCTGACACAGTGTCCATTGAAGTTTCCTAGCAAAGTAATGCGACTTAGCAGGAACAGCAGCAAAGGAATTACAAGTTCCCCAATATGCATCATTAGGGAAAGAGGTCAGAAATATAGGTCACATGGTACACAAGCTCCAAATATATTGTCGGGAGTGACAAATACTCTACTGTACAGAACAATACAAAAAACTGCAGGTGCATTTAATATGGGTATTTTAACTATTTTAGTATGGATGCAAATTTATTTTGTGTTACTATGTTGCTAAAAGTGTTTTATGGTTAAATGTCAGGTGCTGGAGACTGTGCTGTGACAGTTAAAGTGGACAGCTGGGCTTTGATCTAAGGATGAATGTTTACTGCGTTCTTTGTCAGAGTCTAGGTGAGGCAGAGCATCATGGGTAAGATTCCCAGGTGTCCTGGGTTTTCTCAGAAGAGTCCCAGTTTTAGGGACTGGGAGTCTTTCACTTTGTATCTCTGCTTACCTAGAAATCAGACCAGAGATGTAGATTAGCGGATTTAGTGGTAATAGCTTATTTTATTGAATTATTTATAAATGCATTTATATATATCACATACAGATTGGCGTGTTAGGTGCCGTTTCTCTGCCTGTAGTTGTTGTGTTCCTGGGACAACAAGGTGAATTGTCTCAGGCTTCCAGTCGCCGACTCTGGGATTCAAAACTAGGGTCATTACCCTTAACCACTGAGGCATTGCTCCTTAATGGACAATTATTGGGGGAAAAATTATCATCTAATAAATGTTATATGGGGAGATTCAATTTTATGAGAAGTGCGCCCAGCAGCACATTGTGATAAAAAGGTCATAGAAAATAACTCCTAGATAATTATTTTTCAACACATCGAAGCACCAGTGGAACATGTGTTTCTCACAGATTACTTGTATCAGCACGGTGGCTCAGTGGTTAGCACTTCTGTTGTACAGCACTAGGGTCATGAAATCGATTCCCAACCATGGACTTATCTGTGTGGAGTTTGTGTGTTCTCCCCGTGCTTACGTGGGTTTCCTCCAGGTGCTCCGGTTTCATCCCACACTCCAATAACATACTGGTAAGTTAATTGGCTGCTATTAAATTGACCCCAGTCTCTCTCTGTCTGTCTGTGTCTGTGTGTGTGTGTGTGTGTGTGTTAGGGAATTTAGACTGTAAGCTCCAATGGGGCAGGGGCTGATGTGAGTGAGTTCTCTGTACAGCGCTGTTATTTCTGCCCCGCCCCCCTCACCAGAGTTTGCGCCAATCCGTGCTCTGTTTCGACTGGGTCTCAGAGGCTAAGAGAGAAGGCACCCACGCTGTAAACATAACGTTTTTGGTGCAGGCGGGCTGGCAGGGGGCCCCGGAAAGTATGGACCTGGATGGGGGCCGGTTTACATACTCAGCCCCCCAGCCTGAAATAGTGAAAAACTACAGGAGCGTATTTTACAATATATTACATGTGGGATAAGAGGTATTAACCTCTTTGTCTGTTTGTTATTACCCTGCCCTGTTTTATCACTGTCCCCCAACAGTAATGTGTCGCAGACTATAAATAAATATTAATGATAATAACTATTATTATTAATATTATTTTCTACATGTTAGAAACAACATCACCCATCACCTATCTGCAGCAATAAATGTTACAAATCTCCATTATGTCCAACAAGAACAGTTCATCTGTAAGCGCACCCCACGACGTGTAACCTGTGTTTGGGAAGGGCGCAACGACTCTCCTGTCGCCCCCACATGCCTGAGCCGCAGATTCCTGGCCTATTGTCACCTGAACATACCTCACCGAGACCTCCCGAGAAGAAGCTTCTCATCCCCACAAAAGATTACGGCGTCACATTCTAATTCCCAGCCACGAATTCCTCCTATTACTGTATCACACAATAACACCTGCGAGAGATGTTTGGAAGCAGGAAGCTCTGTAATTACACTATTTATGTTTCAATAGGTTTATTTTTCTGTTCTTTCTTATTTCTCCGGCAAGAACGATTTGGTGGATTGAAGCCATTCCTGAGGTAGAATAATAAATAAATAAAATAAAATTCTTAAAAAAAAATTAAAAAAAAAAAGCTTTGGGGGTTTATTCGGAATTTAAATGTGAAGCAGATTCCACCAGGATCAGAATAACTGTCCGTCCATCACATTGTGCACAGGATGTGCAGCCGTCACATGCAAATATCTGTCGTAGCCGCTCATTGTATCCGACCTTATTGCAATTTGGTGCTTTCAAATCTGTATGATTCAGCTGTTTCCCATATCCAGGATATAATTATTAGAGGGTTGAGTACTGGATGTATAAATGTAAGTCATTTATTATATTGTAAAAAACATCTATTGGAGACTTAATTAGAAATAATTTTAATGATAATCTACTTATATAGCACCATCAGAATCCCATCCGCTGTATAGGAGCTTACAATCTAAATTCCATAGAACAATTGTACGTATACTAGGGTCTATTATAGTGAGGGGCGACCTGAAAGACTTTGGGGGTCACATGTGGCCCTCTAACCATCAAAAGGGCCGCACAGTAATCTCGGTAATAAGATAAAACAACCAAAAAAAGAGACGCCTATCTGTAATAACAGAGCAGTAGATATTATACATGTGTTACACGCTATAACACACGCATCTGACAATAAGGCAGGAAGGAGCTGGGGCCAGAGGGGACGGCTCGGAGGGCCGCATGTTGCCCATTGCTGGTCTATAACGTCATAAGTCAATTAACATATTAGTAGGATTTTGAATTCGGTTGAATCCGGAGCACCCGGACGAAACTCACGCAAACACGGGGAGAACATACAAACTGCACACAGGTAGGGCTCTGATCAGAATCGAACTCATGACCCTAGCAATGCTAACTACTGTGCCACCATCGCATTGAGAGAAGTGGGGCCAGAGAATTATTATTAGAGACCCTTTGACTGATCTCCAATATGGGATATCCACTTTTGATCGACTGTTCGTGCTCAAGATAATTTGTACTGGTAGCACAGTGGCTCAGTGGTTAGCACTTCTGCCTCACAGCACTGTGGTCATTAGTTCAATTCCTGATCATGGAATTATCTGTGAGAAGTATGTATGTTCTCCCCGTATTTGCGTGGGTTTCCTCCGAGTGCTCCAGTTTCCTCCCACACTCCAAAAACATACTGGTAGGTTAATTGGCTGCTATCAAATTGACCCTAGTCTCTCTCTCTCTCTGTGTCTGTCTGTGTGTATATTAGGGAATTAAGACTTTAAGCTCTAATGGGGCAGGGACTGATGTGAGTTCTCTGTACAGCGCTGTGGAATTAGTGGCGCTATATAAATAAATGATGATGAATATGAGGGGTATTTGCATATGTAATTATTATATGGCCTTGTTATAGTATTGTGAGATTGTCCGATACATTGTATCATGTTCTACTACTATACTAGTTATTTTAGTCTTACAAATATATTCTATACTAAACATATCGCTAGTAACATCTAATCCGGCTCTGTATTGCATTTAACTCCTTAAATATTCTAGGATTAGTCAAGGTGGCAAAACGTTGCTTCCAAAACCATCCCCTGTATTCACATCCAGGTTGATTTGTCATTTTTAGAAAAGTGTTAATCATTCAGCTAATTCTCACATTAGGTCCAGGTGTGGGGTAGTCACAGTCCCTCTCCCAAAATCTGTCACATTGCTCTCACTCCTCATCTCCTCGTTCTCACATTGTTCTCAGAGAGTCAGCCGCAGATGACTGATCTCCCCCCAGCACCCAAACCGTTTACTATCGCCAGGAAAATCGTTGCACAACTCAATGAGTCTCTTCTTGTGTAATGCTGACAACAAGTAGTCCTTCCACTAAACATAGCCGGTCCCTCTAGGTTAGGGACAGGACAACAGCTGGGAGCCGGGGGCTACCAACACGCCAATCATGAGGGTGGTCAGAGTCCTTTACACTCTTTGGCCCTTTACCCAGAAAATCTAGAGTCAGAGATCACAGGTTAGTCCTTGATTAGATTAACCCAAATTGGACTATGTGAACATTTAGGGTCTGCCATATTTTGCGTAAAAAATTGCTCTGCGTATGTTTAGAAACGGACTTTAGTCCCATAGACACAACTGCATAAGCAAACCAAGGGGAATTCCCAGTGACTGGAACCCCCCCCCTCCAAGCCTGGGGCACTGTATAATTGAGGTGGCTGGACCCTGCCCCCCCCTTCCCCAATCACACAGCCCTGCTTGAAAAGGGAGAGCTGTGTGCACCTAACAGTAGTGCATGCAGCATTGCCCATGTATATTATAGGGATAGGAGGAGCTGGAGAGCAGCCAAGCACTGTCTAATATTATAGCCACGCCCCCATACATGCTGGTCACGCCCACTGGTGGCGTGGTGTGGAAACCCCCCCTCTACAAATCATGCGTTTCATGTCCAAAGGCTAATGACACATCCAACGGCCTGTGATTTGTAGGGCGGAACGTGGGAGGAAAGGGGCATATGCATGTAGGCAATGTACATTAAGGGTGTGCCAAGCTCGAGCGCACGCACATCCATCCAATTCAAACTCTGGGCATCTCTCAGGTACGTGATTTTCCGCCATATCGCTTGTTCCAGCTAAAGTTCGGGTGTAAGTGCCGAGTGACAGCATGTGTCTGCCAGAGCATGTGTCTGCTAGAGCATGTGTCCGCTAGAGCATGTGTCCGCTAGAGCATGTGTGCGCTAGAGCATGTGTCTGCCAGAGCATGTGTCTGCTAGAGCATGTGTCTGCTAGAACATGTGTTTGCAATCAGGAGCATTGGTATAAATCCATTTTATGCACAGTAGGCATTAATAACAGCCTGATATTTATTTCATGCTTTTATTGTAAGTATTAAGTTATAGAATCATTAAACTCTAAAATTTAAGTTTTCAGATAGAAACCATGAAAGTAAATATTGTTCCATGAAAACCTGTCATTCCACAGCAGTTCTAAAGTATTATTACCTCTCCCACCATTACAGACAGCTGAAACCCCTCCCACAGTGTCAGAAGACTCCTGAGTGAACCCTGTATATGATTCAACCAATCAGCATTGCGCATCTCTGCAAAGGAAGTCTGTGTGGATGTCAGTCCTTCTCTGTCTGTTTGGTTGGAGAACCCCTCCCTCATGAAGGAACATATTTTGTGATGTATAAACACTCCAGTTACTGCATGGGTATTATTCTATTCATTAATAAACAAATATATTTTTATGTCAAATAATTGCCTTACTCGCTCTCTAAGTTGCCTCATGATGAATAGATGTAGAGCGATATATCTGTATTTTACAGTTGTACAGGATTAACTATTTTCACAAAATAATTAATAACTATCAGACGCGAGTTTTGCAGTATTATTGTTATATTAAACCTTCATCTTA
This sequence comes from Mixophyes fleayi, assembly GCF_038048845.1. Taxonomy (NCBI): domain Eukaryota; kingdom Metazoa; phylum Chordata; class Amphibia; order Anura; family Limnodynastidae; genus Mixophyes; species Mixophyes fleayi. Next base: position 5,249,699 of record NC_134413.1, on the reverse strand, counting down.
AAGCTTGTATTACTGTCCATGGTACTGAATCTTAATTTCAGGTACAGACTGTGTCTGGTAAAAAATCTAGGAGTATGGATTATAGGGTACAGTACAGCTAGCAAACTGAAGCCCAGTTTCTGCTGCCCTTATGCTGGAGCCTCCTTGGCCCAATCCAGACATGGGCTCTGATTATAAATATTATATTTTATTAGTATATAATTGCGATAGAAAACTTCCTATCTCTGCAATCAGCCGCTTTTTAATAAACTGACCCCATGGTCTGGACCTATATAACATACTGCAGTGCCTGTCAGGTAGGTGCCCCAATCTGACCTCAGAATTGATAGTACACATGTAAGTAATTATCATAAATCATTGATTATAGATCAGTTTTGACTGCTGCTGAATACCGATAACAGACCTTTAGCAGCATAAGAACGCAGATTGCCTTTCTTTCTAGCCTCTCTCTTGTCCCCATCTCTCTCTCTCGCGCTTACTCTGAGCACAGATCATTGTTTTGATAATGTGCATTTATTTCTGTATCATAGTTAGCCCAAGGGGGAGGTTTCCAGATTACTGCAAATGTCAGCTAGCTGTAAAGTCAACAAATCGCTGTATGCCAAATGCAATCTGACGTTCACCACTAAAGTATCGCAATGCTGCAGCGATGCTAAAACGTCTCACTGCGTCGCACTGCAAACCGTTGTCAGGGAGCCACAAGAGCCAGGAATGTCTTTTACAAGACAAAAAACTCACTGCGAAAACCGTAGCTGCTTATCCCTTATCTGGGGACTGAGATTAATGGTGGGATTGTAGTGTAGTGAAACAGTATGTATGTATGTGTATGTATATGTATATATATATATAATCAGCTGTTTACATAGCGCCACTAATTCCGCAGCGCTGTACAGAGAACTCACTCACCTCAGTCCCTGCCCCATTGGAGCTTCTAGTCTAAACTTTTGAACATACACACACACACAGACAGACACAGACTGAGAGAGACTGGGGTCAATTTAATAGCAGCCAGTTAACCTACCAGTATGTTTTTGGAGTGTGGGAGGAAATCGGAGCACCCGGAGGAAACCCACGCAAACACGGGGAGAACATACAAACTCCACACAGATAAGGCCATGGTCGGGAATTGAACTCATGACCCCAGTGCTGTGAGGCAGAAGTGCTAACCACTGAGCCACTGTGCTGCATATATATATATATATATATATATATATATATATATATATATATATATATATATTGTGGCAAGAGCCCGCTACTGCAGAAGCACACGTGTACAACTTCTTCCTTTTTATGGTTCTTTATTGTCAGGATGGTAATAATGTTTTGACGCCGTATACTTGCACAGCAATTACGGAGACCCTCAACGCTTACTATACATAGTCCAGCTCTCTGTCCAGATCAGCCAGCTAGCCCAGCGTTGATCTCCCTGAACAATGAAACCAGCAGGGTTTTATACCTGACACTCCTCCCACAGGCCTAGCTTGATGGACAGGTGACACACCCACCTTCTCTTTAAAAGGAAACGCCCATCCCTGGCTCTGTTTAGACTATTAGACCCACCCTGTCTGTTTGCTGAGAGGAAGCAGCTTTTAAATCATGTAAGTAAACCAATTTTAAACTACACATATGTTTTTACCTGGTTTAATCTCCACCTAGGTACATAACTGTGCCAATGTTTTACTCTACTTCCCTGCTTTCTCTGCATATTGCCAGCTAAATGCCTCCTTTTGTTACAATATATATATATATATATATATATATATAAATATCCACCATCAGCGGGATACAGGCAATATAGTTGTAAAAGAGAGACTAGGGGCCCCAGACAGTACCCCTCCGTCTGTCCAGACCCCCTGGTCTTTCCGAGCCACTTTGTCTGACCGCCATGACTCTGCATCCCTCCTCAATGCGGCAGCCCCCCAAACACTGATAGGTTAAGAGCAGGGGCGCACGGAGGATTTTTCAGGGGGGTTTCCTCCACTCCCGGAAAAAAAATAATCATAGAGACCTGCTCCGTTTCGGCTGCACTGTAGTATACAGCAGCTGCGGTGCTGTCAAAGAAGCGTCCGCAGCGGTGCTGTATACAATACAGCACCGCCGCGGATGCTTCTTAGACAGCACCACGGCTGCTGTATACTACAGTGCCAATATCTAGGGCACTTTTTAGCGGAATAAGGGGGGGGTTTCTGGAGACCCAGAAACCCCCCTGCATGCGCCACTGAAGAGGGCACACCACGAGGTGATGACATCCACACGTCGTCACCCGCTACATTGCATCAAGATAAGTTAATTTGAGGCATGTACTGTGATGATAGAGGGGGGGGCAAGTGCTGTACTGAGGGAGGGGCATGTACGGCTATGACAGAGGGGTCCGTACTGTGCTGAGGGAGGGGGGGTGGGCTGCCACAGTAATTTCTAGTGGGCCCCCCAGTTTCTGATGGCAGCCATGTATCTTACTCCTTGTAGTTTCGAGGCACTAAATGAGGTCCAACTTCTTCTCCAGATTGGACCTGTTTTGCCGTGTTGACCGGAGTGGGATAATAAAGCACTTTGACTCCAGATAAGCTCAATCTAACTTATTAATTGTACGCAGCTATAACTGAGATTTATACAGTATATGGTGTATTAGCGTTATCACACTATGATCTCTGTCCCGCTCTATTTATTTATAAATATATATAAAAAGCAAGTGTTGCAGAATCTCTTCTTGTTATTCCCCTGTAGAGTGACACCAGAGCTACATTTACCACTGGGCAGTGATCCTGTAAGCTCGCCCCTCCTGATGACACTAATTAGAGACAATGTAAGGTATTGAGGCTGAAAGACTCTTCTCCCCCCCCCAGGAGTCGAGCGCTATGGGAGTGACATAGGAAACCTGGTAACGAATAGCCCACAAATGACACTGGGAAATTTTCTTGCGGATGTGAGATTGACCTGTAACTACGACGCGCTTGTGCCAGAAGATGCTCTTATCAAGAACTAAAGCCTCCACTCGGAGGGAGATCTGATGTACTGCTGTGAATGGACTGTAGCTACAAAGCCAACATGAAATAAATCACAGGGAATGTTTTAGCCGCCTCTGATTTATTGCAGTACAGCCTGGCGCAGCTCAGCCAACACAGACGTCGCCCTTGTTGTTCCGCAAGGTTTGAAAGGAATAAAAAAACACATAACATTGCAAAGCACAACGAAAATCCTTCTTCTGGGTGATTATTAATTTAATTCTCCGGCGTTCTCGCACACAGGCAACGGTTTAGTAAAAGGGGGGAAACAATGCCATGAAATATTGACCTGCAGAAAAGCAGCTGCTCGAAACCCAAGCTACCCCTGGCACATCCAACAGCGCGGTTAAAGGATCATTGGGCTTCTAATTTATGGTGCTAACAAATCTGCTAGACTCAAAATAGATTTTTAAAAAATAAAAATACCTTTAGATTTACTTTTAATGCATCATTTTGCGGAACAATAAAGAGATTATTTGTATGTATTTTATTTTATAAACAGCATTATTGTTATTGCTATGATAATTAACAAAGCATCAAGACGTTTGGGTTTAATGATCAAATGGTGCGGCATGCTCATATGGGCTGTAGCCAAGATCTACCAATCAGAACTCTGTTTCTATTTTCATAACCGCACTGCAACAATGAAAGCTATAATGTGATTGGTCGCTGTGAAATATAATGTCTATGTGCAGGACACCATCTTATTAAATGAGTTCCGTTGTGCTATGATATACAATGCAGAAATTATCACGCCCTGCTCAAAGTTGATTACAATCAAAGGGACCTAGGGAGCGTAAAAGTAACGGGCAACGTGAAAGAAGTGGAGGTAGCCCAGTGACCCAGTTCAAAGTAGCCCACTATGGCATAGGCCTAGTGGGCAGATGTCCCCCTGCCCGCCAGCCCAGCCAGCCCCCTGGAGATGGGGATGGTAATGTAACAAGACACGTATACAATATAAGCTGCAATATTTGGACATAGAATGAGGAGAGAAATAGGCAACTTCTGCGACAAGAACTTTGGTGGAGGATGAGATATCCGAGTAACGGGGGAATTTATGGTGGAAGAGCACAAATCAGCGCAGGTCTATCGCCATTGCACCAACCTGTTTTCTGAGATGGTTTTTCTCTCCCTTTGCGCTATATGGGACTCAAATGCGTTGGACTCATCAGTACAACAAACATACGCAGGAAAAGTTATACGCAAAAAAAGCGAACATACATCTCTATGTTGCGTCAAACATATCTCAAGACACATAGTCAAAACCAGTAATATCTGCCCTAAATGTACAGACTTACAAGTGTGTATACTGACACATAACTAGAGTGTAGAGATGCAGCTTATTACTAGTAAATGCTAAAGTAGAATTATCATATTTGTACACAATATAATAATGGAATGAATTGTCGCATACACAATAGAGAATAACGTCTTCAGTTATTGATAAATGTGAAAGTCACGTTTTCCATTTAAAATGTAATTAAATACACACACCCCCCATATCTGTTCTTTACCCATTTAACAACATTCTTTGTTGCAGAAGTCCGAATGTAAATGACAAGTAAGTAATATGATATCACAACGTTGAAGAAATTGCTTTAATGCAGAGCTATTGTTTTTACAAATGATTGTCCAATGAGTGAGGTAATAAGGAGATGCAGATAGTACAGTGATTGGTGGGGGACGACATATGGAGATTAGGACACTACAGATGGAGCACATGTAAGTTAGACAAACAGCACAATTAAGTATCTGTTACAATGCGTGGCAATACGGCATTCACATTAAGCCGCAGTTATTTAGCGTGCTGCTGAGTGGGCAAGGTTTGTGTGGCACAATCTAACGTGTCCTCCTCACATCGGGAGTTGCTGGGCTACAAATAAATAAATAAACTGTGCCCCATCTATAGGTTGGACATAAGTTGTAGATGGATAAGGAGATTTGTAGGCAAGTACCAGATATGTAAATGATCTTCTTCTTCTTTCTTCTTTCTTCTTCTTCTTCTACCTTCTTCTTCTTCTTCTTTCTTCTTTATCTCCTTCTTTCTTCTTCATCTTCTTCTTCTTCCTCTCCAATGTGTGCAGAAAGGATAGCAAGTACCAGATATGTAAATGATCTTCTTCTTCTTTCTTCTTCTTCTTCTACTCTCTTCTTCTTCTTCTACTTTCGTTTTCTTCTTTCTTCTTCATCTTCTTCTTTTTCTTCCTCTCCAATGTGTGGAAAAAGTATAGCAACATGAATGCTGAGCAATGAGTGAACACTCTAGTCCTCCCTCTCTCTAACTAGCCCCAACATAAAATCAATGTTTAACAATTATGCGCACACAGAAGGGGAGAGAGGGGAGGAACGAATTAGGACCATCCATGGCCATAAGCATTAAGAACTCCCATGAGACAACGCACCAGGAAGCATTCTGTATTCATGGGTCTAATGACTAATACTAAAGAACAGACATACATCGCTAACACGGAACTCCTCTAGTTCAATTATTATCAAATATTCTATTATTATCCAGATATTCTATTACTAATAGATTATTGCCTTTGGATATGACCCAAAATAAGTTTCGATCAGTGCACTGGATACAATTGTATCTAAATATCTTTATTACTTTAAATAAATGTCCAAATAAAGCTGACAATATATAAACAAATCTGCTGTATTCAGTAAATAAACTGATCAATATACAACTTAATGACAGAAAGCAGAGAGAAAATAATTTACCGTATTTCTGTAATTTTCTTTTGTAACAAATAAGATACACATAGAAGCGTTCCTACAATTTAAACTAAATGTTATTCTATCCATCCCTCTACCCGTAGGAGAAATATTAACAATTATTTAACAATCGTGTGTTTTTTAGATTCAGATTAGATACATGGTAAATGTATCGGTCCCTTGTCCGGTTCCAGGACTCATATTCCAGGTTACCAAACCTTTCACAACAATTAAGCTTCTCTTTAGAACACAGAGCAGCAGTCTGTACAGATGTGTCAGAGACGCAGCGTTCGCTCCGCGAGGCGATAGAGAGGAAGCCTGGCCGTGGTTAGGTCTATTATCCTGTGGCCAGCAGACCATACCAATCCCATCATTTGTGGCCACATTGAGAAAAGAGTCTAATGTACGTTTCACTCAAACCTTATCATTGTGGTTTTGTGGTCGGTGGGCTTATTGAGAGTCCAACACACACATGTTACACACTTCTTCTTTCTTTCTTTTTTTCTTTTTTTGCTGTCTGCAATACGTGTAGCTTAATCTCATTCCAACGGGGAGAGAAGTGAATACATTGGGCACAAATAGCAGCATTGCAAATAGTGTGCTTTGCAAAATGTTTTATTTTTCAGAGCAAGACTTCAAATCGTGCATCATCTGAATATTATAGATTATATTATAGGGTATATTGTCGGACTAAACAGAATGTGCATGCAATATGTTTCTGCCAAAAAATTGCTGCTATTACACAAAGGCTATTTAAAAATTGACCAGGGCTAAAACAGATGATCAATATAATTGATGAAGTGCAAAACAAATATATACTTGCACAATTGTGACAATCTTTATGGCCTATGCACAAGTTCTCAGGCACACTAGGCATCACTGAGAGCGACCTACTGTCATATCTGTCCCAAACCCTCATTTATTTATATATGTCCATATTTCCAATGCATATTCCTTGCTTAACCCTTTGTGTTACTTATAACTTCTGACATTAAGGGAGCGTCAAAATTGGCTTAATTTCAATTGACTATTGTGATGATTTCATTTTCTTAAATAAATTGGTTTATATTGACATATATGTAAATATATTTATGATCCCCACCCCAATCTCCATTTGTTCAGCAAGATAAAATGTTATTTTTGCAGGTGTTGGTGACTTTATTCTGTCTATCCTGCAGCACTTATAGATCCCTCATCTGGGCTGCCCATTACCCTGTGCAGAAATTATTTCCTCTGCATATCACCACATACAGCCATAGGCAGCTCCATAGAAAAAGACTTTCAGAATGTCATCAAGGCGATGGTGGGACACTTGTGCTGCATGTCTGGTTCATAAATATGTTAAAATGTATATGTATAGGATACAAAATGGACGAGCTTCCGTGTAAATGGGACAACGGATCTGCTCATAATTACTAAAGGCACCATTACCACCTGGAGCCAACAGGCTCCTCCCCCTCCACCGAACCTCTGGCCAATAACGTTGCGATGCTGCAGAGGGCTGGTGTGAGTGGAGGGACCAATCAGAATCCACAATCATGGATATTGCATCCTCTGATTGGTCCACCCACCCCCCATACCCATTTTATAGTGGTGAGTGAAAACGGTCACCACTTTAGTGGGTAATGCAGCTTTAACGCTATAATTATTGCTTACAGCACGCGCACACACATATATATACACACACACACATTCAGTATATGTACACACACACACACATAGTCACATATAGATAAGTCCTCTAAGACTGACGATCGTAGATTTTTATCATAAAGATTCTGGGCCTGATTTATCTACGAACGCAACGCAACTTGCGTTTAAAAAAACGGTGTAACCTGCCCGCTGGTCTACCTGTATCCAAATACAAGCGGATCTGAAGATACGCTTCCATTTGAATCTGGGTGTAAGTACAGTCTAGCTATACGGTACTAGCTGTATGAAGAGAGACTGCAGGATACACACATGTGTATGTACAATATCAAGTTCCACACAAAATAACATATTTTATGAACTTAGTTTACAACTTTTAATGCTATAATCATTAAGAAAGATATGTGTAAAAAAAAATATATATTTTATTTTTTTTCGTTCAATATTTACATGAAATACAGAAATTAGGATGTTCTTAATGGGTACTGTACATAAAATGCATTTTTACAGTTTCTCTTACTTGCACACACATGTTGCAATATGCGTTGGTGTCATTCGTCACTTACCCCGCACCTGTCGCTGGTGCATGTGAGACGGCAAAAATCACGTTCCTGAGAGAAGTCCAGAGCTTGAATCGGACGCATGCGCGTGCGCTCTCCCCTGGCACGCCCTTACTGTCTGAATTGCGTTCACTGGCGTACAGTATGGTTCTGGGCGTGCACGAAGCCCTCCTTTAATAGCTGTGAATCTTTTCTTAGTCTTTCTCTCATTCCAAGAAAAGAGACCACAATTTTTCTGCTACTAGTTAGACCACCTGACCGCCATCTCTCGGTGATGTCACTACCTCAGAGTGATTTGATAGGCTGCATTCCCATGAATACTACTGGCCCCGCCCACAAAATGGCTGCCAACATTGAGAGTAAGTAACCGATACACATACTTGCCAACCTTTTAATAGGGAATTCCGGGAGATCCCGGGCATTGGGCGTGGTTGGAGGGCAGAGGGGCGCTGGAAATCGTGTCATTTTGGCCCCACCCCCGCGACAAAAAAGTCAAAATGACGTGATACACTGCGAATAGCATCATTTTGGCGAGTAAATTGCAGTATGCGGGATACTTGCCTGCTCTCTCGGGAGTCCAGGAGATCTACTTGCATTTGGGGAGTCTCCAGGACATTCCGGGCGAGTTCGCAAGTATGCAGGTACATTTTTAAGCATTGCCTATTATACGGTATTATACAGGTGCATTTTAAAGCATTTCCTATAATACAGTATTATACAGCTACAGTTTAAGAATTTGCATTTTGTTGTAGATCTCTGTTAAATTATACCTACAGGAGAATGCTAGACCATGTAAGCATTTAACAAGATATTTAGGGTAAAGAAAGCAAATTACACAACATGGCGAACCTCACATTTACCGTTTCCTTCTCAGCTTTGATCAATCAGGTACAGGTTATTTTAATGAAAGCTAAGATCTGATTGGTTGCTACGGGACATAGAAGATTAGTGATACCGTCTTAGTGAACACACTGTCACTCTTTCTGTACTGACAGCATGTTTAAAATGCTGTTGCACAATTAAATATTTAAATGATAATGCTAGTGGGTAGGAAAATAACATCTTAATTAAGATTTCCAATAGCCAGAGGTCCAGGCATTGTTTCTGCAGAAGATGCTTAGGAACCATGGATGGGCGTACAGAATAATGCAGAATGCTACTTATCCTTTGATCATGCAGATGGCCTGTTGAATTACACAGGGCAGGCTCAGTAAATAATACCACTATTGTCGGCTTGTGCTACAGGCAGACAGAAGGTTCCTTTGGATTTGCTCCAAACACCACAAGGACCACTCATAGCCACAGTGTCCAATTTCTGCCTAATTTGACTATAAAATGCACTTTTCACTAAAAGAATTCATGAACGTGTAATTTTATAGGTTGAGCTATGTCTGTTTTCTACTGAGAAATGTTTGTGCGCACACACAACCCCAGGCCTACAATGACGGAATAGGGTATGGGACATTATTATAACATGTAATTATATAAATATTCATACTTCACAGCAAAGATCAGACTAAACTGGATGGCAGAGAGTCAATAGCCCACAGGATTGTCATGTTAGGTTCCCAGCACCGGAACAGTCATCGGTGTCAGAGCCCAGAACTCTAAACTAATCCGGTCTAGTTGTCTTGAGAATGTTAGATCAGGTGACAGATAGTTAGATGGGGGACAATAGGCAGCTTGAGGGCGACATTTGTCCATCAAGGAGGTGACGTGGGAACTTCCTGACAAGAGTAAATTCTGCTTTTTGGCTCTTTAACATTGACCTGTACAGAGTGAGTGCAGTCACACAGCCTGTGTAGAGGGTTAGTCTGTGTAAGATGAAGATGTCAGAGTGTGAGTGCAGTCACACAGCCGGTGTAGAGGGTTAGTCTGTGTAAGATGAAGATGTCAGAGTGAGTGCGCTCACACAGTTTAAGTAACAGATTGGCTATGGCTGAATTCCGCCTCTTATTTTGGTTTTACCCATTATTGTTCAGCACATACATTTCCTTTCTCCGCCCCAACTATGCCGCAGAGCAGAATGGATCGACACAGCTGTCTTTTTGCTCTACATATTGTCTTTAACTTTTGCAAAATGCAAATTTACAATTACAGGGCGTAAACGTAAAGTGCGTTTGGCCGGAATGTTGGACTTCTATATAATGCCCTAAACTACTGCAAGATTCATTCATCTCTAACAATACGGTAACTTGGGGCTCTTGATCTCTTGATGCCGGGGCTCTGTTCTATAATGTGATATTTCTCCATAAAGGTATGGTGTGGTCCTCTTGTGAGACCAGGGACAACTTGTGAGGTTCATGTATAATATCATGTTGCCTACCACCAGTCTTGTTAGATGGATGGTTTCACCCATCAGACCAGGTATCACAGACTGGCTATGAGGAAGCCATCGGTGATGTCAGCTAAATGTTAACTGGCTTATTTCTATGAGGATAATAGGTTCTACTTTGTGTTTGGTTTATTGAGAGTGACCGGCCAATAATGAATATTGTCACATAGAGCTGTGTTCTTCAGCTGTTCCAAGCAGTCACTTTAAATGATCATTGACAATAAAATGTGATTTATCTCGGCTGCCCATTGAACGACACCCAACTTATCCAGTTTAAAACACGTTGAGCAGAATCTGAAAAATATGTACATTTCAAACCTCTTTTTCTGATATTAATTTATCTACCGGATTGAAAGTCATCCCTGTGCATTAATCTAAAGGAAATACTATCTACCACTTTCTGCACAAGACGCATTTCGGAGCGTCGCCCACATCTCAGTGCGGGGCTGAGTAGAGTTTCTTACTTGGCAACGCTGATTTTTATTCCTTAGATAAAGAAGATCGGGGTTCAGCTTTGTGTTAGTTTAGTCTTTTTGGGAGTGTTTACACGGACTTGCGCTCTGTGACGGAGATATATGCTGGGACTGCAAAATAATATCTAATTTGATCAATAACCTCACAGAATTTCCAGCACTTTTCCTCTCAGTGTGATATTGAGGACAGAGGTTATCAATTGGCTGCAGAACAGAACAGAAGCTGAAATCTCCTAATTGCTAGGTTACCACTACTAGCTGGCTGTTGACTACAAAGCAAATGAATATACTCTGTGAGTATGGTTTTATTTATATATATATACATATATATATATATATATATATATATATATATATATATAAATATATATATATATATATCTATATATATATATATATATATATATATATATATATATATATATATATATATATATATATATATGACACGGGATATAAAGCAATATTATTATTATTATTATTACTTTTATAATTGTCAGTATCATTAAGGCTTATTTAAGGTGTACCACATGAGGTCCACAGCACAGTACAGGGGGAAAACAACAAGACAGTACTGATAACAGTACAATACAGTATACAATTCAGCTCTCAACACAGCTACTGGGGTGCAAGGAGTATAATTAGTGCAGGCTTAATACTGTGCTACATGAAAATAGTCAGTATTTAACTTATGTGCAAAAAAGAAAACTAATTTGCACCCCTTGTATTGTAACATGGTTTTGTCCAGGAGACTTAAATAAGAAACTTCTTAATTTAAGTTCCTTAATGAATCAGGCCCATTGTCTTTAATCCCATGCAAGACCTGTAACCCTGATGACCCTGAACATGTATGTGCCTGAGATAGATAATAGATTGTAACAGTCCTGTGTTATTTTATTACTGTGAAAACCAATAAAATATTGGTATCTAGTACATTCTAGAACATGATAGCTAGAATCTGATTGGTCGCTATGGGCAACACCTCCACTTTTTTTGAAGCTTTGATAAATCTACCCCTCAGAACTCATGCACTGGTGGGAATATTAGGAGTTTAATGCCTATAGTAAATGCACCTATATACAAATGCTTTCTGAAAGTGTTTGCTGTGTGACAATTTGCATGTTGCCTGCGGCATTCAGGATTGATGCTCAGTACATTACAGAGGCGTTCTGTCATTAAGTACATGGTGCACTATGCTGCAGGGAAGCTTTGAGAACACTCTTCCAATTGTCTGTTGAAAACATAGTGCAAAGTCTTGTTGGAACTTTTAACAGCTGCTATTTTGCAGATCCTGTGTGTATACACCCAGAGTGCTGTAAACCTGCTGATAGATTTTAAAAACATTTTTGAACCATAATATAAATTGTAAGCAGGGCTTCTTTGTCCGTTTAGTAACAGCCAGTCTTGTTTTATTACTAAGTTTATTTACCATTTAAAGCACAACAAAATATGCAGGAGTTAGATAAAGAAATGTTAATAAGAATAATAAGGAAGCAGGAAAATGAATAACAATGTTTGCAGATTGTCCTATTGTTAAATAGAAGCAATATCATTAAAATAAAATATTTGACATCCTTTACTTTCCCAGTGTTTAGATTCTTGATGTATCTGGATTATATCAAGTGTTAGGAATAAGCAGTTACTGTGTAACTTTTGACAGCACTTAGTAAAGGTACAATCCCCTCATAAAATGGTCTGTGCATAAGCCGCTTTTATTAATTTATAGTTTGTTAATTGTCTTGTTGATACTATGGCAACCACAGGCAAATGACATATGGTGTAGTGAGCAATGAGGAGTTGGAACATTCATAGCATAAAACCCCGCCCCTCCTTCCTTTAATATCATGTGAATACTGAGCAGCTTGGTGACTGACTGGCTACAGACTAAGGAGAGGCCACTTCAGAGCAGAGATGAGTGGGCTCGGATTTGCTGAATCCGAACAGCCCCGAACAGTGCGGATCAGAGCCCGAACCGAGCACTGTTCGGGTATTCCCGGCAGACTCCAAACTCAAAACGAGGCATTTAGTCATAATCCCGCCGTCGGCTCTCGCGAGATTCGGATTCTTTATATTCCCCGCTTGCCGCCGCCATCTTCACTCGGGCATTGATCAGGGAAGAGGGAGGTTGTGTTAGTTAGTGGTGTCCCCTGTCCTGGTCATTCCTGGTGTGTTAGTTAGTGGTGTCCTCTGTCCTGGTCATTACTGTGGTTCTGTCCTGGTCAGTCCAGTGGTGGTGTCCTGTGCTCTGTCCTGCTGAGTCCAGTGGTGCTGTCCTGTACTCTGTCCTGCTCAGTCCAGTGGTGGTGTCCTGTGCTTTGTCCTGCTGAGTCCAGTGGTGCTGTCCTGTGCTCTGTCCTGCTGAGTCCAGTGGTGCTGTCCTGTACTCTGTCCTGCTGAGTCCAGTGGTGCTGTCCTGTGCTCTGTCCTGCTGAGTCCAGTGGTGCTGTCCTGTACTCTGTCCTGCTCAGTCCAGTGGTGGTGTCCTGTGCTTTGTCCTGCTGAGTCCAGTGGTGCTGTCCTGTGCTCTGTCCTGCTGAGTCCAGTGGTGCTGTCCTGTGCTCTGTCCTGCTCAGTCCAGTGGTGGTGTCCTGTGCTCTGTCCTGCTCAGTCCAGTGGTGGTGTCCTGTGCTCTGTCCTGCTCAGTCCAGTGGTGCTGTCCTGTGCTCTGTCCTGCTCAGTCCAGTGGTGGTGTCCTGTGCTCTGTCCTGCTCAGTCCAGTGGTGGTGTCCTGTGCTCTGTCCTGCTGAGTCCAGTGGTGCTGTCCTGTGCTCTGTCCTGCTGAGTCCAGTGGTGGTGTCCTGTGCTCTGTCCTGCTCAGTCCAGTGGTGGTGTCCTGTGCTCTGTCCTGCTCAGTCCAGTGGTGGTGTCCTGTGCTCTGTCCTGCTGAGTCCAGTGGTGGTGTCCTGTGCTCTGTCCTGCTCAGTCCAGTGGTGGTGTCCTGTGCTCTGTCCTGCTGAGTCCAGTGGTGCTGTCCTGTGCTCTGTCCTGCTGAGTCCAGTGGTGCTGTCCTGTACTCTGTCCTGCTGAGTCCAGTGGTGCTGTGTCCTGTGCTCTGTCCTGCTCAGTCCAGTGGTGGTGTCCTGTGCTCTGTCCTGCTCAGTCCAGTGGTGGTGTCCTGTGCTCTGTCCTGCTGAGTCCAGTGGTGCTGTCCTGTGCTCTGTCCTGCTGAGTCCAGTGGTGCTGTCCTGTGCTCTGTCCTGCTGAGTCCAGTGGTGCTGTCCTGTACTCTGTCCTGCTCAGTCCAGTGGTGGTGTCCTGTGCTCTGTCCTGCTGAGTCCAGTGGTGCTGTCCTGTGCTCTGTCCTGCTGAGTCCAGTGGTGGTGTCCTGTGCTCTGTACAGCTGAGTCCAGTGGTGCTGTCCTGTACTCTGTCCTGCTCAGTCCAGTGGTGCTGTCCTGTGTTTTGTCCTGCTGAGTCCAGTGGTGGTGTCCTGTGCTCTGTCCTGCTGAGTCCAGTGGTGCTGTCCTGTGTTTTGTCCTGCTGAGTCCAGTGGTGCTGTGTCCTGTGCTCTGTACAGCTGAGTCCAGTGGTGCTGTGTCCTGTGCTCTGTCCTGCTGAGTCCAGTGGTGGTGTCCTGTGCTCTGTCCTGCTGAGTCCAGTGGTGCTGTGTCCTGTGCTCTGTCCTGCTGAGTCCAGTGGTGCTGTCCTGTACTCTGTCCTGCTCAGTCCAGTGGTGCTGTCCTGTGCTCTGTCCTGCTGAGTCCAGTGGTGCTGTCCTGTGCTCTGTCCTGCTGAGTCCAGTGGTGGTGTCCTGTGTTTTGTCCTGCTCAGTCCAGTGGTGGTGCCTGTGTCCTGTGCTCTGTCCTGCTGAGTCCAGTGGTGCTGTGTCCTGTGCTCTGTACAGCTGAGTCCAGTGGTGCTGTGTCCTGTGCTCTGTCCTGCTGAGTCCAGTGGTGGTGTCCTGTGCTCTGTCCTGCTGAGTCCAGTGGTGCTGTCCTGTGTTTTGTCCTGCTCAGTCCAGTGGTGGTGTCCTGTGCTCTGTACAGCTGAGTCCAGTGGTGCTGTGTCCTGTGCTCTGTCCTGCTGAGTCCAGTGGTGGTGTCCTGTGCTCTGTCCTGCTGAGTCCAGTGGTGGTGTCCTGTGCTCTGTACAGCTGAGTCCAGTGGTGGTGCTGTCCTGTGCTCTGTCCTGCTGAGTCCAGTGGTGGTGTCCTGTGCTCTGTACAGCTGAGTCCAGTGGTGGTGCTGTCCTGTGCTCTGTCCTGCTGAGTCCAGTGGTGGTGTCCTGTGCTCTGTCCTGCTGAGTCCAGTGGTGGTGTCCTGTGCTCTGTCCTGCTGAGTCCAGTGGTGCTGTCCTGTGCTCTGTCCTGCTCAGTCCAGTGGTGGTGTCCTGTGCTCTGTCCTGCTCAGTCCAGTGGTGGTGTCCTGTGCTCTGTCCTGCTGAGTCCAGTGGTGGTGTCCTGTGCTCTGTCCTGCTGAGTCCAGTGGTGCTGTCCTGTGCTCTGTCCTGCTGAGTCCAGTGGTGCTGTCCTGTACTCTGTCCTGCTCAGTCCAGTGGTGCTGTCCTGTGCTCTGTCCTGCTGAGTCCAGTGGTGGTGTCCTGTGCTCTGTCCTGCTGAGTCCAGTGGTGGTGTCCTGTGTTTTGTCCTGCTCAGTCCAGTGGTGGTGTCCTGTGCTCTGTCCTGCTGAGTCCAGTGGTGCTGTGTCCTGTGCTCTGTACAGCTGAGTCCAGTGGTGCTGTGTCCTGTGCTCTGTCCTGCTGAGTCCAGTGGTGGTGTCCTGTGCTCTGTCCTGCTGAGTCCAGTGGTGCTGTCCTGTGTTTTGTCCTGCTCAGTCCAGTGGTGGTGTCCTGTGCTCTGTCCTGCTGAGTCCAGTGGTGGTGTCCTGTGCTCTGTACAGCTGAGTCCAGTGGTGGTGCTGTCCTGTGCTCTGTCCTGCTGAGTCCAGTGGTGGTGTCCTGTGCTCTGTACAGCTGAGTCCAGTGGTGGTGCTGTCCTGTGCTCTGTCCTGCTGAGTCCAGTGGTGGTGTCCTGTGCTCTGTCCTGCTGAGTCCAGTGGTGGTGTCCTGTGCTCTGTCCTGCTGAGTCCAGTGGTGCTGTCCTGTGCTCTGTCCTGCTCAGTCCAGTGGTGGTGTCCTGTGCTCTGTCCTGCTGAGTCCAGTGGTGGTGTCCTGTGCTCTGTCCTGCTGAGTCCAGTGGTGCTGTCCTGTGCTCTGTCCTGCTGAGTCCAGTGGTGCTGTCCTGTACTCTGTCCTGCTCAGTCCAGTGGTGCTGTCCTGTGCTCTGTCCTGCTGAGTCCAGTGGTGCTGTCCTGTGCTCTGTCCTGCTGAGTCCAGTGGTGCTGTCCTGTACTCTGTCCTGCTCAGTCCAGTGGTGCTGTCCTGTACTCTGTCCTGCTCAGTCCAGTGGTGCTGTCCTGTGCTCTGTACAGCTGAGTCCAGTGGTGCTGTGTCCTGTGCTCTGTACAGCTGAGTCCAGTGGTGCTGTCCTGTACTCTGTCCTGCTCAGTCCAGTGGTGCTGTCCTGTGCTCTGTCCTGCTGAGTCCAGTGGTGGTGTCCTGTGCTCTGTACAGCTGAGTCCAGTGGTGCTGTCCTGTACTCTGTCCTGCTCAGTCCAGTGGTGGTGTCCTGTGCTCTGTCCTGCTGAGTCCAGTGGTGCTGTCCTGTGCTCTGTCCTGCTGAGTCCAGTGGTGCTGTCCTGTACTCTGTCCTGCTCAGTCCAGTGGTGCTGTCCTGTGCTCTGTCCTGCTGAGTCCAGTGGTGGTGTCCTGTGCTCTGTCCTGCTGAGTCCAGTGGTGGTGTCCTGTGCTCTGTCCTGCTGAGTCCAGTGGTGCTGTCCTGTGCTCTGTCCTGCTGAGTCCAGTGGTGGTGTCCTGTGCTCTGTCCTGCTGAGTCCAGTGGTGCTGTCCTGTGCTCTGTCCTGCTGAGTCCAGTGGTGCTGTCCTGTGCTCTGTCCTGCTCAGTCCAGTGGTGGTGTCCTGTGCTCTGTACAGCTGAGTCCAGTGGTGCTGTGTCCTGTGCTCTGTCCTGCTGAGTCCAGTGGTGCTGTGTCCTGTGCTCTGTCCTGCTGAGTCCAGTGGTGGTGTCCTGTGCTCTGTCCTGCTGAGTCCAGTGGTGGTGTCCTGTGCTCTGTCCTGCTGAGTCCAGTGGTGGTGTCCTGTGCTCTGTACAGCTGAGTCCAGTGGTGCTGTGTCCTGTGCTCTGTCCTGCTCAGTCCAGTGGTGGTGTCCTGTGCTCTGTACAGCTGAGTCCAGTGGTGCTGTGTCCTGTGCTCTGTCCTGCTCAGTCCAGTGGTGGTGTCCTGTGTTTTGTCCTGCTCAGTCCAGTGGTGCTGTCCTGTGCTCTGTCCTGCTCAGTCCAGTGGTGGTGCTGCCATTATTCCAGTGGTGCTGTCCTGTGTCCAGTACAGTGGTACTGCTATAGAAGTTCACTGATCCTGCAGTATAAGTCCATTGGTACTGCAATATAATAACTACGTAACCTTTTGGCCTAAAAACAATATTGTGAGGTGTTCAGAATAGACTGGAAATGAGTGAAAATGAATGTTATTGAGGTTAATAATAGCGTAGGAGTGAAAACAAACCAAAAAACAGGATTTTAGTAGTTTTTATGCTTTTTTAAAAAAAAATCAGAACCCAAAACCCAAAACCTTGAAGGGGGTGTTTTGGCAAAACCCATTAGAACCCAAAACCTTAAGGTAATCAGAACCTAAAACCCCAAAAGTGGCCGGTGCACATCCCTACTTCAGAGCACCTAAAAAATATGGATTTAGGAATGATTGATATTGATATTAGTAAGTTATCTATAAATAAAAAGTATTAAGTAAAACGTCACTCTCAGTCACACATTTGCACCAGACAAATGGTTAAAAAGTCATGAAAAATAACATTCACTTTAACCTATCAATATAATTGTTGGCTCATCTTATAGAGATCAATAATCCGGGTATTGTAACCTTCCAGACTGCCTGTAACATTCTAAATTTACATTTGGGTGAATTTTCCCACAATTTCAGCCATTAAGCAATCTTGGTCCTAAACCATATTGTTCGGCTACGACTGCAGTGAACATCACAATACCTTTGTGGGAAAATAAAGAGTGAATTATGATTTTTATGACTCTTTCCTCAACATGAAATTCTGCTATAAAGAAAATTGCAATAATATTCTCTGGAAGCCTAATTTAGACGGGGCGGGTACGCAGAGTATTTACCTGTTTCCATTCTGTTCTTCCGTCTTGCTATATTTTCTCTATTGTCTCTGAAAGAATATACAGTAAGTACGGCCGGGGAGCTGGAAGATTCGCTCAGCGGGGATTTTAATTGCATAAAATAGGCATTTCAACGGTTCTGTTTATTTTCTGAATAAGAGCTGCTCTTGTATCTGGGGATACAAAGTATCACTGGATAAAACATGATACTGGTGCACATTAGACGGACGGATGAGATTAACAAAACAAGTTACAGTACATATTAGTAATAACATGCCTATAAGTTTGTGTACAAAATAATTTTATAATCGAGTGGCGATTTCAGGATTTACAGATTATAAATGTATTTTGCAAATTAACCCCTTATCTACAAAGTCGCTGAGAGGATCCTCGGACCTGGGCGTATGCTGTTATCACCGTCAGATATGCTTTCTGTTGATCTGTTTACCTTATTATTATTATTATTATTTATTTATTTATATGGTGTCACAAGGTCTCCGCAGACCCGTACATAATACAGTACAAACAGTAGACTAAACAGGGTACAACAGTACAGAGTAGAACAAGTATAACCAAGACTTTAATATCTCCAAGCATAGCAAGTACAGGGACGTAGGAGAAGAAGAGATGGTATTGAGACATAGGGAAGATGACCCTGCTCATATAAGCTTACATACTAAGGACTCCGCCTGTTATCACAAAACAACCTATTCCATGCAGCACTTTCGACAAATGACTCCTAATATTGTTATAATCTGCACCAGAGGGTAAATGAATTATTCTCCGGTTTCAGCAACTCACCCATATTCTGTGACTTTGTCAGCAAAATTTTAAATGGCAATGTGTTTATGTTTAAAGTTAAAACTTGCCTTTAAACACATGGTATGATGTTGTTGGCGGTGGCGTGATGTGGCTGGGGAAGGCGTGATGTGGCTGGGGAAGGCGTGATGTGGCTGGGGAAGGCGTGATGTGGCTGGGGGTGGCGTGATGTTTCTGGGGGTGGCGTGATGTGGCTGGGGAAGGCGTGATGTGGCTGGGGAAGGTGTGATGTGGCTGCGGAAGGCGTGATGTGGCTGCGGGTGGCGTGATGTGGCTGGGGAAGGCGTGATGTGGCTGGGGGAGGTGTGATGTGGCTGCGGAAGGCGTGATGTGGCTGCGGGTGGCGTGATGTGGCTGGGGAAGGCGTGATGTGGCTGGGGGTGGTGTGATGTGGCTGCGGAAGGCGTGATGTGGCTGCGGGTGGCGTGATGTGGCTGGGGAAGGCGTGATGTGGCTGGGGGAGGCGTGATGTGGCTGGGGAAGGTATGATGTGGCTGGGGAAGGCCTGATGTGGCTGGGGAAGGCGTGATGTGGCTGGGGGAGGCGTGATGTGGCTGGGGAAGGCGTGATGTGGCTGGGGGAGGTGTGATGTGGCTGGGGAAGGCGTGATGTGGCTGGGGAAGGCGTGATGTGGCTGGGGGAGGCGTGATGTGGCTGGGGGTGGCGTGATGTGGCTGGGGAAGGTGTGATGTGGCTGGGGAAGGTGTGATGTGGCTGGGGAAGGCGTGATGTGGCTGGGGAAGGTGTGATGTGGCTGCGGAAGGCGTGATGTGGCTGCGGGTGGCGTGATGTGGCTGGGGAAGGCGTGATGTGGCTGGGGGAGGCGTGATGTGGCTGGGGGTGGCGTGATGTGGCTGGGAGTGGCGTGATGTGGCTGGGGAAGGCGTGATGTGGCTGGGGAAGGTGTGATGTGGCTGGGGAAGGTGTGATGTGGCTGGGGAAGGCGTGATGTGGCTGGGGAAGGCGTGATGTGGCTGCGGGTGGCGTGATGTGGCTGGGGAAGGCGTGATGTGGCTGGGGGAGGCGTGATGTGGCTGGGGGTGGCGTGATGTGGCTGGGAGTGGCGTGATGTGGCTGGGGAAGGCGTGATGTGGCTGGGGAAGGCGTGATGTGGCTGGGGAAGGTATGATGTGGCTGGGGAAGGCCTGATGTGGCTGGGGAAGGCGTGATGTGGCTGGGGGAGGCGTGATGTGGCTGGGGGTGGCGTGATGTGGCTGGGAGTGGCGTGATGTGGCTGGGGAAGGCGTGATGTGGCTGGGGAAGGTATGATGTGGCTGGGGAAGGTGTGATGTGGCTGGGGGTGGTGTGATGTGGCTGGGGGTGGTATGATGTGGCTGTGGAAGGCGTGATGTGGCTGGGGGTGGTGTGATGTGGCTGTGGAAGGCGTGATGTGGCTGGGGGTGGTGTGATGTGGCTGGGGGTGGTGTGATGTGGCTGGGGGTGGTGTGATGTGGCTGGGGGTGGTATGATGTGGCTGTGGAAGGCGTGATGTGGCTGGGGGTGGTGTGATGTGGCTGTGGAAGGCGTGATGTGGCTGGGGGTGGTATGATGTGGCTGTGGAAGGCGTGATGTGGCTGGGGGTGGTGTGATGTGGCTGTGGAAGGCGTGATGTGGCTGGGGGTGGTGTGATGTGGCTGTGGAAGGCGTGATGTGGCTGGGGAAGGTGTGATGTGGCTAGGGGTGGCGTGATGTGGCTGGGGAAGGTGTGATGTGGCTGGGGAAGGCGTGATGTGGCTGGGGGTGGCGTGATGTGGCTGGGGAAGGCCTGATGTGGCTGGGGGTGGTGTGATGTGGCTGGGGAAGGCCTGATGTGGCTGGGGAAGGCCTGATGTGGCTGGGGGAGGCGTGATGTGGCTGGGGAAGGCCTGATGTGGCTGGGGGTGGCGTGATGTGGCTGGGGAAGGCGTGATGTGGCTGGGGAAGGTGTGATGTGGCTGGGGGAGGCGTGATGTGGCTGGGGGTGGCGTGATGTGGCTGGGGAAGGCGTGATGTGGCTGGGGAAGGCGTGATGTGGCTGGGGGTGGCGTGATGTGGCTGGGGAAGGCATGATGTGGCTGGGGAAGGTGTGATGTGGCTGGGGGTGGCGTGATGTGGCTGGGGAAGGCGTGATGTGGCTGGGGAAGGCGTGATGTGGCTGGGGGTGGTGTGATGTGGCTGGGGAAGGCGTGATGTGGCTGGGGGTGGTGTGATGTGGCTGGGGGTGGTGTGATGTGGCTGGGGAAGGCGTGATGTGGCTGGGGGTGGTGTGATGTGGCTGTAGAAAGGCGTGATGTGGCTGGGGAAGACGTGATGTGGCTGGGGAAGGCGTGATGTGGCTGGGGGTGGCGTGATGTGGCTGGGGGTGGCGTGATGTGGCTGGCGGTGGCGTGATGTGGTTGGGGGGTGGCGTGATGTGGCTGGGGGTGGCGTGATGTGGCTGGGGGTGGCGTGATGTGGCTGCGGGTGGCGTGATGTGGCTGGGGAAGGCGTGATGTGGCTGGGGGAGGCGTGATGTGGCTGGGGGTGGTGTGATGTGGCTGGGGAAGGCGTGATGTGGCTGGGGGTGGTGTGATGTGGCTGGGGAAGGCGTGATGTGGCTGGGGGTGGTGTGATGTGGCTGTGGAAGGCGTGATGTGGCTGGGGAAGACGTGATGTGGCTGGGGAAGGCATGATGTGGCTGGGGAAGGCGTGATGTGGCTGGGGGTGGCGTGATGTGGCTGGCGGTGGCGTGATGTGGCTGGCGGTGGCGTGATGTGGTTGGGGGGTGGCGTGATGTACTATACATTTTCCAAACAGGTCTCAACATTCCAGGATCCATACAAGAATCCAGTACCAGGTAGGTGAGAGCAGCACCAATTTAATATATAATATGTCATCTCCAAAGATGTGCAGCCATGCCCCATGCTGACCACGCCCCCAACACTATATGACCACACCCCTGAGGAGCCACTGCCACTGTGCAGTGGCACACAACCCTTTTCCTACTCATCTATGGAGGGAGGCCCCATAAAGTTGCTGTACCGGGGCCCCAAACTCCTCTTGGCTGCCCTGACTGTAATCAAACCAAGTTATAGGAAAAGTGAGGGAATTGGTTATTTTAAAAAAAAAACTACCGTCAGTGTTTTGGTTGTATCCTGACCATGGTGCCAGTTGTTAAGTCCTCCACCAATGTATCAACGAGCGAAGCTGTGAAATGAAGCCTGTGACGGAACTCGCCCATGTCGCAGAGGTGCGAAGTCCCGGTGATACAATCGTCACATTCGCCATTCCGCGCTGTAATTGTAAATTCTGCTTTTTGCCGAACTTAAAGTCTATAAATTAATTCCGAGACAGTGACGGAATGAGGTGAAGGTTCCGTGGAACAGTTGGGAGAAATCTCACTAATCTCTTCCCCTTTGTCCTTATTTTGTTGTTTCGTTTGCATTATTTTGTTTGCATATTTATCTAATGGATGGAAACAGAAAGAAAAATATTTTTTTTTCAAAAGTAATACAACTTAAACTGATCTTCTGGTTGTAGTTGTCTTCTGATGGCCCAAGTGAAGATGTCATTATACCTTCCCCCGTAATTATCTCCTGCACAAGAGCTAATTATTGATGCCTCCGCCTGCTATTTTACTGCAGCCGTCGACTTGTGACACCACAGAAAGAATAATTAAGGAGCTTTGTGTGGATAATAGAGGCCACAAGATGGAGAGCTGGGTTAGAAGGACTTACAAGTGAAAACACAGACTGGCGCCCACAGAGAACAGAACACGGCTCGAAGCTTTGTTTAAAGGCAGAAAGGTTTATTCATTTTAATCATTGGGTTTTCTTAACAGATGGACAAAATCTGTTAAAGACATTTACCATGAGCCTCTATGCAATGAACTTTTCCTTGACCTGAAGATGTTAATCGGTTCCATAGGGTGTAAGCGGTTAACTCTTACCATATAATTTAGAGCCTATAATTTGGAATATTCAGATGGGAGGCATCAGATAAACCTTTATTCCCGTCTGTGTTCAAAATTTGCATAACTGCAAAATGTGTTACCTGAAAGTTCCCCCAACTTTGATTTTTGATCCTGTTTGCATCACCCTCACCATAAATCTTCGGTCGCTGGACATCCCAGCTCTGGTATTTATTGACCAAAGACAATTTGTGCTGAATGGTTTGGGGATCTCGCCAGGGAATATCTTTTTTAAAATCATCTTCAGGAGACTGGACACAGGTTAGAGCTTTAGGGATAGATAACTCTCCTGCAACATGATCCACAGTTTGTGGTGAGATTACAACGTTTTGAGGAAATCACCAATTACTTTTAAAGAGACATTAACCACAAAAATGCCTAGTGCAGACGAATGTCTATGTTCGACTTTATTATGTGTTCCTTCTTTACAGGCTGCGGGCAAACTCAAGGGGTAGCTTCTGTCATGTCTTTGTCTGTATACGGTCATCTTTTTGGTCCTTTGCAGACCTGACTTTGCTCCAATGGCATCTAACCCCGCCCCTATGATGTCACACATATCCTTTGCCACTAGACCATCTCATTTAGCTATTCTATGGTGCAATGACTATTAGTCCTCAGTAAGACTAACAGGAGCGCTCTGGTGGGGATAAAGGGATTAAGGAGGAGAGAAACAATGGTAACTGCACTGAATACTGAGAACTGCAAGCACATTTACCTGCAACATCTTAGAATTTTGGCAAAATACCATGCAACAATATTTTATACATTCAGGGATACGCCACTTATTGTCTGCATGCGCCGCTTTTGCGTGGACATTCCTTTAGTGCCCTCTCCCATCCCACTGCGCCCGACGTGCGTTTGTAAATGCCAGTAGCACCCAAGCTTGCATGTCCCCTCTGTTGTACGCCCCGCTTTGCATCAATCCCACTGTGCACGTTTCCTAAAGATCCCACTACAGTCCTGGGACTGCGCTGCAGAGGTCGGCAATTAATTGGCAGCCAAGGTTACACAACTTTACTAAAAGGGAAACAGACCAAGCAAAGGCAGACGCTTAGTGTAAATATACAATAATATTATACAGAAAGGTCAGCGTGGAATGTAGAATGTGACAGGTCAGTCCCTGATCCTTCACAGAGATTGTAGAATAACACTGGAACTCTGGCTAGAAAAGGACATTACTATTTATCAGCTAAGCCTGTGTTGATCTAACAATGCCACAGTCAGGAGGCCACAGCCGTCCTAAGCTTTATGAATTCGCTTCTTGCTGGAGTGATGTCCTTAAAAAGAAGATTTTGTTTCCTCACTTAGGAGATTCATGTCACGCACATCTTGCTACGTCACAATGTGTTTTTTAAGATACATTTCTCAGTACAGCTTAATTATTGTTTATTGGCAGAAACATTTATATCTATAAATAATATTTTGAACCATCATTGCGAGACGGTGCAGATAATGTCAAAATGATTTGATCAGCATTGAATCAAGACTGCATTGCTCCATAGTGAAGGTTGTATGAAGCCGCAGACCTTTTTGTGTGCTGCGATTTGGCCAAATTTCAGCTAAAACATATCCCCAAAAAAGTGACACTGGCGCTGACCCACGTAAAGTGTTCAAAGCTGGGATTCTCTGGGGGTTGCCCTTCACCCGCAGACAATAACAAATGCCCAGAATTGGTAGAGGCTTGCGATTGGTTGCTGGCAGAAGGGGATCCCAACTTTGATCATTTAGGGGTAATCACCGCTGGTGTGATTGATGGTCATTTTGTGATGGGATATTTCAGATTCTTGTTGTTTAATCCACTTGGACTACTACAGATCAAAAAGACATTACTATATTTCTTTTCAAATTGTGGGGCAGCATGGTGGCTTAGTGGTTAGCACTTCTGCCTCACAGCACTGGGGTCATGAGTACGATTCCCGACCATTGTCTTATCTGTGCGGAGTTTGTATGTTCTCCCCATGTTTGTGTGGGTTTCCTCCGGGTGCTCCGGTTACCTCCCACACTCCAACGACATACTGGTAGGTTAATTGGCTGCTATCAAATTGATCCTAGTCTGTGTGTCTCTGTGTGTGTGTTAGGGAATTTAGACTGTAAGTTCCAATGGGGCAGGGACTGATGTGAGTTCTCTGTACAGTCCTGCGGAATTAGCAGCGCTATATAAACAGATGATGATGATGATGATCCCAACTTTGATCATTTAGGGGCAATCACCGCTAGTGTGCATGTTGGTCATTTTGTGATGAGATATTTCAGATTGTTGTTGTTTAATTCACTTGGACTGCAACAGATCAAAAAGACAAAACTATATTTCTTTTCAAATTGTTTTACACTTTTGGTCACTGCTGTTTGATAAACGGGGACATAGTTGCCTGATTCAACAGCGAGTGATATTTATTTGCTGAAATGAGATTCGTCTGAATTTCGGAATCAAATTAATTGCTGATATTTATTCATAGGGACTGTGCGGTTTCAGATTTTCCCTTTATTAGCTGAATAAAGAACCAGTTCAGCGCTGTGATAGATTATGTAAACAAGTATAAAAATATACCTCTCGTACACAATCTAAAGACAAGTCCGAACCTTGTATCCTGTCCCACAAAAATTACAGGTCCTGGGCACTTACCAAGGTTGCATAGTCAGCAATCTAAGCGTATTCTTGTGGGTAGATTTATCAAACCGTCTAAAAAGGAAAAGTGGAGATGTTGCCCATAGCAACCAATCAGATTCTAGTTATCATTTATGTAGTACATTCTAGGAGATGTTCACTGACCCCCTGGTTTTGGTTTTGGATCTGGATTAACTTTGTGTTTTGGTTTTGGCCTTGGCAAAACCGCCTCCTCACGTGTTTTGGTTTTGGATTCCAATTTTTTTCTAAAATCCCTTTTTTTTTTAATATAAAACCTTTCCTGTTTCTGTATGAGCAATGGCACTGAGCAATGTCACTGGAGACTGGAGAGTGACAAGAACACTGCTACCCCTGTTTCTGTATGAGCAATGGCGCTAAGCAATGTCACTGGAGAGTGGAGAGTGACAAGAACACTGCTACCCCTGTTTATGAGTGAGCAATGGCGCTGGATCTCCTGAGGATGGAGGTACTTATGGAATCCAAAACCCGCGAGATCCGACAATGCAACAATGACGTTTTGCCTCGATTCAGATCCGAGGACGTGCGGAGATACCGAGCCGGCTCGCGAGCCTACTCGGATCTCCTAAGTTTGGGTGGGCTTGGTTTTCAGAAAACCAAGCATCTGTACTAGAATCTAATTGGTTGCTAGGTGCAACACCTCCACTTTTCCTTTTTAGAATGTTCTGTTTTCTGGTTATCGATCTCTTTACAAAATATTAACGTTGTCTGCGGATTTGCAGATCGGAAAATTTACTGACAGTAAGAAAAATGCAAGCCAGTAAAATATTGACATTGTGACATAAAATCCCCCCCCCCCCCAGACATGACTAACACTAGTGTTTTAAGCCTTAGTCTGGATTATGAACCCCTTAATTACAACATGTGAGCTCCTCTTCTTTTACATGTTACTCCAACTACCTCTTACAGAAATGTTTTATAACTTAATGATGTCAGTATAAAATCACAATCAATGAATATTGTTTACTCTCAGATAATCTTTTATCTTTCACTATCTACGTATGTTCTCGTCTGTAGATTCCCCTGATTAGATGTTTAGTATTTAGAACATTGTCAAGACATATACTTACAGCGCAGGAAACCACTGAATCTTAGGCTTTGGTTCAGGTTTTAGAATATATCTTAGTAATTTATTCATTTAATGAAAGAATGTGATATGTTATATCTCAGATAATGTAATTCCTACTGTAAATCATGATGATATTACAAGTTACCCAGGAGTTTCCTGACCACATAGAGCAGCGATAGTCAACCTGATGGACTTCAAGGCGACCGTCTGACCTTCAACAACAATAGATTTAATAGACACTACATGTTCTTAGAATATACCTCACATGCCACTCAAACAACCCACACACCCCAAAAACACCCCTTAGACCCCACACTTTGCCCATTCACCCAAAACACTTCCATGTGTCCTTTACCATTTACCCCAAAACACCTTTCACCCCTCCCACGTACCCCAAAACATCCCTTAGCTTCCACTCCCTTATTAAATAACAACTGTGACATGGGGACAAAAGGACCAACAGGTCATAAAGCAGAAAGGAGCTGGAGGACCGGCAGGTAAAGTCTCCAAGGGCCGCGTGAGGCCATTGGGCCCCCTGCTTATATCACTAATATAAAGGTGCAAAATACAGTTGTAGCTCTTTTTTTATCGAAATCTTAGGTGATTTCTAATATCCATAATATTACACAGAAGGTTGTGTAACTTTATATAACACAAGTTTCCTGATGAACATTGAACACTGAACTCACCGATTATATAAATATTATTCACAGGAGATTATACATATATTAGCATCGCTTGCTTCTTAGAAGTGAAGCATGGAACTGGCCCAAGTTCTCCCTAACATGGACAATAACGTGTCTCCGTTCTTTCTCCACATGCCTTTCCTAATGATCTTTTGAACTTGGAGAACGATCCTTATCATGTGTGCCGGAGTGGAGATCATTTTCTCAAGACAGATCAGAGAGGGCTCCTGGTATCAGGGGGGGCCCCCGAAGATTAAACAAACAGATTGAGAAGAAGGCATTGAAGATCAAAGCGTATGATATGTCTTTAGGGTTGATGCTACCATATGATTCAACCCAATAAAGATAATATATGTTGTTCTGGATGTTGAAGATTCACTAGAGGGCCAGACACCTTAGATAAAGCCCAACCAGATGTGTTTCACGGCAAAGCTCCACCGAATGCATGATATATGATGGTGATAGGATGATTCCAGATTGCTGGGGCTTTAAAGAGGTCATTATCGTCAGGAAGGAATCTGTAGCATCAAGAGAACCAGTTATGAATTCCAACACATCTGTCATTCTACAGGAGAACCATCAATACTGGACATTTTAGACTGTAGTGTACAATTCATAGTAGAATTGTAGGTGCTGTTCTTCATATTAATAAATTAAAAATCAACTTAGATGAATTTAATGTATTGGTTTCTTCTGCATGTCCTCTTGAAACTTTTCTAGTCTACCTTTTATGCCCCTTGTGTTTTGTCATCAGTCACGTGTTTATCGTAGAAGGGTCCTGGGCCAGATTTCTTCTCCCGTCACTGTATAAAAGCGAGTTAATTGGCCGCTATTAAATTGACCTTAGTCTCTTTCATTCTGTGTGTGTGTGTATGTTGTAGGGAATTTAGATTGTAAGCCCCAATGGGGCAGGGACTGATGTGAGTAAGTTCTCTGTGCAGCGCTGTAGAATTAGTGGCGCTATATAAATAGCTGATGATGATGACTATCATAATTATAGCAATGGCAGGGGAAGTAGGGTCTAATAAGGATAGTCGTTCGCAGTGCAGCTAAGTTCCATTCTCTTCCGCCCACCCAAAAGCTCAAAGGTGGAATTTGACCTGAGAAAAACAACGGGGGCTCACGTGCCCATTGGGAAACTACTGTGTGGCAATTATGAACTGCGGCCCACGGGCAGCGAACAACTGGGCTACTGGCTACCTGAGCCTTATGGGTTGCAATATTGGTCAAGCCTAAGATCAGGGGCGGAACAATACATCCCTGCGCCCCATAGCAAAATTTGGGGGAAGCCTGTCGACGCGGCCAGTCCCTCTAAGGGCCCTACGCATGCTCCGTGAAGACTGTGGGTACAGAGAGTTGTGCAACTACCAACACTGAGTGGTATATGAAGGCTACTGGTCTGTTCTCACCCTCGGGCCCCGTAACTGCCGCACCGCCAAACAACAGCGGTCGATTCGCCACTAAGATGATTCAGAGCTGCCTCACATATGATATTATGAGTTTGCATTGACGATACTGCTACCTGTTAAAAATAAAGCATTAAACTTATTATTTTTCAAGCAATCACCTCTTCTCCACTTAACTAGCGGAGCAGCATTGTCGTCCGAAGAATTCTGAAGTCTCGTTACATAGGGTAACCGCTCAGTGGCAGTCATTTGAGTAAAAAGGGGTGACTCCCCCTCCCCCCGATTTCTAAACACACCATCAGCACAAGTAAGAGTAAATGACAGAATTGTGGGCGAGCTACTCTGAAGACGATCTTGCAATGTAAAACACTATTTTCCCAATGTTGTGTTTTGCTGGCATCGCTTCTGCAAATAAAGCCGTCACATTCTTTGCAATTCCTGTGGATGTGGAACGTTTCATTATCCCTACTCTGCGATTAAGCCTCAGATTCCGCCGCTTACAGTCTGTTTACGCACTTGCAGCGCTTACAGATATAATTCACGCAAACACGTTTTTGGCTGGGATCAAGGGCTGATTATGTCTCCCGAATAATAGGTGGCTGTAGATTTAAAAATAGTATGTTACCTCTCTTCCTTTCCCAATATTAACTGAAAGCTTGTTTTAAAACACTATAATTAAAGGCAAAATAAAAAAAAAAGGAACACATCACCAACAGTTCATAAAGACCTGAGTGGGTTTTTCGTTCACACAAACTAACTCTCGCAGCTCTTTTTGCAATTAAAATGTTGTTTGTTTCCTGGTGGAAACAATGTCTGTTAATCTGTTCCCTACTTCTGTATAGACGTTTATCTTCCTCTTGCATTTATAACTATTTCATTTTGCATTTTGGTAACTTTATCATACTATTTATAGGTATTGATTGTATCTTGCATATGTAACCTATATGTTTGCTACCAATCTGCTGTCTTCTACACTAGTATATTAATCTCTTTTTTAAAATGAATAAAAAGTATGTTAAGAAACAGACGGACATTAGGTTTTAATATAGTTTAATGTTCCCTAACCTTTATTGCTGTATACAGTATTATCCTTTCTAAATGCACAGTGCATCTAATGTGTATATAGTGCATTGTAGATTTGAGGGGCCAATAAGGCCACTGTTCTCACTAAAAAAACAACAACCAATCAGATTCTAGCTATCCTTTATCTAGTACATTCTAGAGAGTAATAGTTAGAATCTGGTTGCTATGGGCAACTCCTCTAATTTCCTTTTTTAGAATGTTTGATAAGTCTACTCCTTAATCTAATGAGACATTCATCCTAAAAAATATATAAAGCTTTATTAATAATATTCTGTTCAATGCAACTCTGCCCAATAAGTTCTGTTATTGGCACTATCCTTTCCAGAGAATACAGCTTAGCGGGAACAGTAGTTAAAACGAATTTACAAGTTCATTCAATACTATAACATCATTTGTTTTTTTGATTACATGTACATTTTTTTAAGCTCAGTGACAGAGATTGTCTAAACCGCATACACTACAAGCAGCAGGGCTTTTTTTTTGTCATAGAACGCGCAGAACGGCGTTCCGGCACCTTTTTTCCACGGGTTTTCAATGTTGAATTAACTTTTTAACATTTTTTTATTTTACTCTGCGGCAGCGCCGCATCTTAGTGTGTGTCCTGCTTCCGGCTCCGACGCTACCAGTGAGAGGAGCCGCGATCAAGCAGAGAAGCAGGAAAAGAAGCATAGAAGATAATTACAGACTACAGTGGAGGGGCGTAGAAAGAGAGGGCTACAGAAAAACGAGGGGGCAGAAAGAAGGCTACAGAAAAATGAGGGGGGGGGGGCAGAAAGAGAGGGCTACAGAAAAATGAGGGGGCAGAAAGAGAGCGCTACAGAAAAATGAGGGGGCAGAAAGAGTGGGCTACAGAAAAACAAGGGGGCAGAAAGAGGGCTACAGAAAAATGAGGGTGGCAGAAAGAGAGGGCTACAGAAAAATGAGGGGGCAGAAAGAGAGGGCTACAGAAAAATGAGGGTGGCAGAAAGAGAGGGCTACAGAAAAATGAGGGGGCAGAAAGAGAGGGCTACAGAAAAATGAGGGGGCAGAAAGAGAGGGCTACAGAAAAATGAGGGGGCAGAAAGAGAGGGCTACAGAAAAATGAGGGGGCAGAAAGAGGTGAGTTCTGGCACCTTTTTTTAAAAAAAAAAAAAAAAAAAGCACTGACAAGCAGTATGCATCTTACGAAAATTGTGACTGGCTGTAAATACGCTATATTTACGGGCAGCTTTTTTGAGCATAAATTACACCCAATATGCGCCCAACTATACTATAATACAGGGAAACTCACGTAAGTCAATAAAATGGCATTACAAGACTGAGCGCTTTCATTTAGATATGAATAAAAGTCAGGACAAAGGAAGACTAAAACCTTTCATCCTGGATGCACATTGAGGCTGCCTTAGTCTGTCACTACCAGGTAATAACATGCGGACAGACCGCGCAGGGATCAGCATGTGACGGGCACAGAGTGGCATGTCTGCCTAAATGTCCATGGAAAATATTAAAGTCGAAAGCGTTTCATGAGACCGATTTAAATACTGACAAACTCCTGCTTCATATCTGCAAGTGAGCAGCCGCACGGCATCAATCAGCGGCTGCCTGCAGTGAGCCGTATAATCCAACCATCAAAGGACCTGGATGTGAGGCTGTGCTAGGGCCACGCGCAACGCAGGGAAGTTTCCAAATGAACTTTAACATATCCAGATTTCTGACTTGTGCCGAACTTAAGGGGAGATTTTCATCTGTATCCGGAAGACACTCACAGGATGGGCTGCGGGGTCTGCATCGCACAACGCTGGATGAAGACCCCCAGCTGCGGACTGATAGAAAAAAATATATAAATTTTAAAACATATTTAATATAGAATGAAACTGATAAGGAATGAAATGGACCACAAGGTGGGTAATTTTGAATGGATTACTTTCTGGCATAGCTAAAAATATTAGGTAACCTAGGTCCCAAATTGTGCTAATCCGTTTTCATGATTTTTGTTTTTTTTGACAAATGGATTGGGGTCTAAGGCCACTTGAGGTCTTAATCCGACTCTGCTTTCAGGTGTAAATCACGCCTATGTAAAATGGAATTTCATGGGTGCTACTTAGCATTAGTGGTTGTCCAGTGCTACTTTATTGAGGAGGAAAGGGATCTAGGAGTCACTATTTCAGGTGACTTACAGGCAGGTAAGTAATGTAACAAAGCAATGAGGAACAAGTCAGATTATTATTATTATTATTATTAATTTTTATTTATAGGGCGCCACAAGGTATCCGTAGCGCCGTACAGGGACAAACAAAATTACAATACAAAGGTGAGACAGCACAATACAGTAAACAAAACGCACAGTAACTCAGTGAGCTCAAAGCACAGCTAGAGGGGCGGGGAAGGGGAGAGGGGAAGGTCTCGCATACGACGGAGCCCAAGAGGGAGGCAGGGAAACCCCCAGAGTGGAGAGGAGGGAGCAAGAGGGAACGGGGAGAAGAAGGTCCTAGAGGAGGAGGGCAAGGTAGCTGGAGAGCAGAGTTAAAAGTGGTGAAGACAGGAGGAGAGATGACCCTGCTCAAAGGAGCGTACAATCTAAGGGGTGGGGTAGACAGACAGAGAGACACGAGGGAGGGAGAGATAAGGATAAGGGAAGGGGAATGAAGGGGAAGAGGCAGAAGATCAGGTAGGAAGTTAAGTGGGAGACTGGAAGGCTTTAATAAAAAGGTGGGTTTTTAGAGCCCGTTTCAAACTGGACAGATTAGGGCAGGTTCTGATAGAGGGAGGGAGCTTGTTCCAGTAGAGGGGGGCATCGCAGGCGAAGTCTTGGATATGCGCATGGGAGGAGGTGATCAGGGGGGA
Organism: Mixophyes fleayi; assembly: GCF_038048845.1. Taxonomy (NCBI): domain Eukaryota; kingdom Metazoa; phylum Chordata; class Amphibia; order Anura; family Limnodynastidae; genus Mixophyes; species Mixophyes fleayi. The sequence continues at coordinate 5,217,353 of NC_134413.1, read as the reverse complement.
AGAGAGGCGATGGTCATTGGCTGATCGGAGAGGGCGGGATGGAGCATGAATAGAGAGGAGGGTGGAGATGTAGGGTGCCGTGGAGTTGGCGAGAACCTTGTATGTAAGAGTGAGAAGCTTGAAGAGGATTCTGAAGGGGAAGGGGAGCCAGTGAAGGGATTGGTAGAGGGGGGAGACAGACGAGGAGCGGCGAGAAAGGAAGATAAGCCTAGCGGCTGCGTTAAGTACAGAACGAAGGGGAGCGAGATGAGAGTGGGGGAGGCCAGTAAGGAAGAGGTTGCAGTAGTCCAAGCGGGAGATGATCAGAGAGTGAATAAGACACTTGGTGGCGTCTTGGGAGAGGAAGGGCCGGATGCGAGCGATGTTACGCAGCTGGAAGCGGCAGGATTTTGCAAGAGAGAGGATGTGGGGGCCAAAGAGAGAGAGGAGTCGAGGATGACACCGAGGCAGCGAAGTTGGGGGACAGGGGAGATAGAGGTGTTGTCGACAGTGATAGCGAGGTCAGAAGGGGGCGAGGTGTGAGAGGGAGGAAAGACTATGAGTTCTGTTTTGGCGAGGTTAAGTTTGAGGAATCGAGAGGACATCCAGGAGGAGATAGCAGAGAGGCAGGCGGACACCCTAGAGAGGAGGGAGGAAAAGAGATCAGGAGAGGAGAGGTAAAGTTGAGTGTCATCAGCGTAGAGGTGGTAGTTGAGGCCATAGGAGCTGATGAGTTCACCCAGGGAAGAGGTGTATAGAGAGAAGAGTAAGGGTCCCAGGACAGAGCCCTGAGATGCTTGGTTACATAGGGAGAGGAATCAGTAGCAGAAAGAAAGAAGTAATAACACCACTGTATAGGTCATTGGTACGGCCTCATCTAGAATACTGTGTTCAGTTCTGGAGGCCATATCTCCAGAAGGATATAAATACCTTACAGATCATACAAAGAAGGGCAACTAAAATGGTGCATGGCCTACAGCACAAAACTTACCCGGAAAGAGTAAAAGATCTTAATATGTATAGTTTGGAGCAGAGAAGGGAACGGGGGACATGATAGAAACTTTCACATATATCAAGGGTTATAACAAGGTACAGGAGGGAAACATTCTACATAGGAAGAGAAGTATTAGAACACGAGGACATGTACTGACACTGGGGGAAAGTAGGTTTAGAGGAAAAACTACTTCCCAGAAAAGGTAGTGGATAAGTGAAGTAGCCTCCCATCAGAGGTGGTAGAGGATAATACAGTAGAGCAATTTAAACATGCTTGGGATAGACAAAAGAATATCCTTATAAAGAACTAAGGACCAAATAGGGTTTGTGGTTACCATAGGTTATAAAATAGGCAGACTAGATGGGCCAAGCGGTTCTTATCTGCCGTCAAATTCTATGTTTCTTTGCTTCTACTGTGGTGAACATCACTGGAGATTAAAAGACATTTCTTTCCATCTCAGAGCAGGATCTTCTATCCTCAACAATACCCTGTTGATAGAAAGATTTGAGAGAGATTTTTCTACTGACCACAGTATATGTGTTGCCAAGAGATCCTGAAGAATTATTCCACAGGTTTCATGCATGAAGCAAACAACCATATTGGGGAAATACATGTTAAGTAGCTCAGTTAGTCAGGGAGATTCTATGACTCTGTTCTGATTTCGGAATAACTTGTATCACTCAACAATTGTATCCATCACAGGGAGTCACAACACAAAGTGTAGGATCACTGAACACTGGTTAATATGTACATGTTATGCTGTAAAGCTGCGACTGATGAAAGTACATGTACAGTCAATGTAAATCTGTTAACTCGAGGGTTAAATGACAATTCATTTGTTTTGCCAATCAGAGATTATTGCTTCAGAATCTTCACGTTTCATCGCCTGTATTGGAGATGATGTAAATCTCTGGCACACAGCTCTGTAGAGTGTCAGGGTTCGATGTACAGACACATTCAGCAGCCGGAGAGCAACTCAGGGAAGGAATGAAAGGGATCCAAGAGAGACAGCGATGAAAAGAGGGGTCAACACCACTAAACTTGTACAGTGTGTTCCATTAATAATTTAACTCAAGGGTCTACTCTTAAAACTTGTTCTTCTATGCATAGTAAGTGTAAATAATTCAGCAGAAACGGAATATCAGGAGGGGCTTGGATTATACTACAAAGTGTCGTGCCTCATAGCAAAATGTGTGGAGTCACGTCCAGCCAGTCACTGAGATTCTCTCTGTCCCGAAACAATACTCAACAATTTTATTATATATAGTCATTAATTATATACACATTAACACACATTAAATGCCAAATCTAATCTCAGTCTAAAGAAATCAGTGTGCAGCCTGACCGAGGAGCCTTCCCTACCCCCCCGAGAATCTTTGTACTATACATATCGGCATTTTTTTCCCCCATATAGCAGACGGGAGTATCTCTGCTTCCACATCTAATCATGCAGGTTCTGAATGACTGCAGGTAAAGATTCCAGCAGGAGGTGTGTAGTTAAAGCAGCATTGGATGGATAAAGCTTCTGACCAATCAGGTGCAATCTTCACTACGAACCTCTTATGAATTTCAGAATTACATTCCCATTTAAAATTCAACCTAGCATTAGTGTTATCCCTGAAAGGAAATATTTCTTTCACCAATCCCTAAATAATATTTATTTAATTAAAACACATTGTAGTAGCTTGTAATTGTAACCAATGTTGATAATAAGCATCAGATGCTGGTGGCTTGCTATGGGGCAATTAGCGGGAAATCTAACTATCCAGTTCAAGGGGTAAATGTATCAAGCTGAGAGTTTTCCGGTGGGTTTGAAAAGTGGAGGTGTTGCTTATAGGTTCTAGCTGTCATTTTGTAGAATGCACTAAATAAATAATAGCTAGATTCTGATTGGTTTTTCAAACCTGCCGAAAAACTCTCAACTTGATACATTTACTCCCAAGTCTGCTAAGTACAATGGAAACAAGAGTCTGCACTGCTTTGTCCAGAGAGCCTATGGCCGTCCCATAAGTCTGCGCTGCAGAGACCAGGGAGGGAGCCCTTGTGGGTCCGTGATCATGCCATTCCAAGCAGTTTGTTCCAAAGACAAAAGAATGGGCACGGTAATGGGAAACACATGGGAACCCTACTCAAAAATCCACACGGACAAGAAATATAGACAGTTGCTCGACCCTCGTGACAAATTTGTGAATTTTTTGTAATTCAGAAACACTTTCACATTGATGTGCTATATCTGAATCCTCCTCAAGACATGCGTGAGATTTTATTTATATATATGATCAGAAAATTGGTATTTGGCCATTGTGTGTAATGTAGTTACACTCTCTCTGCAGCCTATTATCCCTGCAATAATTTCTCCAAATGCCTTCATTGTAACACTATCACATTCCAGTCACTTACTGTCACACACCGCTCCCATAACTAGGTGCTGCTGTGTGACTTGCCCTTTAAGGAGCTATGCTGGTGCTTGTCTCCTGTTTCAGAGTCTCTACCTGTTCATGGCTGTTTTCTATTTTCCTAATTGGAACCTCCTTCTGAAGCTTATTGGTTACTGAAGACTATTTCAACCTCTTGTGATCAGGGACTCATTGCCTGATCTTCATGTTACTTACCCTGCCGTGGGTTCTGGCTGTATACCTTGTCCTCTGAGTGTCTTCTGGATGTTATCGGTTGCCGAGATCGCCTGTCATCGCTGATCTCTATCTGGCTCCGCTGAATACCAGTTCATGGTTCATCGCTAGCTGCAATCATTACTTGAACTTTATCTGCAAATTGAACTGTCCCGTGAGTTGCCTATTACAATCTGTGCTTACTGATTGGCTCTATTACCTCTCTGCTCGGCAGTCTGTAATTCTTATTGAACTACAATCAAGTTCTGGTCATCTGTGGTTCTGGTCCGGCACGGCTATTATTGTCATTCTGCTGTTAGTATTGCTGGACTATTATCAAGTATTATTGCCGAGCTAGGAGCCGCTCTGTTAATCAAGTTCTGTGCGATATCAGCTGCTATTCTATCAAGTGATGAACCTATGTTTCTTCGTGTATTGGATTCCTATTGTCACGCTTTACTTCTAGCAACATTCCCTGCATGTCTCTAGTACTTGGACTATATACATCTGTTGTTCCGCTGATAAAGAACCATTATATTACCTGCAACTACCTGCTCAAGTGAATCACATTCCATCTGGATCAGCCAAGTCTCTGTACTATCTTCATCGGACTTTCAAGCTGTGTCAGTGATTCTTCTCTATTGATATTGGTGTTACAAGGTGTCAAGTGTTCTGGATCATCATCATCTCAGCGTTGAACTGTATTATTTGTTTGCATGCTGTTGCCTATGGTTACCACCTGAAGTACTGCTGTGATTATTTTATTTATGAGTTTCTGTGTACTCAGCATAGCTGAGTTGTACAATACTTATTACTGCTGTTGCACCATTGAACAATATACTAAAGTTGCAACACTACTCCATCGTCTGTGTATTTCTGCATTGTGACTGTCATCTGAACTTATCCCAGCGTGTTCTGTCTCCACCACCCTCTGCTTTGCCATCTATGTAGAGGTTGGGGATCCAATAATATCCTTAGCCGTCACACTTACATTCCCATTACATTTTTCATATCACCACTTTTAAATTTCCACTTGAACCACAGGTTATAATTACACACAACAAGTTTACTTTATGTACACCCGTAGGGTAACATGGGATCCAGAAACTGTATCACGGCTTGTGTCCAGAATCACGTTTGCCTGGCTGTGATTTAATCAAAATTTACTGGTAGAATGATATAAAATCATCATAATTTGCATTTCCACAGAAAAGTGTGACTGATTAAAACTTCAAAACAGTCAAAACATTAAGCGTAAGTTGTCAACGAATTTTCCCAGGTGAGACAAGATTTTTGATCCTGGTGAGCTGAGAACTGGAGAGAAAGACAATTCATTATCACACCTTTCTAATCAACTGTAGACAATGACCTAATTATGCATATATATGTAATTAACCTATAAACCCAAAGTTATTACCAGAAAACGCAGCTATGTTACATGCAGAAAAGTTTTCTTAAATACATCTCGGTGTATTTATAAATGTGTCTGCCCAAAGGCATCGTAACCACCAGCTTCAAACCTCAACATATTGATCTCACAAACATTACAGAAAAATACATTGACCTTCCGATACATGGTTCACTTGTGTAAATTACCTGAAACAGAAAACGCTGTTGTTTGTGTTACAGATCTTTAGGATAAAATCATCGTTGGAAACGTGGTCAGGTCGAACACCGGCAAATCTATTTGGTTGATTCTGACATCCAAAATAGGTTGAACTTGATGGACTGGTGTCTTTTTTCAATCTCATCAATTATGTTACTATGTGAAATTTGGAAGAATTTCCCAACTTCACTGGTGGCAAAATTTTTACTGAAATCACGATTGGCTCAAAATTTGCTGAAAATGGAGTTATTTTGCTTTTTTACATTCTCAAACTGAAATTTGCCACAATTCTAAAATTTGGAGCAGCAAACTGGCAGATACACGTAAAACAAAATTTCTGGCCTTCAAACAACCCTAATATTGACTCAACAGAAATCTGACGGCGGCCAACTGTAAAGAACAGTCTGTACATTCTTGGTTGCTGAGCTAAGGCAGGGCACCAAACTGCGCACTCAGTTGTGAAAGTCTCCAGGTAGCTCTGTGGTCTACTGAGGCTGCCTGCTATTTTTTTTTTTTACCCCACAGGGGTGGGTCCGTCACCCGTCAGTGAAGCAGTCCCGGTAGTGAATCTCCGGGCTGCTTTTCACTGAACGCAGGGAGGGCTGCAGAGTCACGCGCAGGGGGGAGGGGGGACTTACAGATGTAACAGCGCTTCCTATTGGGGATCACAGGGCGGAACAAAATCAGCAGCAGCGGTCCCAATGTGGAATTGACAACATCAGTGTGACAGGTAAGTCGATTCACACGTAGGACAGGGCTGGGTTTAGTGTTTTTGGTGGGTGTGTGCCACAATTTGAATTGGGGGCACTATTTGGTATACTATGAACCTGGGGGCACTATTGTTTGCTGTTACATGAACTGGGGGCACTTCTAGGCACCCTAGATGATGCTGCGCCACAGAGTAACCCTCGCTCAGTTTCCCTGGATCCGTACCCTAATTAAAGTTTCTGCGCACTCCTATGGGTAAGTGACCTGAACCGAACACTCTGATCCACCTAAGAGATTACTGAGCTAATATCAGATAATCACTGGCAACAGAATATCCCTGTGGATTAGATCTTCCTGCCAGCCTACTGCGCCATTTTACTGCGTCTTATAACATCCAAAATTGGATTTCATCCTCATTATTTGGTAGTATTAAAAGTTTTTATCCTTGTTATGAGACCTTGTTATACGTTTATGATCTGATTTTACTACAGAACAGTGGTACTCTCACCCCTGACAGTGCTGCCGATATTCCAGCACTGGCGTCTGTGTTAATTTCTCTACCTGGTCACTTTTAAGCAGGGTTTGCAAGTAAATACATTAGGAATTGGGCTGCCTGTGCTGTATGCTGGCACAGGGGGGGGACTGATGATGTTCCCTCATGAGTGCAAAGGATCAAATGTCTTTTTGTTTGCACAATGTAGTCACACTCCTTTTTTATCCCAGTTTTCAGTTCTTTACATTCATTAAATACTTGGGGTACTGCTCACTGTGACAGGCTCCGCCTTGTGTTGCTATGACTCCGCCTACCACTGTGTGTTGCATTAGCCCCGTCTACCATAGATGACCGATTTGGTTGCATATAATTGAGTTAACCCTGCCTACATTTGAGATGGTCCTGCCTACAGTATTCCTGGCCCCGCCCATGTGAGGCCACTTCCAGAATTTTAAGTTCCAAAACCACCCCTGGCTTTAACCCTCCCATTATCACCTTATACACAACCTATGAACCTGCCACTCTCTTTAATGACTGTTGTGCGAACCTGCTCTGGTACAGACTGACGACAATGACTTTTATAATAACTAGCCTAAAATATTATAGTCTTCCTATAGATATTATCTTATTACGTTGGTTCATGCAATTATCCAGTGCTAGAATTCTGTTCTGTTTTTCCATATAGACAAGCAGCGACTAAGAGGATCTAACGCAGGCGATCTAAATGGTTACAGTTAAAATATTCATTCACGCACAGAACACCATTTAAAACAGTGATGTCACACAAGTGGGTGGGGCTTGTTTACCATGAACACGCAGCCAGTCAGTCTGCGATATCACGTCCTGCCTTCAGATACACAGTAGCACTATGTTCCCAGTATACCTAACAAAGACCAGCATGCTAAGAAGCATTTAGCTAAACAATTCCATATGTTTAGTTGTTTTGATATTATCTATGTGTAATAATCCAAATTTTAATATATTAACACTAGCACACCACCTACCAGGTCTTATATCATAAATGTGTGTAGTAGTTTATTAATTTGTACAATTACATTATATTGTAATTATCATGGTAATGAGGAGGGGAAATGTCATACACACAGACTTGATCACAGGGTGTCTCCACCTACAGTCACTGTGAAGAGCACTGCTACACATGGTAATGAGGAGGGAATGTCGTACACACAGACACGATCACATGGTGGCTATACCTACGTTCACTGTGAGGAGCACTGCTACGCTTGGTAATGAGGAGTGGGAATGTCAAACACATAGATGTGATCACAGCCTGCCTTCTCCTACAGTCACCTTGAGGGGCAGTGCTTAGCATGGTAATCAGAAGAGGAATGTCATACAGAGTCATTATCACAGGGTGCCTCGACCTATAGTCACTGTGAGAAGCACTGCTACACAAGGCAATAAGGAGGGAATGTCATATATACAGACATGAGCACTTGGTGCCTCCACCCACAGTCACTATCCAAGGTAATGAGGAGAGGAATGTCGTACACAGATGAGATTACATGGTGCCTCCACCTACAGTCACTGTGAGGAGCACTGCTACACAAGATAATGAGGAGAGGAATGTCGTACACAGATGAGATTACATGGTGCACAAGTTCCGGGACTCATTTCTGCAACAAATGGAAAATAAAGTTATTACTTTAAAAAAAAAAAAAAAATCAACAGAAATTGTGACAAAAAATATATTTTTTTCATGTGTGGAAGAAACCAGCTAAGAAGTGAAAAATATGTTGAAAAAGGAAAATGACAGCGGTTAGTTATAATTGAAGACCGGGGAGGTCATGGAAAATAGGACAAGACGGCTTCCGCTCGGTATTTAATTGAATTGTAGTTGATACGCTACTTGGGGAAATGACCATGATGAAATCTAAATGTATCACGCCAAGGAAGAATGGTGGCTTTGGCGCGATCCGTGCCGTGACATCATTAGGTCGGTGCTGCGATGCCCAGGTCACGCTTGTGGTCATTATAATTAATAACTAAGGTGATGGATAAAATCGATATCACCGATCTCCAGACATTTCTCGACTGACAGCCACAGATGTTCTTGAATAAATATTGTTCATTATATGTATAATGGTAGAATTCTCTCTCTTTTTTTTTCTTTTAAATAGCACAATATTCCGATTCTTCACATCCAGACATAAAAGACATTTATCCAAATGAATCTTTGCTATTCAGAATAGACCACATCAAAAGCCAACTAGCATGTCGTGCCAAAGGCCAGGTCAGGGGGCGAAGCACAGCTTCGGGACCTCTTGGTTTCAAACTTAATTTTCTCGTGACCTCAGCCAGCGTTTTGCATTTTCAGAAATTAGCTTCAACCGCTCGGTAACCTGGTTTGAGCTGCCTCTGATCAAACATTCTGCTATCAATTTAAACTACCCAGGAATAAAGATAAGGCTGGCAGGAGAGCTGTGTCATTGTGAATAAAAGTGGATTAGGTGGTAAAGAATTCTAAAAGCTGGATTTATAGGGGTTCTCCAGTCAAATTAAAAATTCTCCGACACCCCTCCTTCCATAATGGAAATAATTCTTTTAAAATGATCTGGCTGACGATCCCAACACTGATTAAGTGCAGACATAGCAACAATGTATCAGGGAGGCAGATATCTCACATGGAAATGTCGGTCTGCAGACCCGTGAAATGGTTTTGATGCAGGTTCGGAGCTGAGAATTACCCGACCAGTTAATTGTTATTATTATAAATAAATAACATTATTTCCAGTACCAGGGACATGTCATAGAAGGATTTAGGAGACTGGAAATTTTTGTAATTCAGCTGGAGAAGTCGTAAGATTATATTTAGAAAAAAATAGGGATCATTGTTACGCCAACTTTTTTGCCCAGGTGGCTTAGGTCACACTTGTGGTGTTTGTACTATGATAATGCCTACTTGGGGTACAAAATTGCAAAGTCAGTGCGAAAGGCAGCCTACTCCCCATTTGTTCCCAGATGTTTCCTGAACTCTTCCAATGATCTACTGACAATGACCCTCATTAGGGTATCACTCCCCTAAGGAAAATAAGGGGGAAAGGAACATGTATTTAATTTTAAGTCTCATCTCTGCATTGTCTGTAACATCAGTGAACTTATGCACCTAAAATGTACAATTTGTCCCCCAATGAAAGCACGCCCTCTCTGAGCAAGAATAAAAATCAGGACCAGTTGCATAGTGTAACTACCATGCATAGTAGAGGGCACCTAAAGTTTTGCTCTATTTCCGCTGATTTTCCACATATACAGAAGCAGAACTGGGTGGGGTCAGCAGCCGCTCCATTTAAAAACAATCACCCTTATTTTATTGAAAACCTTAACACAAAATAAAATGAGGGGGTGTTGCCCATAGCAACCAATCAGAATCTAGCTATCATTTATCTATTATAATTTAGAACACGATAGATAGTATCTGATTGGTTGCTATGGGCAACACCACCACTATTCCTTTTTAGAGGGTTTGATAAATCTACTCCATAGTCTTACATTCCCTACTGCTCCCTACTGTTTTATAAGAAGCACAAGCTTCAGCCCGACCCTTACGGTGGCTCAGCGGCTAGCACTTCTGCCTCACAGCACTGGGGTCATGAGTTCAATTACCAACCATGGCCTTATCTGTGAGGAGTTTGTCTGTTCTCCCCGTGTTTGCGTGGGTTTCCTCCGGGTGCTCCGGTTTCCTCCCACACTCCAAAAACATACTGGTAGGTTAATTGGCTGCTAACAAATTGACCCTAGTCTGTGTTTGTGTGTGTGTGTGTGTTAGGGAATTTAGACTGTAAGCTCCAATGGGGCAGAGACTGATGTGAGTGAGTTCTCTGTACAGCGCTGCGGAATTAGTGGCGCTATATAAATAAATGGTGATGATGATGATGATGAATAATGCAAAATGTGGGACCCAGGAATTGTACTATGCTAAGGGCCCAGCAGGGTCCACATATAGCTCTGAGTGCAAAGTGTCCTGGAAATCTTATTTAAGCAGCAGTGTCTGCGAAACAACACTGTAGCAACCTGGCACGAATTCTGCGCACTAAGCGGCAGAGCAATGACAAGCACGACCTAATGTAGCCGTAGCTAGCAGACAATGTGCATGGATGGAGCTGCAGACAGTCTCTCGTCCTACTCTCTGACAGGCATTGACTTAGCCCACCCTACGAACCTCAGATAATTGTTTGTGTCAAAGGTTAGAACCCATAACTGTCACAGAATAATGGCCAGGTCCAGTGACAGGCGGTATTACCCCGGGGGTCCCGTGTTACCGTCCACCAACCAATATTGATTGACGGTCAGCCTGCATGGCTCAGTAAGTACTGGACACTTATAAAAGATATATTGATTACACATTACCATGAATGGATTCCCGTCACTTTGTGCAATTACCGATTGTTAGTTTCAATTATTTCTTTATTTTGGGGCAGCGTAATTAACGTGTCACCACATAGGAATAAAGTGATCTTGACTTATCAATTAAAATATCATTAGGATCTTGTTTAGTTAATCAATAAACTACAAGCTGTATAAAGTATTGTGCATGGTTAATTATATAATGCTGGTGTATATATGGCCCAGCTGGACAGGTCCGTATTGTCCTGTCTAGATAATTGATTGAAGCTGGATACATTAATGGAGTTGCGTTTGACGCCATAGAGAGACACATATAGCTGATTGTAGGAAGCTGACAACCGGTTATATTCCATCCTCTGTGGCACAGAACTCACCCACTTTTTTCAAAGTTTGTTCCAATCAAAATTATGGATTCAACTTTCATAGGCCTTGGTGTGCAAAACCTTTTAAGTTTATTGTCAGGTTCATTTAATGTATATAAATATAATATTTATTTTGACTCTTTGGGGACCTATTTAATAAAATCGGAGTGATCACGGCGATAAGTGTAATTATAAATTTCGCCCTCTGTTTCCAAACAACGCCAGGCAAGTCGCCGTCAACGTGTGGAAGCGGCATCAAGCTTGCCGGATGGGGCGTCCACAATGGAACTGAAATCACAGATTAGAGCTTACCATGCATCAGTAAAAGAATTAGATGAAATAACAGGAAGTAAAGTAATTTAAAACAGAAAACACAGAAACGCACAGACAACACAGATAGATAGATAGATAGATAGATAGATAGATAGATAGATAGATAGATAGATAGATAGATAGATAAGGTATAAATAGATAGTTAGATATCATCATCATCATCATCATTTATTTATATGGTGCCAGCAAATTCCGTAGCGCTTTACAATTGGAAACAAACATTAATAAGACAATACTGGGTAATACGGACAGACAGAGAGGTAAGAGAACCCTGCTCGCAAGCTTACAATGTATGGGAGATATATATATATATATCATTAATTAATAAACTCTATTTTCTTAAAATAAACATGATTTGAATACTATTACATTAACAAAAAATGATTTATTCCAACACTAAAGAATTTTGTTTAATGAGACAACATGACTGGTAATGCGGGTGATACTTTATAAATATTCTCCCGCATGCTTAAGTCACTTAACAGCAGCAAAGCATTTGCTGGCGTTAGCCCCATTGATAGATGTCAGTGTGATAATGAGCTCTTTCCCCTTTGACAAAAAGGCCATTTTAGTTTTAAAATGCTCTTTTCACCTACAACGAAGGCAGCCATCTTGCGGCTAGTTGCGTACTCATGACTGCGCTGCCGATGGATTCCACTGGAACCAGTTCCTGGTGGATTCTGGTAACGCCATTGACCGAGAACCTGCTTGAAAATAGCTGACATCATTGCGTACTCCTGTTGTACTAGAAAAATGTCACAATCTAATTGGTTGCTATATGTACAGTATTGTTTGGAGTAAGCGACCAATCAGATGAGAGTCTATGAGACTCATTTAGTGGCGTTAATGTGCTGAGAGATTTTTTTTTTTTTGCCATTTTTTTCTCTTATTTAAATCATGTTGAAATGCAAGATACACTTATGGCATAGTAAAATTTGAATATGGACCAGAAGCTTCCACTTTTCAGCTGAACTTTGAGTTCTTCACTCCACACAGGTCAATGTATTATTTCCAAATGAACACAAGGGGCGTGAGTCATTAAGGAGAGCAAAGCATAAAAAAGAAGTAACTTTGCACCTGGGCAAAACCATGTTGCATTGAAGGGGGAGGAAAGTTTAAAATGTGGGAACAGATTTATAGTTGGGGTAGGACATGTCCTAGATTAACTTTACATTTCAGTGTAAACATAAAGCCATCAAGTATTTGTGTCCTACATGAAAAAACAGTCAGTATTTAACTAATGTGCAAAATAATAAACACATTTGCCCCCCAACCCCCCTGCAATGTAACATGGTTTATCCCAGAGAACATTTGCTCCTTTTTTTTGCCTTACTCTCCATAATGACTCAGGTCCATGAAGTTTACTAATATACATCAAAGCGCATGTTTACTGCTGGTATATAGAACAGAGATGGAGCTTTATGTTAATGCAGCTGTGAACCTGTATGAACGATATTAGATACATTGTATCTCTGTATTTCAGGGCAGCCACTTCTAACGCATCAGGAAATCTCCGGCCAGCAGATCCCATTGATCACTTTCCACAGTGCTTAAAGCTCCTGACAAGAGTTCACCCTCCTCATGTCAGGTAGTCGATAGTGTGATGGATCCCCGTCACAGGAGCTCATGTCTGTAGCACATTAACGACGCTTTCAGCCTGACAGTTATTACTGCTGCAATAAATTCTCTCCCCCCAAACAAATAGGCTTTCTGCATGTGTAACTTTTATACAATGTAGCTGTTTGTTTAAGTGGTCATTTTTTTAACACATTGAGGAGGGTGGGAGACAGAAACTTTCAGATGTGCCAAAATAAAATAAAAATAAATCTGCATCCCACTAGGACGTGATTTGTTACTGAAAAGCCCCTTGTAACGGAATTATGTACCTCATGCTAAGGTTACTTTTAGCTACTTTGTTACGGCTGTGGTTTGTAGATCTGATTAATATACAAAGTTGCTACATATCATGGTATCATTGTACATACAACTTAAAGCCGAAAGAGTTAACATATGGTGGTGTGAGGGGTATAGTATTTTGCCCTTTTATTTTGTATTATTTGGCTTTACTTCATTGATTTTGCTTGTATGTACCTGTATTATTATTTTTATTATCATTATCATGATTATTATTATTACTATTAATATTATTATTAAAATGTAAAAAAATAAACACTATGGACTAAACATATATTTACAAAATAGTTTGCGTCAATAATACAGAGGAAATGATGGAAACATGTGTGAACCCATATCCCACATATATCTGATTGGTTGGCTGCTCCAACCAATCAGAGGAAGGTCTAAGACTCCTTGGGGTAAATGTATCAAGCTGAGAGTTTTCCGGCAGGTTTGATGAACCAATCAGATTCTAGCTATCATTTATTTAGTACATTCTACAAAATGACAGCTAGAATCTGATTGGTTGCTATAGGCAACATCTCCACTTTTAAAACCCGCAGGAAAACTCTCAGCTTGATACATTTACCCCCTAGTTTAAATTATTTAGTGGTGTTAATGTGCAGAGAGATTTTTTAGCTTCTTTTTTTATTATTTATATGATGTTGGAATACGTCAGAACAAAACGTAAAGATCGACAATGAAGGCAGCTAGGGGCAGACTGGGCTGGGTGGGAAGGGGGGGGGGAGGGGGGCATCTGCCCCCTGAGCTGGTCCCTTAATGGGTTACCTTGGGCTGAGTGACTGGACTGTAAACCTCTCTTACACAGCTTCATTTGAAGCCTATATAGCAGTGAGCAGTATTGCGTTGGAAGCTCATTTAACTCTCACCGGCTGGTGTCAAAAACGCCCGAGTGATCTAACATTGGATCATCATCATCATCACCATTTATTTTTTATAGCGCCACTAATTCCGCAGCGCAGTACAGAGAACTCATTCACATCAGTCCTTGCCCCTCGGGAGCTTACAGTCTAAATTCCCTAACATACACACACACAGACACACAGACAGAGAGAGAGACTAGGGTCAAAAAATTTTTTTGATAGCAGCCAATTAACCTACCAGTGTGTTTTTTTGGAGTGTGGAAGGAAACCGGAGCACCCGGAGGAAACTCCTGCTATTCTAAAATACTATTTCCCGGTCACTTCCAAGCCCTGAGTCATTAAGGAGAGCAAGGCAAAAAAAGGAGTAAGTTTGATCCTGGACAACCCATGTTACAATACAAGGAGTGCAAATTAGTTTATTATTTTGCACATAAGATAAATTCTGGCTATTTTTTCATGTAGCGCACAAATACTTGATAGCTTTATTTTTACACTGAACTTTAAAGTTGATCTAGGACAGTGTTGGCTAACCTGTGACACTCCAGGTGTTGTGAAACTACAAGTCCCAGCATATCCTTCCAGCAATAAGCTCCTATATATTGGCAAAGCATGCTGGGACTTGTAGTTTCACAACACCTGGAGTGTCACAGGTTAGCCAACACTGATCTAGGACATGCCCTACCCTAACTATAAAACTGTCCCCACATTTAAAATTTAGTTCCCCCTCCAATGCAACATAGTTTTTCCAAGGAGCAAAGTTACTCATTTTTTTTTTTGCTTTCCTTAATGAATCAGGTCCATAGTGTTTTTTAGCGATAGATGTATGACTATAATCTATCATATTCCTTGATTTTGTTAACTGTATCTTATTAGCAAATCGTCATTATTCTGCCATAGTTAAACCTGTTATTTATTTGCAAATTTAGTTCCGCTTACAACCAGAGCTCTCAGCGCTGTACCCTTCTTCGCTTTTAATTTTAGAAGTAGGTCAAGAATAAAAGTTTTCGCAGAGTCCCCCCCCCCGAAAAAATGGTGATCATTAAATGGACTTTACTGCACTTTGATAAATATGATGTGGGGATTTTTTTCATCCTGATCTTTTATTCAACAATAACATGAAGAGAGATTACATGAGTCAGACGGCTCTGCGGAGAGAGAGGATCTAATCAGACCTGTGTGAGGTACCACCGACCATCCTCGGCAAACCTAGACATCAGCTACGAGTTGGTTTAACACTTCACTTCTGAAGGGTCTGTAATGCACTACTCCCTCTCATCCCGCAGGTCACAGGGTCTCTTGCATGTTAGAGATCCTTTTTTTTCCTCGGCTCCTTAACAGGCTGTAAAGGAGAAGACATGAATTGAAGATATTCATAGAGATTTATAAAAAAAAAAAAAAAATACAAGAAGCTTTTAAAAGTACTCAGATATAACTATACAAGTGTCTTATAATGGATCACTGTCTTTCAGGCACATTAATGGTTTCTATAAAGGGGCAGGAGGGGAACGCAGAAGGTCGCGCTGCAGAACAGGTAGAGAAAAGAAAAGAATGACACTCGTAATGACAGAGGATACTCAGCCTGCTACAGGACTGACTAAAAGCAGCTTGGTAATTAGAGACCTTCTCTGGGATTGTCACTGAGCCCAGTTCAAGGGTCCAGTAGTGGAAAATCTTCAAACTCAGGGGCAGAAAGACCTCAAACTGCCGGGAAGTGACTGATAATCCGGATTCCCAACAGGGTCTGCAAAACGCTGGATATTTTATATTCCTGCAGTATCTTCAAAATGTGATACAGAATTGATCAAGTCACTTTTGGAATCGGGCATAATATTTATATAACAATCAGGGCCGTAACTAGGGCTGTGCGATAGGGGCGACTGCCCAGGGCGCAACGCAAAAGGGGGGTGCATTTTAGGAATATTTTAGGTTTATTTGGTTAAAATTGAGGGCTAGGAGGTGGCATATCGAGGGCTAGGGGGCGGCATTTGTCTTTCTCGCCCCAGGCGCTAGAATTCTAAGTTACGGGTCTGATAACAATATGTTTTTGCAGAGGTTCAAATACCTTCCAAACTGACTCCCACTTTTCTCCTCTCTACTCCCTGTTGTCCCTGTTTTGTGCCCTTCTTCAGGACTCCCCTCATATTATATACCCCATGAACCGATGAGGGAGGCAGTTACTCTATAGGGACCATCCACTCTTACCTTACAGGGGTGCAACAGCCTCTCGTATTTAATGTGATTCCTACAAAGACTAAAAACAGGGCAACATATGTTTGGATTGGAGCTGGAAATGTGTCACATGATTAGTTCCCAGCCAATCACATACTGCATTGCTTGGATTGGAGATTTTTACAGTTCTCAGTCTCTGTGAGGGGGTGTTTTAGCCATTTACAGTAGATACAGCATGCTCGTGAGCAGTTCCATACTGAATAATGCAACTCTTGGGATAACTGTGGCTCCAGTAGCTGCTCATTGGACTAGAGCAGCGTACAAATGTACATTCTCCTAACCCTATCACTATAATGGCCATTCAGCAGCTGGATAAAGGCTATTATATGAGGGGGGGAGGGTTCCAACAATGAGAAGACGTCAGAAGATAAATCCTTTAATAATATATAATGTAACTGTACATAATACCGCTTCAGGGCTCTCAAAATATAACTGTGAACCCAAAATGTCCCATGTGTATTATTTAGACTTTTAGTGCAAGGTGGTATTTCTGGTGTTGTATATTAAGTTGTTTTTAAGTCAATTTGTATATGTGTATTTCAGGTGTGTCTATGCACAGTATTAACTGAAATGCAATAAAAGAAAATTGTTGCAATTGCATTTGTTTTAACTAACCCTTAGGTTAGATGTATCAAACTTTCAAAAAAGGAATAGTGGAGTTATTGCCCATAGCAACCAATCAGATTCTATCTATCCTTTTCTAGAATGTACTGGATTAATTATACCTAGAACATGATTGGTTTCTATGGGCAACATCTCCACTTTTCCTTTTTAGAAGGTGTTGTTTTATACCACTGATGATGGATAAATGTTACTGCTTTGCAAGCGGCCGCACAACATTCCCAGTCACCCTTCAGTTTCTGAGACCACATATCTGGAGAACTAGGAACATTCTGCCCTCCTGTCACTTCCATTATCTCAGTTCATAAATGTCTAGCTATGGGCTAGTCTGCCATAAATGATTAGAAATAATTCCAAGTTTAATCCAAGTTGTGTCACCGTAGAGCCTTTGTAATTAACCTCAGAATGTCAGTATTTCCATACAGCCTAAACAAAAGCAGGGAGATATCACCCATTCTGTATTTATTTAGCCGTTTAGGTTAATACGATGTACTATAGCTCTGCGTACGGTATAACCACAAATCTCAATCACCCTTAAAAGAACCAGAAGGTGTTAGTGAAAAATCTATAATCCCTTTTACTATGACTTACTATCCCGGTGCTTCAGGTCTGCAGACCAGGGAGGGAAACAAATCACAAGGCATTAATAATGCAGACGCTGTGCACCAGTAACGTTTTGTAGGCAGTGTAAAACAACAGTGTATGAAGAAGGTGTAAATGGAACATCAGAAACAATGTATCATTAAACTGTTGTTGCTGTTTTTATTGGTATCTTTTAGTATCACTAAATAAATGACATAAAAGTTGGCACCCAAAAAGTTATTTGCATATAGTGAAAATACTTTCTAACTATTCTCTTTTCATCCATGCACCTGTGTTGTCTTAATTGAAGCTTTTGATTGGTCCATGCACTCACACCCACCTCCACCATGTTATTCAGCCTGAGTTGTGAGAAGGACGTAAGAGCTTATAGTCTAATTTCCCTAACACACACCGGTTAATTTTGTCAGCAGACGATTAACCTACCAGTATGTGTTTGGAGTGAGGGAGGAAACCCAGGCAGAACATACAAACTCCACACAGACAAAACCATGGTGGGGAATCGAACTCATGACCTCAGTGCTGTGAGGCAGAAGCGCTAACCACTGAGCCACCGTGCTGTCCTAGTTGTTAATATGTGGAGGCAGTGACCCAACTTAATGAGCTGTGTTGTGCACATAAGAATAAGAGGGCCGGTAGTGTTGTGAGCAGGGGGACAGAAACAAAAACAATGGCTCTGTGTGCAAGCAAAACTCTACAAGCAGACTTAGTGGCCCCATTATAGAAGCCAAGAATATTCCTGCGACAAGACAATTATTATATAATTTGTCCCCATGGGGGGAAGGTTAAGGTGACCCAGGTAACATATATACAAGCCCGGAGTCAACCAGTGCTATGCTTAAGAAAAAGCCCCTTCATATTTAATATAAGGGGCAAAATGCTTAAGTCCTGGAAACACGATGTACTGACGATGGTACCCATATAACAGTAACATAGCAATGGGCAAAGAGCTCTTGTCGTCCCACTGCGACCACGAAACCCTGCTCCTTCCCAGTGTTGTCTGGTTCTTCCCTCTTTTTCTGACAGCTGGAGACCTGCTTAAATCGGGAGACATCAATGCCAAACACCGTGAGAACTAGAAAGTCTCCATTATCTACTAAATGGGCCAGTCTGGTGCTTCATAGAGGGGGGTGGGGTCAAAGTTTCATATTGGAGCCCAGGGGCTTTAACTATATATCTGTCATAGACGATAAAAGTCTGAATAAGGGACACATCAGAAATACAATTAGAGAGACAGGTGGCAATAACTGCTGGGAAGAGAGAAAGTGAGAGACACAAGACTGCTCAGATGCTGTAAATGGACACTATTAATAAAATTCTGCATATTTAAACATAGCTATAAGCATGTAATAATGGTCATCGGAAAACTGTTTTACAAACAGGCTAACATTTTTGCTGTTTTTGAAATAAATTCATACTTAGGTTCCGCTATCTCAAACCTTGTAAAATGGAAAAGTGGAGGTGTTGCCCATAGCAGCCAATCAGATTCTCGCTATCATTTATCTACTACATGATAGAAAATGATAGCTAGAATCTGATTGGTTGCTATGGGCAAGATCTACACTTTTCCTTATTGGAAGGTTTGATACCTCTATCCCTTAGAGTACATCCAGATGGACGCTTTCATTTGCATCTCCCCCCCCCCCCCCTTGCCGCCTCCAGGGCACAGTCCCCCTTTTCCACACCTTTATCTAGCGCAGTGGTCAGGGAACAGGGGTAAATTACCCCAAGTGGGGTAAAAATGAAATTCCTGGGGGTAATGCTGCCGATTCACATGCTGTCAAATGGATTGTAGACCCCTTTAAATGTGAAATTGCTGTTGTACCAGAAGAGCCTCAAGGGTCGGCAGAGGCACTTCTTGCGCTTCGATGCAATAATGAAGCACGTATTGCATTTGAAAACAAAGCAGATCTGTCATATTTTTGGATGTCAACAGCTACAAAGGCATCAAAATTGCACATGAGGAGGCAGTCAAAAAGTTGCTGCCTTTTGCAACAACCTACCTTTGCGAACAAGAATTTTCCCACTCTAACGAAACTAAAAACAAAGCAGAGAAATCGATTGGACACTGAAGACTGTATCCAAATTGCTCTGACATCAAAATGCCCCAATATTGATGCTCTTGTATCAAAAATGGAGCAACATCATTTCTCCAAAACCTGAAGTTTTGAAGTTGAAGCTTTCAAAGAAATTTTTAACAGATTCAATAAAATTTTGAATTCCAATAATTAATAATATATGATTTCCATCCTTTCAAATCAAGGGGGTCATGTCGGTGTATCTAAATATATTTGGGGGTACAGAAGTGGAAGCTGCTCAAATCAATTTATAGGCCATAACAGGTGCTTGAAAGGGTGGGGTTATCCTGCAAGGAACATACACACAACATTTTTTCCATTTTTTACATATTTTTTGCATATTTTTTATATTTGGGGGTAAAAGGTAAAAAAGTTCCCTGATCTAGCGTGTTCTTTGCAACAAACAGTCAAGTGCTAATTTTTCTCCATCAATCTCAATGGCATGTCGTTTATCACCTAGCTCAATAATAATCTTAATCCCAGTTTAAACAATTGGGCGTCATGTTTTAAGCATGAATATAGTTTTAGAAGTCACTGCATGTAAAAATCTGCTTCTGATGGATAAAAAGCGCAATTGGTATTTAATGCATTTTTTAAAAAAAAAAAAAAAAGCAGCAATCAGTGCAGACGGGCGAGTGCGCAGCGCTGGATTTTCCTGGGATGTCATGTAGACATATATCCTTCAAGATGAAGTGAATGGTCCATGAATGGCATTTGCCACAATTGAAATAAACATTCCTTCCTCGTGCTCAGCCATGCAGCTAAGTGCTCCATAGATAACACTGACCTGTCTGGTGCAGGACACTGGCAGATAACTCTGATGATTTTATCTCTTGCCCGCGGGCAAGCGTTTTGTGTGTAAACCAGAGAGAGAGCGAGGCTGACAAGCCAGGTACAAGCAGGGTGACCAGATCAGACATAGAAATCCAGATACATCTAAAAACACAGTTGTTGCATACCTACATTGCGGTCAGTTCACACGCATGTTACATATTAGCACCAACTACATGTGTGCTGCATGTGTGCTACACGTAACACTGGATTTACATGCTCTGCTCACACGCTTTCCTGAACTAAAGCTGCCCTAATATATCAGGATTTGTATCGATGTTAGAACCAGATATATCTGCGTTATTGTCCTGTAAATGTTTATATACACTGAGGGAGATTTATACAGTCAGTCTGCAAAAAATTCATATACAGATCTGCACCTTATATTTAGACAAGTTTTTGTTTCTTGTCCTTTTCATTTTTTGGGTGGGGACATAATATCATGGTGATCTGGGGGTGAGATTTACTAAACTTTCTGAAAAGGAGAAGTGGAGGTATTGCCCACAGCAACCAATCAGATTCTAGCGATCATTTATCTAGAATGTACAATAGTGACCTAAAATGAATACTGTATCAGCCACTAACGCAGGGACGGAGGATCTTCGGTTACCTGTTGCACTCTGACATCTAAAATGCTATACGTAAAAGAGCAGGTTTTCTCCCCTCTGTTAAAGACTGGGGTTTGATTAGTGTGACCCCGCTTTGTTCTTGTATTCCGTACAGTTGGAGTAGTTTGTATTGTAGTAGGTTGTAGACACCATGTCGCAAAAAAAGGTTTTAGGGCAGCACAGTGGCTCGGTGGTTAGCTCTTCTGCCTCACAGCGCTGGGGTCATGAGTTTGATTCCCAGCCAAGACCTTATCTGTGTGCAGTTTGCATGTTCTCCCCGTGTTTGTTTGGGTTTACCCCGGTATCACCCTACACTCCAAAAACATACTGATAGGTTAATTGGCTGCTGACAAATCTCTCCTTGGTATGTGTATGTTAGGGAATTTAGACTGTAAGCTCCAATGGGACAGGGACTGATGTGAATAATACATATTATCTGTACAGCGCTGCAGAATGCAAATAAATGATGATGATAATGATGGACTTGACTTGAATATCCCAAGTTATACACAGCTAAGTTACTCACAGATAGCTATGTGTTTTGTTTCAATCATAAGCAATACATTACAGTTTATGTGCATGTTGTTTGCATGGTGAAAACATGATAAAACCTGATAAAAAAAAAATTAGTTCAATTAATAGGGGGGTATTCAATTGTTGCTTTTAACGCGCTAAAACAAAAAAAAATGAGCGCTCTAAAAATATTACAGTTTATACGGTAATATGCGCGTAATTACCGTTAATACGGTAGTTTACTCGCTGAATTTCATCTCGCAGCTCAAGGAAATTTAGCGAGTAATTACCGTATTAACGTTTTTTTCGTGCAGGATTACCGTAATAATGGTAATCCTGCGCGGTCCACGGGATTTTCGGCAATCCCGCGGACATTTGAATATGCCCCATATAGTCTATCTTATCTATGTAACTCTCAGTCAGCACTTACACCTGACCTGTAGCAGGTGCAATAGAAACAGCAGTAAACAAGCGCACCTACGACAAACACAGAATTCAATTGGCTACATCAATCAGACCCAAAGGGGGGTTTTCAATTGTCAGCGAGTTTATTTTTTGACCGCGTTAAGACATTTTAACGCTGTTTTTTATCACTTTTGAGCGGGTTAACTTTACCCGCGATTCAATTCCATTTTTGATGCTCAGTTTTTTTTTCATGAAACGGCCCTGGCGCGGCCCAGTAGAAGGTCTATTGAAAGTATAGGGTGTGCGAGAGGCAGCCGCGTTAAAAGCTCTTCAATTGTTTTTTAACGCGGCGCATTAAACAGGTCAATATGCTGTTTTATCTCGCGCCTCTTTGCGGTGTGATAAAAATAAAAAACCTCTGAAAAGTATTTGAAATCATGTAATAATGTGAAAAAAAAGTTAAACTTATGTTTATCACTAATGCCTCACATGTAAAAGTTGATTTTCTTGTGAAAAAAAAAAACTTGCGGACAATTGAATACTCCCAAAGTGTGCATAGGAAGCTTCCTCCCTCTGAGTTCCACATATCGGGTCTGAGTCTTTAAGGAGAGCAAAGCATAAAAAAGTAGGAACTTTGCACCTAGGTAAAACCATGTTGCATTGGAGGGGGGGGGAAGTCAATTTAAAATGTGGGGACAGCTTTATAGTTGAGATAGAGCATGTCCTAGATCAACTTTAAATTTCAGGTTAAAATTAAAGCTATCAAGTATTTGTGTGCTACATATAAGAGCAGCTAGTATTTAACTTATGTGCAATATAATAAACTAATTTGCACCCCTTGCATTGTAACATGGTTTGTCCAGGATCAAACTTACTGCTTTTTTTTTTGCTTTGCTCCTTAATGACTCAGGCTCATCAAATGTATGTAAAACAATACATTCAAATTTGTGCAGGGGATTTCTGTAAAGAGAGTCCGTGATCTCTATACAAAACTATAATCTTGTTTTCCAGAAGAAAATACACATATCGGCCTGTGTATTAAGAACTGTCAATAAGGATTGTGTTCTATCGCCGCTTAACGCAGCTGTAGAAAATGTCCGGTCACCGTAATTTACTAATAAAATATCGTCGTTACAGCGGGGTGATACTCTCCTCCCCTGCCATACAGGGGTAAGGGTAGATTTACCCCTGCACCGAGCCAATGTCCAGCGATATGCAAACGCATGACCCTGCTAGTGACCGAACAGTCCAGGCTTTAGCCTAAGGTGGCAGAATTGCCTGGGCCGTGGTCTGCAATATGAAGGAGGATTCAAAGAGGGATGAAGATATTTTTGCAATGTTTACCAAGCACCGACTGTATGCTTTTGAGAGTCCTAAAGGTGAGTGTATAACTGTCCATCATATTGCCGTATGCCAGGGCTGATTGGGGCATTGACGGAGGGCAGCAAAACACAAGCGGGGGCACAATGCTCGAGTTCCTGAATATTTCCCTTCCCCCGCATTTACATATATTGCCAGCGGCAAGGGATATAACAAAGATAAGCTAGTAACAGTAATAAGGAAGAAATGCCATTGCATTAATTAAAGGGGTTTTCTAAAGTAGCACTAAAGCTGCATTTATTAAAGGCACCAGAGGAAACACAAGGCAGCATAATATAGCAAAACATACAGAACGTAACAGCAGATTGACTATCCTCAAACAAACACGACCTCTCTGTTCAGCTCTAGACAAAGTCGGATGCTGTAATTATCCCCAGATATGAATATTTGACTCTTTGACTTCTCTATTATCCGGCGTTTTACACCAATTATAAATGTGCTGCTGTAGGGGTGAGCTGGACTTCCCCTTAGACTAGCCATGTCTTTTCAATTAGACCAGCCATCAGCGGCACAGGGCAGGAAGTGAGTTTTTCGACTGAACCTCAAACCAATCCAGACACAGGAAACCGGGGTGAGCAATCAACAAGAGGCTGCAGACTCAGCAGCCCTGCGAAAAAAGCCTTAGTAAGCACTTGTTTAAATAGGAGGTCAGGCTGCACCTCCCCGCACCTGTCCACAGCCACTTGCATGTTCTCATCTGTTCTCTTAACTCCATTCTGTCAAAGTTCCCAGTCTATCTAATGATCTCCCCTCGCTGCTTATTCGCGTGGCTATGGTGAGAAATGACACGCACACACAACCAATGTACGCAGAGACATAATAAGTATAGGCTCAAAGGAAATCTATTATGAGTATATAATTTTTTTAGATGTTGTGTAAGATCAAATATAATAAATGTATTTTCTAAACAATACTTATCAAAGGAAAAGGTTGCTGCATCCAGCTTAGTATTTTGTCTTGATACATTTGTTGCAATTTGTTTCATTCTTAGTTATTGTTTGGATGTTTCTATTATTTAGTAATTTAGGTTGGCTCTTTCTACAAACCTGCAGCTGTAACTATGACTGGCCCTGGTCTCGTTCACCCACGTGTTTGAGTGGGTTTCCTCCGGGTGCTCCGGTTTCCTCCCACACTCCAAATATATACTAGTAGTTTAATTTGCTGCTAACAAATTGACCCTAGTCTCTCTCTATGTCTGTGTATGTATGTTAGGGAATTTAGACTGTAAGCTCCCATGGGACAGGGACTGATGTGAGCGAGTTCTCTGTACAGCGCTGCGGAATTAGTGGCGCCATATAAATAAATGGTAATAATAATAATATGTTTTGCATAATATGTCATGTCTGGGTGCTAAGAATGGTTCCAAGACTGAATTTAATCTGATCCCTGTTACAACATATGCAGATCAGACTGAAACTAGTTCCTATCTATTCCCCTGATTAACCCCAATGTATATTTTCTCTTTGTCTGGCTCAGTGGGACCTAACAAATACAGAATAATAATAGTATTAATGATAATAACAATACTGGTCAAAATAACTGCAAATTGTGATCACATAATTAGTTCATATTTTCAATATTTAATGTAAGCATTTTTACTATCTCTAATCACACTTTCATCTCTAGAAATAACAGCCAGATAATCTCCATTTGACGAAGGTATTACACAATCCGTCATTTCCGCTGAACAAAGCGATTGCTGCATAATGTTAGATATTGTGGCGTTTACTGAAAATGCATTTTTTACTCATCTATCTTTTTTGCACCAAAATCTATTAAAATGTCATCTTTACAGATGCACATGATTGGCACAAGTTAATTTTATGGGTCAGTGGTAAACTATTGCTTTATAGCGCCCATGCACCAAGCCAGACATAACCAGTCACTCAATAAAAGTAAGAGGCGTTGGTTCAGAAGCCAACCACTTTATCCCTCACAAAGGAATCCGGGGTCACAGCGACTCCTAATAGCTCCATTCAGGGGAGATGTTACGTACGGCAGCAACTAATTCCTGCTCAGGTTCTATTCAGCAACATTGTAACAACTTCAACAGGACCAGCAATTCCTCCCCATGATATACAGCAACTGATACAAATACAATGACACCTGTGTGTCCATCACAACCAGACAGCCCACGTCTGCGGCTGTCTAGGTAATGGAATGAGCATTATTTTCCCATATAACCATTTCTTTATATAGCGCTGACAATTCTGCAGCACTGTGCAGAGAATATTTGTCATTTGTCAAAGTTAATGAAGTTGGTTTTAATTGTTTTTAAAAATCATTGCAGTGTAATCACATAATCACGCAGATCGGATCTTGTCCTATACTTTTAATGGGAGGCGCCTTCCAGGCGATGAAAGTAAAAAAACCAAGTTCAAAGATAATAAAGACAGAGCTGATGTCTCCTCACTGATTAATTAATTTAGCTAAAATATGAGGCTAAATCAGCAGGTTTTTTATAAAAATTCACCACCGACATTTCATGTGACGTTTACGCCATTGCCTGTCCACAGCCTTAGCCGCACTTCTTGCTCACGGAGGCGTCTCCCAAGAAACATAGCAATGGCAGTTGATGTGCCCTGGGCGGGCCAAAACCTTTGCATCCAGTGCGCTTTGTACGAGTTTCTGAGTTTTAAGATGACAATTTCAGGCAGAATTGAATAATAAGTTATTGGGGATCTGCTCAGCCTCATTCTCTCTCCAGCTTCAGATCTATCAGGGTCTCGATTATCATTAATTGACTGCAGGGTATCTCTATCCCTCTGACCATCCTGCACTCTTCCACACTTGATACTCACAGGTGGACAGTCTCACAAAATTGCTCTGCTTAGGAGGTCTCTTAGAGTTACGTCCATGGCTCCAGCAGTCTCGGCTCACTGATAGGTCAGAGTGACAGCATCGGGCTCGGATCTTCCACTGCTACTACCGACTTTTCTCTCTCTCTCTCTCTTTGTCTCATGCCCCCTCTCGGATCTCAGGCTCTCTGTCACTGGCACACCGGTATATCACTCAACGGGCTCTCTCGGATCTATCACCGGCTCACACTTGTTACTTTGTAGCAGTTAGAGAACCGCAAAACTGCTATCCCATTAGAGGCGAGATAAGAACCGATATTGCACCTGATCTTAGCCAACATAATGCCAATTGTAACCATTTGTTTGCTCTGCTGGTTGGCTTCTAATAAGGTTCCCTGCCATGACTTATATAGCTGGCTTTATATGCCCGCTTTGTCATGTCAGATATTTTTGCAGTGATATAGAGCCCTACAGTAGATATAGTGGAGTCTGACTCAGCATAAACCTTGTATCAATCAAATTGCAACATTTGTGACTGCAGAAGCTTTTAATGCCATTAGCACCAAAGACTTGGCAGGGGTAAACATTAGAGGGGGGGGGGTATATAAACAGGGCTGATGTTCAATGGCTCATGCGGTGACACCCTGACAACTTTTTACAGTAATGTACAATAGACTACTGGAAATCAGGGTTAATGGGTAATCATTTGTATAAGGGCCGGGTACCTTTTATAACCAAAAGGCACCCCTAGTTATAAATCTAAATATGCATTAGTGAGTACACTTGGCGCCGTGCCCCCAGGTAAGACAAGTGGGGGTCTTGCCCGGTGCATAAAGCTCTCTCAATCCATCACTGCCTTGACGTAGGACAACCACAGCTGTTAAGTGCAATGACGGCGAAGGCGATTTATCTTTCAGTCTCCCTCAGTGCACTCACGCCTGCAGTGTCCGTCAGACCTCTCAGCCCATTAAACAATATATTTCACAGAGCCGTCTTCCTGCAAAGTTGCTGTTGTTCTTTAAATGAAGGAAAACGGTTAAATGTTCCCCATATTAGAAAGTGTTTTGTAATGCAAAAAAAAATTCTCCTGGTCTTAACATTACAGCGATGACAATAATAGCTCCAGTAGACGTTATCATTTACATTATTAAACAACCCACTTTACATTAATATAGGGTCATTACAAGCCTTAATAAACTCCCAGCTTAATACAATGACTGCCTCCAATACTGGAGACCGTATTAGATGCAATTTATTAGCCTAGTTTATTATGTATGATTAGAGCTGTTTGTGTGCAGTATACTCCAGCGTTAGGAGGTTCAACATGATTAGCAATTCACAGGGATTATAAAACGGTTTGAAATAACCATTAGCTAATGAATTGCAGAAACCTCCGTAGTTATTACAATTAAAGTTTCCGTGCGGACCCTTCATTGTGGATGGAGGAGGAAACTGACATGTTTGCAGAAATAAAAAATAAAAAAATGATTGTGTTTACTTGGAAACAGCATTATGTGAATAATCTGATTTATATTAATCACTGGGAACGTAGACAGCTCATAAGAGCAAAGAACTAAACATTGTACTAGAGTCACTTAATACACAAATTGCTCTAGATTAGAATATGACCAACGTTTTCGGTAATGGGGGAACAGAGGGTTTGAAGCCCCATCAAGACCAGAGATATAAATAATAAACTCAGACTGCAAATTATAAGGATATTAACAGTCACCGAGGGGTTCCGTGACCATATAAAGACACAATGCAGGAAGTTGAGCATCTTAACAGATCTTGAAATTCTAACGTAACTTCCACAATTAATTTTATTTTATATAAGTGGAAAATCAACTCTAATTAGAGAAACTCGGCTGTATTCGCCTTAAATTAAACTGCAATGTAATGACTAAATACTTTAATAACGAAAGAAATTTTAACAATGGAGTATAATGAATGAATAACTATATTATCAATCACTATAGTAAAGGAACTAAAGAATTTTTTTATACACTACAATATATATCTAAGTTCTTCCATCGAAGTTACTTTGCTGGACATGGTTCCCGCAAGACACGCTGATAAATGTGGCTGCAAATAACTGTCACAGTTTCCAGACCAACCAGCAAGTTACATGCTCCAACTCACCCAGCAGGGCTGCAATAAATGTCACAGTTTCCAGAAAACCCAGCAGGTCACATGTTCCAGGTCACCCAGCAGCATTGCAAATAACTGGCACAGTTTCCAGACCACCCGGCAGGTCACATGTCCAAAGTCACAAAGCAGGTGCACAGGGAGAGTTCACTAACTGTCACAGTTCCCAGAGCAACCAGCAGATGCACAGGTATATTGCCAACTGTCACATTTTCTAGAGGACAATGGTAATGCATAGTTGTAAATTGCGGGCAGACGTTTTGTGATATAACTCTGGAACAATCCAACCAATTATAAAGCCAATACTTGTCAGCTACAAACCAAGACCTTTAATTGGTCTATGATGTTCCCTGCTCAGGCAACAGTATCATAGAAATAAGTCACTCATTAAAGTCGTACTTATGCTATTAATATATAGATAATTCACACGTTTCCGTTTACTGCAGAGACCCATGCTGATGATCATGTGACGCAAATGACATTACTACTGTATAAATATAAGCGATGATGTCACCCCTCTCCCCATGGAAGATTTTGCAGCAGTTTCTATATATAGTCATGTCACTGGGGATTACTAGATATCGAGGACTATCTCACATACAACATAACAAATACATAACAGAAAGGAAATTAATGCAAACACAATACCATCACTCTAGTGTGGCCCCTGATGTACTTCAGGGGCCACGCGGGTCACCTCTAACCTTCAAAATGGTCACACATTGCCCTTAAGCACAGTAAGTATCTGTATTAACATATCACACAAGAGTTATACGTTATAACAAACAAAACTGCCATTAAAACTGGAAGGAGCTGGGGACCGTAGGTGAAGGCTCCGAGGGCTGCATGTGGCCCTAGGGCCATGAGTTGTTCCAGGAACATGCACAGTACATCTCCATTGAGCATCCTGAGAGCGGACAACAAAAAGGAAACCACTGTATAAAGTCACTAAGTAGAGCGACACACGGCCAATAGGAGCGTACGCTCTGTTGCACGGAGTCTGCCGATGTCTGGAATTGTGCAGAGGGGATGCAGCACCATCATCCCGGAAGAGAGTCACTCAACCGACACCTGTTGGATCGGAAATGCTCTTTCAAGCATCGTTCCAGAATATCCCATAAATCCTTGATTGATTTCAGACTCAGTGCAAAAGCGCGGGGCTCCTCTGGCTAATATGTATGGGAAGCTCCAATAGGCTGCTCACCGTAGGGGCCCGAATCTCACCAGGTCCCTTCGGCATCCCAGCCTTTTAGCACTTGTATTTTATTATTATTATTATAAATTTTTATTTATAGGGCGCCACAAGGTGTCCGTAGCGCCGTACAGGGACAAACGAGTTACAGTACAAGGTGAGACAGCACAGTACAGTAAACAGTAAGCACAGTAACTCAGTAAGCTCAATGCACAGCTAGAGAGGGCGGGGGAAGTGGGAGGGAGGATCCGCAAACAACGGAGCCCAAGAAGGAGGGTGTGGAAGACAGGGAGGCCCCAGAGGGGACGGGGGAGGAGGGTCCTCAAGGAGGAGGGCAAAGTAGCAGGAGAGCAGAGTTAGGAGTGGTGGAAACAGGAGGAGAGATGGCCCTGCTCAGAGGAGCGTACAATCTAAGGGGAGGGGTGGACAGACAGAGAGACAAAGGGGAGAGAGGGAAAGTAGGGGGACGGAGGCAGAAGATACGGTAGGAA
Source organism: Mixophyes fleayi (assembly GCF_038048845.1). Classification (NCBI taxonomy): domain Eukaryota; kingdom Metazoa; phylum Chordata; class Amphibia; order Anura; family Limnodynastidae; genus Mixophyes; species Mixophyes fleayi. The sequence goes on along the minus strand of NC_134413.1, from coordinate 5,187,230 downwards.
GTTAAGTGAGAGACTGAAAGGCTTTAAGAAAAAGGTGAGTTTTTAAAGCCCGTTTGAAACTGGACAGATTGGGGGAAGTTCTGATGGAGGGAGGGAGCTTGTTCCAGTGGAGGGGGGCAGTGTGGGCGAAGTCTTGGATACGCGCGTGGGAGGAGGTAATAAGGGGGGAAGAGAGACGACGGTCAGAGGCAGAACGGAGAGGGCGGGATGGAGCGTGAATAGAGAGGAGGGTAGAGATGTAGGGCGCAGTGGAGTTGGCGAGGGCCTTGTATGTGAGTGTGAGGAGTTTAAAGAGGATTCTGAAGGGGAACTTGTATGATGCTAATTTTATGCTGAGAACGGCATGACGTACGGATAACATTAGTATCAAGCTCATCAATTCATTGGTTGAGTTGTCTTGGTCACTGAAGTTCTAAGCAACCTGGCAGTCTTTATTTATACATATCCAGACCATTTTGTAATGATTAAATCCGCATGGACTAGACCTGTGTGGAAGCCCTGTCTTTCAATATACTCGGTATCCTTCAATTCTCCAGGTGTTTCCTCTACTCACTCTATGTTTACTGAAACCTGCTCATTGGCTGGTGGACCAACTCTGCACTGAGAACCTAGCAAATCAGCACCCACACACACACCACAACAAATTATGTCTATTCCACTACCCGTGTGTGTAATCTGCGTTTCTCTATTATATGAAAGATGCATTAAATGGGTGGGGGTCCCCCAGCCACATCACAATCTTTATCGCAACCGGGAGACTCGAGAGGTTGTAATCTGATACTTGAAGCTTGCCTCCGTTCCTGGGGTGTAACTCTTCTGCCGAGTATTGCTCCTTTGCTATCGAGTCCCCCGGCCACATGACAGCTTGGGGTGTCCTACCCCTTTAATTAAATACTGTGCCAAAATATTCCTACATTCTGGGAAGTCACACCTCACACTTGATGAAATCTTGCAGTAGGTAGAGCACTAAACTACTTACACATTGTAAACATACAAAAAAATAATTTATCATTCAATGACGCCCCTGTAAACCTGCCGCCTGAAGCCATTGATACTTTTGCTTGTTGTGAACAAAGGGATATGACTTTGGATAAATGGGGACAAGGTAGGTATTTGTCATTCAGGTGACAAATTTTGTCCTGACTTTTTCCTTTTGGAATGTCGGGATGGATGTGCGTTCCAATTCACAAAGGATCTAACCACACCAGGGGGTACATGTATCAAGCTGAGAGTTTTCCAGCGGGTTTGAAAAAGTGGGGATGGTGCCTACAGCAACCAATCAGATTCTAGCTATGATTTTGCAGAATATACTAAATAAATGATAGCTAGAATCTGATTGGTTTTTCAGAAAATTCTCAGCTTGATACATTTACCCCCAGGTCATCATTTAAAAGCATCTGGTTAGTATACCTGTATATTTTTTATTTTTACACAAATCCATGGCCTGGGCACCATATTACAGTGAGTATGTTACAGCCATGGTGTCTCCAGGGGGCCCGAAAACAGGATAACTACGAATATATGAGAGCAGAACACAAGCAAACAAACTCCTAATGTGACTCATAGCGTAAACAGTTTAGCATAAAATCTGCATATGCAAATTATTATTTTTTGGAACTTCCAATGCCTTAGATAGATGATAACAACTTGGGGTATATTCTAAGACAACAAATCCAAGAATAAACCTGGTACTATTCCTGGATGAAATCTAGATTATACAGGTACATATGATTTAGGTTACGATAGCTACACACAAATGCACAAAGTTGCTATATTTACTTTAAAGCAGGAAGGTCAGAAGAGAAACATTCGTTTCAGTCCTTATTCCTGTGTCCTTCATAACCTCTCAGCGCTCGCGGCTAAACAGGCACGTTTGTGAGCGCAGGTGTACGGCGAGCAGACCCCCTGAGGATTTAATCACATCGGACTGGTTCAAAGGACAAGGTCACTCAAGTCAGAGGACTGCCTGACTGATATGAATTTTGTCACGGCTCCCAAATGTTCAGCGTTCGGAATCTGGGCCTTGCACACGGGAATGCGATGATATGATACTCTGCTTATTAAGTATGACAGGTGGGAAGGAAGGCTAGCTGCACAGTCACAATGAGCTTAGTAGCCGAGATTGTGCTGTGCTAGAACCTCGGATATATATTTAATCAACTCTTTTATCTATTTTTCTCAGCATTAAATTTGTTACACTCTGAAGGGGAAATTTACGAACATAAGTTCGATAATTATTTATGAAAGAAAAGTGCAGGTACTGGTTTATTTTCAGAGGGGTGTTTTATATTTTTCCTGGAGCCTATTTGAAGCACTTTACCATTCAAATATTTAGCTCCTAAATTGTCTCACTAGAACAGGAACTAAGAAGGTTATATTTACAGAAAATGAGCCAATCCTCTTCACGTGACAACATGAATATAGAAATACCGATACCGTATTGTGTTTAGAATGGACAAAACGCCCGTCTGGACCGTCTAAATCATGGACCTTATTTAGAGCTAGTGGTTAATCCAGCTAGAGGGTTAAATCTAGCTCCATCGCAAAACCAATTTGGGGTGCAGGGGCGGGATTTAAAATGTAAAGACAGATTTAAAGTTGGGAAATGGGCGTGTCCTAGCTCAACTCTAAATTGCAGTGTTAAAATGATGGCCCGGTAACTGTGTGCTACATGCAAAAGCAGCCAGTATTGTCCCTACATTAAAAAAAGGCAAAATGGTTCATCCGTGTACATACTAAATTTCCTCCTAACTGTAAATGGTCATCGTGTTTTTAGGTGCAGGGAGTTAGAAGCTTAGACCTTCTGTAATTAGGACCGAGTGACTCTTACAAATATATATATGTATAATTCCAATTTATTTGAATTTTATAAAAGAACAGAAAGAAAAAAAAGATGAGAGGTGATGAGAATATGAAAAATTATGTATAATTGTAAGCTGTGGGGAGTAGAAGAGTCCCTCAAACTCAGAATAAGCCCATAAACAGGGCCGCCAAGAGGAACCTCAGGCCCCAGTACAGCAACTTCTTGGGCGTCCTTTCATAGCTGCTGAAGGAGGCGAGGCTCACCAGATTGGTGGCTCCTCCCACTATACAGGTAGGCCCAGGTTCCAGCACTTTGTACCTCGCACCTCCCCCCCCCTCTCGGTGCCCCTGCCCATAATCATTTAACATAGAGGTCTGAGAGGTGATCAAGCAGACACCGAATAATTTCCAACCGTTTACCAGTCAGACCCTCTGCACCTATGGCAGAACGATCATGGGTAGAGAGTACTTCTTCACATGTAATATACCTACCAACAGCTCACCGTGATGCAGGGCTTCAGTGAGAAACCCTGCTGAAGTAACACTATTGCCATTGTCGAAGTCAAATAATTAGATGAAGTAATGTGTAATGTATTTGGTTTATGTTTATACTTTCCTGTTTGATTATAATATTTTTTATTGCTTTATTGTAACATCTTTAATGCGTAATAATGGCTTGCTGTAAATCCTGCTATATTTTGCAATTAAATATCTTTGTGCTTTGGAACCTAAATAATCGCAATGTTTTATTGGTAAGCGATAAAACTTTAATACCATCTTCAGCTGGTCAGCTCTAGGTGGTCAAATATCCAGACTACATTGTTTGATCTCTCAGCTGTGTGTATTTTTTACAACTCACTGACTGCTGCAAAACATCATTTTACATTAGCACCATTATCTATATAGGCATACAAACACACAGGCAATTCACTATCATCTCAACTGCTGTATTCAGAAAATGAATCACTACCACTTATCAGTCTGCTCATCCCTGCCAGAAGTACCAAGCTTGGGGAAAAAATACAGTAGAAGCCATCCTAGAGCACTTTTCTTAACCACTCTCTGAGCAAAAATTATAGCTTTAATTATGACTTTCACGGTTTTTGAATTTGCATCATTTCACAACTTAAAGGATTTTTCAGAATAGAGGTGGCAAGTACCTAGTTGATATTATTATTCAAATAAAGTTGTACCCAATTTATAATGCAGACACTTAAAAAAACTAATTTTTAACTTTGAAACACTCTACCTAGCCTCCACTCACTGTGGTGCTCTCGCAGAGATTGTAAGTGACTGAAAGGAAGTGGGTGGGAGAAATAGTAGCTGGGATTCCTATGTTTTCGTGCACAGTTGAGCCACTTGGCCTTGTTTCCATGTCGAACGTTGGCCTTTTGGCCGCAGTTCTTCCATGAAGACCACTTCTGGCCAGACTTCTCCGAACAGTAGATAGGTGTACCTGGGTCCCACTGATTTTTTTTTCATTTCTGAGCTGAAGGGCTGGAGAGTGGTACAATAATAAGTGTCTGCAGGCAACAGTGAGGGATGGTGAAGGTTTCGTGCAAGTTTGGAGCTACATTTCAGCAAATGGATTTGGGGATTTGGTCAGGATTAATGGTGTCCTCAATGCTGAGAAAACAGGCAGGTACTTATCCATCATGGAATACCATCAGGGAGGCGTCTGATTGGCTCCAAATTTATTCTGCAGTCGGACAACGAACCCAAACATACAGCCAATGTCATTAAGAACTATCTTCAGCATAAAGAAGAACAAGGAGTCCTGGAAGTGATGATATGGGCCCCACAGAGCCCTGATCTCAACATCATCGAGTCTGTCTGGGAATAAATGAGGAGACTGAAAAATTTGAGCCATCCATCATCCTCAGAAGATCTGTGGTTAGTTCTCCAAGATGTTTAGAATAACCTCCCTTCCGAGTTCCTTCAAAAACTGTGTGCAAGTGTACCTAGAAGGATTGATGCTGTTTTGAATGCAAAGGGTGGTCACACCAAATATCGATTTGATTTAGATTTATCTTCTGTTCATTCACTCTGCATTTTGTTAATTGATAAAAAAATAAACTATTAACCTTTCTATTTTTGAAAGCATTCGGACTTTGCAGCATTTTTTCCACACCTGCCTAAAACCTTTGCACAGAACTGTATATATTTTTATATATATATTGTATAAATAAAGATGATTTCAATGCATACTGTACATGCAATGTGTTTTAATCGTCTATCTTACTAAAAGACTATGTCGCGTCAGTCATCATTATCAGTCGGAACTTACACCAGATCTGTAGCTGGTGCAAATGATATGGCTGAAGCCGAGCATAGATATGAGAAACCTAGGACTTGAATCATCATCATCATCATTTATTTATATAGCGCCACTAATTCCGCAGCGCTGTACAGAGAACTCACTCACATCAGTCCCTGCCCCATTGGAGCTTACAATCTAAATTCGCTAACACACAGAGATTGAGAGACAGACTAGGTTCAATTTTGATAGCAGCCAACTAACCTACCAGTATGTTTTTGGAGTGTGGGAGGAAACCGGAGCACCCGAAAGAAACCCACGCAAACAAGGGGAGAACATACAAACTCCACACAGATAAGGTCATGGTCGGGAATCGAACTCATGACCCCAGTGCCATGAGGCAGAAGTGCTAACCACTAAGACAATGTGCTGCATCGGCGTTGGAACACCCTCTGTACGCCCTCTGCATGCTCTTACTGTACATTGTTTAGGTTAGTCCACCCTTCCCAGCCCCGTTCCGCCACTCAGGTCGTAGGGAGTCGCGCCATTTTTGTTCCGACACGACTTGCACGCAATTACGTTCATTGGCGCATTGTCTGTTTCTGGGAATGCGCAAAGTTATTTCATGCAATATACATGAATCAGGCCCAGTATGTGAATTAGAAATGTAATGTTTAAAATCCAAATATAATGATTGTTTTGTGGGTTAATGAGGACAACCTATATTTACGCCTCCTCCTGCGCAGGTAGAGGGTTAATCTGCTTGGTTACTTGTCCTAAACATGATCTGTTTCCTACAAGCAATAGTTAAACAAAACAAAAAAAAATGGTTGAACTGGCAGAAATTCAAGTTATGACAGTGAATAAATTGGAAATATTTAAATGTCAGTTTAGATTAAAAAGCTGTTTTTGACAAGGTCTGCTTATAGCAGTCTGAAATAGTTCACAAGAATTACCTTTTAACAATTCACTTTGAAAAGTTGACTACTGTTCTGCAGCCTTAATGACGGGATATCATTTATCTCGGGCGAAGTTCACAACGCAGGCAAACGCTCCTGCTCGCTGAGCTGCCTGCGAGCTGCAACTTATTTGGCAGGAATTAAAAAGAAAAAAGAAAACCTCTCTCATTAATTATATACTCGTTTATTTTACTGCTTAGATAAAATCGTGTCAGCTTTATTAATATAAATGTCCTGGATTGCGCTCACCTCCCTAATAGCGTGATCACATGCAGGTGTGAGAGAGGAAATGATTAGAATGTTATTGCTTTTTGCTGCTGGGTTTCAACATTTGGCGTTGAAAAAGCCGCAATATAAACTAAAGTTAGTGGATTAACCCATTAATTAGGAACATGTACAATATGGAAAAAGCATCCGGCGTGAACTAAGGGTCATACTCACAAAAAAAAATCAGGATCACGGCCCAAATGCCATCTTGTGATGTCATTGCTTATTTGTGCACAAATTGGCTAATTTACATAGTTGACAATGTTTTTAATTGTCATCTTTACTAGACTTGATTGTAACATAATCAGCGACGCCGAGAGAGGGGGTGTGGGTAAATAGCACAGGGCCCGGCCCTGCTTTGGGGACCGGACCTACCTGTGTTTTGTCAAGGTGGCACAGCCACACCCCAATATGAAGTGACCACACCCCCAACACAGTGTAGTCACTCCCCCTTTGGTACCATGGCCCGAAATTCCTCTTGGCGGCCATGAACATAATTATCTGCCTTTTAAATTCTCCCCTTCGATAAATACTAATCCAGATAATAAGAGACTATGTGCGATATGCAGCATTTTACCTCATGTATCAAACTCCCATTGTCCCATAGATTGTAAGCTTGCTGGCAAGGCCCTTTTACCCCTCCCTCTGTCTGTATTACCCAGTATTGTTTTATTACTGTGTATGTTGCTAATTGTAAAGGGCTACGGAATATGTTGGTGCTATATAAATAAATGTTGATGATGCGGATGTTGTACCCTCTATCCAGGTTAATGACCATTCAATGTCTACCCATAGTAAATAATTAAGGTTAATTCAGCCTCCCCACCCCTCCACTATTTTAACTGCAGAGACTTGGGGGTAAATGTATCAAGCTGCGAGTTTCTGGCGGGTTTAAAGAGTAGAGATGCTGCCTAAAGCAACCAATCACATTCTAGCTGTCATTTTGTAGAATGTACTAAATAAATGTTAACTAGAATCTGATTGGTTGCTATAGGCAATATCTCCACTCTTTAAACCGGAAACTCGCAGCTTGATACATTTACCCCTTGATGTCCAAAACACCTGCAATTCAGGACATAATCTCTCGCCAGAGTCATCTAAATGGTGCTTATTACCCCCTATATTTCATCAATGCTGCAAATCAAAATTGTCCTGCATATAGTGACAGGAGAAAGATCTGCTACAGGGGTCCTGAGGCGCTGATCTGCCCCCAACCAGCAGGGACCTGATACTTTGGGGAGGGGGGGGGGTGACCTTATTATTAATATCTAGCACTGATGAATATATCTTCTATGGCTGAACATCCGCTGAGTCTGTTTGCATTCTGTCGGCTGTAAGATATACGACTCATTGAAGGTGAGTATTTAAAATACAATATAATTGTATTGTGACAATGTGTCCAGTGATCAGGTCGCCCCTTCCAGGCAACATATCAAAATCACCCAGATTAAATTAGCCGGGCTGTCAGGTATGATAAATTATGAGGATGTTCCCCTGATGCCTTTCATACTGGGCTAAGTAAAGTAGCGCCCATAGAGCACTAAAATTGTCCTTCAAAATTTTAATTATCACCGATCAGTCATTATCAGTTATTATCCATGTGATTCCATAGCATAGACACACATGTCAGGAATATATCATATATATGTATATAGAGCTCATATGATGTTTTCTAGCTTTTATTTAGCTTGTTACGGGGTTTCCGTGTTCCGGAACTGTCACTAGATTATTCTCCTAATTAAGGCATCATAAGGCTTTGTATCTCACTTTTCCTCCTATAGCTGAAAATAGAGTAAGTAACGGACCTGTATCATCAACAGCTGTCAATTAAAGTGTCTCAAGGTCTGTGGCATAGATGTATTTCATGTTATTAAAATCAGTATATATATATATATATATATATATATATATCTATATCTATCCGGGGCTCATTGTTATTTCCCTTGAGCTAAAAAGATAGTGTGACTGTACTGATTGGCGCTATGTAAATAAATGATTACAATAACTTAAGACAAATAAATATGTATCTGTTCAGTTTATAATATAGAGCACAGTGTACCTCTATACTGTATAAAGCTTATTTGCTTCTGTCTATAGAAAACTTGAAGGCTGCAATACCACCTAATGAGATTGAACTAAGATGCCCCCCCCCCTCCGGGATTCCTTTAACAGCATTGGTAGAATATTGATGGGTGGGGAATGTAAGAGGTGTGACCGAGAAAAACCAATCAAAAGATTGCAATTTAATATTGGTCCTTCCACTCACCCCCACGTCGCCATTAAAAGTTGGTTAACTAAATTCCTTTGTTTGTTCAGCATCAAGGATCCGGCAAAGCCCCCGGGAAAAATGGCTGCAAAGTGGGGGATGAGGGGGAGGGGATCCATAGTAAAGTCCCTTGTGTAGGTGCTTGTGTAGTTTTTAGGTTCCCCCGTTACTGTCAAACAGTGGATACAGATATTTTGTGGCCTGAAACAATGTTCATCAGAATTCACTAGTATCGATTGATGTTTGTAGCAATTTGATAAGTTACATTCTCTGTTGTATACGAACATGTATGTTTGGGGGAATCCTGGTCTCCTATCGTTAAACAGAATTTTTTTTATAACACCAGAAAATCAATCTTTATTATGCCGAAATATCCTAAAAGGATCCTATAAGGACAGTGTTGGAAGCCAGTCCTCAATGATCTGACGATCAATACCACAAGGGTCCTGCTCTGATACCTATGAAAACAAATACATAAAGAAGTGCCGTAATAAAGGCATAAGGAAACAGTTCAAACACAAAATTACTATAACTACACCAAAGGTCAGATTCAGTTCAGCGTAAAGTGCTGAATTGACGTCCAAACGTGCACCTTGACGCCTATTACGGTAAGGAATCTCTGCTTATTTTTCTGCGCAACTCTGTGGGGCGGGAGGAAAGATGAGCAGAGATTTCAGCCAGAATGTCGCCTTGATGTGTCTCCACATACTGTTCCTGGGACACATAGCGCTGAATTGTATCTACCCAAGATTCCATATTTGCTGCAGGACAAATACAGTTGTACATAATCAACAGATCAGTGATGCTATAACATTATACATATCTCACCAGAATATGTCCATTTCTTTGAGGAGGGTCTACCTCCTCAAAGAAATAAGGACATACAATAAGGACAACAATAGGTTGCACAAATGAGTTTCAGAAAATAAAATAGGAAATAAAACTAGAATCCCTACTTACAAGTTCAGAAACTGGCGTATGAGGAGTACACATTGAGAACAATGGCACATTTCAGCCGTGGTAGACCCTCCTCAGAGAACTGGAGGCAATAAAGCTAAATCTGAAAAAATATAACAGAAAGGAGTAGCACCAAGAAAATGGACAAAAATTAAAGGTATATCTACAGACCAAGCTAGTAAATAGCAACTAACAACAGAATATACGATAATCTATAAAGATAACGTTTCCTAATTTGAGAGAGCATTTCTTGAATCCAGAAAACACTACATCTATAACCCCCACAACAACGTGTATTATTCTGTTTAATTTACTACTTTAATAAGGATCACACTGTGCAGCAACTGGGTCACTCCTGCCAGTGTTCTCCTAAATTCTTAATAATTATGTGCAGTTGTGGAATCCAAATCTGCTGTTGTCTAAGGCAGCAAGCAACAGAGCCCGTGTCTCACACCTTAGGCTAAATCAGGGGGTCTTATCCTGTGAGTGGGGGGCTAAAATATAGAATTACCATGAAATCTACAGTGAGATTCCATAGCCTTTATCTGTAAAATCATTGTCTAGAAGGAGATAGCTATTAGTCATATTTTACTGTCCACTTCATTACGTATATTAACAAACTTAATTAGACAACAGAAAAATCATTCAAATAAAGTACATTATTGGTTATAAATTCAACAGCGGATAATAAAACGAATTCACGGACATAATCCGGGTCCCACAATTAAGAACCGTAGGGCCACAATTTATTCCAAGTGAATAAATGACGTGTGACTAATCACACTGGAACACACTGTGATTTAATGTGATTATTTGCATGCAATTCTCTGTCCTCTATTGCCTCTGTTGTACTAAAACATGCAACTCCCATACAAGTGGATGCGATTAATTGTACTGGTGCTGCATTCTTAAATCACAAGACACTCCATTTGTTTAGATAGTAGCCTTAGAATGCAACTAAAAGTTGCACATGGAGCTGGACTTATGCAAATCCATTTATTAAAGTTGTTGCAATTTGTCCTATGTGGTGAATTGCTGAAAATCGCGCAGCTAAAGTCATTTATGTAGCTGTGCTCTTAAACAAATTAACACAACTATTAGTATTCATGTAATGCATTATATAAGTTTTATAGGAGTTGTAATCTGGACCGCAGCAAATGTCTCTAACATCGCCACCTTTAAGTGTAACTATCTATCCACAAGGTACCACTAATTCGGATCATTTTAAACATTGCATGTATAACAAATGCAACCAATCAGATTCTAGCAATTATTTTCTAGAGTGGACTAGATAAATTAAAGCTGGGATCTGATTGGCTGCTATAGATAACCCCTTAACTTTTCCTTTTTAAAAGATTTGATAAATCTACCCCCCAATAGTAGCTGCAGGATTTATTCATATTTAGGTCTTTTCCCGGCTGTCACCAATAAAACGTTATTGGACTGTGATGTAGAGGTAAAATGACGGCCAAAAATTCAAGTTCCTAAATGAACTAAATTGTACATAATTAGCCTTTTATGCAAATAGTTGCAAAAATTTGCTTAATTTATTACAATTTTGCACCAGTGCAGAATATACAATGGAAGTCTTACATAAGAAGCCCGTAAACAACTTAAGCTGTCATTGAGGGACAGATACATTTAGTCATTAGCGTCTGGTCCTGATGAGCGAGTCGCTGCCCCGACAAAGACATAGACGTATCCGTATCTTCTTACCGCTTGAACACAACCCCTGGTCTTTGCAAATCCCTGTGGAAAAATATAATACATACCTGCCTTTTATAATTAATCAAATTATCCCTAAGTTTAACATTGCCTGAAGGGCGAAAAAAACATTTTGCATTGTAAAATCCGCCATGCCTCCCAGTCTGGGAGAGAGGCAGCCCTTAATTGCTGCGATACAGCCACAAGAAAGACCAGGTTTTCATGAAATCTTTAACCACATCTAGCAAAGGATGACTTTAATCACCTTTAAAATGGTCACCACAAACTAATTAAAGGGAAAGTTGCCTCATTAGTAATGATCTGGGAATATCGCATGACGTTTTCTCAGGCTGCGGAGATAAGTGGATGTCTGTGATTTATGATGCTGGTGTTTCTGATATCGTGTAACAGTATAATGTGAAATATTCTCTCGTTCTACAATGTCTTACAGTGTTATGTATACATGGCCGTTATTATGTACTGTAGTTTCATCGGTGTAATGACTCGTTTTTTGCAAGAGGGGAGAGGCCTAAACTTCTTTCAGTGTCCCACACTTGCCCATCTGATCTTAGATACAGTTATTGCTGTTGTTTCATTTGAGTGGTTATATTATAATTAGGAATATTCCTAAGTGATCCTTAATAACCACATTTTTAATACAATGAAAACTTGCAACAGGCGCATTCGTGACAGCCCCTCCCCCTTCAGCCTCAGTAGCGCTTGTTCACGCCGCCGTTCTGCTATACAGTCTGGATTTTAATCAAAAGTAAATGGGTGGCAGAGATTGCTGTGACCCTTGTAAAAACCCAAGTGGAGCTCATTTTCTAAAAATACATGCCTGGCATGGAAGTCGAGCGGTGTCCTACGAGTGTATAAGTATAATTGTCAACTCTCCCGGAATGCCCGGGAGACTCCCGAATATGGAGTAAGTCTCCCGCACTTCCAGGAGAGTAGGGCAGTCTCCCTCATCTGCCCACTTCCTTGAGAAGTGGGCAGAAATAGAGCCAAAATTACCCGATTCTCATTAGATCACAGGGCGGGACCAAAATTACGCAATTCAGCGAGTCCCCCCTCCCCCCCTGCGCACGCCCCTCTGCCCTTGGCAGCTCCCGGACCCCAACACGTATGTGTTTAAGCCTAGGGCGGTCTGAACCCTTAATCAGGACCTGCCGGCTTCAATGTCAGTAATGCTCATATAGATAGATAGATAGACAGACAGACAGACAGACAGACAGACAGATAGATAGACAGAAAAATAGATAGATAGATATGAGATAGATAGATAGATAGATAGATAGAGATGAGATAAATAGATAGATAGATACATAGATAGATAAATAGATAGATAGATACATAGATAGATAGATAGAGATGAGATAGATAGATAGATTAATAGATATATATGAGATAGATAGATAAATAGATAGATAGAAAGATAATGAGACAGATGGATATATATATAGGTAAATATGAGATAGATAGATAGATAGATAGATACATAGGTAGATAGATAGATAGATTAATAGATAGATAGATAGATTAATAGGTATATATGAGATAGATAGATAGATAGATAGATAATGAGACAGATAGATATATAGGTAAATATGAGATAGATAGATAGATAGATACATAGATACATAGATACATAGATAGATAGATAATGAGACAGATAGATATATAGGTAATTATGAGATAGATAGATAAATAGATAAATAGATAGATAGATAGATAATGAGACAGATAGATATATAGGTAAATATGAGATAGATAGATAGATAGATAGATACATAATGAGACAGATAAATATATAGGTAAATATGAGATAGATAAATAGATAGATAGACAGACAGACAGATAGATAGACAGATAGATAGATAGATAGATAGATAGATAGATAGATAGATAGATAGATAGATAGATAGATAGATAGATAAATAGATAGATCATGTTCATTATTTTGCAAGCAATATTTTTTGAGATTCCTGAATTGTCTTTGAAGAATTAGAAAACTAAAGAAGAAAAGGACTTTAATTAGGTCAGTGTGGAGCATTTTAGAAAAGGGTGTCTAGACTTTTATTTTTATTTTCCAAATCTGCTCTCCCCCCCCCCCCTCCTCCCACCCAGCTCCTTTGAATTCCAGGGTGGTCACACTAATACCTTCGCCCAAGCAGGTAGACTGCAGGCTGGATCAAGGCGTGGCATTCCTGCTTTGATGTCGGTGTCACGCACGGCTGCCTCTCGATCTCTTTGGCTGCCGTTAAGTCTGTTGTCGTGGGAGACCAGGTAAATCAGACCTGCAGCCTGCGATGGGAACCGACCGAACAGGACATTGGTGCTGAGCCGTCACTTACACTTATAGGAGAGCTGGAGACGGAGGGGTTAAATCGCACGCCTCAGTGTTTCATTACATACTGGAAGCAGACCAGTTGTCCTCTGAGGTGGAAATTGTTACTTAACACCCATTCAATTCCTTTTTAATTCCCTAAACTGGAGCCTGACAACAGTGCATTGAAAAGATGTTGAAGACAAAGGCAGCGAGATGGATGGTTCATAGCACAAAGGTAAACTTGTAGCCGTCTTGTGTTGTCAGCTGCAAAGATACACATCATTACTACTGTATCAGAGCAAACCCTGACACACCAAATGCCACAGGAATGAAACCAGACACAAGATATATTCACTATGTTACAGGGTCACTGGTTAATATTTGAAGAAAAACTCCAGAATTTATATTTATTTTTTACACTAAAACCACATACCCGTGACTAATAAAACTGCTGAGGTTCTAGTGGTGAGATCCCCCACGATGTAGGAGGTAGTTAAGTGTACCCTTCAATGTCACACAGTGAAGAACCAATCAATTAAGCAGGAACCAATGACATCACTGAAGCATTCCGCACCAGGATGAGGCAATCCACAACCACAAACCCCCAACACACACACACACAACTGACAAATACCGTTTTCGCAATCAATGAGGAGAAAATCAATGTGGTGCATACCCATGTACAGTAGATAGGGTTTCCAAGATTTCAGCAAGGTAAGGCAACGCTTGGATCTCCAGCTGTTTTGGGACTACATGTCTCTGTCTGCCCTATGAGTGAGGGTGCTATTATATAGCAAACTTCCTTTATTACCTTGGTATTTGTGTGATTAAAAATGTTCATTCCCTTATAAATTAAGTCTGGTTGGTGTAAATCATGTCCCATTGAAATATCTGTTAGTTTCCCTCAACATGTCTGTCCCCGGGAAGTGGGACAGGGGGCTTGGTCACGGCACCGGGGTGTTCCCACATTCCCAGTGGGCTGTCGTGTTAGACTCCTGATTACATAACTCCCTTCCCCTAACAGTCCCACCCCCAGGACAAATTTGCCCCCGAGCGGGACAATGCACTAAAATCGGGACAGTTGGGAGGTATGGGGGAAGGAGCTCTTTGGCCACCCGCTAAAGTACAAACTCTTCTCTTTCAACCTCAATCAATATCTCATTCAACACCACAATATCCTCTCTTTGCACATGGGGTTTATTCAAAAGTTCAAAAGCAGACAGGAAATAAACACAATCTCTGAAGAAATGCTGGTATTATGATAAGGCACAAGATTACACAGGAATCATGTAGTAATATCACAGTCTGAGGCAATGCAAAAGGAATATAGAACACTAAAAATATTTCTGGTGCAAGGTAGTAACTAATGTCTCTTTTAGCAAGGCTGGTGCAAATCTTCACATAGTCCAAAAATAACTGCAAAACCCTAGTCCAGAGCAAAGAATAATTACCACAGTCCGTGTCTGGGGATTCTGAGTTGATGCAGAGTTGAAGACAGGAGACAACAGAAATGATGCCAGGAAGAAACAAACTGAAAAAACAGGTTTCAGGTGTCCAAAATGAGCAGAGCCATAATCTGCAAAACTGTAAGGTGTAGCCCAGAAATCAGAATAAAATAAATGTTGAAACAGGAACTGATGCTGGTACAGGAACAAACAGGTCAAGATACAGGAGCCAAGAGCATGAGTGTCAAACGCTATCACTGGCAATGAGAGCATGGCCAGTTAGGGGTTAAATAGTGACGTGTTCCAATAAGCTCACAGGTTAAAGCACTCCTGCACTGCAGGTCTTACAGAGGGAGACATACCTGTGTGGCTGAGGTGCATGTCAAATCTGAGTGCTCACAGGCAGATGTAATCTTAACAAGTATTATCCTTTATTTATAAAGTGTCAACCTGTTATGCAGCATTGCACATTAAGGGGGTCCCGATACTATAAAATTAAGTACAATCATCATCATCATCACCATTTATTTATATAGCGCCACTGATTCCGCAGCGCTGTATAGAGAACTCATTCACATCAGTCCCTGCCCCATTGGAGCTTACAGTCTAAATTCCCTAACACACACACAGACAGAGAGAGACTAGAGTCAATTTTGATAGCAGCCAATTAACCTACTAGTATGTTTTTGGAGTTTATAATGACATGAAACAGAAGGAATAAATAGTCGTGTCCAAGTGAGCTAACAGTCTAAGAGGTGTGGGGAACACTTGATACATAAGGTAACAATTAACAATCATAGCCGTTGGTGGGGTAATGTACGGCTACTGTAATGACGAGTGATTGTGCTGCATGGCCATCAATGTGTCTGTAACATCTTGGGAATGTTGATACATTCTTCTGACCCTCAATTTGGGGTTATCCACCAGCTCGGAGAAGCTGTCTGTCCAGTGTTATTCTTTGGCATCATGTTGTCTACCATACATAGAACCAGGACACTTGTTGCCAATGTCCACAGAAGTTGTGGCGGCAGCCGTCAACACCAAGGACAACATTGAGGTGAACAAAGGAGCAGCTCAACCACCCATCGGTGATTTGTTCATTAAAGTACCCAGAGAAGAAGGATACAGCACTTCGTTCTCTGGTGATTCATCTGTGGGTGAATGTTGGACTTGGGAAACAGTGAGCAGAATCTTGTTCACCTGATGCCAAATTTCCTATTTCATGTTGGATGCATTTAAGGCCATCCAAACACACAGAGGGCTAAACAATAAACCAACCATACGCTGTGACTTTTACAATAATGCCACCTTTATATGTGCAGGCCCCGAAGGACAGGGCAATTCTGCATTTCTGCCCTGGGGGTAAGAATACCTTGTCCTACCACTATTGTCCAGATCTTCCCATCAGAAATAACAAGCTAATCTCTGCCGTCAGCTTGACGTGCTGCCAAAATCAGCACTTTTGTCATCTAAATGACAATAGCTCTTGGTATTCATTAGAGACAAATGATCCCTTGTTTACAAAGTTGTGAAACATTATATAATCTGTGCTCATTAACTAAACTTTATCAACCAGCTTCTCATGGTGACTAATGTTTACAGAGAAACCTGAGCTGATCTCTCTAACTCATTGGCTCATCGTACGTAGCTACATAGACGATGAATTTTACCCGTGTACGTTGAGTACACATGAATGGTTAGAATGACCGCAAGACCAGACACAAGACAATAGGACCGAGAGTACCGAACCTACCAAGGAAAACAGCTGTGTGTACGGACCCTGAATGAGATAATATGATGGTGCACTGTACATCAACGCACATCGAATATTGATCTAATAATGAGTAATATTTTTCTCCCATCTCGATACATCATTTCCATCACCCGTCTCCCGGCAACCACTGAATGCCACATTAACCCCTGCTCCAAGATTGCTCTTTAGGACTTTCTTCTATTACCTCCTGTTTACAAACGACATGTAACGCAGTTTAAAGTTAAGATCTAACTACCTACTTAAGATGCTGAAACGGATACCCACATTACACAATGACCTCCACCTTCCCGTGTTACAGCTAATTCCCATGTGGTGTTTGGCTTTCTCCCTGTGTGAGCAATTCTGGCCTTCGTCAGTGCGTCTAAATTAGTAACAGGGAGAGGCTTGGTGGTTTTTATATCATTAATTTAACTTTAATTAGCTGCATGTGTTAGAGTGCATGTAGGAAAAACAGAGATATTTGTGTCAGGGAGTCACGTTATTGCTGCATCGGTGGACACAGTTCGTTTTAAATCCCCGAGCATAGAGGATACAAGTGTCAACCTCTTCCAGAGAGGCTTCGTTTACCTTCAAAAGTTATCTGTCCTGCTCCTGTGTCTATCAAATCTTCCTCTATTCCCTGGGGAGGACCCCTCAAATACCCTCAGCAGGGATAGCAGAACAAATAGAGCCCCTCGTGTTACTTTTCCAACTAATAACACGTTTATCAGAGAAATGAGAGAGGGGATTAACCCTTTCTCTCTCCGCGCAGTTGGTAGAAGTTTGAGCGTTGGTTACATACTTCCTGCCAGTAACCACTAAACTAAACAACAACTAACACATCTTAAAGTAACACAATCTTCCACAATGAAGGGACTGAATCACCTTACAATACAGGAGAACGCTCTCTTTCCAAATAGCAGCTGGATTAGTGGATCCTGCATTGTTCCCAAAATATTGACCCCCAAGTAATATTATTATCGTTTCTATAGCGCCATTCCTATCTTGCAGTGCTGTACAGATAATATGAAATCTTTGCTCCACAGGAGCTTGCAATTTGAATACGTATACACACAAAAACACACAAACAAACACACACATGCTGAGAAAAGTAGCAAAAAAACACAAAGTTGATACAATTAGATCCAACCTTTAATAAATTACATATATTTAGAATCTTTATAAATCTTACAAACGATTAAATCACATGTATACAAATTTGCAAAGGGGTAGAATGGATTACTGATTTGGACACCAACTTTTCATTAAAAATTGGTCTCGTTCCATTATAAATAGTTGTTCATAGTTTAATTAGATTGTAGTAGATTTTTGGCAGTAAAATCCTGATTAGTGATTTTTTTCTGGTTAATTTTTTTCCCTACAGCAGTGTTGGCCAACCTGTGATACTCCAGGTGTTGTGAAACTACAAGCCCCAGCATACCCTTCCAGCAATAAGCTGCTATATATTGGCAAAGCATGCTGGAACTTGTAGTTTCACAAACACCTGAAGTGTCCCAGGTTAGTCAACACTGCCCTATAGTATTCAAATGAAAGAAAAGGATTTCACTTGATGTAAAGCCTGACATGTCCCCAAATTGTGACGTTTACTTGCAAACAGAAAGAGCATGAACACAAGGGTGTGGAATGAGCAGTAGGGATTATCGGTGCCTACATCACATACATCACACATACCCATCTCTTTTTTATAAGATATCTGACAAAACATGAATGTTAAATGTTGGATTTTTGTTCACTATCCATGCCGTAAAAGTCCTGCGGTAGGAACCTTAGGCCTGATTTATCTTCGAACGCAATGTGAAAGCAACGTGTGTTTTAAAAAACACACGTAACTTGTACACCCATATACAAATACATTCGGATGTCAAGAAACGTTTCCATTTGAGTCGGTTTACAAGGACGCTCTGGTTATAAGGTACTTGCCGTATGCAGGGAGACAGTAAAGAGCGCAGGATACGCACAATGCTATGTGCAATATTAGGTCCCGCCAGAATGCATGCATGCAAAAAAAGATTTCATCAAATTAATTTACAACTCTTAGTAGTATAATCGCTAATAAAATTATATGTTTAAAAAAATGTTTCTTTTTTTTACATGAAATCCATATATTAGGATGTTTTTAATGTGCACTGTACATGAAATGCATTTTTGTAGATTCTCTTACTTGCACACACATGTTCTGGCATAGATACGTGTAGTCATGACTATCAGTCAGCACTTACACCTGCCCTGTAGCTGCAGCTAAAAAACACCTACCTGAGAGATGCCCATGGCTTTCGTCGGCCGCTTGTGTCTACGCTCACCCTCCGCACGCCCTTACTGTACATTGGCTACCTCCGTCCTTTGCCTCCCCCACTACGCCCTTCAAGTCGTGGGCAGTCGTAAGTGTTATTGGCATTCGGACATGAATTGCAGTTGCGTTCAATGGCGTTAGTTTCGTTCTGGTGTATGCGCAGAGCTATTTAACGCAAGATACGCCACACAAGACAAATCTGACCTAGGGATCAGCAACCACTTTTATAATCTCCATTTGTGCTCCATTTACCAGACTGCAAAGAGAAAGACAACAGAGCAAGTAATCCACCAATATGTACATGCACAAAGACATAGAACAGTTGTATAAATTTCCTTTGGTCATTTCTGGTTTATTCACTTGTTTCCACGGACTTATTGAGCCTTATTCAAAAACACTGATGCGCCGTAACTCTATCAGCCAATCACATTATAGCCGTCATGTTTCCTAGCAGAGTCTGGAAAATGAAAGGAATAATCTGTTTAAAAATGAAATTCCTGTCTTCCTACAGAGCAAATTAAAGGAGCAGTACTACTGTTCCAAAACGATACTTTTCACGGCTCTGATCGCTTAATGATGTGGTAACTCTCATGGTCTATTTGAATATGTAGGACAGACCGGAATAAAGTATCCAGTCCTAATTTATATTCCAAGTAAGGGCTTATTTTAAGCCCATTCCAGAATTAGTTTCAGCATCCCACAGTGTGACATAGAGCGTTCTTGCAAAGGATTCTGGGGACGGACATGCACAGATAGGTGACGTGTTCATTATATCGCATCCGAATAAATCCCTTGACAGTGACTAAGATAGGATCCTGCCTGCTTCCTGACACGGCTTATGGGATTACACTGGCACAGGAGATTCAAGAATTTTCATAACTGCGAAGAGGGGAAAAAAAGAAACATTTTGATCATTTTTTTTTTCTTTATCTGCGGAATTTTGGTTGCAATCTCTTTTTCCGAGATTTGTGTGTTTTGCTAGCTATTTGAGGTAAATGCAAATTAGTTTTGTGGACTTTTATTGAGGTCATCGTTTTGTTACTATGGTAATAATAATTTGAGTTTTTAGCATGGAATGCTGTCCCCATGTTTTGGGACAGAAACAGAAATCTGAAAATGGATCTGGTGACTAGGACGCAAAACGCCTCTGGTCACTTAGAAGGTAACTGACTATTCACTGTCATGATCATTTTAGCTAAGCAGTTTTTTTTGTTTTTTTTAAATGCAAATTTATTCACACCAGAGAAACGCTGACTGTGTACCAGTGACGTGGTGACGGGTGACGGGTTGTATACAGGAAACTAGGAAAGGAGGACAGCTCTTCATATACAATGACGGTTAGATACAGGGGAGGAACCCTGTATTGTTGGGCTCCATAGTAAGACTTGGGTAGAACCTGGCGATGACGTTTCTGCCTCCCAGGGACCCGGCTCTCAATAGCATGAGTCTCTTCTGAGCATGCCGGTCCAGTGTACAGTGCGTGTACCAAACTGAGCAAAGCGGGGCCCGCGGGGCTCATGGAGCCCCCTCACCTCCGGGAGCACAGTGGCCGTCACGCCCTTTAGATAGTGTATCTGACCCATGAAATAGATAGATAGTGTATCTAACCCATGAAATAGATAGATAGTGTATCTAACCCATGAAATAGTTAAGCTGTGTACACACTACAGAAATTGCGACCAACTTTTTATGCCGAGCGATTTTACATGCGATCGATGGTCCGATCTCTCGGTCCATGGACTACATACACACTAGCCTTGTTTAGGACGATTAAGGGAAGAGCGGACGTCCCTTTAGCCACTTTTTACAGCCATGTTGTTGTGAGTAATGACTGTAATTTCGTACTCACTGTTGTGGATCGGTCGGAAGTTTATACACACTGCACAGTGGAAACGAGATTGGAATGAAAATATTAAACGGTGCGACCAACCAAATGAGGCAACAATCGTCCATTTGGGCAGACTTTCGACCATCGTGTCACTGCACACACTGACCCGACTTTTGAACGAGCGGTCGTATGTCGGCTGTTTGAGCCGATTATTGGACGAAAACAGTGTAGTGTGTACCCAGCTTTAGTGTATCTGACCCATGTAACAGATAGTGTATCTGACCCATGTAACAGATACTGTATCTGACCCATGAAATAGATAGGTAGTGTATTTGACCCATGAAATAGATAGATAGTGTATCTGACTCATAAAATAGATAGATAGTGTATCTGACCCATTAAAAAGATAGATAGTGTATCTAACCCATGAATTAGTTAGTGTATTTGACCCATGAAATAGTGTAACGGACCCATAAAATAGATTGTGTATCTGACCCATGAAATAGGTAGTGTATCTAACCCAAGAAACAGGTACTATATCCGACCCATGAAATAGTGTATCTAACCCATGAAATAGATAGATAGTGTATCTAACCTATAAAATAGGTAGTGTATCTGACCCATGAAACAGATAGTGTATCTGACCCATGAAATAGATAGATAGTGTATCTGACTCATAAAATAGATAGTGTATCTGACCCATTAAAAAGATAGTGCATTTGACCCATGAAATACTGTATCTGACCCATGAAACAGATATATAGTGTATTTGACCCATGAAATAGTGTATCTGACCCATTAAAAAGATAGATAGTGTATATGAACCATGAAATAGAGTATCTGACCCATGAAACAGATAGATAGTGTATCTGACATATAATGTAGATAATGTATCTGACCCATGAAATCTACTTAGTATAATTTTGGGTAGTCATCAGTATCACGCTGAAGATGATGACTATCATATCTATGTACAACCACATCTATACTCTGGATTTTAAGGTACAACTCAATATCTGCACATAGTATTAGTAAGCACTCGCTCACCCACATCTTGTTCGAGTCGGGTTTTTTTATATGCAAATACAAATCTAAAATCAGGACAATAATGAGCAAACTTTCTGCCTCTGCAAATGAAGAGGAATAAATTACCCAAAATGCGATCAATTACAGCAAAATAAAACATTGCTTTGCTCGCTGCTGGTAGACAGACAAAGATGGAACCTTTACCCTGCGCAGGATTAATAAGGCGTCTAACAGAGATGAAGCACCAGGTCCTTGACAAAAATAATCCCCAAGATGCAGTAAGCTTAAAAAGACCCTTGTTTTTTTATGGACTTAGAATAATCTTATTTTACTAGAAATAAAGGAAAGAGACATTACAGCCAGGACCAGACTTTTGCACAACAAGGTAGAGAACCAAAATTATGGGAAAATTATCAACTTTTATTACAGAGCTGAAAGTGAAAACCAATATATCAATCAGTTACTGTAAGACTGACTTGACTTTAAGATTCAGGCACATGAGACCCCGATGAGAGGACCCAACGAGTCTGGTTCACCAAACTCTTCAGTCTGCCCGTCCAACAACTCGGAACCTGTGATAACATTTGTAAAGTAATTTCTATGCACCAAAACATAAATGCAGAACGTGGCTCAGTGGTTAGCACTTCTGCCTCACAGCACTGGGGTCACAAATTCAATTCTCAACCATGGCCTTTTCTGTGTGGAGGTTTATGTTCTCCCCGTGTTTGCATGGGTTTTCTCCGGGTGCTCCGGTTTCCTCCCACACTCCAAAAACATACTAGTAGGTTAATTGGACCAATAAAACCGCTTTTTCAGCCGTATCTTTCACTTTCTGGGCGTGCGCAGGGCGTAAAATCGCAAAGATACATTATACGGTCTTCTTTTGTCAGCCTAATAGTACTTTGAAACAATGTTTCTATTTCTGCGGACAGGCTCGTTTCTGTCACACAAGACATCTGCAAAATGTTTCAATAATTAGGGTGCATTCCTACGTGTGCTCCCTGCAGACCAATAGACACAGTGTGCATGTAAAATACAATATATTACTCTTCTGCATTTTTTTAATGATTTTAAAAATAAACCCAACTATGTCTTTAATAATTCAAGCTGTCAAGGGAGAAATGTGCGGATAGGTATTTTTGCACCAGCCTGCAATAGATTGTCAAGTTCTTCTCCCTATGGGGGCAGATTAGTTTTAACTTCATTTCCCTTTAAGACGGACAAATACCACTTACATTCGTCTTTAAAAAGCCCTAATGTATAACAGATCTTTAAACCGCAGCTAAGGTATCGTACTTCTGTTTGCCAGGCCTGTGTGTCTGAGTGAGGAGAGGGATCTCTGCAAACTATTAGGGGCTCTGCCACTTGTGTTGCCTGCCAAGCTTTGATCAGCCTGCGGGGGCTCATCACATAATATACCCAGAGATTCCGACCTGATGGTCATTGGACGAAGACCAGGGGTGGAAATTAACCCATCATGCCCCAGGCTTTGCAGCCAAATCACGCTGGTGAAATGTGGTCAATGTCAAATGAGTCTCTTTGATTTTTTGAGCTATTGGGTATCAGTTCGCTGCACAAAATTCTGTGTTGGCTCAAAGTAACAACTCTTCACAGTGTAAGATTACTAAGTTTATTGTAAGAATGAATACATACAGGACAGAGCATGGCTGTGTTAGTAGAGTCTTAGCTATACTCAAACTGCGTTGCCTTATCATCATCATCATTTATTTATATAACACCAACATATTCCGTATCGCTTTACAATTGGGGACAAACACAGTAAACTAATAAACAAACTGGGTAAAACAGACAGAGGTGAGAAGGCCCTGCTCGCAATCTTACAATCTATGGGACAATGGAAGTTTGACACATGAGGCTAAGTCTACATTTTGCATTTTGGCCCAGCCAGACTGCAAAGGTAAAAGTGACTCATAAGCTAAATGATCCTGTCACACAACAATGTTGGTCATGGGGTAGTTGTCTTGTGTGAAATTGTATAACGGATGGTAACAGGGTAAGGTACTGAGGTTAAGAGGGTGGTTGAGGAATATTATAAGCTTGTCTGAAGAGGTAGGTTTTCAGAGAACGCTTGAAAGTTTGTAGACCAGAGGAGAGTCTTATTATTCATTATCACACACACTGCCCTGCCAGTAACTTCAGTGCATGCAATTTTTTTTCCTAACAGATTTTTGAGCAGGTTGTTAGCAGTTTATTGAATTCGTCCTTCAACTTCTGCTTGTTCGCTGCCAGGGTTAGTGTCTGACATCACCCGGCCACATAGCAAAATTTGAGGAACCTGTGATGTCGCTCTAGCCTCCCGGCCCCCCGGTCTGATCTTAGAAGATCACTGCAGGAGCTTATTCTAAGCATGTGCCGGCAGGGTGGGGCTTCACTGCGGATTCCCCGTATCGGTGCATGTTTAGAAGCGGACGCCTTCTGATATAAGTGCGGGGACCTCGGAGGGAGATCTGAAATTGCTGACCGTGCCCCTTGTAGTGATTGTGCTTTCCATCCATATATTTACATCATCTTGTAGAGTTAGCTATTTGTGTTGCCCTTAAATATAATACAAAACTTTTTAGCAAAAAGTTGCATGAAGGCGCACAGACGCCAGCAAATTAAAATGACACATGCTCCTGTTTCTCTGGGCCACCGTGTATGATAAACTTGGAGAAAGGCAACTTGCCCAGATTGAAAAGCCTGGGCCGGTGACAGGCGAGGTTGAACAGAGATAAATGTAATATTATGCATGTGCTAAGTAAAAATATTCATGTAATTTGCACAGTAAATGAGATTATGTTGGGCAAAGCCTTGATGGAGGAGGATTTGGGAGAAAGGTTGGACCACAGACTGTGCGACATCAATCAGCGGCAGCAGAAGCCAGGATAATATTACCATGTATTAGAAAGGTAGATATGATTCACAGGAGCAGTGTCGCGTCTTGTCTATAAATATCGTACGTAAGAATACATCACCTCGTAGTGTTTCTTGGTTAGTGATGTGTTAATGTGTTAAACTGTCAGCAACAATAATCTTGGCATCTCGATGACTCACCCTGGATCAGATTAGGGCTGGAGACCTTATAACTATATCCAGAAGGTAAAGGCGGCTTTGGACCCTGGGTTTACTTGAATGTCCCTAGATTTATATCGGAGAACAAGATGGTGGCGGTCTAACGAAGGTGCGACACAGCCGGAGGGGAGGGGTTGGGTGGACTGAGGACGTTACTAGTGAACAGAGAGGAGCGAAGCAGTGGCAACATTTTGCACAAACAGAATCTTGTGCCGGAACCGGCCATTCCGCAGAGGTCTGGTGATACAATCCTTAGCCAGTCCCAACGCTAGACATTCCGTCCAGATTCCACTATTATAGGGACAGTGACTGAATGGGGGGGAGGCACATATAACAGCGCACCCCCTCCCAGAGGCTACCGGCTCTGCACTGAAAGCGCTGGAGGGCCCGGGAAAGGAACAAGATTAGGAGCTCAGGAGTGACAATTGAAGACACCTGCCCATTATCATCATCATCATCACAATTTATTTATATAGCGCCACTTATTCCACAGTGCTGTACAGAGAACTCACTCATATCAGTCCCTGCACCATTGGAGCTTACAGTCTAAATTCCCTAACACACACACAGACACAGACAGACAGACACATAGTCAATTTGTTAGCAGCCAATTAACCTACTAGTATGTTTTTGAATTGTGGGAGGAAACCAGAGCACCTGAAGGAAACCATGGTTGGGAATCGAACTCATGACCCCAGTGCTGTAAGGCAGAAGTCCTAACCACTGAGCCACCGTGCTGCCTTTATATCAAAAGAATGAAAAAAATGAAACACACGCACAATTTGAAATAAAACGTTATTGAACAAACATGACCCACAATTCACCTGAGCTAAAGGATCAAAACCAGGAGTCCCTAGAACACAGCTTAACTACCAGCCAACCACAAGCAGCCAGCAGAGACTCAAGGGGGTTCCGGGCAGGAGTCTTAGGGCAAAGTTGCCACTTTACGGGTCCCAATCTTGTTAATTACTTGGACCCCACAGCCCAGCGCATTATGCATAGGGCTGATAGCCACTATATGTTCCTCCCACTCCCACCAGTTAATTTTCACTGTAGCAGAGATTTGCACTATCCTTGGTGTACCCATAATTGTGGCCGATTGGCTGCCAGCCGGTCGTGTCTCTCCACAAGGCCGGTCTCTGTGACCATAAACAGACAGACGTTTTCTCTATGAGGATCTCCACGAGCGGCCCCTTAATTCCAGCTACGTATAAAACTGCACTATTTTTTTTTTCCAGCAATATAATGTAATTTATGATTTAATAACAACTCGATGTGACAAAACCAATAAACTAGAACATAATGATCTACTTGTTTGTTTTGCTTAGTGTTACAATTATCGTTCATCGAACTAATTATACCACCAGGGATGTGTAGAAAGTTTCGTTTTGGCTCCATAAAAAAAGTTGGGACAATTTCTCTGTCGTTTTACTGAACTCGTTGTCAATATCAGAAATGAAAGACCCCCCCCCAACTCCCAGAGTGGAAACCTGATCTGGGAGTACGTTAAGGTTTAAATATAAGCAGCACAATGCCCCAAAGAACTACAATTTACTTAATCAGTTTATGATATGAGAGAGCCCCCTAGGGGTCAGACATCATTTGAGGGGTGGTAAGAAGGCAGTTTACCCTTCCCATATTAACCAACCTCTTAAAGATTATATACCTGGAATAATCTCTTTCCCAATAGAAAAACAATCTTTAATTCTTTCTGTATCAATTGCTAATTTGTGAACCTCAGAACACTAAATACTGAATCACAAAGCAATAAAAAAAAAAACTAAATCCTCCTATAAAAGAAATACAAATGTTTCATGACGGATTATAAAGTGAAAGTAGAAAAAAAAAACGGTTGAATCTTTTTTTTTTTCCTTCCCACTCAGGGGTTTAGCTTCTGCCTGTGATACTGATTCCGACGTCTTGCTCTCTCACACATTCCTGGCTCCCCTGCCTGCAAGCCAAGACCGATTAATATCTGCCTACCTTGTTACCTAATTCATTATGGAATTGCAGTTAATTTGATTTGATATTATTTTAATAAAATTCTGTAATATATTAGATTGTTTCAGGCTATCAAAATAATTTTCCAATTATTATAGTTACTCAAGCAAATCTCTCTCTTCTCTTGTTCCCCCTTCGTGAACGGCAGTTGGTCTGACTCAGAATACATTATCTCCAACAGCTTCATCCTGGCCAGAGGAATACAAAATATATGCATGATTAAGCCAGAATATATTGCAGGTATTGTATGGCAGAGAAGCCAGAGATATTCTGTTCTTACAATATTATGCTTAGGTCTGACAAGGAGAACGGAGAACCGTGTAGAGTGGATCACGCTCCTGTGCATTCTGGGAAATGAGCGGTAGTTACATTTCTGGAGACGTTGGTGGAGACAGGTGGTAGGTGAATTTAGTCTTGAATTCTAGAAAGGGTTGTATATAGTAATGTAGGAGAAGTAGGCAGATAAAAATAAGAGGACATGAGCTTTGGGGGCACATGATTACAATTTTTGGGCTAATTCACGAAGTGTGCATAAACTAACGTCAGCTCCCACCCATGATTCTTAAAGTGCCCTAGTTTGCTGGCCAATTAGATCATTTTAGACCTTAAAGATCAGTCACTCTGATCCTTGATCGGGAATCGTTCAGCTGTTGACCAATCTGTTCAGATGATGACCACATCCCATCCAGCCATTGGGTCAAACGGTCATCATCATCATCATTTATTTATATAGCGCCAGCAAATTCCGTAGCGCTTTACAATTGGGAACAAACATTAATAAAACAATACTGGGTAATACAGACAGACAGGTAAGAGGGCCCTGCTCGCAAGCTTACAATCTATTTAACCACACACGTGTATCTATGTATTTGGTGAAATCGGAAAGAGATCCGGATGCTGGATAAGTTGAGCAGGTGGAACTCTACATGATGTATCCACAGAGACAGTTACATTGTTACAGGGTATTCTGACTGAGGGGAAGATACATTGTTTCACAGTGTCCTGCAAGATACATTGTTGCACGATAGAATAGATTGACATCATGTTATGTTAGGGTAGATTTTTATGATCGTGTGATGGTTTCATACTGCTCTAGAGTTACAAATCAGCACAATGGAAGGTTATTGAATTGTTCCTTCGTAGTTCCCACAAAAAGACTATCCTAGATCTTACGGGTATAGCTTGTCCCCGCTAACCCACCCTGAGCCTGTCCTGACATAGAACAAACACTTCTTGGATTAGAAAACTGAACTTAGCCCCTTATAATGATATACCAGCCCATGTGTTAAATATTATAAGGGTTTTTGGGGTCGAAAGATGTAAGAGGTCTGAAGCCCACCCCATTCACACGTGTGCTATCCGAACAAACATGGTAAGATATTCTGCAGCTTATTGTAAAGTGATTTGTATATTAACTAACATAGGAGGAAGTGCAATTTATCCTGATACAAATTTAAGCTAAAAAGAGTTGCGAGTGGATATTGAAGAATTATGAGCGATTTATTGGGAGATGAGAAACAAAATTAAGTGTCCAGTGTGGAAAACTTGCACAAGACTATTATAGATGAGTGGATGTACACATTCCACCGTACCCGATAATTCACATTGCCATGACCGACGACATAGACACAATTCATAACAGCAGAGTATTTGTAAAATGTTGTTACATCCCCAGAGTTGACACTTTTTTATTTGCTTTTGTTTGTTTGTTTGTTTGTTTAATCTTCTCACTCTTGACACTGTTAAGGCACGTGACTATAATCTTATATGACATAGTAAATAATCTTATTTGCTTTGGCAAAATAGCAACAGTTATCAGAACCTGCAGTAAAATAATGTATTGGTCTTAATCTGAGCTTTGTGGGCAAATGACTTTACAGCTTTCATTGGTACTAGGCAGATAACATTATCAGCTCGTTCTGTGCTTTACAATCTACAACAAAAAACGTTTGTTATTACCAGGAAATGGAGCCCCTGTGACAACTGAACGACATTCACACCTGGACTCAGTAAAAGTCCTCTTCTACCTTTGTACAGAAATGCAGAGCAGGAAGCTGAGTTATACAAAGCTGACAGCCAGCATTTATCTAAACTTACATATGTTTAAAAACAGCATTAGGCCACCTGTGGACCGCTAACTGAGGTGGGCGGGGTCAGGTCATGCTGAGACTTGTAGTTGTATAAAAAAAAAAGTGAGAGCCGTCCGTTACCTGAATAATGACATACATGTTCTTTCATACAGGAAATAACATGAACATTGCAGCCAAAAGACTTAAAGGTCTATTTAGCAAAGAGCAAAACGCCCTGTGGCCCGTGGAATAAGCATGTGGTAGGATATTTAACAATGATTGCGGCGATACGAATACCGGCACGATTCTTGTTCTGTCACCGCCATCTCAAGATGATGATAGCAGAAGAAAGTCATAGACAAATTAGTCTTTGAATAAAACCGTTTTTCTATGTGTAAAACTTTTAAAATATCTTTTTTTTTTTTTAACAATTTCTGTTTTATTATTACTGAAAAATGCTGGGCTTTTCGGTTCCACTGCGCACGTGTGAAGCATCTAACCTGGTCACGTACCCCTCCCTTCCAGACTGGCCCCTCGAGCCGGTGAGTTAACCCTTAATGCTCCAGGTCCAGTATCTCCAGTTGCCTCAATGATATGTTTTTGATAAATGGTGGGGATAAGGAATTCTTTAAATAATCCTTATCATCCACATACTGGTAAGTTTACTGGCTGCTATTGCATTAAACTAAGTCTCACTCTGTGTGTGTGTGTGTGTGTGTGTGTGTGTGTGTGTGTGTGTGTGTGTGTGTGTGTGTGAGTGTGTGTGTGTGTGTGTGTGTGTGTGTGTGTGTGTGTGTGTGTGTGTGTGTGTGTGTGTGTGTGTGTGTGTTAGGGAAATTAGACTGTAAGCTCCATTGAGGCAGGGACTGATGTGAGCGAGTTCTCTATACAGCGCTGCAGAACTAGTGTGTGTGTGTGTGTGTGTTAGGGAAATTAGACTGTAAGCTCCATTGAGGCAGGGACTGATGTGAGCGAGTTCTCTATACAGCGCTGCAGAACTAGTGGCGCTATATAAATAGATGATGATGATGATCATCCGAGATAGGGCTGGTCCGTGAAAAATAAGCCCCATAGATCTCCTATCCCACAATCGTAGGCAAATGTCCAGGCTGATAAAAGGTTAATGTTGTACACAGGATAAACATCTTACATGTGGGAGCTTGTCTGCTCCAGACCAGGCATCTGCTGCAGAACACGTCTTTGTTCAGTTTATGCAGCAAAGTACGGGTATGCGGAGAGATAAGGGAGAGCGGTTTATTATATCCAGGTGTGACACACATTTTACTGTCTTATGTGTTTACTTCCTTATAATAGCACATACTTCAGCCATTAGCTTAACGATCGGCTGTAAAAGAAGCCTCTGCAAGGTGTTATCGCTGCAATATTACACAAGCCTGTCTTTTCACTTTTGCAAACTTTGTTTTTTATAAACTGGAATAAAAGAAGTACGAGCACATCAGCACTGCAACTTCTACTCATTGTTTTGTGTAAACTGGTGCAAAATAAAAAAAAAAGGTGGTATTGTCTCTAGTGACAAATTAGGTTCTCTAATTTTTTTTCTAGATCAGTCCAGGAAGTTAAAGCAAATATCTGATTGGTTGCTTGGGGCCACACCACTTTTTTTCATAAACGTTCTCTACTTCTCGATATTTTCTAAAAACAAAATTGGTATAAAATAAGCTCCACCCACAATTTGCTTCAACCACACCCACAATCAGTTCAACGTTTTATTTTCTAAGGTTTACCAGGATTACCAAGTTCTGCAGACGGAAAATTCTTAGACACGGTGACTAAGAATCGGCGTAGGTCAGAATATCCCAATACCATAAATGTGGGTTTGAGTTGTTATGGTATAACGGCGCCTTACCGGACCTGACACCGCTAACCATCCTCTGCTACCGCGATTTTGGAAATAGGCTGTCTCTCTCAGTTCTTAAATTAATTTCCGCTACACCTCTGACTAGGCCAATTTTCAAGGTTTTGGGCCTTGGTTTTCCCAGAAATTCATTTTAATTTCTCATTCTGCCATTCATAGTGTGTACTGTATTTGCGGCTCATATTGAAATAGGCAGCTTTTACATTTTAAATCCACTAGCCAGGGGAACACCAGACAAAAAAAAAGGTTATTCAATATATTTTCCATGGTTAATTTAATATATTCAGAGCAGTTATTGAGAAAGAAACAGGGATGTGAGATTATCTTCTTAGGGTCTTTTACCTTTAGTCAGCGACCAGTGAAAGCCGTGTAAATCCACCAATGCTGGTTCCGGAGACGGTGAGCACTGGTTGGGACACATCAGAGGTGACGGCATCTACGTAATTCCCTTTCTGAGAGGCGGCAACTAAGTATCACGTGGAAGAAAACTGGAACCAGCACAGCGCAAATATGTAGTCATGGCTCCACTATTTACCGATACATCGGGAGTGTAGAGCTCTCTTCTCTACTAATACAGGCAGAGTGGAGAGAGAGGAGAACACCCTTTAAAGACAAGGTGAGAGTGTCATCTGTTCATCAAGCTAAGGCTTTGGAAGGAATCTCAAGTATAAAAACTTGTATTCTGCTACTGTGCTTTGTGACCACTGCCAAACAGTGGCCGGTGACCAGACAGGAGAATTATTTCTAGCCAGTGATAGGTTTCCTGGTGTCATCCTGATGGAAGTGTCTGCTGTTTATTGTGATGGAACAATACAAGTACTGTTTCTACAGCAAGCAGCAGCCTGACATGGTGTGTCTGCAATCAAAGCAGAGCACCTGCAATGAGCTCCCCTTTAAAGGCAAGGTGGAAGGATCATCTGTCCATCAAGTCAGGGCTGTGGGAGGAGTTTAAACTATTTAAACCCGTCTTTTTCATTACTCAGTTGTGACCGATGCTAGATAGTGGCCGGTGGCTAGGGACCTAGTCTCTGTATAGCGTTAGGGTCAAAAGAAAGAGTGTGGAACTCTATGCTGTCAATTTACTTTACCATGCTGACAATAAAAGCAAAGTAAAAAAAACAAGAAGGTGTTTGCCCGTGTCACACAGCACAAACAGTGAGTTCATTCGGACAATTTAACTTATTATAAGAAAAAATGTTCACCCTAATTTAAAGTATTATGGAAATAAGAAGTCACATGGGCTTTCGGTGACCTGTAAAGAGGAGATCTGTGGTGACAGAACTCCTCTGAGATTTCTAATAACCCTATCATTTCCAGTAGGGACCGCATTGTCCTATACTAAATTTATATATCTGCCAGCGGGGTAGAGCTCTTAATTGTCTCCTAATTGTTAATCGTTCCGTTGACG
Source organism: Mixophyes fleayi (assembly GCF_038048845.1). Lineage (NCBI taxonomy): Eukaryota > Metazoa > Chordata > Amphibia > Anura > Limnodynastidae > Mixophyes > Mixophyes fleayi. Next base: position 5,154,900 of record NC_134413.1, on the reverse strand, counting down.
TTAACGCATCTTCAACAAGCAGTGACATATAAATATATGCGTTAGGCACCATATTATAGACATAAAATCAGTTTGTCACTGGCGAAGCCTATTACTGACTACTTAAAGGATACTTGAGAATTTTGTCCAATTTGCACGAAGTTGAGAAAAGAAAAGTGACAGTGTATCCCTTTAGAAAATGTGCCGAAAATCTGTTCGGAATCTCCCCATAGAGGGCGACTGTGCAGGACTTACAGGCCGTGCCGGATTATGGTTAAACCAGGGTGCTAGTCCTGGGACCTCAGCAAAACAGGGGCTGCCTGCTCGGACCAATAGGAAGCCACAAAACTTCATAACTGCACCCAGTTTCGGAACTGCATAGAATTGTTCCCCAGAGGGCCCCACTGTCTGGGGGCCACTCCCTCTGCCCTCCACATACACTGATATAGAAGAGAGGAGAGAGGTGGTTGGAGGGTGGACTACTTAAGTGCCCGTCGGAATATTCCGTGGGACCCTGCGTGATCCATTGGGTCTTTCATACCCCCAATCTGACACTGGTGACTCTTAAGACTTTTAATGTGTTCAGCACAGGATGTGTGTGGCTGTGTATCAGTGGGTGTGTAATAAAACGTATATATGTCTTTGTTGTATTACTGTATGTTTATCATGACACAGTATTAGCCAGTGGAACAGATGTATCATCGTTCTCTACCTGCATTTTATACATGGGGTGTAAAGCTGCATGTCCGGTGTATGTGGTTTGCAACCAGCTACTGTTTGTTGAGCTGCTACAATTGTGCAATTAAAAAGTTTGTGTGTGTCAGTGTCCCTAGTGTTAGTGTTGTTTGTGTGCTCAGTGTATCGTCTCCAGACTCCAGGAATTATTTGCACAGTATTAATGCGGCAATTATATTAATTCAATCCTATATCTCAAGCTGTACTTGTAATCCTGACAGAATCAACCGCTTCATTGTGATTTAATACACTTCAGTTCTCCAAAAACTTTGCAAGATCCTTTACACCATCCCCTCTGATGTTGTTTGAATGTCTTTTTCTTTGAGAGACAAAAAAGGGACATTAAGACACCACAAAGCCACCCGCTTGTCACTTGATTGGGAATTTCAAAGGCTTCCTCTATATTCCTGACTAAGTAGATGCACATTTAAAATAAGGAATCTTCAGACACTATGTGACAAGTAAATGCTATGGTTTGCAGTCTTACTAGGTTCCATTGTCAATAACTGAATATTTTATACTGTTTCGTATAATAGAAAAATTATGGTTATTTTTTGAGTCATTCATCAAAGTTAAAGAGAAAAAAAAAAGAAAAAATGTGATTTTCAAAAAAAAAGAAAAAATGTGATTTTCAAAAAAAAAAACATTTTATTTTTTGAAGGAAAGATCACTAGATAACGGGCGCCATTATATTTATTTTTCAAAAGGGAGGTAAAATGTTTCTGTACTCTTACCTGATGTTATCCAGTTTCCGAATTAAAAGTGCTATTGTCTTTGCTGGCAGTCTTTGTAGTTTTTGGATGACAATTCTGTTCAAAAGCAAGCAAAAATAAAATCGAATAAAAAAAATGATCAAATAAAAAAAAACAACGAAACGAAATTGTAAGAAGATGGCGTAAAATAATTCCTGGCCAAGGAAAGATGTACAATGTTGCAATAACAGGGAGGAAAAATCATTTTGCTACTTTCTAACTCTTATGATAATTTTTTGGGGGAGAATTAAAATTGAAAACTGCTCAACTATCACACTGAGAGGCAAAGGGTACAGGCCGGGCGCTGGAAAAGGAACATCTGGTTTTCGGTAGACGTAGACGACTTGGCCTAACAATACAGAGCTGCAGTGGCCTGATGTATAATGAGGATTAAATTTAATAAACAGGGCTCGGATATTCTATACAGGCTGGAATATGAAGGTGGTGAGAACTATATGCCTGTGCTATTGCTTAGAACATAATAGGAACCATGAACACTGTATTGAACACAAATAGCAAAAGAGAGGACGAATGTGCTTCAAGCTGAGCGGAAGTAACCAGTAGATTCAAATAATAATACATTTAACTTTAAATCGTTGTCATGTGACAGTTGACTTTAAAGAGTCCTTGTTAAACGGATTTACTGACCAAATGCTAATGTAGCGATGTCAGAATCCGGAATGCAATTCCCGTTCAGCACATATGTCCTCTTGTCAGACCATTTCATGTGTCAATGTGATCTTATGGTCTTCAGAGCAAGCATTCACATTGCTGGGATTGAGGCTTTTTCACAAACTAAAATAAAGAAACGGAAACAAGAGTTTGAAACTAAACTGTTAAGAACATCAGAGACTCTGACTAGGGAGAAATGGCACAAAAATGATCTAGGATAACCTGCACCCCAATATCACATATACCAGGGTCTGCAAAAGCTCAACGATATAGTAAGGGTGACATATACGTTTTGTAGATTGTGCTGCGTGGTGGTTAGTATTGCTGCCAGGCAGAGCTGGGGTCATGGGTTCGATTCCTACCAAGGTGCTCTATATGTGTATAATTTTGGGGGTACTCATCATCATCATCATCACCATTTATTTATATAGCAGCACTAATTCCGCAGCGCTGTACAGAGAACTCATTCACATCAGTCCCTGCCCCGTTGGAGCTTACAGTCTAATTCCCTAACACACACACACACACACACAGACTAGGGTCAATTTTGTTAGCAGCCAATTAACCTGCCAGTATTTTTTTGGAGTGTGGGAGGAAACTGGAGCACCTGGAGAAAAACCCACGCAAGCACGGAAAGAACATACAAACTCCACACAAATAAGGCCATGATCCATTAATGTGAGACCCCAGTGCTGTATGGCAGAAGTGCTAACCACTGAGCCACCGTGCTGCCCATATGTTCAGTTGAACTCAAACTGCGTTTTTTGGCATATAATATGTTTTTTTTTCTTTGGTTCCGATACTAGGGGTTTGTGCACAAGTTTAGGTGTAAAAAGCGTTTTTATACGTCAAAGATGCAATTTGCTTTCAAATTAATATGGACCCCTGCGTGTTCTCCACATGTTTGCCTGAGCTTCCTCCCACACTCCAAAAACATACCGATAGGTTAATTGACTTCCACAACAAAACAGGCCCTAGAGTGTGTGCTGTAGGGAATTTAGATTGTAAGCTCCAATGGGGCAGGGACTGATTATATGTTTATTTTGGACACATGCTAAGACTTCCATCTGTTTCCATGGCTATTTGGAGGACTGGAGTCATTATGAATCTGATTCGCCACGTTAGATTTCAGCCAATGTTCCGGAACTCACAGAAAGGAAAAACACGTTCAACAAAAATTATCCTGGAAACCAGCTACAGATTGAGAAATTAGTCCACACTTTACACTTGGCCCAACTACAATTAAAACGTTTCACGACCTATAATTTTTTGTTCGCAAATTTCAACCGAAATGGCAATGAAAGAATCCACCATCCGTCACGTAGCTAAGGTCAAAGAAATTTTATTTGTGCCTTTTTACACCATGAAAGTGATCTTACATGCCCCAAATCCTTGAACCTATCATTAGGAAACCTCCAGAGCTCACAGTGTTTGGAGAATGAAGGGGAAAGACTTAAGCAGCATGATGCTTTCAAATTTCGGTGATCTGTATCAATATTAAGCAATTTGGTCGAGGTTAAAAAGAGGAATTGATTCAGAAAATAGAATGATGTTCAAAGGCAACTTTTATGCCGGGAATGCGTTTAGAAAATACATCTCTCCTCCGCCCAAACTGAGGATCATTTTTCCAAGCTGCAATTTTTGGCTTTTGCATTTTTATTTTATTTTTTTATTTTAACTTTCTGCTGCAGCCTTCTAGACTGAACCAGATCATATTTCGGATCAAAGATGTCTCCGCAACCAAGGACATGGTCTGAGTTTCCAGAGAAATGCGGCCAGATGTAATCCCTCTCTAAACCACAGTATTTTTCCTTCTCCGAGATATTATTCATGGGATTCTGTGAAACGGGGCAGGAATCAGATGACACAACATGGCCGCAGCTCCAGATCACTAACGTCAAGGAGGCCGTTCCCTAGAAATTAGCAGCAGTCAGCTGGGCACCGTGTCTAATACTTGTATCGCTAAACTCCGTTCCAAACCCTCAGAGTAGAAATGTTGTCGGCAATATTGAGAACTGACCTCTATGACACTCATGTATTGCCTGTTGTCTAATCTAGCGTCTCACAGCTGTGGGTGACTTGATTTAGAGTAGTACCTCAATAAAAGGTTTATTTAATAACATGACAAGGGCGCTGGAGGTGGGGGCTTGTTGGGTGCCCCATCCTTGACTTATATACTGTCATTTCCTAAAATAACATAAACTCTGCGTAAAGCCCTGGTGGTGAATAGACTTAAATGTTCCACTGATTTATGGAGTTACAACATTCATTAAACCCTTAGTTCTTTATAGGTGAATATTACAACTCAGTGCCTGATTCATTAACGAACGTAACTGCCAATATGTGCCATATTTTGAGTACGATTGCCCAGAACCGGTGTACAGTAAGGGCGTGCCAAACGCAAGCAGACACAGCACCATCCGCTTCAAGCTTTGGGCATCATCATCATCATCATTTATTTATATAGCGCTGTACAGAGAACTCACTCACATCAGTCCCTGCACCCATTGGAGCTTACAATCTAAATTCCCTAACATACACAGACACACAGACAGACAGAGACTAGAGTCAATTTTAATAGCAGCCAATTAACCTACTAGTATATTTTTGGAGTGTGGGAGGAAACTGGAGCACCCAGAGGAAACCCATGCAATTATTATTGAAGATGGCTGTGTATACATGCTAGAATGTTTGTTTGCATTCAGTGATTTTAATCAGCAGCAACCATAAAAATTGATTTTATATACAGTAGACTATATTGACTGTATTGTCTATTTTATTATACATGTGACATTAATAGTTTTTGGAGTTTTTTCAGTGTGTTCTTTTGGGACTTGATATTCCCCATATGTATAGGACGTACCCTGCAGTGTATTGTCTGTTAGAGCAAAGCGGACCTAGACCCGTATTCATTAATCATCCGCTCCTTGTTGAAAGCGGACGTGCGTATGTATGATTTATGTGCAATTGGATCTGATTCATTAAGGAAAGGAAAGTAAAAAAAATGAGTAACTTTGGACCTTGGCAAAACCATGATGCATTGGAGGGGGAGGTAAATTTAAAATGTGAGGGCAGATTTATATTTGGGGTAGGGCATGTCCTAGATCAACTTTAAATGTCAGTATAAAATATGAAGCTATCAAGTATTTGTTTGCTACATGAACAATCAGCCAGTATTTAACTAATGTGCAAAATAATAAACTAATTTTCACCCCTTGCATTGTAACATGGTTTTGTCCAGGAGAAAACGTACTAATTTTTTTTACTTACTTTCATTAATGTATCAGGGCCAATATGTGCATTTTGCTCACATTAATGAGTCAGGCATTTATGTATTTGTAGTTTATATTTTTAACCTTGATATTCAATAACAAGCAGAATATCCGAGAAAACTTCTAAAAGAGTGGTCCTAACTGAAAGTTACTGTAAGACCAACAAATACCAAAGTTCTCCATCCTACGTGTCTGCCCTCCATCCCCCAGGACACGTGTTGTGAGCATTGCAGTATGAGAAATGTCTTTACTAGATGAAGAGATCCGCAGATAACAACATTCAGTTCCAGATAAGGAGAATATGACATATATGAAGCCTTCAGGACTCGCCCTAACAGAGAACACCTTGATTTCGACAGGCTTGTCTTAATTTATTCTACAGGAATTATGGAAAGTAAATGTCTTTAAATTTACACCGGGGTGTGAGTGCCTATTGTAATCAGTTATGAGTACTGAAATGTCGGAGAGTAGTTCCTTTGAAGCACACACAAAGGGGTACGCATGCTTCATGCCTTAAGCAGGACTCTATTGAACTCGGTGAATGGAAATCTGCATAACTTGAATCTTTTTATGCATTTTTCATGTTTTGAACATTTCTAGTGGATTTAATGCACTGTTGTAGTATTGGATTGAGAGGAGCCCAGCCCAATACAGAGCTACTAGGATTATGTGTTCACACAAGTTCATGCTAAGTGGATAAGACTAGTGCCAGGACCACTGTCCCGACATTTGTACTATCGTAATCTCAGAGATGGCAATCCAGGCCACGTCCAGTGATCCTGCTCGCTACGCCATTTGTTATGTCTGACCAGCATACAATTACTTACAAGAATAAAATGTTTTTAAAAAAACAACAAAGCAGAAATCCTCATCGACAAAATGTTCTACAACCCTTGATCTGATCTGCACTCTTTTGAAGTATAATAAATATTCATTTAAGCGGTACCCACCATTTCTCCCACTTCTCACTGGTTGGCATGGATTAAAGCAAGGGCGGTGGGTGGAATTTATTTTTATTAACCTTTTTTTATTAGATTCATTTTGCCCGATAGTGCAAAGGGCAGAGATCTTGTATACCCATACAAAAATACTAGGGTCTTTCCCTTACAGAGTCCTTAAAAATATAAAAAAAAGTTATTTTAAAGGATTGTAAAACAATAGAAGAAAAAAACTTTATTAAAAAAAAACAAAAAACTGAAAAAATACTTTATTTTAATAATAAAGCATTGATTCCCAGGGGGCACCCCAAGTTAACGCCATCCTGAGGTGGCGATAGAGATAGGAGGACAGTGTCCTTGATAAATAGGCTTTCTATTATTACTCATTTTAGGTCTATGCTTCTTGGCACCTTGTCCCTGTTTTTAGGATAGGATGTTATGGCTATATTTAGAATTTGGCCTTATAGGATAGTTATGAAATTTTAGATTGATCTAATTATGTTTATTAGGAGATTATTAGGCACCCGATGTGTTTAATGCAACTTGAATCTTTATGTGGATTTTTAAGAACACTGAATAAAGCAACATTATTCTTTGTCATTATTTGGTGCTGTGCATGTTATTAAGTGTTTCTTGTGCTGTTTTGTTTTGTTACTAACAAAAACACATGAAAAAAAATTAGCATACTCGTCTCCTACTGATCTGATTGGCTACAGCTTGTTCTATCCCCACCCACTTTAATACTGAGGACACCCCAAACGAGCAGGAGATAAGATTGAATACAGTGAGGTTATCAGATAATACTCAAATCTGACTTAAACGCAACACACTGTTATGTCGCACTAAACACAAAATACATTTCTATTGTTAAATCACATGGACCCCAAATTCTGCTTTTAAATACCCCCCCCCCAAAATTTTCAGTGTTCCATATGCAACGAGATCCATTTCTTGCTTCATTAACCTCAAATAGACTCGCAGTAATGAATGAAACGCAGCCACTATTTCAATTCACTAAATTCATAATGAAAAGAAATGTAAATGGTTTTATTATTCGCCAGTTCAATCGGAACAGATTTTTCTTCGCTGACATCTTTAAACCAACATGACATCTAATGATCGTGGTTAGTAGAACTTCTGCAACACTTGAAAAGAAACAATTTTGGTTCATTAACTGTGCTCGGGGCTAAAAATAATAATAATAGAAAAGTAGCGCAACAGAAAATCACACACAAGAAAACGTCTCGCCCTCTCTGCGCAGCCGACGCAGCCTGATGGAGTAAACGTTGCGATGACTTTACATGATCGTTTTTTTAAATAAATGAAGGACGTATAAGTAAATATGGATTCTTACTTTCATTTATTATTTTCATTTGCATGAGTCTAATGAGCAGTGCATGCTGGGAGAGAATGGCAGATGGCGCAGGCTGGCGGTGCAAGCGAGGGGAATGCACTTTAATGTTCTAGGTATTACCCTGTAATGACAGAGCCAGGATGGTTCCTCTCTCTGCAGAAAAAGCCCTGGGCAGTTCTCATTTAAAAGGAACGTAAAATGCAGAATGATCATTATATATCTGATATCACACTCCCTATTGTAAAATATATGAATGATAGCAAAACCTGCTTGTTGAGTGGAGTGAGGTGTAGTGATAAGGCAGACGTATGGCAAGTAATGTTAACCCTACATACCACATCATGGTGTCTGCACAGTCAAATCTAGTGCTGACTTTAATAGTCAGTGCAAACATTTTAATTCATGCTCTTATCATCTCCTGCGTTGACTATTGTAATTCCCTCTCTACTGGTCTTCCCCAAATCAGACTACAATCTATCTTGCACACAGCGGCTAGATTGACTTTCCTTTGAAATCGCTTTTCCTCTGCTGAGTCACTCTGTCTGTCTCTATATTGGTTGCCTGTTTTTGGCTGAATCTTATATATAAAAATCATTGGTCTGTTTGTCTGTTTGTCAGACACCCCTTTGGTGTACGCTGGGCTGCACTTGGGGACTCGGGGAGCCATATTTGGTGCCAAGACTGATATACAGAGCCATATTTAGTGCCAAGGCTAATAGGTAGAGCCACCTGGATAGCTGCTGTTAAATACACTTTCCAGCTGAGTTGGCCTCTCCTGCTTTCTCCACAGGGCTACCATCCGTCTCTTTTGACTGTTCCCATGGGCAAACCGAGGGGAGGGGGTTCCTAGTACCTGGAAAACCCCCTCTGCCAGCTTGGGGCACTGTATGCTTGAGGTGGCTGACCCTGGTCCCTGATGATGAGAGTATTAGTTTAATGCTGGGGAGGTTTGGGCGCTATTAATAGAATGTGTGGCTGAGTTTGGGGAGAAGAAGAGCTATTTCTTAAGAATAAATGCTAATTATTTAATGTTTGGGAGGAAATAGGGTTATTTATTAAATGTAAATACTATTCATTTAAAGTTAGGGTTGTTTGGGGGGAAATGGATCTTTTTATTAAAGGTGAATGGCATTAAGTTACTGTCTGGGTTGTTTGCTGGGAGGCCTAATTATTAAACGTGGGAGTTTTTGGATTAATATCAGTTTGCTTTGGGGGAGGAGGCTTGCTGTGTTCACTCATTGCTGGGATTTCTATATCATGTACCTGTCCTTTTTCCAAACAGGGACCCAACATTCCAGGATCCAGACAGCAGCAACTGAGCTTAGAACACGAGCACCAGCAACAAGTATTGAAAGCAACAAGAACAGGTTGGAGAGAGCAGGACAGTCTGACAACTGTTCTGACACACTCAGTCAGGACTTTGTCCTGATTGTAGGGACAGTTGGGAGGTATGTCCCGCTTCACACTGCTCTGCTTGAAAAGGGAGAGGTGTGTCCCCCTAACAGTAGTACACGCAGCATTGCCTGTGTATATGATGGGGATAGGAAGAGTTGGAGAGCAGCCAAGCACTGTCTAAAATTATAGCTACGCCCACTGGGGCATAGCATGGAAACCCCTCTCTAAAAATCCTGCGTTTGCCCCTAGTTCCGGCGACATTGCTGGAGCTCAGTATTGGATAGACAGCAGCAAGAAAAAATGATCAGAATGTATGATTTCCAGTTGTACTCTCATAAAACAACTCTTCCGTTTATGAGAAGGAAATCTTCTGCCAACTCGATCTGTCTCACGATACTTCCTCATTAACTTTTTATTAAACATTCTCCGTCACATACAATCACCAGCAATCAGGCACAATAGGATAGCAGCGCGGATTGTTGCTGGCTCTTTCAGGAAGGAGGAGAGTAGAAGCCCATTGTATTTTGATTCCTTAACCAAATACGGCAGACGCATAACCATTGAGTAGAGCTGTAACTTAAAATGTTAGCGCCCTGGACGAGAAAGAAACAATATGCCCCCTGGTGTCTGTGGCTGCTGAGTGCTGCCTACGGGTGCGGTATCAATTTACGGCACTTACAATCCCGACACACTTTACAACAGCAAAATAATCATGATCAAAATAACTGCGACAAGCTGAAAATATCCACTTACTATATAATAGACAGACAGTATATCCACTTACTATAATAGACAGGCAGTATATCCACTTACTATAATAGACAGTCAGTATATCCACTTACTATATAATAGACAGGCAGTATATCCACTTACTATATAATAGACAGGCAGTATATCCACTTACTATAATAGACAGGCAGTATATCCACCTACTATAATAGACAGTCAGTATATCCACTTACTATATAATAGACAGGCAGTATATCCACTTACTATAATAGACAGGCAGTATATCCACTTACTATAATAGACAGGCAGTATATCCGGCACTTTAAATCACCTCCAGATGTAAACAGCGACTTTCCCAAATACGTACAGCGAGAAATCACGTGACTACTAATGGTCAGACTGAAAACGGCAGTTTTAAAGTTGCGATGCTTGGACCCACCACCTATATAATGTAAAGCAGGCAGTGGGACCGGTGATTGCTGCTTTAAAAGCGGAACGTAAATGCTGATACATGCCGTATTTTGCGTAAAATCGTTCTACGCCAGCCTAAACCGGACCATGCGTCAGACAAAGCAGCCACATCCAAATCATCATCAAACGGAATGGACTCTTACTACAGTCTACGATTTCAGGGGCAACAGGGAGAGAACTTGGCGTATGGAGGTACTTTTAATACTCAATAAGGGCGTGCCAAGCTCGAGCGCCCGCAGAAATGTCAGAGTCAAGCTTTGGGCATCTCTAAGGTACGTGTTCTGTCCTATCACTGGCACCAGCTACAGGTCAGGTGTAAGTGCTGATTACTAGTGATGACGGATATGTATGCAGCTAGAACATGTGTTTGCAGTCAGGAGCAACTGTAACAATGTATTTTATGTACAGTAGACATTAATAACATTCTAATACAAGTATTTTATGTACAGTAGACATTAATAACATCCTAATACAAGTATTTTATGGAGAAAACATTTGAAAAAATTTGAAAAAAATTACTTTTTTTTTAATCTTTGTCATTAATGACATCAATAGTTTGGGGAATTTATATTCCACATATGTATTGGACGTATCCTGCAGTGTATTGTCTGTTAGAGCAGGGCGGACCTAGAACCGTATTCATCAATCATCCACTCCTTGTTGAATACGGACATACGTATGCCCCATTTACGTTTTGCGTGCCTTGATGAATCAAGCACTTAATGTTTACAGAAATGCGTGGGGTGGAATATTTGATTTCACCGCCCACTCTATGTGTATACCTCCCTATCGTCCTGATTTGTGGGCCCCAAAAGGAGTGGAGTTTATTGGAAAGCGGGTGTGTATATACATATATATGTGTGTGTGTGTGTGTATTTGTTGATGTGCTTATGATGTTTGTATTATGTGTGAGCGTTGGGGGGGGTTATAATGTAACGTAGCTGGCGGTTGGTGGGATTAGGGGGCCCCCCATGCAGATTGTGTCCTGGGGCATCGCATAGCACTCAGCCAGACATTTAGCTTTGTTACTATACCTCACACACGACTGACCTGCACTATAGGTAACTACAGGACATACATCAGAGTTTATGGCAGTGACCTTCGCACCGCGGCGCAGACAACGCTCTGCAGATAACTTCAGACACAGCGAAGCAAGTGGCGAGTGCAGGACTTTAACGTGGGGGATTGCAACTTCACCTTTCACCAAATATTTATACGCTCTGTACATACAATGCAAACACTACGTAAAGTATATTTAGCCAACCTCATATATACTTCCTCTCTGCTCTGCAGAGAAGAGACAACGCACGTACAAGAAGTGTGACAGTTTATCTTCACAGCTCAATCAGAATATCTGGACTAGATGGGAGATTCCAGGCACCTATAATTCCCCCTTGTCTATCCCGTGTTAGTCACAGATCTGTCTGCGTTGTCTCAGTGAGTCATTATGTCCTAGGAAATTCATAGTACATATTAGTTCATTACAGAAAATGTTTGTCTTTGCTGTGTGCAAGCGACGGGGCCACTTTAACCTTATCTATCTCTGTACGTTAGTAAATATCACAGCCCCATTATGTTTTACAGAACGACTGAGGTCTGCATGTATCCTAAAATATTTAAATATTTACACAGCTCACAATACTCATATGAAAAGTACGACACATTAGGTCCCGCCCTAAACCAGGTTGGCCATGCTGCGGATCCACTAGGCCACACCCACAACCTATACAACCACACCCACAACTTTATTAGACCACACCCTTGATTTACTAATTGGTCCTACGCAAAACCCCCATAGTCGGTGAAAGTCCTCCCATTTTTACGTAAGTTTCGTCCCCTTGGGTTCTTGATTCTGAACCACACCGAAATCGGGACAGTTGGGAGGTAAGGGCTGGGTTTTTTTGCAGAGTAAAGAAGACAACTGTGTCTCCAGCCTCAAAAGCTGACCCGGTGAGCTTGCAATCTTATTTCTCTACCACATACACACAAGTCCACACAGGTGACAAATTAGCTAAAAGGCAATTAACCTACTAGAATGTTTCTGGAAGACGGGAGGAAACTCACAGTGGTGCCTTGCTGGGATTTGATGCCAGGGTCCAGTAAGTGCAGTACGGCAGCAATGCTAACCACTGTGCCATCCACACTCCATGACATAACATTGTTGTGCCATATATCAAAATTTTTGGGGAGAGCCTCACTTTGTGCTTCTGACCATGCGTGGAGCTGGCATATACCCAGTGAAGCCTGACACAGACAGAGCGAGGTCCTTGGGAAGGTGAGCTGGCATTGCTCCCATCTGGGCCCAGTGCAGGGTGTTAGTTCCACCACCGGTTAGACCTTTATTTAATATAAAATGCATTTCGTGAGTTACAATGATTTATATTTTGCTTCATTTGCATATATTTTTTTTTTTTATAAACAACAAATAAACATACATTTTAACCACTGCTGAATGCAGAGCAGACTGAACTTAAATGAACTGTAGTCGACTGGCTGCATTCTTTCTCTGCTATTTTTAAGTGTCATTTTTCTCTTGACAAATGCAGAACTTTAATTATAAAGTACAACTTGAGCTTTGGACCTGCTCTGCGCCACCATTTGCGCCAACGGTTCTTTGAATTCAGACGGAAATAGATTTGCGGCCACATTCGCGGAGATTCAGAAGGTTGAACAGGTAATTGTGTTTCTGGACAAGGTCCGAGCGCTATTAAAAAAAAAGCTTCAGACACACAAAGGTGACACATCTTATAAAGACCCGACGTCCCCTCACTGTCATGATTTATTTAAGTCATAAATATAGCTGAACTGGGTAGTATTTTAGGAAGAAAAAATAAAACTATTATTGAAGTTGGGAAACTGGGACAATGTGTGTGGCAGTCAGCACGAAAATATGGGGTGGTAACTTGCTACAGGGGTACGGCCTCATCCCACCGGGTGCTTCTCCGACTTCTCTGAAACACTAGGCACCACAGGCCCATTCCACTGCCACAAGCACCCCTTCAAGTCGAGCGCACCAGTGGCAGGTGTGGGTAACACCCATTCAAGTGAACCCCATGAACGGGACAAACCTTCCCACTTTTCTGCCCATGGATCAAAGCTGACGGGACATGGACAGGAGAGTTTGACTGGAGAGCTGGGGGGACTGGTGCAAATCCAAAGTGACTCATGTTAGGACGTCCGTCCGCTTACGTAGCGCATCTTATGTGATTCCGCTCTACGCACACTGAGAAACGGACCAATGAACGCAATTGTGCGCAATTAATCTCTGCACGCAACTGGTACTTGCGCATTAATTTCACTTGAAAGGTGGAACGGGGGGAGGGAGGGGCGGACAAACGCAGATCATGTACAATAATGGCGTTCTGATGCCGATGCAAACGATTCAAGTCCCGTGTTTGTTATAAGTACCCTTGTTTTCAGACATATATTTTACACCCAACAGGGCGGGTTTAAATGTCGACTGACAGCGATGGCTGATACCGCGTAGTCTTTGAATTAAAAATTACACGTATACGTGCCACTAGGTAGCACAGAACAGCTGCATGCAACTAAGATATACTCTAAAAATGCATTGCATGTACAGTACAGATTGAAATCATCTTTATGCAAATACTGCAAAATAAAAAATAAAAAAAGTTTTATATTTGAAAATAAATATTTTTATAAAGGATTACGCAGTTAAGAGATGTTGCTTTAATTTCTGATAAAATAAATGTTTTATGTGTTGGGAAAGTCATCTTTTATCTTACATACGCATGAGCGTGTCCTGCCGCCTGCTCTGTCTGTCTACATACGACAAGTACAGTTTAGGCGAATCGCACTTACCCTCATATTCAAAAACGAAACGTATCTCGAGACACTTTAAGTTCGGTGCTCTTTTTAAACACGCAGCTTAGGTGCAAGTGGCGTTAGGACACGAATCGGTCCCTGAGGGCCGTGCAAAGATGGAGCCCACAATATATTGTCTGTAAATGGTTTTTTTCCTGCCAAACTTTATATACAATAGTCATGGTGTCCCCATGTGGATTGCACAGGTTGATGTCACACAAGGACAGTGTACCTGACATGCCTGAACAATGTCATTTTTTTTATAACTGCAAAGGATCGTTTAAAACAACAAAGATGAGTTCATAGGTTCCTGTTTGGACCTTTCATATTATGTACTCCACCTAGTCTGGAAAATCCTGCTCAGAGGTGACCAGACACCATTGTCTCTCTCTAGTGATTAACTCCATAACGACTAAACAGGGATAACTTGTTTTAGGCTAATGGCGAGTCAGTTTTTCCATTGCATGGATATCAGAACAGATTTGTTCCCCAAATGTACCACTTTACATATAATTTGTCTTCCTTCCATCTGGGACCTGTGCAGATCTGGAGAACGTAACCTACCCCTGTTGGATGTGGAAATAGTCCCTTCCTGGTAATTTGCTTAAGTCTGGATGAGCCACAGAAAGTGTCCAATCAGCTTTGTCGACATATTGAACTGAGCGGTGTATTCATGTAAATTTCTCCAGGGTGTCTACTGACAGGGTGGGGAATCTCCAGAGATCCCGTGGGTCTCTGGAATCCTACTAGCTTGGGGGAAAATGTTCATCTGTGTGGTGGGGAGTAAACAGATTCCCTTAGGGAGTGGTGGGACCACAGGTCCGATAGAAAGCTATTTGCCCCTGTAGTCACTTTCTCCGGTCCATAAATCGGCTCTGATGTGGCTATGCCTGAGTGGATGAGGCCAATGGCCAATCCGCCCCCATCAAAATCATCACAAGAACGCCCAAGGGAGACACAGACCCCTCCGCAAACCTGCATACAGTGCTAGCAACATGTGGCTCAGCCTTTTTGGAGGGCCGCATGTGATTTAGAGCTGCCAGCTGGACAGGCCATTAACTAAATAGTTGATGTTTTTATAACATTAGATATTTAATTTAACTTAGGTTCTAAGTTATTGCAAATGGAATAAAGTGTGGCGAAAGGGGCCATTCATTGCTGGATGAATGGGCCACACTGGAAGGATGGTGAATAGGCCATGCTGGATGAATGGGCCACACTGGATGAATGGTGAATGGGCCACGCTGGATGAATGGGCCATCCTGGATGAATGGTGAATGGGCCATGCTGGATGAATGGGCCACGTTGGATGAATGGGCCACACTGGATGAATGAGCCACACTGGATAAATGAGCCAGGCTGGATGAATGGGCCAAACTGGATGAATGGTGAATGGACCACGCTGGATGAATGGTGAATGGGCCAGGCTGGATGAATGGGCCACACTGGATGAATGAGCCAGGCTGGATGAATGGGCCAAACTGGATGAATGGACCATGCTACGTGATGTGAGTTTGTTTGCGACATACACCTGTCAAAAAAGCTATTCTTGAAAGACAAGTTATATTAATAAAACCAATAGGTCGGTCACTAAAATACCAGAAGTGTTTTTCAGAAACACGATGCAGATAAAATGCAGAAGATTATACCTTGTTGTTAATAAGATCTAATGTGCTGGATACTGCAGTAACCTCGTTATATTGCTGCATTCTTGACAATTTGAGGCTTGTTACAACTCGTGGGAACCAATCACCCACCGAAATCACTGCAGACTAAATAGCCTGAAGCAATTATAGATTTAGAGACAAAATAAAACATTTAGAACAGAGGATTTGTATAAACAACACATCTTAGTGTACTGCGAACACAGCCAGGGGAGCGGGTGAGGAGAGGACGTCTTCTACCTGGGGGACACTGACTGCCCCCTGACTTGTTTAGCCGAGAGGGGGGAGGAGGGGGGATTCTCTGATATTAAACCTGAAAGAATCATTGATTAAACATTGTCTGCAAATTCTGAAATCATCCCACAGTAAGAGGACGGTACATGGAAGACGTGATGTCAGGTCCACAATTACAAAGAATATTTGCTTTAAAAATCCAAAGGAAAGTGGACTGTAAGTTAATAAACAGGGTAGAGGGCGTCTGTTGTACACACGGTGTAAGTGTTCAGCATGTGAGGAGTTAAGGTGAATAACCCAGAGAAAGCAATGACTATAGCTTTAATATGACCAAAGTTAATATATGACACAAAGGAAGATGTTATAACTATGGGCGTGATGTTCACCCCTACAGTGGGAGACACAATGTTCCTCCTCCGCTGATGGTACATTGTCTGCCCCAGAGGTGTGGATCCAGTGTGGACTTAGTAGTACCTGAGACAATATATCCCGTGGAGAATTCAGAGTTCAGTAGAAGACAGGAAACAGCTCTATTGGCCATTAATGGCCGCGTCACCTGTTAGGAGCAATTTTTAATGGGAACAGGGCTAGTAGATTGGGTAAGTTTTGGATACTAGTCACCAGATTGGGTTTACCTCTGTATACTAGCCACAACAATGAGGCTGATGTTGTTCTGCGTATTAGTCACCTAATTGACTCTGTTTCATAAACTTGTCACCAGGAGAAGTATAGTGAAGTGCATAGAGATGGTCTAGAAGGGTCAGACTGGCCCACCGGGGTACTGGGAGACATTAGCTCACCGAGGCTCACAACGGAGAGACATGTTGTACATAGCCTGATTTTTTCCTCTCCTTCTGACACTGGTGAGGTGCCCAGGGCAGTTATTCTGTCCTTCAGCCCCCTCTGGCTCCCAGTTACATCTCTGGCAGCTGGCCATGCCCCTTGACTGGCACACCACCTGCTCGGGGACTCGCACACATTAGTTTATGGATCCCAACCATTGCATTCTACCCTGAGGACCCTTCATGTCCCAGTCCGAGACTGTGCCTGGGGTTCACTTAGGTTACCTTAGAGAAGGACTCCATCCAAAGCAAAAAAAAAATAGTTTTGGGTGGAGTTCAAAGTTTCAAGTAAAAGTTTTACTTATTTTGGAATTTACCAGATCCACCAGATTCACTGATAGCTGGTCCCACACTACTCTCTCCTATTACCTCTCAGCCTGCCGAACAGATGTTGTTGCCCCAGCTCTAGAACTTCCCATTTGTGTGAAACAATGGAGGAAGAGCATCTATAGGCGATTAGAGAAGAGAGCGTCGCGAGACCGTTACAGCCATCAGGGTCCGGGCAGAACTGGATCCAAGGGCAGAAGGACTTTGTTTTAATTTTTTGCTTAACCTTAAACCCCACCCAAAATTTAGGGTAGCGTTAAACTTAAGACCTGTCATCCTGGAACACAATTAGTCCTCCTGCCAGATGAAGGCTATATTTGCTGGTTATATCGGTTTTTTTCCCATCATCTGCAGCTATTAATCTGGTCTGTTTTATGGACACAAAACAGGGAGTGTTGATTTCAAGACCGGATAAAGCACTTAGTCTGTGTGCACTATATACAATTAGATGTCCGGCCGGGAAACAGACACATCTCTGCATTTTCCCATGTATGCTTTGTTACAACTGACAAGAAGATGCTCCTAATAACTCTTTGTACAATGGAGGAAGGGCTTATGGTGAGGAGCGGTGACAGGTGGAAGGTGGGGTGGGGTGATTGACAGCTGAAATGGCTTTAATGGAGACAGTGAAAGTTGCCTGAGGGAGTTGTGGATACAGATCTGAGTAGGTGAGAACTGACAAGTGTACAATGGGATTGTTGGGGGCAGTGAGCGGCGTCTGCAAGCTTAGGGGGCAGCGCGAGAGGGAATTACAAACAGTAAGAAGAGTAATTAGGAGTGAACTTGGCATTTCTCCATAATTTCCATCTATGAATGTTTGTGGTTGTCTGACCTGTCGTCCTCACAATGGAGCCTTTAAAACATAAGATATAGATTTATTTATCTGTTATTTTTGTTTTTCAACTTCATAGTACTTTTATGTACTGGTTGGCAGCATTCCCCTTTTTTATGTCTTCATTCTGTGCTTTTCAGACATGGTTCTATAGCATCAGACAGTTGTTTGTTTCTGACACAGCCCAAAAGCTGTTCCTTTGCTGGAGCCGCTCAAACTGAATAATTGCCCGGAGTGACAAAACCACAAAAATAGTGCTGTACCTCGCTCTGTTACCTTCTAACAGCCAGTTCTATGATTGGCAGAAAGCTGTTTAAGTTCTTCCTCTACGCTGTGCTCCAATTGGCTTCTGTTCATCAGTGCAGGATGGAAAAGTACACTGTCGACCAATAGACTGATAGCTGCTTTCAATGGGATCTGGCAGGAGGTAACAAGCTGTTCAGTGTACAGAGGGGGAGAGACAGATTTTTGGTAAGATATGGCTCTGAATATCAGATTTAGCTTCAGATAAGGCTCTGTATATTATACTGTGTATTAGATATTGCTCTGAATATCCCATAGATTGTAAGCTTGCGAGCAGGACCCTCTTACCTCTCTGTCTGTCTGTATTACCCAGTATTGTTTTGTTAATATTTGCTCCCAATTGTAAAGTGCAATTGAATCTGCTGGCGCTATATAAATAAATGTTGTTGATGATGATGAATATTAGAGGGCAACTGTTTTACTCACTTTTATCTGTCTTCTCCCTAAAGTATAAATGCAGGGGCAACATTCTGTTTTTAACCACCAGAATGCCACCACTTCTGCCCCCGCCCTCCTATTTGCATACTCGAGTCACCGGCTACAGGCAAGAATATTTGAATCAGAACACATTAATGTATGGTGATGAGTGCATTTTAAGCATTCCTTATCTGTATTGTGTATAAGAAATGTGATTTTTAAGTACTGGAGGTGACAAATGTAAGTGTAGCTATCATGGCCGGGAGCCATCGGCAAATTTACTGGCAAAAAAAAAGTCAAAATTGACTCCACAAGTGAAACAAGAGAGGTAACTATTATCACTGACCTTGAACATGACACAGTGTTGCTCTCTAAATATAATTGTATCCAATGTACAGAACGCAGCAGATCTGTGTCACAATGAATCCCTAGATAATAAACATAGACAAATCTGCCTGATGGTATAATGACGTAGCTGAACAATGCACAGAAAGGAGCAACACAGATAAAGCAACATCTTTTGTAAAAGCCGAAGGAGGAAGCATACAGTACAATGAATTAAAGTAGCATGGAAGTGGACTCCCAATATACTGGTAAAAATGACTTCTAGGTGAACTACCTGGCTGGGTGCTGGAGCATAATAATCTGACACTATGAGGATTGTTACTAAAAAAAAAAATGAAAATGTTCCATAACAACCAATCAGCAATTAGATTTGATCAAACTTGTGCAAGTTTGAAAATGAAAGAGAATTTGTGATTGGCTTCTATAGATTACTGAGTATCTACCAGGATTTACATTTGGATTTGAGAATTTACATTTAAACAAATGTTGCTTAAAAGAGAACAGAGATATCAGTCCTGATGCATCAAGGAACACAAAACAAACACTTTGTACGTTTTTAAAAATGCACGTAAATCAGACATATGAACGTCCGTATTCACCAAGGAGCGGGTCTGAAGATACTTTTGTTGCTATATACGGGTCTAGGTGCGCTCTGCTCTAACAGACAATACACTGCAGGATACGTCCAATACACATGGGGAATTTAAAGTCAGAAAAGAATGCACATGAAAAAAAAAAAATTAAATTAATGTCATTAATGATAAACCATTAAAAAATTTAAAATCAGGGTTTTCTTTTCACCCCCCCATCATGAAATAGATTTATTAGGATGTTATGAATGTCTAATGTACGCAAAATACATTTTTACAGCAGCTCCTGATTACAAACACATGTTCTAGCTGTATACACAACCGTCATCACTAGTAATCAACACTTACACCTGACCTGTAGCTGGTGCAGGTGATACAACTGAAAAACACAGACCTATGAGATGATCAAAGCATGAATTGGACGCTTCTGCATGCCCTCGAGCTTGGCCCGCCCTTACTGTACACTGACTATGTGCAAACCCCAATCCCCTCTCCGTTCTGCTCCTGAAATCGGTGACTGTAGTACGGGTCCTTTGTCAAAGATGTATCGGAAGTTGCCGTATTCTCTGGCATATGGTTTGTTTCTGGACATGCAGCGAGCGATATTACGTCAAATGCAGCACATATCGGCATTTTGGTGCCTAATGAATCATACCACTCGTGTTTTTAATTCCTGGTCTCCCGGCAAGTGCATGACTCATCCAATCAGCTGCTCCGGCACAGTCGGTGGGGCGAATGACAATTCTAAAATAAATATAATTGGTCTTTTCCTTTAAATGTAAAATATTCTTCATGCTTTGACTCCTTTACTGCGTATCGTAACTGTACAGAACTTCTCATGAACAGCTCAGTAACTAAGTATCCTGAAAATGATTCATACTCCTTGGGTGCATTATAAGAGTATATATCGGATCATTACAATATATTATTTCTAAATGCAAGGAGTGATTTACGCTCTGCGGCGAGGGATTGCTACCCAGCAAGTCCTTCCCAAGTTTCACTCCCGGAGACTAAAACATGTTCAATTAATTAGAGTTTTGGGGATCACTGCACAGATATAAAAAGCGACGATAAAACGTTTGTGGCTATGAGATATCCTTTAAAACGCTCAATGAAATTCCTCGCTCACAAAGTTAAGAAAGTCTATTGTGAGAAGTGGTGACTATCTGTCTTTATTGATGTCATAAAGAGAGTATTTATGGGCTGAAGATATTAAGAAGAATGGTAAAATAAAAATGGAACACCTAATTCAGTCTTTCAGGCCAGCGCCAGGCTTTCCCGTTCTAGAATTTACTATAATTAACCGGTGCTGGATATTGTCGTTTAACCCTAATCCAAATAGAGAGATCACCCTATTAAAAAAAAAAATTCTGAGTCATATATTTTTTTACAAGTTCCCAGATTTAATGCTGCTTTGGTCAAATGAAGCTTTGAAACATGCTGGGATTTGAATTAATTAATTTTCTTTAAGTGTATCTTGTTCGTGCCTATCGGAACTGAAGTGTTGAACCCAGGAGTACCCAGTAAATAGCTGCTGGTATAAGGTGACATGTTTACAGCAACTGTACCCAAGCTTTCAATCTTTATGTAAAAAAAAGAATAGAATATAATATTGTCTCTTTATTACAAAAGGACTCCCTTATATTTGTTTTGTAAGTTAAATTAGGCAGAAAAGCACAATAGGAAATTGAAGAGTTTTAATACAATATGAAGGATATTGCACACACTGACTTCTAAAGAACAATATTAAAGATCATCATCATCATCATTTTTATAGCGCCACTAATTCCGTAGCTCTGTACAGAGAACTCACTCACATCAGTCCCTGCACCATTGGGGCTTACAGTCTAAATTCTTTAACACACACACTAGGGTCAACTTGCAAGCAGCCAATTAACCTACCAGTATGTTTTTGGAGTGTGGGAGGAAACCGGAGCACCCGGAGGAAACCCACGCAAATGGGGAGAACATACAAACTCCACACAAATAAGGCCATGGTCGGGAATTGAACTCATGACCCCAGTGCTGTAAGGCAGAAGTGCTAACCACTGAGCCACCGTGCTGCCCGTAGATCAACCTTCACTTTATTCTGGAGACGTTCAGTGTCAGGATGCTGAAAGTCCAATCAAGCAGTGCTGTCGAAGGTTCATGCTTAAAACAACAGTAGCCCTATAACTTTATGTACTAGTAACGTTTTTGGCAAAGATTAGCTACTGTAGCTCGTCAAATCCAGTTCCTGCATATATTAAAGATGTGAATGTAAACAATATATTAATCTGGTCCACTGACATAACCATAGGCTTGCCTAAACATTGGCAATACGCTGTAACACGCCACCCAGCCGCAGCCTCACATTTCAGCCAATGGCCCAATTCACATGTCTCTTGGAGAAAGGCCAAAACAATCTAACTCCGAGCATCTAGACATCAATTGATAACGATAATTATGAATCATTATTATTAAGACTAAAGTTTTTTTTTTCCCATAAACACAGGATGGATACTGAGGTTTCAAAAGATCGTTGTTGCATAAAGGTTTCTTTATTGGATTATTCTGGCTGCCCTGAATTGTTAATGAGATGATTGTATTTTAGTTTGTGTTAGTCATACCAGCGGACAGCCTAGGAAATAGAAGAAGAGCGACTGCTAGAAGGCAAAGAGTACTCGAAGAGTACTGATAGCAACTTCTCCCAATAGTACTTTTTGTCTTCTGCGTATAAAATATTTTACTGTGAGTAATGTATGTCTTTGGATCTATCTGTTTAGTTGGTGTTCTGACATCTGACGGTGCAGACTTAACTCGTCATACTGAAATTTTTCTTTTAGAGAGTAATAGATTATCTGGTATTAGCTTTCCCAGTGACTTCTCTACTGAGTTCAATCAATTGCAACTTCAGAAGGAGCAAGAGAGATGGTAGATACGTTGAGGGAACAAGGTGTAACGCTATTGTTTAAATTATGGACAGTCCCAGCAGTTCTCTAATATAACGTGAGCTCACTAGCCAACTCATATAGTCATATATTCATATAGAATCATATTAAAATGCTGCTGTAGGTATTGGATCTATTATAGCAATATTACATTATATAGTGTTAGTACTTTATATATAGTTTGACACAACAGGTGTATTGTGGATTCATTTTAGAATAGTTTCCAACAATCCCATTATAACATTTGCATATAGACGGGGATATGTCAATTGTCCCTCTGTAGGGGGATATATGTAAATCAACCATTATATAGGCGGAGATATGCAAATCAACCGTTATTATGTCTTTTGGGGCCAAACTGTTTTCAGACCTGACAGTTTAATAGAAGAAGAGACAAATAAATGGTTCAGCGCAGTCTCCAACAGGGCATAGGCTGTATTACCGAAAGATGGGGCCCCCGGACTTAAGGGCCACTGTCCGTGGTACTGATAATTATTTGGCAGAGTTATTCATCACTAGATAGGGCCTATTTAGAGTTCTCTTACTAAATATTGGGGAATGATGTTTTTTTAATTATTTGTTTTGTTAGATGTAAACCAAGCTTTAACATCATTTTACTATTCAAAGTATTTATTATAAATATCTGCCTAACAGCAGGAACAACTTCCCGGCATGTGTACAAAAAAATGATACATTATTTTATCTTTGCTACAACATGCTGGGCAAACCTTTAATTACAAGTTGTTTTTCTAAATCGGATGTTCGCCATCACCTTCATCAACCACTACACCTGCCCATGACCACCGGCAAATAAAACATCTTTTTCAGTTGTATCTGCGACTATGTCTCAGTCTGAATCCGCATGATACACCCTTAGTGTACATTGCCTACGTTAGGCCACCAATTATCATCATCATCACCCTCACCCCATCCATCGGTAACACCAATTATTATCATCATCACCCTCATCCCATCCATCGGTAACACCAATTATCATCATCATTACACTCATCCCATCCATAGGTAACACAAATTATCATCATCATCACCCTCATAATGAGGGTGATGATGATGATAATTTGTGTTACCTATGGATGGGATGAGTGTAATGATGATGATAATTGGTGTTACCGATGGATGGAATGAGGGCCTCATTCCATCCATCGGTAACACCAATTATCATCATCATTACAATCATCCCATCCATAGGTAATACTAATTATCATCATCATCCCATCCATCCGTAACACCAATTATCATCATCATCACCCTCATCCCATCCATCAGTAACACCAATTATCATCATCATCACCCTCACCCCATCCATCGGGAACACCAACTATCTTCATCATTGCCCTCATCCCATCCATCGGTAGCACCAATTATCATCATCATCACCCTCACCCCATCCATCGGTAACACCAATTATCATCATCATCACCCTCATCCCATCCATCGGTAACACCAATTATTATCATCATCACCCTCATCCCATCGGTAGCACCAATTATCATCATCATCACCCTCACCCCATCCATCGGGAACACCAACTATTTTCATCATCACCCTCATCCCATCCATCGCTAACACCAATTATCATCATCACAACCCTCATCCCATCCATCAGTAACACCAATTATCATCATCATCACCCTCAACCGAACCATCGGGAACACCATCTATCTTCATCATCACCCTCATCCTATCCATCGGTAATACCAATTATCATCATCACCACCACCCTCAACCCAACCATTGGGAACACCAACTATCTTCATCATCACCCTCATCCCATCCATCGGTAACACCAATTATCATCATCACCACCCTCATCCCATCCATCGGTAACACCAATTATCATCATCATCACCCTCACCCCATCCATCGGGAACACCAATTATCTTCATCATTGCCCTCATCCCATCCATCGGTAGCACCAATTATCATCATCATCACCCTCACCCCATCCATCGGTAACACCAATTATCATCATCATCACCCTCATCCCATCCATCGGTAACACCAATTATTATCATCATCACCCTCAACCGTACCATCGGGAACACCAACTATTTTCATCATCACCCTCATCCCATCCATCGCTAACACCAATTATCATCATCACAACCCTCATCCCATCCATCAGTAACACCAATTATCATCATCATCACCCTCAACCGAACCATCGGGAACACCATCTATCTTCATCATCACCCTCATCCTATCCATCGGTAATACCAATTATCATCATCACCACCACCCTCAACCCAACCATTGGGAACACCAACTATCTTCATCATCACCCTCATCCCATCCATCGGTAACACCAATTATCATCATCACCACCCTCATCCCATCCATCGGTAACACCAATTATCATCATCATCACCCTCAACCCAACCATCGGTAACACCAATTATCATCATCATCACCCTCAACCGAACCATCGGGAACACCATCTATCTTCATCATCACCCTCATCCTATCCATCGGTAATACCAATTATCATCATCACCACCCTCAACCCAACCATTGGGAACACCAACTATCTTCATCATCACCCTCATCCCATCCATCGGTAACACCAATTATCATCATCACCACCCTCATCCCATCCATCGGTAACACCAATTATCATCATCATCACCCTCATCCCATCCATCGGTAACACCAATTATCATCATCATCACCCTCAACCCAACCATCGGGAACACCAATTATCTTCATCATCACCCTCAACCCAACCATCGGGAACACCAATTATCTTCATCATCACCCTCATCCCATCCATCAGTAACACTAATTATTATTATCATCACCCTCATTTTGGAAACTGGAGGTAACTGGGAGACAATCCCTACTGCTATCTGAGAATATGAGCTGCACAATGCAGAGAATATTGTGTAATGAAATACAAATGACGATGACTCACAACTTTATCATTCACTGGAAGTGTCTTTGCCGCTGGCAAGGTGTCTTGAATTACAATCAGTTTTTACAAGACACTAAAAATTACACAAAACAAACAGGAGCTCAACATTTTTGGCACAAGATAAGCTCCTGTACCATCCTGTCCACTAACTCCAAGAATATTTACATTTTTAATTTTTTTTGCTGAATAAAGAAAACAAACTGTATATTGTTAATTTAGTCTTAAAGGGATTTTCACCTCTCAGATGACATTAACTTAATGGCCAGTACAAGATCACCTGCAGCATTTACTAAATTTATTGCATCCTCTTTCTAGCGTCTTTCTGATCTTCCAGGCATGTATTTGTATCATCAGGCAGAGTTGTGTATTCCTGTTGCCCTAGGATAGTGCAACGCTCTGCTGAAATCTCTGCATTGGTTACAATTTAAACTTTGTGTCATAACACAGGAAAACGAAAACAGATAACTCTGTTAAACCCAAGTGGCTGCTCTCAATCTTATTCTTTGCTTTGTTATCATCATCATCATCATCATGAACATTTACTTATATAGCGCCAGAAAATTCTGTAGCGCTTTACAATTGGGAACAAACATTAATAAAGCAATACTGGGTAATACATACAGACAGAGAGGTAAGAGAACCCTGCTCGCAAGCTTACAATCTATGGGCGTTGTTATAAGAGAATAAGGAAGAATGGGAGAAGTCAACTTTCACATCCCATCACCTCCTCTGAACAGAGCAAGGAGACCACGTAGCACAGGAGGAGGAAGGAGTACAATGTGCTCTTCAACTTTCCTCTTCTGGATGCACTGTACACGAAAGTAAAAGTGCGGGAGGTATGTGTGGAGGTCTGATGGGCATATGGGGAAGGTCTGATGGGCATATCTGGAGGTCTGAGGGACATGTGTGGAGGTCTGATGGGCATGTGTGGAGATCTGATGAGCATGTGTGGAGGTCTGATGGGTATGTTTGGAGGTCTGATGGACATGTGTGGAGGTCTGATGGGTATGTGTGGAGGTCTGATGGACATGTGTGGAGGTCTGATGAACATGTGTGGAGGTCTGATGGGCATGTGTGGAGGTCTGATGGGCATGTTTGGGGTCTGATCGACATGTGTGGAGGTCCGATGAGCATGTGTGAAGGTCTGATGGGCATGTTTGGAGGTCTGATGAACATGTGTGGAGGTCTGATGAACATGTGTGGAGGTCTGATGGGTATGTGTGGAGGTCTGATTAACATGTGTGGAGGTCTGATGGGTATGTGTGGAGGTCTGATGGACATGTGTGGAGGTCCGATGAGCATGTGTGAAGGTCTGATGGGCATGTTTAGAGGTCTGATGAACATGTGTGGAGGTCTGATGGGTATGTGTGGAGGTCTGATGGGTATGTGTGGAGGTCTGATTAACATGTGTGGGGGTCTGATGGGTATGTGTGGAGGTCTGATGGACATGTGTGGAGGTCTGAAGGGTATGTGTGGAGGTCTGATGGACATGTGTGGAGGTCTGATGGGCATGTGTGGAGGTCTGATGGACATGTGTGGAGATCTGATGGGCAAGTGTGGAGGTCTGATGGATATGTGTGGAGGTCTGATGGGCATGTGTGGAGGTTTGATGGACATTGAGTATCGTTTGAGGGACATTTTCGGAGTTCTGAGGGGCATGTGGGGGAGGTCTGATGTATATGTGGGTAGATTTGTACGCAGCATTTTTGGAGGTCTGAGTGGTATGTTTGGGAGTTTGGAGGTGCTTTTGGGGGTCTAAGTACATGTCTGGGTATTGTGTGTCAAGTGTGTGTGTGTGTCTGAGAGCATAAGAGGCTATTTTGGAGCAAGTGAGGGGCATGTTGGGGCATTTCGAATGAGTGATAGGGGTGTGTCAATCCCGTAATCTTTTTCCATTCTTGATATGACAGTCAATGCTCGGCATGTTTGAAGGTTGTTATACGGCACATGTGGACAATGACGTATACCAGGTTGCCCATCACTGGCTAAATAAATAAATGAAAATCATAAATGAAAAGTATTTGGCACAACTATATCTGACAAACTTCAGCTAATTGTACAAATCTGTTGCTCATGACTATTAATATGAAAGTCTATTTTCCGGATACATTGATACATTGTGGCAAGTTCCGTCAGAGGGGTGAGCAAACTGTCCTCTCCACCTAATACTATTGGGTGAATGGTATTTCTTTACAGAAAATGATTCTGGCTTATGAAACTGTATATATTTAAAAAAAATATATATATCCATAATTATGTGGTGTACATCTAATTAAAAAGTTCCATAGTTGTTGAAATATTTTATTGAGGTAATTTTCTACTTCTTTTTTTTTCTTCGTGCAACAGGTTTACCAGATGATAAAACTTGTTTTGTGGTTTACTTGGGACTGCCAAGCAGCTCGAAGCTAAGTACAGTGGGTGGGGTCAGCCCTGGACATTAAACACAGTGAAAGCATTCTTTACTAAAACCTCATTCTGAAGGCTTAAGTCGGGCTGTCTGCCAAGTACTTCAGGCCAAGACAAATAGCCAAGGTGGGTGTTTTATGCACAAATATGATTGAGGTTTTGGTTGAACTGGATAGATAACTCTTGTGTAATCCCTGCTGCTTGGAACCCATTTGCAGATCTCAGGTAGTTGTTTATGACATGGGGCGATGTAGGAGTTTGCAAAAAAAGAAAAAAAAATGATGGTGGTTCTAATGAGGAACCGCTAACATTTGGGAAATGTTGCTTTACGGAGATACAACCGCTCATTACAAAGCCAATTCGTCAGGGGGGAAACATATATATGTTTGGAATTGGTTTATGTGGTTTAACATTGAAACTTTTTAAGCTCCATCAGGAAGAGAATTCTCTCTGTAAACCGCTGGGGCGACCCAAGAATTCAATATAATTAGCTATTTACAGGCTATATAAGCTGGGCTAACTAAACTATATACATTTAGGGATGACCAAGAAGTACATTATACTTACAGATATTAAAGGAACAGCACACACACACACATATATATATGATCTACTAGGGTACTAGGGAGATACACAAATTGGCAGGGATCAAACGCAATTAATTTGCCCTACAATTATCTACAGCGTACTAATTGTATAATTGATTACACGTTGCATACAGCGCATTCGTTAATCCCCAAACGCATTGGCATCTGGTACAAAGGTAGGGTTTGTTAATTTATTTCCTGCCATGCCCCTTAAAGGGTATAACAATTTTAGAATGTGTTTTCATATATACAGGTGTGCACAAATATTCTGGATAAAAGAAGGACTTCATATAGGACCACGGTAGTCTGACATCCAAGACAATCGCCATTTATGAGATAAACACTTCCAGCACTTGATCGATTGGTCAGTTCTAGCACCAGCGGAGGCAGAAGTTTCAAATTTAAGTGCTCCAAGGTTTCTCCTGTGATGTGCACAGATTGGATGGCTCAACACAAGGAAGCCCCGAGGCGTTGGAGCGCTTGTTTCTCACTATAATTTTAGTTCTGGGGCCATATTTACTAAACTGTGAGTTTTGAAAAGTGGAGATGTTGCCTATAGCAACCAATCATCATCATTTATTTATATTGCGCCACTAATTCCGCAGCGCTGTACAGAGAACTCACTCACATCAGTCCCTGCCCCATTGGAGCTTACAGTCTAAATTCCCTAACATACACACACACAGACTAGGGTCAATTTTTGAAAGCAGCCAATTAACCTACCACTATGTTTTTGGAGCGTGGGAGGAAACCGGAGCACCCGGAGGAAACCCACGCAAACACAGGGAGAACATGTAAACTCCACACAGATAAGGCCATGGTCGGGAATCGAACTCATGACACCAGCACTGTGAGGCAGAAGTGCTAACCACTGAGCCACCGTGCTGCCCAACCAATCAAACTCTAGTTATAATTTATTTAGTACATTCTACAAAATGACAGTTAGAATCTAATTGGTTGCTATCAGCAAGGGTGAGGTACGTAACGACGATGACTGCAATAATGACAACAAGGACACTAACCAATAAAAAGGGACGATAATAAGTAAAATTAATGATGGCTCAGTGGTTAGCACTTCTGCCTTACAGCACTGGGGTCATGAGTTCAATTCCCGACCATGGCCTTATCTGTGTGGAGTCTGTATATTCTCCCAGTGTTTGTAAGTAATTGTATGCTGGTCAGACATAACAAATGGCGTAGCGAGCAGGATCACTGGACGTGGCCTGGATTGCCATCTCTGAGATTACTATAGTGCAAATGTCGGGACAGTGGTCCTGGCACTAGTCTTATCCACTTAGCATGAATTTGTGTGAACACATAATCCCAGTAGCTCTGTATTGGGCTGGGCTCCTCTCAATCCAATACTACAACAGTGCATTAAATCCACTAGAAATGTTCAAAACATGAAAAATGCATAAAAAGATTCAAGTTATGCAGATTTCCATTCACCGAGTTCAATAGAGTCCTGCTTAAGGCATGAAGCATGCGTACCCCTTTGTGTGTGCTTCAAAGGAACTACTCTCCGACATTTCAGTACTCATAACTGATTACAATAGGCACTCACACCCCGGTGTAAATTTAAAGACATTTACTTTCCATAATTCCTGTAGAATAAATTAAGACAAGCCTGTCGAAATCAAGGTGTTCTCTGTTAGGGCGAGTCCTGAAGGCTTCATATATGTCATATTCTCCTTATCTGGAACTGAATGTTGTTATCTGCGGATCTCTTCATCTAGTAAAGACATTTCTCATACTGCAATGCTCACAACACGTGTCCTGGGGGATGGAGGGCAGACACGTAGGATGGAGAACTTTGGTATTTGTTGGTCTTACAGTAACTTTCAGTTAGGACCACTCTTTTAGAAGTTTTCTCTGATATTCTGCTTGTTATTGAATATCAACGTTAAAAATATAGACTACAAATACATAAATGCCTGACTCATTAATGTGAGCAAAATGCACATATTGGCCCTGATACATTAATGAAAGTAAGTAAAAAAAATTAGTAAATTTTCTCCTGGACAAAACCATGTTACAATGCAAGGGGTGAAAATTAGTTTATTATTTTGCACATTAGTTAAATACTGGCTGATTGTTCATGTAGCAAACAAATACTTGATAGCTTCATATTTTATACTGACATTTAAAGTTGATCTAGGACATGCCCTACCCCAAATATAAATCTGCCATCACATTTTAAATTTACCTCCCCCTCCAATGCATCATGGTTTTGCCAAGATCCAAAGTTACTCATTTTTTTTGCTTTCCTTTCCTTAATGAATCAGATCCAATTGCACATAAATCATACATACGCACGTCCGCTTTCAACAAGGAGCGGATGATTAATGAATACGGGTCTAGGTCCGCTTTGCTCTAACAGACAATACACTGCAGGGTACGTCCTATACATATGGGGAATATCAAGTCCCAAAAGAACACACTGAAAAAACTCCAAAAACTATTTATGTCACATGTATAATAAAATAGACAATACAGTCAATATAGTCTACTGTATATAAAATAAATTTTTATAGTTGCTGCTGATTAAAATCACTGATTTCAAACAAACATTCTAGCATGTATACACAGCCATCTTCAATAATAATCGGCCCTTACACCCGACTTGTAAGCTGGAGCAAGTGATACGACTGATTGCGTGGGTTTCCTTTCGGGTGCTCCAGTTTCCTCCCACACTCCAAAAACATACTGGTAGGTTAATTGACTGCTATCAAAATTGACCCTGGTCTGTGTGTGTGTGTCTGTGTTAGGGAATTTAGACTGTAAGCTCCAATGGGGGCAGGAACTGATGTGAATTAGTTCTCTGTACAGCGCTACGGAATCAGTGGCGCTATAAAAATAAATGGTGAAAATGAAAAAATGATGGAACTTGAAAAAGAAGAAAAGATCTTTCTGAGTTGATGAGACATAAACATCGACGCTGACAGTGACCTTCGTCCACCAGCTTATTACCATAATACAGGAACAGTCAACCTATGTCTCTGGCTGTTGGAGCACTGAAGTCCAAAGATTGGGAATTCTGGGACCTGTAGTTTCCCAATACTCAGCGAGCCACGTAGTGCATGACCCTGCCATAACACTCACATATGAAGCTGATGCAGTGTACTTCAACCATGCAGAACTATTGTAACTCTACAGTATACCAGGTGTCTTTATGGAGAGGGGGGATATCTATTCTTACAATTCCTATTTATCCCCAGACCCGTAACTGAAGACTCTGCTCCACGAAGATTTCCATTCTGTGTACTTGTTATTCATCTTCAGAGGCTGTGCGGGGAGAACGCCGTATTGTGCTACAAATATGTCGCCTTGATCATGGACAAGGAAATGCAAAGAGAGAAAAAAAAAAAACAAATTCCATCAAATTTAAGACATAAATATGATGATGTGCCAAAATTAAATTGGTGAGCAGAGATCTAGTAGCTGAAAGCTTTTTATTCTTTTGAACTATTACAGACGTAATATTATTCTCCGGGAATTTTCTGAACCTTGCGGTGGATCAAAGAGTTTCTGTGACTGCAGCCGATACATTTTTTTTTTCTATAAACTAGGTGCATATGAATATGTTAGATACAGCGTTTGTTTTACCGTAATAAAAGTTGTATCAGAGGACAATGTTTCACCGGTAGGAAACAATCTGTCATCTATTACTCCATGTATATTATTTGTCATTTGCCTAGTACATGTTTAGACTAAACCTTCAGATTTTATTTTATCAAGATCTTGTTAAAATAAGAAATTGCCATAAAATAAACCAGGCCATTTACCTGTTTGTTGTTTTATTACTAATCCACCATAATATTCCTATCCACTGAGCAGTAAGTGATCGCATCCACTGCAAGACCAGAGGTGACTTATACACATAGGACCAGACGCGATTTTGCAATTCACACTATGAGGATTTCGCTGAGAACATCTTTTTAATATCTTGATCTACCCAACCAAATTGTGCCTGTTTGGGGGTATATATTAGGTTTAATGTTGTATTTATTTTATTTTATGAACATTAAATGGGGAAAGTCTGACAAAAATCCTAATAAAAACACTTTTCTATAATTCTTCCTGTAGTAAATGTTTACTTTTTTCATGCAGTCCTAGAAAATTTATACCCAAAGCCTTAATGCATATTTTATTTTGTATGAATGAATGTCAGTTATATGGTGTCAGGAATGATGTCTGTGAGCTTCATATTGGGACAGCGATAATCCCTATATATAGTGACAACATACAGCAAGTCCCTCATCCCAACATTTACCAGAACTCATACAGAAAACCTCTCACCTCAGTATCATTGGAATGAACATCAGGCCTTTGTCTTGTAATTTCATTAGACTAGACAGAACTTGTCTCATCCCAAGTTCACCAAAGCGCTCAAAACCTTCTTCAATCTTCATGTGAACGCGTCAAGTCCATCACAACAACATCATTTACACTCACAGTCAGTATCTCTTCACAAAAAGTGTATCAAGATGAGATTGCAGAGCTGATTGGACAATCCAGTGTTAATCAGAGATTTCAGTGCTGATTAGTGAATCAAGTGTTGATTGGTGATTTCAGTGCTGATTGGTGATTACAGTGTTGATTGGTGATTCCAGTGTTGATTGGTGATTCTAGTGCTAATGGCTACCAAGAACTCCTGAGTACCTATAAAATTCAAATCCCATCGAAATACCCCTTGTCCGCCACTTCTTCTTGCGTAAGTAAACACATCCCAATAAACAAAATCTAATTTATGCATGTGGGTACATGCCTGCGTCTAGCCCTCACTCAGCGAGAAACGCGCTGATCCTCCTACCGGAAGATGATAAATTATGCACCGTCACAGATGCCGCCATCTTGGCCCAGAAATCCGTGTGCTTTCCTGTGAAAATTGGCGCTCTTGTCCAGAAATAGACAAGTGCAGTCTCAAAACACTATTTCTGCTGCACTCTCATAAATTATTTTTTTAGGGTCTAAACTGGGCCACAACAATAAGCGGTGAAGGGGGTGCGTTGGCTAGGGGGCCTCCTCGGGGGCCTGACAATACTTGATTACCCCCCCTCTGAAGTCCCCCCTTGTCCCCCCCTGGACAGAGCCAAAGCCACTTCTGAGTGACAAATGAACATTGGGCTTTGACAGTCCCCTGCCAAAATGTTTATAATGGGGCCCTGTGTCTAAACATAACTGTGTGAAAGCACCCAGCCCCCTGGGGGGTTTGTTGCAAATCACCGGCCATGAAAGACCTCTTGTTCCTGCAGAACATCGCGCCCCTACAGAGGCTGCGGCCTCAACCACCCTCGTCTTCCAAGGGAGCGCTAATAAACCAGATGTACATTACTAGCTGAGACGCAGGATTATATTAATACCTAGATACATCTGTAAGCTCAGCACTGGTCTTTCTATAGATACATTTTGGTTTTCTTCCCTTCACTCCAGGGAAGTATATACATTAGGCAACTTCTTTTAGCAGAAAACCAGAAAGCGTTATTCATGTGGCGGCCCCCAGACTCCCTTTGTCCTACGGCTGATGTAACAACATTACAGGTGAGGTTCCCTTAAAGTTTTGCAAAAGGAATATTATATTTCAGGAAGTAGAGCGCACGTCGATGTAGATCAATTCTATTGACACCACGGAGTGGTAAGAATTTAAAAGCAAAAGACAACGAAAGGATAGAAACAAAGGGCTGGAGAATCCCCCTCAAGCCTCGCTGGGCTTTCAGAGATTAAGTCTAAACAGAGAGAGAAACTTTGTAGTTCTCAAAGCAAACGGGGCTGTTGTGATAGATAGAGAAAGGTGGATTTTCAGCACTGAATCCTGGTTAGCAGTTTTTTAATTGTTTTGCTCACATTACAATTCTGTATCACATTTCAATAAACCTCTGGGATGAGCGGATCTTTTTCTTCCCTTGAGGAAATCCCGATGATTGAGCTTTGTTAATACATACGTACTGATCTATATGTATCTCACTACAGTATTTACATCCATGGGTCCCAGGAATAGTATTGGCAATGACACAACAAATGCTGTTTAGTCCTCAGTACAAAATTGCCTCGACGCCACCTCCACAACTTACGTGTACATCACGTGGCAAAAACATAATAATAACTAAAGCGACACAGATTGAGAAGGTTTTGTTGCATCATTTAGCTCACTTCACCAATTAGCACTAAATAGATTGTCCTCATACGGTCCACCAATAGTGACATTATATGACGTGTGCTGCGTTAATGTGCACTGTGGTCTACTCCACCTGTAGTGTAACGAAGGAGTAAATTTTATTATACAGACCAACAACAAACTGTATTTAGTCGTGTAGAACATAAACAAGTGTCTCAAATGTTCCAGCACTTTTCTGCCTTTGACATTTTCTCCCCTGGTCTAACAATTTTATCCTCCAATCTCCTGAAGGGTCAAATTTATACCACTCAAGAAGCATTTTGGTTTTGCTGTGAAGCCTTCGTACATGCTTCATGGCTCCTGGCAAATGTCTCTCAAATTATCACTGTATTGTGTATTAATAACCAGAATGCTCACTGCTCTTTATAGTGGGAATGAGTTATTAGAATGCTGCCCATATTGTGTATGGTTCACTAGAATGCTCTATGTATTGGTATGCATCATTAGAATGCTCTCAATATTGTGTATGGCTCAATAGAATGCTCTTTTGGCAAGCATCGGGCAATAGAATGCTCTCCATATTGAGTAATTTTCACTAGAAAGCTCTTTGTAGCAAGTATGGGTCATTAGAATGCTCTCCATATGTGTATGTTTCACTAGAATACTGTTTGTGGTAGGCATTAGTTATTAGAAGGACCTCCATATTGTGTATGGTTCACTAGAATGCTCTTTGTAGCGAGCATGGGTCATTCGAATGATCTCCCTATTGTGAATGGCTCATTAAAATACTATTTGTGGTGCTCATTATTCATTAGAATGCTTTCCATATGTGTATGTTTCACTAGAATACTGTTTGTGGTGGGCATAAGTTATTAGAAGGACCTCCATATTGTGTATGGTTCACTAGAAGGCTCTTTGTAGTGGGCATGAGTCATTCAAATGCTCTCCCTATTGTGTATTGTTCACTGCAATGCTCTTTTTAGCAAGCATGGGTCATTCCAATGCCCTCCATAATGTGTATATCTGACTAGAATGCTCTTTGTAGTGGGCATGAGTCATTACAATGTTCTCCATATTGTATTTGGCTCACTAGACTGTGCTATACTTTAATACTGTATATCAGGCATTAAGATGGTCTCTACGTTTTAAAGAGGTCACTACAATGCTTTCTGTATTGGCTCTGCATTGAATACTTGTTTGGCATTTTATCTGATTATAGCTCTTTGAATTATCAGTTTGTCATATATTTAATCAACTGTGTAGAAGCAGCTATTACAGAGCAGTGTAAAGTGGTATGGGACGTAGAACTAACAGACTGAGAATGCTGCAGAGCTTGGCATAAAGCCATTTAAAGAACATCTGTCCCCTAGTCACATTGGAGGCAGCCATTTTCTGGGCTGACATATAATTTGAACACTTACACCTATTTGAACGCAGCCTATACATTCACAAGGAGCATGTGGCATTACCGAGATACTTTGTGAGGTACACAGTGGAAGCAGCCATTTTGTGAACAATATTCATGAGAACACGACTCTCTAGCGACCAGTTACATCACTGAGGAGCTTCATGACCCATAGTCACTGAGGCGCTGACTTCTAGCTAATTTATAGGCTGCATTTTATGGAATATAGGCTCCGCCCACAAAATGTCTGCCTTCACTGTATCTACGTGACAGGTGGTCCTCACTCGCATGTCAAAAATGTGTCATTTTTGTAAATGATTTAACAAGGCCCAATCTGCACCGTCTCCTGGACAGGAAGGAAGAAATAGCCCCAAAACCTTTTTTTTTTTTCTTCATCTACAGAATGAAATTTCATCACTCGTACAGTAATTCACCACAGTGCACAGTAAAAATAATCTTGTAATATTCTCTCTGACTCCTGAATGTGGCTTGAAAAGCTCTGCTGGTAATATAAATGGTTGTAATTGTCAATGCATTGTCAATCCAGAAGAGTGCAAATTTAATTAAGAATGCCAAAGGCCTTCATTTGGGGCCAGGTATCGGAGCTATAAGCTTTTTGATCTCAACCTCTCCCTGTAGTAACGTCCACATTGGCACAAAGGCTTCAGGGCAGGAGAACAAAGAGAATTTTATGTGTCTGAATTCAAATTCTTTCCCTTTGAAATGAAGCGTCCAGAATGGGCAATAAAACTGTGAAAATGGATTTCTGGCCGCATTTGATGTTAAGCCTTTAGTGTCAAGAGCCAGATCTTTCTTTTTTTTTTTAAACTTTTCAATGGTCTTGAGGGGGATTTGTCCTATAAATTATTTCTTGCAGTTTGTGCTCTTACCGTCCCACCCAGTCTTAGCTTCTGATCTCGCAGAGAGTAATACTAGCGTCTGTTACTCTAACACGCTCTCTTATTTTCTTTGAAACCGAACTTGAGCATGGCGGCGTTGAAGCCCCTCTGAAATACATTTTGTAACAACTTCATCCGCTGGTTAGAACAATGCGGAGGACGACGGGATATAAACTGTTTGATATGTTATCTGGATCTGGAGAATGTTGGGGGGAAAAACTAGAATTGTACTACGGATGTATCAGAGAGTTGTTTTATTTATTCCTCAAGAAATTGACATCGTGTTATTATCATTTCTAAAGTATTCCACAGTACTGAATAATGTAGACAATAATTCCAAAAATAATTGCACATATTAAAGGTTCTCTTCGTAATGACTTTTACTTATTAACGCCAACGTGCGTAGAAGGTCAGTTTAGCGGCCCGTAATCGCTGTCTTTCCTGCTGTCTTCCCATCCGCTCCCACTCGTCCACCTGTGCGTCCTTGTATTGTACCTCTAGCATTTTCTGCACTATGCTTTCTGTATGTTCTGTACCTCACCTATTATATCTTACGTGAAATACTTAATTTCTTCGTATTATTGCATTTATGCTTCTTGAATGTTCAGCATTTTGCCGGTTGAAGCTCTACGTTTTATTTTCTGTTTCCGTACTGTACAATGCTGCTGAATTTTGTGGCGCTATATACAAAAAGGATTATAATTAGAGATGCTCAGGCTCGTTTTTTTCGAAAACTGAGCCCAAACGAACTTAGTAGATCCGACTCGGCTCAGTACTTTTGTAAAATGTCATTGTTGTGCTGTCGGATCTCGCGGGTTTTGGATTGCATAAGTACCTCCCTCCCCAGGAGATCCAGCGCCATTGCTCACACAGAAACAGGGGTAGCAGTGTTCTTGTCACTCTCCAGTCTCCAGTGACATTGCTCAGTGCTATTGCTCAGACAGAAACAGGGGTAGCAGTGTTCTTGTCACTCTCCAGTCTCCAGTGACGTTGCTCAGTGCCATTGCTCACACAGAAACAGGAGGAGTAGCAGTGTTCTGGTCACTTGACAAAAATTGACTGTAAATGATTGTAAATTAATGTTATTACGGTTAATAATAATGTAGGAACAAAAAAAGAGCCACATTATGGGATTTTAGCATTTTTAAAAAAAAAATGTTTTAAATACATATCCAAAACACAAAGTTAATACAGAACAAAAACCAAAACCAAAACACAGGGGTCAGTGAACATCCCTAATTATAATAATGTTAACCTAATGTCACATATCTGTCCCACCTCCTACGACCCTGATGTCGTGTCTTAAGCTGAATCGTCTGCCGTTTGTTCAACCACACACCAGGGAGGTAAATTTATCAAGCTGCGGGTTTGAAAAGTGGAGATGTTGCCTATGGCAACCAATCAGATTCTAGCTGTCATTTTGTAGAATGTACTAAATAAATGATAACTAGAATCTGAATATAGGCAACATCTCCACTTTTTCATACCCGCAGCTTGATACATTTACATTCTGGAATCTGTACCATGATCCGCTCTAGCTGTAATTAATGGCTCATGTATGTGTTATGATGCTTAATTGTATTTGTGTATCTGTTAGTATGTTTATTACATTCCTGTATGTCTTATCTGTGCAATGATTGTCCGGTGCTACAGAATCTTTGGTTATATAATAGAAGGAGCAGGGTCCTCCCAGAGTACAGGCTCCTGTGAAACAGATGCATAAAGACCGTAATACCAACCACTCCTGTACAGGACAGAAACATTTCCAGATTTCTGTGTGGTTCTCTTTGTACCCTTCCTCCAGGATCCAGACCCCTCATGTAGATTTGTCAAGACTCTTCCGCATATAAATGAGGACATAAGAAGTGATACATGGGGCTAGAGCAAGTTGTTGGGTACTTTCTATAAACATTTGTCCATCAGTAACACATTTTAGGGTAACCCCCCCCCGTCTTATCATATTTCCCAGTAACGCGGCACAAGGTACCGAGAGTGACAGAAGACATTTTAATACCATTTAAAGGTTTTACAGGATTATCTGAGGAGTCACCACCGTCCGTCTGATTATCTGTGATGTTTCCAACCATTTGATTGACAACACAAATCCGCCATGGCGCCTCCCTGTCTAGAAAGAGCTAAGTCAGAGATCATTCAGTTTAGGTCACACTTGTCTGTAAGGTTCTATAGATAGAACTTTGTAAACCTTTTATGGACATATTTCTTTGTTGCTTAAAATCTGACACTTCAGAGCCTTGTTTTATGTCTATGGATTATTTTAATGACAAACATCTTACCCGAAGTTGTTTGCATGAATATGTTTCTAAGACCGTTGTTTGTTTATTTGGCGGCTTTTTAAAGAGAACGTAAAGCCACTGTTTGACATTAGTGTTTATCAAAAACTGTTTGTTACTGAGCTGACTGATATACCTGTAATATCTGTAGCGTTTATAAATAAGTAAATATTTCCACCATGTCCTCTGTAGCAGGTTGCCACAATAGAGGGATGAGCTTCTCTAACTGAGCAGGCAGAGTCTGAGTGACAGCTTTGCCAACTTACTTTGTATAAATAATTGCGGAATGGCTGATTCCTTTTTTAAATAACTTTAATGTTTTTACGTAATTAAATGTATCCATCATGCTCTGTTCTCCTCATTTGCAAGCAAGTTGCCATGATCGGAAATGGGTGCTTCTCGATCTGAACTAGAGGTGTTGCAGTGATAGACTTGCACTGCATTGATTGGTGTACTTATGCACAGGGGCGGGGCCAGGAATGCAACAGCAATTGATTGAAATTTCAGCTCTTTGACCTGTATGAAATCCCATTAGGAGGCTGTCCTAAAAATTGGAGATATTACTGCAGCAGTCTGCAATAATAGAAAGTAAAGAGGTTGGGTGGTAATACATAATTAAAGTTTAAAGAGAGCAGCAGTGGAAAGTTGGGTGAACACAGACAAATGTACTAATGTTTCATATATGAAAAATATTATTTTGGCATTTTTGATTTATTAAGATCCAAACCTGTTCCCCAGCAAGAACATGGCCTATTTTAACCTATTTGTGCATGCTAAGCAAATAGAAGCATCTCTGTTTATCCACAAGCCAGGTTACAGTTTAGATAATTAAACTTTTAAGCTTATTCTCTGCCAATATCCTCAAGCAGTGTAGGCTAAAGCAAAACATTATTAACTTAAAGCTAGTGCCGTCGTCCTTCCCACTCCCCTTCCCCTCCTCCTCAGATGACTAAATTTATTGCCAGCGTGTTAGCACACCGTGTTGGGAATGTCCCTGGAAGATATCATTGCCTGGTTTGAACTCTTTTTGCTGTGGGCATTTATCATTATTTAAAAAAAAAAAAAAAAAAATGTTTTTTTTAAAGGTCAGGTTTCACAGTGGCTCATCGAGTAAACTCATCGACTTGTCATGCCTGAATTTTTTCCCACTCAAGTCCCAGTTCTAGATGCTTTGTGTCACCCAGCCTCCGGTGCTAGACCCAGGTAACGGGATAATACTAATATAGCCTTAGAAAAAGTCCTGTGTGACGTAGAGCGCTGACCGCCCCGTCTAGGAAAATATCATATCGCATGGAGAATTGTGAGCTTGTCTCTCTTCCCTCTAAGGGTTAAATCCTCACCTGCGAATGGCTAAGGTAAACCTGGGTGTAAAGCAGATGGACAGCAGCCAAATTTTTATTGCAAAATCCAGAGATAAAATACAGCCCGGTGGCGAATTTTCTTGTCTGTACTCAGACCCGTCTGTCCCCGTGTGTCTTGTGTTTCATCCACTATATTTATCAGCTCAGTAAGAATGTGATCTCTCTTGTTCCTTTGCTTCCAGATGCCTATCGCTGTGTAGGAACATTGTATACCTAGTGCACTCTACAACAACAGCAGTCATTAGGTAGGAAACAGCCGCCAATCACCGTCACTGACTCCTCCCTCCTATGAACAGCAGTGCTGGGTATTCAATTGGGCAACTTAGGCTTCTGCCTAGGGCCCAGTAGGCACTGACCGGCACTGATCACTCTAACCAGTTATTATGTGTGTGTGTGTTTGAGATGGGGGAAGGTGGACCAAACGGTATCTTGCCTAGGGGTCTTAATCAGGCACTGACAAACAGGTAAAGGTCTTAAATTTCTTCCCTCGGCAGAAGATGTGATTGGCTGTAATAACTGTCCATCAAGCAGAGGATTAGACTAGGAGTGTAGATAGCTACAGCACCGGACTCCCATCAGCTGTCATAGGGACTAAAGAACTGGCTCCGGGAATTGACCCATGGTCCTATATTTAGCGCACATAGGGGGAGACGGCAATTACGGTAGAAATCTCCGCTGATGTTTCGGAGACACCTCACAATAAATTGGGTCTTCCCCATAGTGTGTATATGGAACCCATGGGCACAATTTTCTGAAGGTGCCCAGATTCCTTCTATCACGGTACCTTAATGACACCCCCAGCCCACCCGGTGCATCAGACCTTGCCTTTGGATTAAGGTGAAGGGGATACTGAGGACTTCAGAGAGCTGGTGTTGGTTCAGTGTCTGAACACTCTATTTAAGTACAGACAACCGCATGAGCGAATTGAACATATTTGGAAATAAACCTGCAAAGCTTGTTATGTGGGTGTTGCCATTTGTGCCAAATTATAAACCCTGACAGTGATGAAATTAAATGCAAATATTATATTTTTACAGTACACACGTCCTGGTGATGTGTTTTTCATTAGTTTTTTTTCAAAATGAGACATATATATATATATATATATATATATATATATATATATATATATATCTCTATCAGATTTATATGCTTACAACTTCCACAATGGTTTAATTAAGTTTTTCGATGGCAAAATGAAAACAGAGAAAATTAGCCGGGACTAGAACCAATTGTTTTTTAAAAAAAATATTGATAATAACGATTAACGGTAGGGAAAAAACCCTCCGAACAGAAATGATTTTTCTATTTTACCTAGAAAACGCACCCACTGACATTACCTGGTCATCTCTCGCACAATCTTATAAATAAATGGCAATAAAATAATAATAAGAACCTTTAAATGACAGTAATTTCCCGCAAAGAAAGTTACGTGGGATCTGAACAGTTATCAATTGTCCAGGGAAAAGTGATTGATTTAATGCAGTTAAAGAAACAACGATGCTTTATATCTGAGGAATTGACTTTAATTCTATATTCCGTTAAAAAAAAGAAGATAAATTTGTCTGTGTTTGCAAAGTCTACAGCAGCAATGTATTCTTACACAGGGGAATATTAGCGGACTAGTCATTCATTGCGGAAAACCACTTTGATCTTCCATCACTAGGACCACCAATGTGACATGTATGTGAGATGCGCATCTCTTTAGGCCTCAGATCCCACCTACTTCTCAGCCAAGCTGTAGCCAGAGAGGCGCGAGGATCTAGGAACACAAATTAGAATGGGGGGGCAGGAAATTAGCAATATTTGAAATGCTGTTCGAAATAAAGAAATTGTAACTAAACAAAGGGAAAGATTTACTAAAGCTTCCTAAAAGGAAAAGTGGAGGTGATGCAAATAACAACCAATCAGATTGTACCTAACATTTACCTAGAACATTCTAGAAAATAATAGCTAAAATCTGATTGGTTGCTTGGAACTAACTAACTGACTTTGAATGCTTTCTTTTCAGTAATTTGTCTGATTTGGAGAGCAGCCATTCAGATTTTAGCTGTCATTTGTCTTTTACATTTCAGAAAATGATAGCCAGAATCTGATTGGTTGCTTGGGATGAACAAACTAACTAACTAACTAATTTTGAATGCTTTCTTTTCAGTAATTTGTTTTATGTGGAGAGCAGCCATTCAGATTTTAGCTGTCATTTGTCTTTTACATTTTAGAAAATGATAGTCACAATCTCATTGGTTGCTTGGAACTAGCTAACTAACTAACGAACGAACGAACTAACTACATAACTAACCTTGAATGTTTTCTCTTCATTAATTTGCTTTATGTGGTCTGTTGCCTCAGATTTTAAGGGCAGCTTTGGAGTTGCGGAACATTGGGGGGTGCACAGTAGTTAGCATTGTTACCTCAGAGCGCTGGGGTCATGAGTCCAAGTAGAATCTGATTGGTTGTTGTGGGCAACACCTCCACTTTACCTTTTAGAAGCTTTATTAAATCTACCCCTAGAGCCACAGTCTTCCCAGCTAACACCCCTGATCCACACAGTGGAATTGACCCCTGTCTGTTAAGTCGTGTCCCTCTTAACCTCTAAAATATCGAAACGGCGCCTCCAAAAAATGCCAGTCGAGGGGCTAATATTAATTGTTTTTTTATTCTTAAAGGGTTCTTTACAAAATATAAAGTCTCTGGAGAAAACACAAATGACCTTATCTAGAGTTAGGAGTCCGTTAAACCACGTGTGCCGCGGGACCGCGTCGTCTCTGCTCCCTACGACCACCGTCGCTGCGCACAAATCTATATTTTATTTGGGATTATTTCACAAACCTATCCCGTAGACGGCACACTGTTTCTGGATTCATAGGTTGTAACATGTGGCAAATATGTTCTTAGTTATTTGAGAACAAATTGAAGGAACACCCAGAATTTTGTTTTCCACAAATTAGAGGGGTGGGGCGTGGGGTCAGCCATTGTTTATGTACTTTTATTGCTGTCTATGAAGTTGGAACGCCACGTTACTGTAGCGGTTAGAAAAACCGCGGCTCTTCATTATTTTTCATTTTTATTAGAATTAGGATTTAGAGGTTTTGCTTTCAGTAGTGACACAGACCCCATCCACCCCCCTCCCCCTTCCCCTCCTCCCATCGGTACTGCTGAGTGAGGCCGGATCATAAAAAGAATTCTGAAAACTTTTCTGGAGAAGGAAAATAAATAAAACGTGTGCCCGTATGCCGTATAGAGCAGGAGAGTCACGTGTCTCTGTGTTTTATTACAACTTTGACAGCTGTGCAATTGTTGCGTTTCAGATGAATTTTTAAATATGTTATTATGTCCTTCCGCTACATAAATGTGCAATTACTGAATCCTAGGGTCTGTTCTTACTTTTTATTATATTTTTTTTGCTTCCTTGACCAGTGACTGCTCCAGAAAACTGCTCTGAAAGTGACCAGAAAATTATATTTTTTTATTGTTTATTTATACCAGCATTTGGGAAGCCAAATGTTTTGGATTTTTGGTTTAAGCTGCTGCAAATGGAAAGGTGTACGCGAACAGGGGACATTTGTTAGTGGCATCCAGGATCATCACTTAGCAAACACTGTTTGTATCAGTGAACTCCAGCAACCAATCGGAATTCATAGAAGAAACTACTGTAGCAGTTTATCAATGAGAGCACATGTGTCACATGACCTGATCCCTGGTCCTTACTTAAAAGCAGGATGTGGATCCCTGTACTGAGTAGTTTCAGACATTGGGGATGTAATATGCTGGTTATTCTGACTGTGTTATATGCTGGAGAGGACAATTGCGGGCTTTATAATGTACTGATTAACTTAGGCTGTAGAATGTGTTCATTCGTTGTATTGCATAGTGGACAATCTGAGTCGATGCTTTGCAGATAATCCTGCATATGATTTACTAACATAATTGCACCGACTTACAGAGTCAACTGTTTCGACCCAGAAAATCAATTATAAATTGCTTAGTAGTTACTGCCATATTTCCACAAAAATCCATCTCTCATCCTCCACGTTGCATTATATGACTCAGCGCATTGACAACATAATCCTTTCTGGCGCTGCAAGTAAACGTAATAATACACATTTCACAAAACCTGAGGCTGCAACGCAAATGCAGCATCGTTCATCAGAGCTGAAAA
Organism: Mixophyes fleayi; assembly: GCF_038048845.1. Classification (NCBI taxonomy): domain Eukaryota; kingdom Metazoa; phylum Chordata; class Amphibia; order Anura; family Limnodynastidae; genus Mixophyes; species Mixophyes fleayi. The sequence continues at coordinate 5,110,136 of NC_134413.1, read as the reverse complement.
ATGTCATTAAACTATCAATTATGGAGAAACTCTGCTATCTGCTCTTAATAAGATCAATCTGCTAATGATTTTTTTTCCTGCAACAGGAAGGGGACAAAATTACAAATTCACATTAAGACAAGGAGGGGCCGGGGAAGCGTTTACTGTACATCAAATGATAAATACCTTTTCTAATGGACAGTCAATTAATTTATAATTCATTAACCTACTTCTCGCAATATTTGGTCTAGAGGTAATTTATGGTATTGAGGAAAATTGGAGCACTTTAAATGTTTTGCATAAAAAGCGCATCAGTGAGAGGATTGTAGATTGTTCTGTAGATTGTAATATTGTAAAGTGGCCGGATCAGCTGAATTAATAAACTCAGATTTAACGCCACGTCAGAAACTATCCATATATCATGCAAGTTGTTTGTTCCAGAGCAGGGCATGGCCCTGCTACATGTCTTATCTCTCAATCTGTGTCCTACCTTCCCAAATGCCCGTGGAACTCTTTGCAAATGAGTGGGAGGAGACAAATTCACAAGCCGCCTCCTCTCCTTCTCCTCCTGCAGTCCACAGACCCATACATAGGCCCGATTAACGCCATTCATAGATGACGTTAACCTCATGAGATACAAAAATCAAAGCAGCAAAAAATTAACATTTTCACCGCTTGATAAATGGACCATAACAGCTCTACGGTGAATGGCGGTACACCATGAAATTAGCGCCAGCATTAACCCCTTGATGTATTGGGCGAAACGAAAAATGAGCCTATCTCCAGCGAAAACAGACGTTTACAGCGGAGTTGAGACGTTTTCGCCACGTTATTATAGCACTATAACTGAACAGCAGCAAATATAAACTCTCTCTATCCAGTTTTTAGAACGTTCAGGATAATTTGTTTCCAGAAAAGAGATCCAAAACCCCTATATACACAAGTATGGTAAATATAATTCCTACTTTATTGCTGGCCACAAACAATACTATACTCTGAATCACAATCTGGAGATTATAAAGACTTTTGTTTCATAAACTTTATCAGCATTTTTGGGATAATATTTCTCGGATTTGAGGCACTTGTAATTATCTCCGCGCCCCAAACATGACTGTACCTTCCCATTTTTAAAATGCCGTTTATTAGACAATTCTTCACCAGCCGCATGTTTTTGTATGTGATACCATCGTGACTTTGCAGTTTCTCCAACTCCGTCCGTTGGTATTTAGGCGAAACAAAAGCAAAGTTGATCATTATTGAGGTAGCGATCTGACATCATTTCAATAATCTGTTTTTCTCCCATTTTCAGCCTCTTGTGTGTAAATCACTTTTTTTTCTTTTGCCTTTGTTCCAAGATGATTGAACGCTAGTAAAAAATATTGACCTTTTCAGCACATATTTGAAGCCATCGTCTGTTGTTGGGCTGCAGAAAAGAGAAGACCGAGTTGTCTTCATTAACTTATAGCCCTGAAGGATATTTTAGAACTGTACAGATGGCCACAGAAAGAGAGGAAGAAATACGGATATTAAGGAGAGTTGGCAATGACAAGATGCCAATGAAAAGAAGGAGGTGACGTGAATATAGTACATCATTAAATGATAATTTTAGAATAATTTCTGTAATAAAGATAATATTTGCCCAAAAAAGTGTGTCTGTATTTTTGTTTTATGTTTGTGACCCCAGAAATGTCACTAGTGGTTTTCTGGATTTGTCTCTTGGGGGGAATAGCACCCCGGTCGGTATCCGCTGCAGCTTTGCATGCGCTAAACAGCACCTGTCTGTCTCCTGTGACATCACCAACAAACTACCTGCAGTCTGGTTGGATCTGGTAGCGTTTTAATCCTGAGAGCTAACGTCTGCAGAGAAGGTAGCACAAAATGGAGTTTGAAATGAGTCCCAAAGATGCATAGAATTGTTTGTTACTCAGAGCAACCAAACAAAACAATGTAACTCCGCAGTAGTACAGGTATTGCTGGATCTTCTAAACTAAAGATGGAGGCTCAGAGAGAGGGGGGCACAGAGAGATGGAGGTTTAGGAAGAGGGAGGCTCAGAGAGAGGGAGGCTCAAAGAGGGAGAGGTGCAGATAGAAGGAGGCACAGAGAGAGGGAGGCACAAAAAGAGGGAAGTGCAGAGAGATGGAGTTTTAGAGAGAGGGAGGTGCAGACAGATGGAGACTCAGAGAGAGGGAGGCTCAGAGAGAGGGAGGTGCAGACAGATGGAGACTCAGAGAGAGGGAGGCTCAGAGAGAGGGAGGTGCAGACAGATGGAGACTCAGAGAGAGGGAGGCTCAGAGAGAGGGAGGTGCAGACAGATGGAGACTCAGAGAGAGGAAGGCTCAGAGAGAGGGAGGTGCAGACAGATGGAGACTCAGAGAGAGGGAGGCTCAGAGAAGGGGGCTCAGAGAGAGGGGGGCACAGAGAGATGGAGGTTTAGGAAGAGGGAGGCTCAGAGAGAGGGAGGCTCAAAGAGGGAGAGGTGCAGATAGAAGGAGGCACAGAGAGAGGGAGGCACAAAATGAGGTAAGTGCAGACAGATGGAGACTCAGAGAGAGGGAGGCTCAGAGAAGGGGGCTCAGACAGAGGGGGGCACAGAGAGATGGAGGTTTAGAAAGAGGGAGGCTCAGAGAGAGGGACGCTCAAAGAGGGGGAGGTGCAGATAGAAGGAGGCATAGAGAGAGGGAGGCATAGAGAGGGGGAAGTGCAGAGAGAGGCTCAGAGAGATCGAGCCTCAGAGAGAGGGAGGGTCAGCGAGAGGGAAGTGCAGACTGAGGCAGGCGCAGACCAATGGAGGCTCAGAGAGAGGGATGCACAGGAAGAGAGAGGCACAGAGCAATGGAGGCTCAGAGAGAGGGGGGCTCAGAGAGAGGGAGGCACAGGAAGAGAGAGGCACAGAGCAATGGAGGCTCAGAGAGAGGGGGGCTCAGAGAGAGGGAGGCACAGGAAGAGAGAGGCACAGAGCAATGGAGGCTCAGAGAGAGGGAGGTGCAGAGTGAGGGAGGCGCAGAGAGAGGGAGGCTCAGAAAGAAGTAGGCACAGAGAGAGAAGAGTCCGACAAAAGTCTAATTCTTCAGGCATTGGAGTTACTGGTAGGTGGTTTATTTTGTATGTACAGATGTTTGTAACTAAAGCTTCTGCATTTTATTTACAAATGTCAGGTTTTGCACTGGCTAATGGTTTTTGTGTACATTTATCTTCCACATAACCCCCCTTCCCCTGTTTCTAGCACCTGTGGGCAAACACAGGTTGAGTACAACAAGCCGCGCCGTGGAGCAATTATGCAGAATGATGATGGGTAGTAGCACTATCTGCACGTACTTCTGATTGGCTGATTGCTACTTTTCCCCCTCCAGCTGATAGTACTTCATTCATTAGCATCGCGGCTATATTACATCACAGCCATTTATCCACATTACTTCTCTGACAATTCCATTTGGAATTCTGCAGGAAGGAAGATTTCCATTTCATATTTAGAGAGGAAAACAGATGTTTGAATTTATTTGGATATCATTTGTATTTGTATTTATTTACATTTTATATGGAAAATGCAACTTTCACATTTATTTATTAAGTCACTACTCTCTCTTGTGTATTTAAAATTTTATTACATTATTGTATTGTGTACAAGTAGGTTAATGCGATTTTAGCATTTACTACTAACACTGTCCTGATACATCACTATGTTATCTATATGGAATTGTGGGAGGTAAATATAGACATATGTACGCCTGGCATTTCACTCAACATACGCACAAAAGATGCTCATTCTTTTCCTATGTATGTTCGGGACACAACAGCATCCAGTTTTACATGAGCCACCAAGTCTGCAAAGTTGTCACTGAAACTCTGCCTGTGCAGTCAGAGAAGCCCCTCCCCCTCCCCCCTAACAAGGGAACCTGCAGCAGAGAAATGACAGAGAGCATGATGTAGATATGTAGTTACCTATAAACACTGCAGTTATTTACATGATCTATAAATACATAAGCTAGAAATCCAGCGGGTTTACTTCTCTCTGCATAATATACCATATATTTACAGCAACACCTCCACTCAGTGTGGCAAAGAGCTAGCAATCTGGACAGGCAGCCCCGTGTATGATGTAAACATTTGAAACAATGGTCATTCCATCTCTCTAAACACTAAAACAGAAAAACTCCAGTCTGAGAAATTCTCTCACTCCTTCAAGTTAAAACAGTGCGATGTCTGTTGGCGAGATTCATGGTACCTGAAGGCAATTCAACACGTAGGTTCAATCGTTTAGTCATAGTTGGCTCCTAGATTAAAAAACAGCAAAGGGGAATTACGTTTTTACCGTAAGCAATGGATAAGTAAATTATATCAGAATTAGAATTTCAAAAATGATTTATGGTCCCTGAAATATGCGGGGTGTATTACATTTTGCGCAAAATACAACAATTCGTCATGGAGGAAGAGGTAAAAATATTATTACAAAATCCAGCCAACTTTAGGAATAAATTATTAAATATATCCTAAATTATTGCATAGACTTACTGATGTCATGTAGTGGTGAAGGGAAATAGAATTGTATTTACATTTTTATAGAGAATAAATATATATATTTATATTTATTTGTATTATTATAACCAATTATTCACATAGCGCCACTAATTCCGCAGCGCTGTAGAGAGAACTCACTCACATCAGTCCCTGCCCCATTGGGGCTTACAGTCTAAATTCCCCAACACACACACACAGACAGACAGAAAGACAGACACAGACTAGGATCAATTTGTTAGCAGCCAATTAACTTACCAGTATGTTGTTGGAGTGTGGGAGGAAACCGGAGCACCCGGAGGAAACCCATGCAAACACGGGGAGAACATACAAACTCCTCACAGATAAGGCCATATGTGTATATATATATATATATATATATATATATATATATACCCACATAACTATATCATGGCTGGTACCTAAGATCATTGTTGCCATAGTGGAAAATGCGGTCAGAAGATGAACAAACTGACAGACTTTAATGGATCTAGAAGTGATACGGACGCCTGAACGGATGGATCTCGTCATACCTGGCTACCAGCATGCCTGGTCATAATCCTGTCACTTCACCTTCAGCTGAAGTGGCAGAATCCAGCTTGTATGTGGACAACTTAACATTATTTCACTGTTGGTTCTGATGGAGTTAAAGCTGCAGTGATATTTTGAGTAAATGTAAATAGTATCTGTGTGGAGTTTGTATGTTCTCCCCGTGTCTATGTGGGTTTCCTCCGGGTGCTTCAGTTTCCTCTCACACTCCAAAAACATCCTGGAAGGTTTAGTGGCTGTTAACAAAATTGACCCTAGTGTGTGTGTGTGTGTGTGTGTGTGTGTGTTAGGGAATTTATACTGTAAGCCCCAATGGGGCAGGGACTGATGTGAGCTAGTTCTCTGTACAGCGCTGAGGAATTAGTGGCGCTATATAGATAAATGGTGATGATGATGATAGCATACTCTTGTATTTCCCCTTCGCCTCCAATAACACTTGTAGTATATAGCAGACATCCCAACATCTACTCAACTTTCTCCCTCAGATGTCTCATCTACATCAGTGTTTATCTCTTTTATAACTACTATATATAATAGATTATTAACTCTAAAAGAATAGCACCCATCCTATCCAAAATATACAAGCTCTTTCCTGTGGTTTTCCAAAAATATCAACCAATATAGCTATAAAAGACCAGCCTTTAGGTGCATTGACAAGACCTTGAGTAGACCACCAGTCTCAAACTGTCTTGAATACTCGGGTAGAAAAAACTACTACCAAGTCAATGACCCCAAGTGCTTTACTAAATTAGAGGCCTAAATGCCAACCACAAAGTAAATTTACAGTGCGCCCCAAACTGACATTAAATTTGAGTGGAGAGACGGCAGTCACATGATGCCTCTTTGGAGAATAATACATTTAACTCGTTGACATCTCTCGATAAAGGTTGTCTATGCCAATGACAATGGCGATTGTCACCAAGCGAAAAATATTAATACACCAAAGAGGAGTCAAACGAGTGATGAATGGTCCCTTCTACCGCAGACGGATTTATCTATGTTGGGTCTCAAAAAACTGTGGCTTCACCTATAAAACAAGTTCCTGACGTTGGCTGATTAGAGAGCTCAATGTGCAGATAATTGGATACGTGTATCAAGGAGTTTAACAAAGAAATGAATAGCTCTTATCTCTTCTATCTTTATCGTATCATTTCCTTTATTAAATGCCTCTTATTAACAGCTGTTTATTGAGTCAGATGAAGGTATGAAAAACTTGTGCTAAAAATGAATGAGATCGTCTAACTATAATTAAACTCACTTACACATGGGCAGGCGTGAAACATGTCAAATGAATCATTTGGCTCCCGAATTTCATCTCGATTCTCCTTCTTGACTTCTTGTTATCAACAATTAAAATGTTCTCCTTAAACTAGTGGTAATAAATGAAACGTAATAGCTCTGCTTCTTTGAACCAAGTGTCCTAATGGTCAATATGCTAATATCAAACTATTCATGACTAAAGTGACGTAAGAAAAACATTCAAGTATAACTTAGATATTCAACAAATTACTGTATTGAGAAAAGCTAAAGCATTAAAATAAACCAAAAACCCTTAGACTTCCACTTACCGAGATCCCATTCTGGAGACACTAGAACAACTAACCATCAAGGATTAGACTGTTATATTGATCACAAGAGAATAGTGTCTATATTAACAACCAGATAATGTGGTCTGTATTACATACTAGCCACCAGACAATGAAGTATGTTTTGCATGCTAGCCACCAGAGTATCGGTACTGTATTATATACTAGTGTCAGGCGCCATCTCCGCACTGACACTTGGTGCAGGAGACAGACGCCTGCACCTTCTCGGCAGCCGCGTCCAGTTGCCTAGCAGCGGGGCGCTATCTCCACTCCCCTGTGGCAGTTAGCCTGTCTGACCGCCAAAATCTCCCTAACCCAATCAGGATGCACCTCATGGTATATAAAGCACCCTCTGACACATGTCTAGTGCCAGAGTATTGGTTCACTCCTGCTCCAGCGCTTCCTGAACGTCTGATCCAGTGTTCTTCGGTTCTGACTCAGCTTCCTGTGACTATTCTCCTGTGTTTCGTTTTGGTACCTCGCTGCCCGGCTGGTTTGACTATTTGGCTTGACCTGACTTCTCTCTGGATCCTCCTTGTGTACTGGACCGCTCGGTTGGATCTGACCTGGATTGCCTGACTACGCCTGTCTACTACTGTCGCTACACCGGTGACTGTCTTGGAGAACTGCGACCTGCGTACCCTCTGCAGCTAAGCCCAAACTCCCTTACGGGGGTCCTTGGTGAATACCGGGGGTACGTTAGGCTCCACGCCTCCCTGTTCAGTTGCGCCAATAGCGGTTAGCGGACATCTCTGCAATTCCACGACAACTAGCCACCAGACAATGAAGTATTTTTTGCATGCTAGCCACCAGAGAAATGTTACTGTATTATATACTAGCCACCGGAGAAAGGGGTCTGCGTTGTATACTCTCCATTGGAGAATGACATGTGTATCATATATTGTTTATTTGAAGTTTAATGCCTCTGGGAGCAGCCAGGGGTAAAATGTGAATTTTAATGTTGTGAATGGTCAATGGGGACCTAAATCTATACTCCCCACCCCCTCTGGACTCCTCCACTTCTCTTACATCCCCAGCCAAAAATTGGGGGGGACGGGGGATTGTGCGGGAGGACAAATCGCTAGTTACAATTAAGAAGTTTATTGGATACTTTGTAATCAAGCAAAACGGTCAAATCATAATCACATTGACCATTTATTCTTACACCATGGGCCTTTTCTCAATACACAAGTAGTTGAACTGCAGTTCTCATGATGCTCAGGGTATCTTTTAGAGCATCATGTACTGTGAAACGCAGAGATCTGCTCAGTCCTGCTTTAAATCTTCAAAGACTTGACTTTAATAAAAGTGGATATTTCTTTTTTTATCTCACACATAATGCATCAATGATCCCCAGTATTTTATATATCAATAATCTCTTCTATTCCCTTGATTGTGTTAATCTTACTAATGACAAATTAGCATTCTCCATGTACACTTCCTAGATTTACAAATTAACACCACGGCTTTCAGGGGAGCGAGAATCATCCACGCTTGCTAATGTCTCTGTGGATTGCTGACACGCAGCAGATTCTTACATTTTCTTTTTAAAGCTTTCAGCTTCACTAGAAATAATTCATACATTTGGCTATCAGTCTCATTTTTCGTTGTGTTGCTTCGGGGGGTGGGGTGGATTAAATTGGGGGAACGGTTAGCAATTTAAGAACTTTATTTTGCTCAATCAACCCTTAGGATATGCTGATAAAACCCTCCAAATACACAGTGTTGATGTTTATCTGGGAAGAATGCACAAAAATCAAAGGCATTTTGAAAGCCAGAGGTGATACACAGACACTCACAGCGGATTGTGGGATTTATACGTTGCTATTATTTGGCCAGGAATAGAGGGTGGGGTCCGGCAAATAGAAGAAAAAATTGAGTACAGACAAGAAACCCGACTAACAGTCACCTACCAGGTGGGAAATCACTGAATGATCTTTGTTCTCCTTGATAAATATTATTTGAAAGAGGGATGAGCGATAATGATTAATTGGTTTTCAGAAATTGTCTCAACTTGGGGTGGGGGGTGGGTGAAATGACATCACAGAACAAAAGATTTGGACCCTTAGAAGACTCATTAGGTCCCAAAGAGATGATGTTGATGTGGATGACGGCTCCATCAGACGGGTAGCGGCTGGGGGGGCGGTTCACGGCGGTGGCATTAACCGGTAATTTGCGTCAACAAAAGTGTTGTTCTTAGTTCTTAATGAGTTGCAGTTATGTCATCGTGTGATTGGAAGAGAGCGGGATTGATGGAAGAGGGGTGGTCAGTAGATTTATATAAGACCCAGACAAAAATGTCTATATTAGGGAATTTAGACTGTAAGCTCCAATGGGGCAGGGACTGATGTGAGTGAGTTCTCTGTACAGCGCTGCGGAATTAGTGGCGCTATATAAATAAATAAATGATGATGATGATGATGACAAATCTCTACACAATATTCATAGTCCCTCCTACCATTAAAGTAGGCATGGTACACAGAGGAAATGTCTATTTATAACACCTAAACTGGTATCACTGCTGCTGGGGGACCCTGCTCCTTCCACTATATAACTCTCAGTCTGTGGCTTCCTGCTGCCTCCATTCCCCTCCTCAGGGCCCTCTTAACAACTTCTTGGGCCCCCGGGCACAGCAGTGCACCGGGGCCCCTATATACACATATATATATATATATATATATATATATATATATATATATATATAAAAAATTATTATCTATATGGGCCCTGCAGCCCAGGTGGGCCCGTCGGAGGCAGCAAAAAAAAAAAACAACCTGTAAAAAAAAAAGACAATACTTATCCTGCGGTCAGCTGGCGATCCGGCTCCCCCCATGGTCTCCTCCTCCGTCGCGCTCCGCAATGGATGTCAGGCGGGCGTGATGACGTCACGCCCGACATGCACTGCGAGCGCGACGGAGGAGGAGACCATGGAGGGAGCCGGATCGCCAGCTGACCGCAAGGTAAGTATTGTCTTTTTTTTTTTTTCAGGTGTTTTTTTTTTTTTTTTGCTGCCTCCTACGGGCCCCCCTGGGCTGCAGGGCCCCCGGGAACCTGCCCATTGTGCCCAATGGGAAAGATGGCCCTGCCCCTCCTCACATCATGTCACTGCCCCTGTCACATGCAGCCCTGTCCTCACTAACACATCACTCATATCCTGATATACTCTGTGCTGCTGGAGGACCCTGCTCTTTCCACTATATAACTCTCAGTCTGTGGCTTCCTGCTGCCTCCATTCCCCTCCTCACATCATGTCACTGCCCCTGTCACATGCAGCCCTGTCCTCACTAACACATCACTCATCTCCTGATATACTCTGTGCTGCTGGAGGACCCTGTTCCTTCCACTATATAACTCTCAATCTGTGGCTTCCTGCTGCCTCCACTCCCCTACTCACATCATGTCACTGCCCCTGTCACATGTACCCTTGTCCATGAGCGAATGGAGAGATTACTTCCTCCCACAAAATCATCACATTCATCTCTAATAAATAATGAGGTTTTCTGGCCGTGCACAAAGTCACCACGACCTGAATCCGTTTACGCTTTGTAATGTCTCCATAGCTTCTATCACAACGATCTCAAGCTGGTGATTTTAGATGTAGAATACATTACATACAAAATGTTTTCTACACTGAATTCACCGTCTTTTCACATGACTGAAGACCAGATGTAAATGACAAAATCCCCGTTGGAACAAACCAGACTGTGAAAATGCCTCTTCTGTGCGTTTTATTAGCAACAAAAAAGCACAACTGAGAAATATCAGGTTAAGACGAGTAACAGAATAGTCCCTTTGTCTAAAATCACAGCTGTAAACCTTCATACATGTAAAATATGTCTTATCCCCACTTCTCCTACTGCTACATTGTATCACTATCACATTCCATTTTCCATATCGCCACTTCTATATTTTGACCCCTGAGTCTAAACCAATGAGGTCTCACCAAGCTTTATACTATTACTTTAGATTTGATCCAGCGAATGAATGAACTGTGGAACTTATTATTCAAGCAATAATCACTACTCAAAGTTCATGTAATAGTTTGCAATACCAAATGTTGAACTAATGCACTAAGTAATTCCTTTTATTCCAGGCTGAAGATGAGGAAATGTTGCAATAAATCTTCAGTTTCAGAAAGTGCAGAGAAATAACAGCAATAGATGGAGAGCGCCTGTACAGCGGGGGGATCTCTGTCTATGGGGCATTCTACCTCCCCCCCCCCCCCTCCAGACTTATGACCAATTACTCACCCCCTTTTTTCATTATCTTTATGGGTAAAAATGTTTTTTGGGGTGAAGACCAAGTCGAATATTAAAAGAGGAAAAACATTTTTAAATCTTACCATTATCCTACTCCTGCTCTGCCCCCTCCACGGTGCTGCCCTTTGCACAGGTCTAGTTTGTCTACCTGGTAAATATAACCACAAGGTGCAATGTGTGTTTTAGTAAAGCTGAAGGTTGAGGCCCAAACTCCACCATCTCAGAGCTCCATCTGCGGCGAGAAAACCCTCTTTATCTTTCTGGAAAAAAATCTCCCCATTTACCTAATTTAAATAATCCTGTCTATGTGGGTGCAGGTGCCAAGTCTGGCTCCACCTATCAGACCATGCAAACTTTTGCAGACTCCGCAGTTCTTGCCCTGCAAATCCAAGCTTACCTTTAAATACAGGAAAAGTTGGCATGTTCCTGAATGAGATTTGCAGAGTTGTCAAATAGAGAATCAGAAGATTACCGAGATCTCCTTAGTCCTCTGGCCGACTAGCTGGGGTATCTGTGTTCCCTCGCTTCTCGGCCTTTTGGCTAAGATCAAGTATAGATGCCCATGTACGCAGTGCGGCTTAAAGGCGCCCCCTGTAGGTGATGGGCCGTCACCTGGTCATCTGGCCAAGAAGCCGGCTGCCTGAAACCCGAGGTGCTATGTGCCTCTCTAAACCTGGGGTGCCCGAAAATGCACGGTGGAGAGAAGGCACCACTTTTCCTTTGCCCTAGCGTTTTGGACAGGTGCCAGGACAATTTTTATATTTCATTCCAAAAGGCTGGGGCCTTACGACACTAATTTATTTTAAACACACAGCACTTAGCACCAAGGACTTTTTTCCCATGTTTTGGTTGAGTGTCTTTGTTTTTTCACGTTTCTTTGCAGGGTTTGGGTATAGACCATTATGGGCGACCCTCTCTCCCCAAGTCATCGGAGGGCCCCTCCTTTTGGGGGGAGCTGAAGGACCAATCCCTCGGGAGAAGTTTCGTCCAAGTAATGGGGACTGCCTGAGCCTTGCAGCGGAAGTGGTCCTGAAGGCTCCTGTCTCTCAAGGGGCCTTTTGGCTCTGGAGGTTGGGGATGCAAATGGGCCCTCCCTCGCTTCGACAGGGGAGGTCCTGAAGATCTCTTTTTTTCCCCCTCTCTTGGGCCCTTTGGCTCCTGAGGAAAGGAGAGGCTTGGGGCTCTTTCCCTTTAAGAAAGGGTCCAAAAACCCAAGCCCCCAGCACAGTTTTGCACTGCACTGGGTGATTTGGAGTCCCACACCTCGGGCGTCAATAAAAAAATTAATTTGTGTGCACTACATTGTAGCACAAAGACTATCATGTGATCCCAGGAGTTCCCATGTCATCGCTTGCACATACATGCCTCTCCCATGTACAAACGTGCAGTAATTAGCTAATAGCTTCAATTGTACATGTTAGACAATGAAAGCAAATATCTGATTGGCTTCTACGAGTTGTGAATAACCCCTAGCTGGAATCTGATTGGTTGCTGAAGGCAACACCTACATTTTTCCTTTTTTTAGAAGGTTTGTTAAATCTAGTCCCAGAAGTCACCGGAGTCGTACACAGTACGCTGTAGCTCGGGAAGGGGGGACCCCCAGCATAAGGTGTCTGGAAATTTAAATGCACATCTGGCAGTGAAACAGTTACACATTGGAACGCGGCTGTACACAGAGCCGGTGATAACAGACATACGCTGTAGCTACATTTAAAGGCCATCACAAGCGGAATCATTTAGCCAAATTCCGAGAGCTGAGTCACGTTTTGTTTTGTTATTTTGAAACTATTTTGCTATTTAAAAACAAAAAAAATCAGATGATACTGTGAGCGCGACTCCCAAACTGTGACATCATTTTTTATACAGTTCCCAGATCATGTTTTATTTGTTTTCAATCAGCATCTATCAGAAAGGAAAATAATCAATAGAGTTACTGGGGGCAGAGAGGGGGGGGTGCATTTGGGCCTTTTTTTTAAAAATATTTTCTTCCGGCCCGTGTTGAGTCAGGGGAAAATAATTTCTAGAACACGGTAGGGATCCATATGGCGGAGATCAAAGGTGTTACTGGGTGCATGAGTCTGCTTTATTGCCAGGCACTGCTGTTAATTAGAAAACAAGATCAGAAGCAGTATTAAAATCCAATTAAATTGATATGAACAGATTGCCAAGTGATGTTCACTAATGTATAATTGAGCACCATGCAAATTTCGGTGACTGTCTTTTGTGTTCTCCCCCCCCCCTTCCTCACTCCGGAATGAATGATGAAGCTATGAAGTTTTTCGTCGTTGAGGAATATAAACAAGTTAATGCGCTGATCTAGGGGGTATTGCAGGGGTGATTGATGAAAATGAGAGCGGAATATTAAAGTACCACTTTTTTTGACTATTTTTTTTTTTCTCTTCTGTCTCTTTTCTTTCTTTTTTTTTTTTATTCATCAGACGTTTACATTTGGCTGTGTTTTCTGCTCCTTTAATCATGATAATGCTTTTTCTTTCTTTTTTTTTTTCTTGACAAAAAAATGTGTTGTTTTTTCCACTCCGCTTGTCATCGTTGTAAATAGTTTGCGGCTGCATCGTTATGAGGTTTGATTTACACTCTGTTTTACTATAAGTAACTGCACTTTTGCTGTTGGCGAGTTTGAGCAATTCATTGATGGGTTCAGATCGAGACACCCCAACTAATACTGTTTAGTAACGCATCATTCAGTCAGGTTTCAGGCTGCTTGTTCCTTCAGCAAATACTAATTAATAATTCGCTTACAAGAGCAAATTCTGCAAATCTTACAATGTCGCTGACAGGTTATGTCAGTCAGTTATAAACATTTTATACTCGCAAATCCGACCCACCCATAAGCTAATTGTCGATCCCCAGTCTGAGGGTGCCTTGTGCAACTACACACATCAAACATCCTATAGGCCAGTGCTGTGAAGGACAAGTTATATCCAATAATAAGTTCCATTACTAGTTCATTACAGAGAGCAAGTCACGTAGGCTTGACGTAGAACAAGGCAACCTAAGCCACTGCCTGGTAGAACGAGATCACGTCACATGTTCAATCTACACCTTCATCAGTAGCTCTTCCTGATTTAACTATAATGTATGAAATATCATTATAATATTATATATTATATATACTTAGAATAACCCACTCCATGCAGCCCACACAGTGTGGAATTTCCGTGAGGTAAAGGAGATTGGTCATTGTGGATTAGGAGGTGTAACGGGACAGATTGGCTATACGGCTACAACTATAGACGTGGTCGAGTTGGTGCCAATATTTTATTTAGGAATTTTGTAACTCTGTTGGTACCTTTGCTAAACACTTTTCAGGACAGTTTCTTTAGCTTCAAATCCAGGTCACCCAAGTAGGTAAAAGGTTGCAATCAGACCCTTTAAAATATCAAGACAGTTTCATTCTCGTGAGAGAGGTCCCAAGACCAAGATGTCCAAGTTGAAGTCTTTCTATAACCCCGTCCTCCTTTATTGAACATCAACGTTTACGGTACGTACATCAGTCTGCAAACATAGTTTCAAAGACTCTGGAAGGACCTCTCTACTGACACCACGTGTGCTGGTTTCAATAGTTGGCATCATTTAGTGGGACTTATGGAAGATGTGGCATGATTAATATACCCACCAACCTTCCCTGAGCAAGTGAAGTACCAGGTCAACCCATACTGTAGCCATGGTCCTCACTGGATCAATATAGGATAACATGGATAAGACAGGGTCCAAACCAAGATGTGATGCAGGGAAAGGATGTATGAAACTAGTGAGTCACTTATAATTATGTATGAGGTTCACGTATTGTTACCAATTTTTGTAGGACATTGATGATTTCCCACAGCCAAGCGAGCGTGGGCAGCCGTCATCTAGAAATGGATGTGCCATGGATGGGGCAGTGTAGATTGAGAGCAACGACGTATTATGTGAGGGCAGCACGGTGGCTCAGTGGTTAGCAATTTTGCCTCCCAGCGCTGGGGTCATGAGTTCACCATTCAGACCAGTTGGAGGATGTAGGAGCAGCCATCTGTGCAGTGGAATTCAGACCAGTTGGATGAGGTATTGTGACCCCGGTACCAAATTGGGTACCGGGGCCACTCCACTACGCAGTCCAGATAGATGCGTATCAGATATTAAAATACGTTGACTGTTGCTGCCAAATCAAAAAATAATGAAAATGACCTGTCATCGTCGAAAACAAGAGGTAGTGACGCACTCGAACTACACCCTCTATATGCTGCAGAGGATGTAGGAGCAGCCATCTGTGCAATGTAATTCAGACCAGTTGGAGGAGGTATTGTGGCCCCGGTACCAAATTGGGTAGTGGGGCCACTCCACTACGCAGTCCAGATAGCTGTGAGGTGTTCAGAATAGACTGGAAATTAGTGGAAATGATTCTTATTGAATGTTATTGAGGTTAATAATAGCGTAGGAGTGAAAAAAAAAAAAAAAATGGGATTTTAGCACTTTTTATGCTTTTTTAAAAATAAATCAGAACCCAAAACCCTAAATCAGAACCAAAACCTTTCGTCGGGTGTTTTGGCAAAACAAATCAGAACCCAAAACCTCAAGCTAATCAGAACCCAAAACCCAAAACCCAAAACACTAAAAGTGGCCGGTGCACACCCCTAATTAGGAATAAAACACGTTATTTCCTCCCAGACAGAGAACAATAACAGGAGCCCGTAGATAGAGTTTGGAATGAAGTGTTTGTCCCTCTATTCTTGGGAATCCTGTCAAATAATCAGGCAATTGAAATATTTGTCATCCAAATCATCACCGGCCTCTCCGGCTTAGCCCCAAACACAGCGAAGGCCTCCCTCAGGGCGCCCAGTTCGGCAGAGGAATCCACAGCAGGACAGGAACGGACTTGCCCTGCATCTGCATTCAGCTAAACCACCACGGGGACAAGCTAAATAAAGCAGAAAATACCTAAAATATGTCATCGTACACCATGAAAGGGATCAAAAGAGCATCTATGAAAACAGGGCCCCTTCTCATGGATCTGTTGTTTTTAATAGTTTTCACATAATTACGTCTGGAATTATTCTCTTTTCCTATATAATAACAGCCTGGGCGACCTGGATGAAATGTGCGTTTCATTTATTATATACTGGTATATAGAATTCTCTATGGGATTATATCCTCCTGGGTCTCGTCAGCTGCTGTGGAACTACAACTCCCAGCATAATATATATACACATATAGAACAAGACGTTAATTAGAGGGCAGTAACAGTAGCTGCAGAAATCCCAATAACATATATTTTTCATATTCTGACCTAGATGAATTCCTACCTTATAGTAACCATCCCTACCTTAGTCCTATATTAGTCCCTTAGTCCTATATTAGTCCAAATGGGGTTTGTGCAACAGATGTGGGGTGGTGAAAGACGTTTAACAGACATTGCAATCTACTTTATTCAGTGGCTGATAACACGTTGTACTTGTATAATCATCATCATCATCACCATTTATTTATATAGCGCCACTGATTCCGCAGCGCTGTACAGAGAACTCACTCACATCAGTCCCTGCCCCATTGGAGCTTACAGTCTAAATGCTCTAACACACACACACACATATTAATATGAGCCTACTGTTTTTGGACCGCGGGAGGAAACAGGAACACACAGATGGAACTCACACAAACGCAGGGAGAACATACAAACTCCGCACAGATAGTTCCCTGCTCGGAATGGAACCAATGGTTCCACTATTGTGAGGCAGCAAAGCTATAAAATGTGCCACCATGTCCAACGTAGGTAGATGACAAGTGCAATTGGTGAATTTGATTTTACTTACCACAATCTCTCGCAAACCAAAATCTTGACCTTGGATTTATGAACCACATTTTATTCATGAAGGCTGCACACACACACCACATTCAGTATCACAGACATTCTTACCTCTACGTATGTAGACACTAAGGGGTATATTTACTAAACTGCGGGTTTCAAAAAGTGGAGATGTTGCCTATGGCAACCAATCAGATTCTAGCTGTCATTTTGTAGAATGTACCAGATAAATGATAACTAGAATCTGATTGGTTGCTATAGGCAACATCTCCACTCTTTCACACTATCAGTATACTAGACAGGTATCTCTAGTCATTATAGAGAGTGATCCTAATCATTATCCCCTTTACAATGAAATCCTGGCCATAGAGTTGTATATTTCATTTCTGCATACAAGGTTACCCTTCCAAGCATACAAACACCAACTTCCGCAGGACAGACGTCCCTCCCTACCTCCACAACACTTCATGGCATTATTAAAGATAGTTGTTGTAGCTATTATAGAGCACATTCTCCCATCAATATTTCTATTTTATAATTACTTCTCTAGTAATGTGTCTCGTCCTCTAGTGATGGTCCACCCATGAGTTGACTGTGTCTTATGCATCTTCCACTTGTACAGCAGGGGCGGATCTAGACTTTATGTTTAGGGGGGGCGATTTTGCATAATCACGCCCCTCCTTTGCTCTGATTGGCTGGCCTGCGTTAACCCCGTCTTCCGCCCGCGATTGTCCCCGCCCCCTCCCGTTGTGGTCGCCGGCTGGGGCCACTCTGATTGGCTGGCCCACATGTAGCCCCGCCCCCGCTCAGCCCCGCCCCTCCCAGTTTAATCGGCGGCTGGGACCTAGTTTTTTGCTGCTAGGGGGGGGCGAATGCCCCGATCGTCCCCCCCTGGATCCGCCACTGTTGTACAATAATAGGTGATCTCAGTCTCTGGTGATGAAATGTGGGCGACATATTAGCTGGGAGTGGCTGTTTGGTGCGGCAGAGACTGAGTTGGGCGTTGCTTGTGAAGACCTGGTGGAAACAGAATGAGAGAGGGTGTGGCATATTTGGGATTGTGGGTGTGGCATGAGGGAATCATGGGTGTGGTATGAAAGGGCTCTGTGGGTGTGGTATGAGATCGCTTTGTGGGTGTGGTATGAGAGGACTTTGTGGGTGTGGTGTGAGAGGACTTTGTGGGTGTGGTAAGAGAGGACTTTGTGGGTGTGGTATGAGAGGACTTTGTGGGTGTGGTATGAGAGGACTTTGTGGGTGTGGTATGAGAGGACTTTGTGGGTGTGGTATGAGAGGACTTTGTGGGTGTGGTATGAGAGGACTTTGTGGGTGTGGTACGAGAGGGCTCTGTGGGTGTGGTAAGAGAGGACTTTGTGGGTGTGGTATGAGAGGACATTGTGGGTGTGGTATGAGAGGGCTTTGTGGGTGTGGTATGAGAGGACTTTGTGGGTGTGGTACGAGAGGGCTCTGTGGGTGTGGTAAGAGAGGACTTTGTGGGTGTGGTATGAGAGGACATTGTGGGTGTGGTACGAGAGGGCTCTGTGGGTGTGGTAAGAGAGGACATTGTGGGTGTGGTATGAGAGGACATTGTGGGTGTGGTATGAGAGGGCTTTGTGGGTGTGGTATGAGAGGACTTTGTGGGTGTGGTATGAGAGGACTTTGTGGGTGTGGTATGAGAGGACTTTGTGGGTGTGGTAAGAGAGGACATTGTGGGTGTGGTATGAGAGGACATTGTGGGTGTGGTATGAGAGGGCTTTGTGGGTGTGGTATGAGAGGACTTTGTGGGTGTGGTATGAGAGGACTTTGTGGGTGTGGTATGAGAGGACTTTGTGGGTGTGGTATGAGAGGGCTTTGTGGGTGTGGTATGAGAGGGCTTTGTGGGTGTGGTATGAGAGGACATTGTGGGTGTGGTACGAGAGGACATTGTGGGTGTGGTACGAGAGGACTTTGTGGGTGTGGTATGAGAGGGCTTTGTGGGTGTGGTATGAGAGGGCTTTGTGGGTGTGGTATGAGAGGACTTTGTGGGTGTGGTATGAGAGGACTTTGTGGGTGTGGTATGAGAGGACTTTGTGGGTGTGGTATGAGAGGGCTTTGTGGGTGTGGTATGAGAGGGCTTTGTGGGTGTGGTAAGAGAGGACTTTGTGGGTGTGGTATGAGAGGACTTTGTGGGTGTGGTATGAGAGGACTTTGTGGGTGTGGTATGAGAGGGCTTTGTGGGTGTGGTATGAGAGGACTTTGTGGGTGTGGTATGAGAGGACTTTGTGGGTGTGGTATGAGAGGGCTTTGTGGGTGTGGTATGAGAGGACTTTGTGGGTGTGGTATGAGAGGGCTTTGTGGGTGTGGTATGAGAGGGCTTTGTGGGTGTGGTATTAGAGGGAACGGTGCGAGCGGCGTTGCAGAGATCAATGCTGTCTAATGCTGCACCTACAACTTGACAGAGACAAAGAACATGAGAGTGAATAATGATCATGTAACCTTATATATTGTCATCTGTTTCTTTAGTGTTTTACAGATACCAGCAGGAAAAGATCTTGCATTGGTGAGAAAAAAATGTCCATATATCCAGGGCGACCAGTGGAAGTCCAGGGGCCCCTATCTCCACTGGACATTTGTCATAGGCTTATATCTCATATACATTGTTTGTAAGGAAGCATTTTCAAACAGTTTCCAGAGATACTTTGTTGCTCAGATACTAAGTGGACCTGTCTGCTTTATATTACCCACTCTGATGTGTTTATTGAGAATTAGAGCAATTTAAATACACAACTTCAATAACTATAACCCTATAGAGTCCAGAAAATAAGAATGTATAATGCCCATTGACTGGATGCTTGTGCTAAGTACGGTGAGAAGAGACCCAGCAGTAAGAGGCACATAGTGTGATACAGGATGGGGCAAATAGAGATATAGATACAGCAATAAACATTCTATAGAATTTGTCACCAACCGCGACCAACCCTAGGTCACCGCCGCTACCTCCCTCAATTACTGAATGAATCCCTGTAGAGATACCCGGCATGGGATGATGGAGAGAAAGTACCATAGTTGTTACAATAACTCAGAATTAGGTCATTTGGTCCAGAATTAGGTTAAGTAATAATATACAGTATATAAATGTTCTGTGCTTGTCCAATGCTTCTCTGTCAGTAGACATCTCTGAGACGTCTTCCTCATCTGCTGAGCTATTCTACTCCAAAGACATCGAGCTACCCTGTACCTTGAATAGTGTACAGGACAGTACACATTCTGGTGGCTAGTGTACAGGACAGTGCGCATTATGCTGGCTGGTGTACAGGCTAGTGCCCATTCTGATGGCTAGTGTACAGGACAGTACACATTCTGGTGGCTAGTGTACAGGACAGTGCGCATTATGCTGGCTGGTGTACAGGCTAGTGCCCATTCTGGTGGCTAGTGTACAGGACAGTGCCCATTCTGGTGGCTAGTGTACAGGACAGTGCCCATTCTGGTGGCTAGTGTACAGGACAGTGCGCATTATGCTGGCTGGTGTACAGGCTAGTGCCCATTCTGGTGGCTAGTGTACAGGACAGTGCCCATTCTGGTGGCTAGTGTACAGGACAGTGCCCATTCTGGTGGCTAGTGTACAGGACAGTGCGCATTATGCTGGCTGGTGTACAGGCTAGTGCCCATTCTGGTGGCTAGTGTACAGGACAGTGCCCATTCTGGTGGCTAGTGTACAGGACAGTGCCCATTCTGGTGGCTAGTGTACAGGACAGTGCGCATAATTCTGGCTGGTGTACAGGCCCGTGCCCATTCTGGTGGCTAGTGTACAGGACAGTGCCCATTCTGCTGGTTAGTGTACAGAACAGTGCACATTCTGGTGGCTAGTTTACAGGACAGTGCACATTCTGGTGACTAATGTACAGGCCAGCGCACATTCTGGTGGCTAGTGTATAGGCCAGTGCACAGTCTGGTGACTATTGTACAGACCAGTGCCCATTCTAGTGGCTGGTGTGCAGGCCAGTGCCCATTCTGGTGGCTAGTGTAGAGCCCAGTGTCCATTCTGGTGGCTAGTGTACAGACCAGTGTCCATTCTGGTGGCTAGTGTACAGGACAGTGCACATTCTGGTTGCTAGTGTACAGGACAGAGTCCGTTCTTGTGGCTGGTGTGCAGGATAGTGCCCATTCTGCTGGCTGGTGTACAGTACAGTGTTCATTGTGGTGGCTAGTGTACAGGACAGTGCACATTCTGGTGGCTATGTTATAAAGTCCCATTCTAGTGACTGGTATATATAAATAAATAAATAAATATATATATATATATATATATATATATATATATATATGTACAGCAGAACCTCATTATGGCGACTACCATTCAAAATAACCCCCATACTTTCCAACAAACCTCTTTTTAACAGAGCAGCACCTATTACTCATGATTAATAGAGAATTACATAGCTGGTTGGCCTTGACATCAGGGGTGGTTTTGTATCCAAGGATTTATTTTCGGAGTTACGGTTAAGGACGACGAGCATCTACAATTATATACAGGCCGTCAAAAACAACATTAACAAGAATGGAAAAACAGGTTTTATAATGGTGAAGAACATCTTTAACTGCACGAGGATATATTGTCTAATGCGCGGGTTCATGGCCCATAACCGTAAGAAAGTGAAGATGATCGGATGAATAAGATAAAAGGGGACAGACCATATAATGGAGATGATGTACTTAGCTGCAGCTCTATTCAAGTATTGTATGTGCAGCTAATGTAGTATAGTGTAGTATAGTGTGACATCCTCTCACTACATTAGACGTCCTCCTACCATAAGACCTGTGTGTGTCTTAAACAGTCACTGTACATACATGATATGATCCAATAACATGATATTATGGGGCCTGTGTGAATAGAGGATATATCTATAAATATAAATAATCGATGGGTTTTGTAGGGTGATATTTGTTATCTGCATTAATTAAAGAGCTCTTATTAGACATTGTACAGGAAACTCCAGAAGATATATTGTTTAAGAGCCAATTGTTTGGAAGAAGAAAGGATAATTGAGACACTTGTCTACCTTCACATGACTTTAACTCTTTGTTCTGCAACTTTAACATCTTTGTTCTGCAACTTTTATAGAAGCAGGAGGTGATTATTTTTGTCCTGGGAATGTGCATTTTTTATGCTTGGACCAGAACTCCGTCCAATTCAATGGTTGGTTCATTAAATATACAAGTATATGCTATGTATGTCATACTTCTCGGGAGGGGGCTCTGCTATGGGGGCCAGGGGCAAACGCAGGATTTGTAGAGAGGGGTTTCCATACCACGTCGCCAGTGGGCGTGACCAGCATGCATGGGGGTGTGGCTATAATATTAGTCAGTACTTGGCGCTCTCCAATTCTCCCTATCTCCATAATATACATGGGCAATGCTGCGTGCACTACTGTTAGGTGCACGCAGCTCTCTCTTTTCGAGCAGAGCCGTGTGAAGCGGGAGCAGGGTCCAGCCACCTCAATTATACAGTGCCCCAGGCTTGGAGGAGGGTTTCCAGGCACTAGAACCCCCCCCCCCCCCCTCGGTTTGCCTATGGGGGCGTGGCCATGCGGGTCACATCCTGTCAAACTTTATTAATATTGGCAAATCAAAACAGGGTGGCGGGGCCAGGATGACACATTTTGCTCCGCCTCCACCCACTTCACCAATGAAGAGGCCACGATGCGGGAGGTTTCCCTGCTCTCCTTTGAGTCCGGGAGAAGTCAGGAGTCTCCCAGACATTCCGGGAGAGTCACCAACTATGAGTGTCTTATGCAGTTTGACGTGCTTTGTACCCTCACCCGGGACCTACAGTGACATTATTCCATCATACATTTATAAAATTTCGGCCGCTTGAAACATTAGCAACAAATAATCAAACATAAAAGGGCTTCTTAATGAAATAACCCCTAGCCAATCAGATGATTAGTCTGACTACACTAGCCGACTAAATGCTGATTACAATGGGTTATAGCACATAACTGCTCTTTGCATGTGTCATTAAATAAGCCCCAATATTAGGCATTATGGAGCATTGGAGCTGCGATAACCAAGTACTGAAGTAACTGCAGCATAAAGTGCTTTCTACTATCAGAGCGTTATACTCCAGTACAAGCGTTTAATGTGAGATGTATCATTAATTGTGTCTTCTCACATTTGGCTCACAAAGCCTGATAAAATTTCACCTTTTAATGAAATAAATGACTCAATTAACAAGATGAAAAACAGCAGCACATTGGCAGACCCACTTGGTGGGAGAGAAAAAAAAAGGATAAAAAAGAATTATCTCCGCGGGGCGTTAATACAGAGAACGCCACAATACACAGCAGGACCTTGCATTGACTGACAGGCGTCCTGCATTGTTGACAGATCCATCAGTTTGCTGACCGCTGGCTTGAGTTAACCGCGCCACCCTAGGAATAAATTGTTTTTTAAAATGTTAGCGCTGGCAATTTATTCCTGTTAAAGCTGCTGGCGCTGAGCTTTTGTGTTCACCCTGACCTACATCAGAGGTGGGGTCGCTGGTTCTCCAAATGTTGACCTTGGGTCTACCAGCAACTGTGGGAATTTTAAATGGGCGACGGCATTACGGCCACGGAACTTGTTAATTATGGGAACTCTGTGAAAGTTCTTTCGACTTTGCTCCATATCGTGTCTATAATCCTGCCGGAGAGATTATAGCGTTTGAGAGCGGTAAGAGCATTGCTGGTCCTGTCGTTAGTAAACCCTAAGGAGTATATTGTGTTATTTTAGCCAGATTAGAGTCTTTGTGACGCTCCAGGTGTTGTGGAACTATAAGTCCCAGCAGTAACCCCAGCATTTGCTTCTGTGGCAATAATGACACCATTCAGCTTATGTTCTCGGTTTTATACAAAATGTAAATCACTTGCATCAGAATTTGTACATTATCAGTTTGATAGAAGAAAAAGATTGTGATGCGATTGTAAAGAAAACCCTACCTGACATTACTCAGATATGACTCATTTAATTAAAAGAACCTCTGACATCACTTGGAGATACTAACGACCACGGATTTTATTATGCTGAAAATATAAGTGGGAGAACATTATAACAACTATTATCAAGTAACTGTAAGAATGACATTGTGTATATTCACATCCTGTTCCTTCAGCCGTAGGCTCAATCTGCAAGGTGCATGGTATTATTATTGTCTATTCATATAACGCCAAACATATCAAGCAACGCTGTAAATAGTATCATTCACATCAGTCCCTTCACCATTGGAGCTTGCAATCTATATCCCAGCTTCACACGTTAGGATCAATTATAGTAAGAAGCCAATTAACCCACCAGTATGTTTTTGGAGTGTGGGATGGAAACCAGAACACTGGAAGGAAACACATGCAAACATGGGGACAACATACAAACTGCACACAGCCCTGGTTGGACTCATGACCCCAGAGCTCTGAGGCAACAATGCTAACCACTGTGCACTACCCCCAATGTTCCACAACTCCAAAGCTGCCCTTAAAATCCGAAATAACAGACCACATAAAACATATTAATGGAGAGAAAATATTTAAGGTAAGTTAATTAGTTACTTAGTTAGGTAGTTAGTTAATTAGTTAGTTTGTAGCAACCAATCAGATTCTGGCTATCAATTTCTAGAATGTAAAAGATAAATGACAGATAAAATCTGAATGGTTGCTATCCACATGGAACAAATTACTGAAAAGAAAGCATTCAAAGTTAATTAGTTAGTTAGTTAGTTAGTTAGTTAGTTAGTTAGAAACAATCAATCAGATTCTAGCTATCATATTCTACAATATACTAGATAAATGAGAGATAGAATCTTATTGGTTGCTATGGGCAACAGCTTCACTTTTTCTTTTTAGAATAATAATAATAATAATAACTGATTGTTAATGGTGGATATGACTATTTATGTTGCAAAATTTGCCATTACATAGTGCCCGAAAAATATAATAATCCAATAATTTTGTCCCCTTAATATAATGAAACTTAACATTTGCTCATATAAGTTAAATTTTAAATAATTTTGCCCCTTAACCAAAAAATATTGATTGCTCCACTAATTTAAATGTCAAATGGTGCTTCTCTTATGTTCTGAATGGCAAAATCCATTCAGAAGCAGGTATCAAAACTGTCCTGTCAGCTGGATGGCGGTTTTGATGGCAGTTTGATGTCCGCCGCACATCGACAGCCATTTTAAATCAAAGCCTCAAATCACCCTTTAGTAACTGCAGCGATTTGGACCAGTGAAGCGCCGGCAATGTGTGGTGGTTTAAAACCGCCACCTAACCCAAATCTAGCCCAAAGTCTCACAGCACCCAAAAATGTGTGCATGATACGATTCCTTAAGACCCTTCTTTATAATTACCCTTGAATTCATATTATTATTATTATTATTGATAATTTAGAGAAAACTACGTTTGCACTATGTAAATAATTGGATTTTGCAGCAATATGGGCTGCTTTATTTTATTTAGATCTGACAATATGTTTTAAGTATCAAGAAAGAACCAGCCAAATTCGCCTTTCCTACCTAGAGAGATGCACCGTCGTGTATATATAGACACAGACGATCCCAGCTTCTTGGGATATATGTCAAATTTTATGTCTATTTTTAGAAAAATGACAGATGTCACAGGAAACATGCAAATATGATAAAATAAAAAGTACTGCCTGCATTAACGGGTATAACTCCTTAATAAGTTATATATGAAGGATGCTTAATTTAAAGGAGATCAATAGAAATCAGATTTGTAGCCAACGCAACATTAAGTGTTTATTTGCCCAAATTAAGATTTCTACAAAAAAATAAAAAAATATCAACAAGAACCAACAGATAATTTATCAGATTTAGATTTCAGAGTTCTGAATCATGAGGGTGACAAGTAGAATTGATTGCCTGTGGCAAGAGATTAAATTAGGATAAACTCCCCCAAATCTCTCAAGTATTAAACTTCGATATTAATGTTGAGACAAATATTTAGTTGTCAGAGCGCAAGGAAAAATGATAGCGCAAGTTACAGGTTGAGAAATTGGTTCTTAATTGTGCGGTCTGTGTAGGGACCGTCTGAGTGATGGAGAGGGGGGGCAGGAAAATTATCTCCAGGGCAGACAGAACTGGATTCGTACGAGGCACAAATCCAGCCACGTTGATCTGTCAATCATCACTCAAAGAGGTTCTGCAGCAGACGGAGACTTTTAAGTTCAACAAGTTAACAATCATTGTAGGGGCAAGTAGGTGCTGAAAAAATAACTGTATCCTGTAATACATAGAAGTTTGGAAACTATGGGGGAGCATTAACGGGTTCTGTAACTTACTAATAACATTTACTTTAATCATCTAATCGGTACTAGAAAAATGGCAGAACCTGATTGCTTACTATGGGTTTCGTAAATGTCCGCCATTGTTTGAAAGGTCCTTAAAAATGGACCAGTCTCCCACCTAACGCCACTCTCGTTGGCCCAGACATCTGCCCACATTCATACGCTGCATCCCCCGCCCATCATCATCATCATCATCATTTATTTATATAGCACCGCTGATTCCGCAGTGCTGTACAGAGAACTCACTCACATCAGTCCCTGCCCCATTGGGGCTTACAGTCTAAATTCCCTAACACACACACACACACAGACAGACAGAGAGAGAGCCTAAGGGCAATTTTGATAGCAGCCAATTAACCTACCAGTATGTTTTTGGAGTGTGGGAGGAAACCAGAGCACCCGGAGGAAACCCATGCAAACACGGGGAGAACATACAAACTCCACACAGATAAGGCCATGGTCAGGAATTGAACTCATGACCCCAGCGCTGTGAAGTAGAAGTGATAACCACTGAGCCACCGTGCTGCCCAATACACCAATACGCCCCCACACACACACATCTTCTTACAGCCCTGCCGGTTAGATTGTAAGCTCCCACGATCAGATCCCTCTCTCCTCCTGTCATCCCTGCTAAAGCACCATATATTTGCGAGTTTCTCAATTTCAGGCCCAGAAAGTTTAGTTACGCCCCCGCCTCTATGTCTTTGTAATAAGCTGTAACTTTATGTGGCACCATTTCAATAAACAATAATAATAACGATAGCTAAAAAAAATATAAATTCTATGGAATTATTTTTTTTAGACCCATGTGGGGCAAAGATTTGCACCTTAAATTTGCCTAATTTTTGCAGTTCTTACAATGATTTTTATGTTAGCAATCATCATCATCTATTTATATAGCTCCACTGATTCTGCAGCGCTGTACAGAGAACTCACTCACATCAGTCCCTGCCCCAATGGAGCTTACAGTCTAAATTCCCTAACAGACACACACAGAGACTAAGGGCAATTTGTTAGCAGCCATTAACCTACCAGTATGTTTTTAGAGCGTAGTAGAAAACCGGAGCACCCGGAGGAAACCCACGCAAACACGGGGAGAACACACAAACTCCACACAGATAAGGTCATGGTCAGGAGTTGAACTCATGACCCCAGTGCTGTGAGGCAGAAGTGCTAACTACTGAGCCATTGTGCTGCCCTACCAATCTCACATTTACTTATTTCACATTTTATCACGTATAGAGCGTGTCGCAAAAATTTGAGCAGGGGCTTCTGTCGTGCCACCCCATCAAAATGCTACGCTTCATCCCGCAGCGTGGTTTGTTTGGGGTAGGAATGGAAACATTTAAACAAGGATGAGCGTAGCAGCGGCAAAATTTCCCGCAAATCAAATCTCATGACGGAATGCGCTGTTTCACAGACGTGCGCAGTTTCAGCGATCTTCAAGTTCCGCTTTTACTTCGCCATTCCACGGAATACCGATCGGCACGTACCCCTGAAGGATGCTTTGTTTTCACCTGTGGTGATTCATGTATTGTTCCAACCAAAGATGGATCTTTGACGTATATATTTTTGTTTACCAGGTAGCGTTAAGAAAAGAATAAATACCACATTGACAAAGGGCACTGCTGGACGGAAAGTGTGGGGATGTGAACTCTGTATTCTCTCCCCGGCTCGTTCATTGTCATTTCTTCGTACACAAAACATGTCCAACTTTGACACTATCTGCTGTAACACATTGTAGCTATCTACACAATGATCCCAAACAAATAGCGCTGACAACGTGAACCGCGACAGCAAAACAGTACAAAAATGCCTCAGACCTTTGTCGCCCGCGTTCCCTGAAAAACATCCATTAATTTATTGTGGAGGGGAGAGAAGAAAAAAAAAGAAAATGAAAAAGACAAGTTAACCGTCTAGAGATTTTCTTTTCTCTCCCTCTCTCAGAACGCAGTTCTTCACTTCAGTCTACAGGGGAAGATTGAGGATCTCGTCGCTGAGACAGACCTGCTAAGGCAGAGTCTTTCTGTGGCTTCTGTTCCACACAGCTTGAGGCGAAGA
This sequence comes from Mixophyes fleayi, assembly GCF_038048845.1. Classification (NCBI taxonomy): domain Eukaryota; kingdom Metazoa; phylum Chordata; class Amphibia; order Anura; family Limnodynastidae; genus Mixophyes; species Mixophyes fleayi. The sequence goes on along the minus strand of NC_134413.1, from coordinate 5,082,077 downwards.
ACGCTGTATAGGCCTTGACCCAGGAAGGTCATTATTTGTGAGGAGTTCTGAGGCCTGACATCTGGTGCTTGCTTTGAGTAAAATCTCTAGGCCTTGACAGCCAAAACAGAGGCCTGTATAAAATAATCTCTCAGCAAGGTTCCTAGACATCAGTGAAAAGGCTAAATGGTCTTCTTTATGTCTGAGTGTCCAAGCTTTATACTCTCGCCTCTTCGGCTAGTATAGAGTTCAGGGAGAAAAAAAGCCGTTCCCACAATACAGACACAGCTTACGTTCTCACGACACGGCCTTGTCGTTATCACCTGCAGACCTAAGATCCCCGATTCTCTTTCTCAAGACAGACGGCCCCAAAACAACGCTGCTCTGGAAACGGACGGCAGCCCAAAATGTGCCTTTTTTTTTAGCCATAATTATTGAATGTAGATTGTAAGCTCCTTAGAACAGAGACTGCCTTGCTGGTGCGGCGTTAAACATTTGCACCTTTTTGATCGATGTGCTTCCTTCCTTCTGTAAGATGCTGCAGTCTCTCAATCTCAAAAAAAAAACATGTTTCATAATATAATATACTGCCCCTCATTGCATTTCACAAGGAAACATTTTGATTAAAAGCTTTGCTGTGTTGGCCAAACTTTGTACACACGCGGTTCAAATCTAGGTGTCAAAAAATTACAATATAACAGGAGTAGCAAAATGGTATTGGCTAGGGGAAAGTTAAGCAGAACAGTGGGAATTTGACCTGTTTTACATTGTAGGTTACAGACACCCTAAGTAGCTGTTGTAGCAGAAGATGACTTCAACGTGGCTATTACAGAAAGCTAATTTCCCGCATACAGCTAGAGAAATTAAAATGATAAGTTGCAGTTCAGAATTAGTAGCTAAAATCTTCCAGCCAGCATTAAATCACTATTACAAGTGATCTATCACCGTTGGGGTACAGGGGAGACCTTGATTGGGACTAAACTTTACGGAGGAATTCCCTTGTGACATCATGACCCAAGGGCATTCCTACCAAGTCGAAGCTGGAAGTCCAAGTGAAAGAAGAAAGCGACAGGACATAGATTTACTTTGGGCAGATGCAAAGGGGTTTAAGAATCTTCCCTTCTGATTTCATGGCTTATATTTTATTACTTACCGGTACAGTATACAATTATTTTCAGTGAAATTTAACAGGCTAAAATACAGCTTGAATCTATCCGAAGTGCCCAGCCGTAGGGGTACACGTGCCGCCTAGTGGGAATGTCTGATCTGATGCCTTCTAAATAACGCTAATATCACTGATTCAGAAATCAAGGCTGCTCTCCCAGATAAACCCTTATTCACAGTGATTATTCATTAGAGGGCTTATGAGCAATTACAAATTCATGTGCTCGGTGCTTCCTGCGCATATCATTAAGATAATGATAAAATGACACATTTGCTCTCCCTCCAGGATGAGAGGGGCTCCTAGTCTGCAGATGAGATCCTGGGTGAAACCACATGGCCACTGAGCTGCCTGTGATGTCACTGTGATGATAAGTGGGCGTGTACTAATGGAATGTTGGACCAGGATGGGAAAGGTCAAAGGTCTCCTACAAGCCCTGTGAAAAAAAGACATTAATTTGGACACATGGACTAATTTAAATAAGATGTAGACGTTTGTTTAATGCGTATTGCTTGGTATAGTCAATCAAATGTCCTATTGTAATTTGTGTGTGTGTGTGTGTATTAAATATATATATATTTCTGTGATATTTTAGTTTCTCCTATTACACAATATTTTCAAGCTAAACAATTCACACTGTTTGTATTTAAGTAACCATTCGGATTTTAAAGTACGAAAAAATATACTTTCTCATATCAAAGCCGTCCGCAATTCCAAAAATAACACTCAGACGCTCGCTCTGCTCATTCCAATGTTTTCAGTACTATCTCTCCACTGAATGAATTCCAAACATAGGCTTGTCCTAAATTCCCATTCATTAAAATGGGCATTGACGACAAGTTGCAAACTGGCAGCTATGATGGGCTGCGAGCCGGGAGCCAAATGTACTATAATATTCCAGTTTGGAAAGGCTTCACTCCTGGTGCCGCCAAAACGTCTACATTACCCGGATTAAGAGCATTAACTGGTTGTTGGAAGAACTCAATCAGCAGCCGGGTGCATACATTAGCCTGATAACCCGCAATTCAGTTATTTTATAATCCTGCCCTTTCCCTAGTTTTTCAATATCTATATTCATGTCTTTTTTGGGTGGCAACGCGGCTAACCTCTGCCAACAACATTGTTCAGTCCAAAACAAACGCTACAGCTTCTCCTGCCGGCTGGAGCCTTCTTTTCTTAGCTCAAAAGTCCTGAGGGGTGGGTAAGAATTAAATATTTCATGCACTCGGCTGGCTGACCATTTCTTGACATCTTCCTTCAGCCACGAGAACTTTTTGCAAAGCTGGAGCAAGAAAATGAACAGTAAAAAACAAAAAAAAAAATGCAATTCGGGTGTAAAAGTAGATTTTAAAAAAATTGCAGAATGTTAACTTACCGGGTCATAAACTTCAACCATCCAGAAACTCCCAAGTATCATTATTCAATGCTCGCAGATCACTAGTTTATTAAGTCCTTGCAAGATTTGCAAAACCATACTATAGTACAAACAGAGGCAACCTGTGGCTCGCCAGCCGTTGTTGAACTACAAGTTCTAGCATGCCAGGCAGAGTCTGACAGGGCAGGGATTTGTAGTTCCACAACAGATTGGGAAATATCGGTTATCTAACTCTGCTGTAGCTTAATTCATTCTTGTAAAATAAATATAAGATTTATTTTGCAAAACATATCACGCTGGAGAAATCGGTCCCATATCTAGATTTGTCCACTATCAGAGATAAATATATATTAAGGAATATATAGGAATAACTCAACTAAACTATATAACAAGAATCATCATCATCATTTACATAGTGTCACTGATTCCTCAGCGCTGTACAGAGAACTCATTCACATCAGTCCCTGCCCCATTGGAGCTTACAGTCTAAATTCCCTGACATACACATACACAGACACGGGTTGATTTGATAGCAGCCAATTAACCTACCAGTATGTTTTTGGAGTGTGGGAGGAAACCGGAGCACCCGGAGGAAACCCACGCAAACACGAGGAGAACATACACACTCCACACAGATAAGGTCATGGTTGGGAACTGAACTCATGACCCCAGTGCTGTAAGCAAAAGTGCTAACCACTGAGCCACTGTGCTGCCATAAAAGAATAAGTGAGATGTTCTCTTCTGTATGGTATCTGTCCTATTCCCTTGCTCAAAGCTGGCATCACTCATCATGTGCACAAAACTCAGTGGGCATGGTGTATTAAAGCATGCAAAACGAACGTAAGCCGGGCATACGTACATCTGTATTCATCAAGGAGCGGATATAAAGGTACGTCTGGTGATGAATACGGGTCTAGGTCCGCTCTGCTCTAACAGACAATACGCTGCAGGATACGTCCAATACATATGTGGAATATAAAGTCCCAGAAGAACGCACAGGTGGGAAAAAAACGACTAAATTAATGTCACCTATTAACAATATATTAATGACAATAAAGCAGTAAAACATTTTAAAGAAAATGTTGTTTTTTTAAAATACATTTATTAGGGTGTTATTAATCTCTGCTGTGCATAAAATGCATTATTACAGTTGCTCCTGACTGCAGACACATGTTCTAGCTGTATACACAGCCGTCATCACAGGTAATCAGCACTTACACCCGACCTGTAGCTGGTGCCAGTGATACGACAAAAAAATTCAAATTGAGATGCCCAAAGCTTGAATCTGGCTCTGTTGCGTGCGCTGGAGCTGGGCACATCCTTACTGTACATGGACTACGGGCATACGCCCAGTCCCCTCCTTGACTCACCCATCGTAGTCTGTAGTAAAGGTCCTCAGTGCTCTAAGACGACGTTGCTGCGTTCTCTAGCGTACGGTTTGTTTCTGGGCGTGCGCAGATCGATTTTACGCAACATACAAATTGCTTTTCACAGCTCAATAAATTAACAAATGCTGCTGTCCCCATGCAGGTCTATGGGGACAGTGGTAAGCCCGATAATTAGGTTAATGACGGAGAAATCTATACTGTCTCTGGTGTTAACCCTTTTATAAATAGCAAAAAGTTGTGATATAGACTTTTGCCGGTATTTTGGCTCTTTACCGTTTCTTAAATTGATCCCTTAATGTTGATAATGACTTTCTGCAGAAACCTGATCAGCTGGTTGCCCTCTGACGCCTCCAGCTGATACTACTGGAACGGTTAGCGGATATATTACATCAAGCCGCAGGCGGCTATATGTATTACATAACTGACATTTCCATGTTGTCCAGCGCGGGGTCCCTTTAAAGGAATTTATAGGGGGCACTCTGCCTGTTTTAATTATCAATTGTTCATTTATGAAGATTGATTTCAATGGCCCATTTGTTTCCAATGGTCCATTCATCGCAATGGGGCTTCTGTATGTTCGGCATGCAGGAAATGGCAATCAATTAGTGAAATCAATGGGAAAGTTCTGTGCCTGCTTGTGCTCTAGATGTATTCATAAATATATGCCAATACGTCCACAGCGTATCAACCAACGGGTATACTACACGTGAACCGCATATCAGACACATGTGCAAATATGTAGAATTTATATGCGAGTTTCCTTGACTTAATAAATTTAATAATTAATAATTTTCACAGTGTGATGAAGTCTAGTAGTAAAAAGCAGTATAGTCACACAAACACGTATACATACAGCATATAAATATATAAATATATATATATTGTGACAGTTTACCATGACGTCACCTCCACAGAGAATGCTGGGTAGTGGGATTCCATTTTCCCGAAGTAGAGGATTAATTGTTATTGTGTGTCCCAGTTAATGCCTGTTTGGACATAAAGGACAGATCAATATGATGGAGAGTGAGGTGGTTTTACTCACAGGAGATCCTGAATGAACTTCTTTTTTTTTTTTTACTAATCCATTTTTATAAATCACTGTAAAGACCCTATTGATCTGTAATTGGGAGTTACATCTAAGCCTAACTGGCTGGCATTGATCTTAACACATTCACTGCTGGAGCCAAGTAAACAGACGGCTTCGTTGTTAACAAATGTCTTTATTGTTAACTCATTCATTTCTGCAATGATCTATACTGAACAGCTCGTCTTTTCCCACATTCGTTTGGAAATGACGACAGAAAATGGTGGAAGCAGAAATAACAAGGGGAAATAATTAGACAAAGTAAAAATGTCTGAAAGTAATACACGTATGATAAATAGCTTCTGTTTGAGTTCTTTAACAATATAAACTGCTGAAGAAGGAGAAAGCGACGACATTTGCTGATAAGGAAGTTAGTCTGATAGTTGTTGACATGAAGCTGGTTCCTCTGTATTGGGATCTCAGAAATCACCTGGTTGGATTTTTGGACTGGGGCCGGTAGTCTGGCTATGATAGGTGCACAGATCATAAGGCCTACTGTTTAGGTGTCCTCTTCCCTTGATGGTTGTAGACCATTGATTCCCTCTGTAGAGAGTGCCCATGAGTCTAATCCATGTTACTGGTGGCACAATGACATTTTTGGCTAAACATGATAAGCTTGTAAACGTTGTACATGCGTATGCTAACCAATTAACCCAGACGTCTCCTCCTCTCCTATCTCTAAGGATAGGTACATACTGGCCCGATGATTGCACAAAAAACGTCCAATCAGCCGACATCCGACCGTTTGGTCAGATATCGGGTAAGTGTGTATAGTGACACGATGATCTAAAGTCGTCCCAAAGTGTCGATCATCGTTTCATTTGGTTGGTCGTACCGTTTAATAATTTCCACCCAATCACTGACCGATCCTGTAGTGTGTATACACTCATGCTCACGGTCTCCATAGAGTTTACAGAGTTGTGTTCTTTTCAGCCGATGCTAGCGATGAATGTCCCGGTGAATACATGTAGTGAGTGCTGTAGAAGGAATAATTCATTTGTTCGTTCTGAGACAGAATGTTTCGTTTCAGAGTCACAGATGCTAACGAAATTCACTAAGACACGTGTATAGCTACAACAAGGCGGTTTAATCAGTTTGACAATAATGAATGAATATTGTGCTGTCATTCTCTGAAGACTAGAGGACCAGATGAAGGACCAGATGAAGAGCACAGATCTGCAGGTAAATCGTGTCAGTGTTTACGGATGAATCGTCAGACTGATCGGACCTTCAGTCGTAGGTACAATCATTTGAGATAACAGGTCGGTCACAAAATTCTTCAGTGTGTACCTAGCCCAACTTACTAACAACCCACCTGGCATCATTTAAAAATAACCTGTCTGATTCTATTAACAACTTCACTATTAAAATAAACAGGCAAGGCATACAACAGCATGCGTTAACCAAACGCACAAGAGCAGCAAATGATAATAAAGTCTGTAAGCAGCGAGAGCGTAAAGGTTCATAAGATAGACGGCGAGGGCTGCTGAGAGTTCAATCACAAAAGTCCCACAAACGCATCACGTGGTCTCACACCAGCCAGGAAGAAATCAGAACACCGGAAACTTTGAGGTTTCGGGAGGATATAAGTTACAATGAACTTGTTCCCTTGATAACGTGGAGGCGGTCGTTTTGTGGGATGAGTCGATATTGGTGAGAAAGCTGCCGCTACGGTTTGGTGGGAACTAGGGGCATTACCGAGACACAGATGTGACGTTATCTCGACCTCCCAACATTTTGAAGAGCACAACCGGAACAAAATAGGCGTGGCCCTGCTGTTTGTTCATTGTATGTATTTTGGTCTGGGTCCTGACACTATTCTAGGTTGAGAGTTATAAGAGTCAGAGAAGGAAGAGCCGTCAATCCATCCGGTGTGTGAATTCTTGTAATTTCTAAGCAGAATGCACTAAGGCGTAATTTACTAAAAAGTAAAAGTGGAGGTGTTGCCTGTAGCAACCAATCAGATTCTAGCTATCATGCTCTAGAATGTACTGGATAAATGATAACTATAATCTGATTGGTTGCTATAGACAACATCTCCACTTGTCCTTATTAGAAGCTGTAGTAAATCTAGCCCTAAAATGGTCTAGGAATAAAACATAATACACCTGAGTCTTATACTAGAATGCTATTATTCTGCCTTCACCAACTGATTTGCATACTAGAGCCTTAGACAGGTAAGGGAGGAGAATTTAAAAAAAGAAGGGAAATCTTTGAAAGAGTAGACAAGTCTGTAAGAAACGGTGCGATAAATAGATTATTATATTACAAACCCTTCATGACAGCTGCAGGACTGATATATTTATTGAGATAACTGTGCACCGTCTCCCCACTGACATAAAAATGGGGACTGCAAGGTGTATCCCACCTATAAGTCAGGTACGCAGCTATACCTCACCGTTCATCTCACCGCCTTCTGGCAGTGCATGGGTTAACACGCTTATCATCCTGCACCTGATACTGAAGGCCTTTATCTTAATTACTCTGCCTGGAAAGACCTAAATCTACATAAACCACTCCTCTCTGCAGTCATTTGCATGTAATTAAGACATGAGTGACATGCAGTGCAATCAAGTTCCTTTCTGTGCTCCGATTCCCTGTATCCTCACGCCTGTCCTTTCCTGGTGCCAGCTCCTTGTTCAAAGCGCACGCTCATCCCAGGGTAACAATGCGTCGCACATGACACAAGACTTCTCCAGACTCACAGCTGCCAAGCTTTGTTTAGTCTCTTTTTGTCTCTACGTGTTTTCTCGTTGAGACGAAATTAACCCAATTCATTTTTTTTTATTTTTTTTTGTGGGGTGGGGGAAACTCTGCGCTTTCTTTATCACACAAAATATTTCTTTGCCGTGGGTGGGAGAATTTGCACTTTAACCGAGTTATAAAGTATATACCTATGATGAGATAAAACTAGTATTCTTAAGAGTCACGTCAAAGCAGCCGTAATCTTTGTACAGACACGGGGACCCTCCCCCCCCCTTCTGAATTGTGAAGTGAATCGCAGACGCTTTGCGTGCAGGATTGCGGTCCATAATAAGATTGCGCGCCTCAGCTATTGTTGTATGAGTAGGGTGAACAAAATGGCCTAGCTGGTTTTTACAAAACAGTGTCAAAACCAATAAAGAACTCAAATTAAATCAAATTTTTAAATCAAATTTTATGAAAATATACTCTCAAAAATACAGATATAATAAATCAAACCTTTCATAACCATTAAGGAAAATCCTGATCTACTGAGCCACTCTACCTCTGATCCATGGAGCCCCAGACTCTGATCCACTGAGCCCCTCTGCCCCTAATCCACTGACCCCCAGCCTCTGAACTACAGAAACTCTCTACCTCTGATCTACGGAGCACCTCAACCCCTGATACACTGAGCCCCAGCCTCTGATGTACAGAGCCCCTCTACCTCTGATCCACGGAGCCCCAGACTCTGATCCACTGAGCCCCTCTACCTCTAATCAAAAGAGCCCCAGCCTCTGATCTACTTAGCCCCAGCCTCTGTTGTACAGAGCCCCTCTACCACTGATCCGCTGAGCCCCTCTACCTCTGATCCACGGAGCCCCAGACTCTGATCCACTGAGCCCCTCTGCTCCTGATCCACTGACCCCCAGCCTCTGAACTACAGAAATTCTCTACCTCTGATCTACGGAGCACCTCAACCCCTGATACACTGAGCCCCAGCCTCTGATGTACAGAGCCCCTCTACCTCTGATCCACTGAGCCCCAGCCTCTGATCGACTGAGCTCCAGCCTCTGATCTACTAAACCCCAGCCTATGATCTACTGAGCCCCAGCCTCTGATGTACAGAGCCCCTCTACCTCTGATCCACTGAACCCCAGCCTATGATCTACTGAGCCCCAGCCTCTAAACTACAGAACCCCTCTAACCCTGACCCACTGAGCCACAGCCTCTGATCCACAGAGCCCCAACCTCTGATCTACTGAGCCCCAGCCTCTGATTCACTGAGCCCCAGCCTCTGATCTACTGAGCCCCAGCCTCTGATGTACAAAGCCCCTCTACCCCTGATACACTGAGGGCTAGCCTCTGATGTACAGCAGAGCCCCTCTACATCTGATCCACTGAGCCCCAGCCTCTGATGTACGGAGCCCCTCTACCCCTGATCCACTGGAGCGAGGACTTGAAAAGTCCCTCAAATCATCTTTGGTATAATACTAATGTACAAAACAAAATCTCATCTGAAATAGGGAGTCCTGGCGATCCACTGTGTCCATCTACACTCTGCTCTTCTAAACATTTTCGGGAACTAGCGAGTGTACAATGGGGCCCCATTTGGGCTTTCAGTTGCACCATGATTAGGGCCAAGGTAAGCGCGGCAGGAGAGCACCACGCTTCAGCCTGCGCCCAAAAAAATAACATTTGCCAGCACGGGTGGGTCTACAGGTGCCGTATTGACTTCCAAAATCCGTACTCTTCTCTCAGTGGCATCGGAGCAAGCACAAGGGGAGGGGTGGGGAAATCATGCGGGGAGAAGCCACATCCTGTCGCATCCACTGACACAAGGCAGGGGGTCGTTCAACCCAAGCCTGGCCCAGACCGCCATGGAAATTGACCACTGCTAATAATGCCCGTGACCGATTTAGGTTGTAAGCAGGGACTGGCCGGCAAACTTTAGCCTGGGGAGGGGCGAGACTAAGCTCAGCAGCCTATTAGGAACATTTGAAAAGGAAAAAATGCAGGTAGCCCAATGACCCAGCCCCAGGTAGCCCAGTATGGGACCAGCCCAGGGAACAGACGCCCTCTGCCCCCCAGCCCAGCCTGACCCTGGTTGTAAGTACTTTGGGACAGAAGTCTGAATTCTAATATACTTTCTTCTTATACCTGTCACTTACATTTTACATTCTATGTTTATTGTAAATACCTTTAAAAAAAAATTAAGATTGCTACTAAGAAAAAGTAGCGATCTGTCAGGCAAACAAGACCTGTAATAAAAGATAGGACTGGAATAAGGTATATGTAGTATATAGTAATAATATTGCTGCATATACCATAAAGCACCTGATAAATAAACATATACATATATATATTCATAGATACATATATAGATGGCATCATATTCAAGGGACACCCTCAAGCTTTAAAGATTTAACCCTGAAAAGTGAATATTTCTAGCTACTGACAAATTACACAATAAATTATTATATTTCTGCATGTCAGAGGCATCTAGAAGTTAATAAGTATTAAAAAGGAGTATATGAAATAAAAAAGTACACTATTATCAAATTCAGTAATCATTGCACGATGAATATTGTATTGTCAAAGTATGACAAAGTATACCGTTAACAAAGTATCGAGTGGATACAATGGAATGTCCCAACAAAATATTGTAAAATCGTGCAACTATGTACATATTATAGTGATATTAAAGTAATGTAACAGTCTATAATATCAAATAAATCACTGTAAATCATGAAAAAAAAAATCAATATTGAAATAAACCTAGGTCTTAATTCTTTACCCAATATCACACCCCTGAATCTAAAATCAGATATCAAATACCCAGGTTTCCTTATTGCAATGAAATTGGATGAAATACATTCTACAAGTCTGCAAAGAAATTGCAATTATGATCCAGTTGATCATCTTCATGGTTGGTCAGTGAAATTATAATTGGATAACTTATTTTTTTCATGCAAAGGAGTACATTTTCTCATTACATTTTCACCTTTATTTATTATATATTTGTGTCATGTTTTATTTACTAAACGCTTTCTTGTGTTTTTCTTTTTTCTTAACATGTTATTGTTTGAATTATGAAAACGCGTCTCCTTTCCCCGCCGTAAGGGAGAACATATTTATCCGGATCAATCTCTGTATATGTGTTGCTTAAACCTTCGTTTATGAAACAAATACCCACATTGCTCCATTCAAAAAGAGAACACAATTAACTATCATTGTCTAGTCCACAAAGGAATTAATGGTGTTATGAATTTTTGAATCGCACTCTATGGGTATAGAATAAAAAAAAAAAAATCACGCTGCGTTTTTAACTCATTGAAAAAGGAGCGTTGGATTAAGTATTCAATACATTTCGTAACCCATTATATTATAACCTAGTCCTGAACGGAGATGAAATGTTTGGTGCAGTACTAAAATAATCATTTTCCTCTTGGATTAAGGAGGGGAAAAAAAATCAGCTTACATTAATCGCCCACATCTTTACATTATTATCAGTAATATTTACTTTTGCATTTAGGAAGCTTATTAATAACTTCTAGGCACTTCTATCCTGGCACACCAGAAGCTAATAACGCCAGGGTTTTGTTGTCTTTTTTTCTTGCCGTCGTCAAGCGACAATGCGCCGTGCGTACAATACAGGATGTAACAATGAGCGATGAGACAAAATATTGCAATCAATAATAAACCTGCAGATTATATTAAAAGATATTTCAGTTTCTCTGGAAAAAGGGACTATTAAAAAGGGCTGAATCTGTGTTGAAATACAGAGCATAATGTGATATGCATAGCAGCTTCACAATCCTGGTTAACACTTGTCTTGCCAAAGGACTGGGGCAGCGAACACCTTCATTTGTGTGTACAATGATCTTTAAAAATGTAACATTGTAATCTACACCGGAGACAGCTTACATATGTTACAACGCAAGTTACATCTCATATAATCTGCAATTTGTTTATGTCGGTGTTTGATACGTGTTTGATAAGCATTCCGTATTACCTGGCGAGGATATTATGGCAATGTCCGGTGGTGACACCTCGCGGCTCATTGACTCTGATCCATTATTTAACCGTGTCTTACCTGCATCTCGTTGCGTTTACAAAGGATTCACTTCCATTGATACGCTTGTAAGTTTTTCAACTGCACTGAAGCAGATAACACGAAATGAAACAAATTGTACGGTCCCACCTAGTACAATGATTTATATCTTCATACCAATTACATGCACTTAAAGTGCTTTAGAAATTCATCTTCACCTTCATCATCATCTGTTTATATAGCGCCACTAATTCCGCAGCGCTGTACAGAGAACTCACTCACATCAGTCCCTGCCCCATTGAGGCTTACAGTCTAAATTCCCTAATATACACACACACAGACAGACAGAGAGAGACTAAGGGCAATTTAATAGCAGCCAATTAACCTACCAGTATGTTTTTGGCGTGTGAGAGGAAACCGGAGCACCCAGAGGAAACCCACGCAAACACGGGGAGAACATACAAACTCCTCACAGATAAGGATATGGTCGGGAATTGAACTCATGACCCCAGTGCTGTGAGGCAGAAGTGCTAACCACTGAGCCACTGTGCTGCCCACACCTTGCAACTATTTGCCTTGTCCTGCCCTGGGTCTCAACCTCTCCCTCTGACTGGTGCAGGTAATTGTTACTCATCCAGGCACAAGAGCCTGCAGAAGGTACAAGCTATACAGGATGCATTGCGCATAACCTGAGGCGACGTGATAGCGACGTACTGACACGTGTCAGCTCAGGATGTCGAACTTCTCCAGTTTCTTATGTTTGGAGCAAACATTACCAGAGCGAGTGGGGATAAGAAGCGTCTGAATCATAGGGGTCCCTGGAACCAGACCTTTGCCATTCTGCAGGACGGGGAAGGATTACTGACAAAATCTGCAGTTCGACGAGGTAACGCTGATATTTACGCAGCTGTGCTTTGTTTACTTTTAGAACTTTACATTCTGTTGCAGAAAACATTATGCAAATATGTAATGAGGGAAGTTAGGTGGGACCTAGTGCTATATATATATATATATCCCAATCGTGCCACCAAAACAGCTCTGACCCGTCGAGACATGGAGCCCACAAGACCTCTGCAGGCAGCCTGTGGTATTTGGCACCACGTTAGCAGCAGATCCTTTAAGTCCTGTTGCGAGGTTGGGGCATCCGTGGCTCAGACTTGATTTTCCAGCACATCCCACAGATGCTCGATCAGATTGAGATCTGGGGAATTTGGAGGCCAAGTCAACACCTTGATCTCTATCTCATGTTCCTCAATCCATTCCTGAACAATGTTTGCAGTGTGGCGGGTGCATTATCCTGCTGAAAGGGGCCACTGCCATCAGGGGATACCGCTGCCATGAAGGGGTAGACGATAAGTGTCAAAGTAACATCCACATGAATACCAGGACACAAGGCTTCCCAGCAGAACATTGCCCAGAGCATCACACTGCTCCCGCCGGCTGCCTTCTTCCCATAGTGCATCCTGGTGCCAACTCCTCCCCAGGTAAACGACAGACACACATCCAGCTTATCAACTTCAAGAACTGACGGTTCACTTGCTGCCTAATATATCCCACCCTTTGACAGGTGTCATTGTAACCAGATAATCAATGTTATTCACTTCACTTGTCAGTGGTTTTAATGTTGTGGCTGATCAGTTTATATATATATATATATATATATATATATATATACATACTATACATATATATATAATATATTTTGGGATTGATAACTATCAGGATGAGAACAAATAGTACCATTATATTCTGCTAGTTGACACACTATGAACCATCATCACCATTTACTTATATAGCGCCGCCAATTACGCAGCGCTGTACAGAGATCTCACTCACATCAGTCCCTGTCCCATTGGAGCTTACAGTCTAAATTCCCCAACATACACACACAAACAGAGAAAGACAGACTAGGATCAATTTGATAGCAGCCAATTAACCTACTAGTATGTTTTTGGAGTGTGGGAGGAAACCGGAGCACCCGGAGGAAACCCACGCAAACACGGGGAGAACATACAAACTCCACACAGATAAGGCCATGGTCGGGAATTGAACTCATGACCCCAGGGCTGTGAGACAGAAGTGCTAACCACTGAGCCACCGTGCTGCCCACACAACCAGTGAACCTGGAGAATGTTCGGTATAAAGGATGTTTAGCTAATGGTTAAGGTGCCATCGGCACTGAGTTGTGCATCTACAGTGTCTAATGATGTAAGTCTGGCTCTGGTACCTGCCAACACGGTACATCTGCACCGTAGGTGAGATACTTCTGTGCTTCTTTTCTTTGGCATTAGACTTGTAAATTGGTTTGAGACCTCAGATATTTACAAGAAGGGTTTTTATTTTTAAGTCTTTACCAAAATCAACTTTTTTTCTTCCCTAGATGTAAAAAAAAAAACTTCTTAAAGAAAAAAAAATGAACTATTATCTTTTTACACTGTATGTAATCTAGAATGAAACTTTCCCTGTTATCAGAGGATGTCGTGAGCAGCAACAAAAGATAAACTGGAAGAAACATGGGCTGAGAACGTGTTCCCGGACTCATCCTGACGGCTGAGAGATTGACAAAATAATTTGTACCCGTTGATTCCTTTGGAGAAGAAAGAAAAAAATACAAATTTACAATAGATTCGTCGAGCACATTTTTAATTTTAATCAGCGATGAAAAAAATGACAACACGGATCAAAACAAAACATCAGCCTGTAAATGGGCTTCGCAGATTGTGTCAGGAGGACTCCATTAGAGAGAGGCACCTATAGGAGCATCAATCACCATCTCCAAACCGCGCCGCGTCCCTGAAATGTAATTAGACATCGCGGCTTCGTCAGCAGCAATTTGCAGAATCTGTCACTTGCTAAACATACAAAATGCTAAAAAGTCGGGAACTGTTTATGTAAATCCCCCCCCCCCCCCCCAGCCCCCCCAAGTCGCCAATGACCAGTTAGCTGAAGAATTAGGCTGCGTCCTGGACAGGAAACTGCCATAAAGCCTAAACAATGCCGGTTACTCCTTTATATTCACTAACACTGCAGCTAGGAGTAATGGTGGAACAACATAATCACACTGCAGTTTGGTATAGAAGACAATTGTCAAAGTTTTTATGTAGAGGTCAAGACATTAAAGTGAGATATTTCTGAGAGGAAAGTACATTTTAGATAGACAGACAGACAGACAGACAGACAGACAGACAGACAGACAGACAGAAAGACAGACAGACTGATAGACGGATAAACAGAAAGATAGATAGATAGATAGATAGATAGATAGATAGATAGATAGATAGATAGATAGATAGATAGATAGATAGATAGATAGATAAGGTGCATGCTGCCCACAGCAGCCAATCCAATCATAGCTGTGGCCAAATGCCTTCAGTCGCACTAGCACTTTTAAAATGTTTCCTTTTTTTTATATTAATGGCATATTTCCGGGAGATGAGGAAGACAAGTATAAAAAGAATAGGCGGGCATGACTTCATCACCAAGTGGGCGGAGCACGGTCTATGATTACATGATTTGCATCATCTTGCTTATCTCCGCCCACATTGTAGACCTATGAGCGGCCTTATGGGAGTCCAGTAGGTCTCCCAATAATCCGGGAGACTAGGGTATCTATATTTTAATAGCATAAGTACAACTTTTATGAGTAACTTATTCTTATGGTGCCGTTGTCTGAGCAGGGGACATCATATATCAAATTATGCAGGAAACATATTGGTGTTATAATTGGTTGCATCATTTCGGAGTTATTTCACAAAACGTCCCCCCCGCCATTTAGGGTTAGGGTTAGGGTTGCATTATCATTGTCCTCTGGAAAATGTGACAGTTGGCAATACACCAGTGCGCCTGCTGGTTGCTCTGGAAACTGTGACAGTTAGTGAACTATCCCTGTGCACCTGCTGGGTAACCTGGAACATGTGACCAGCTGGGTGGTCTGGAAACTGTGACAGTTATTTGCAGTTCTGATGGGTGACCTGGAACATGTGACCTGCTGGGTGGTCTGGAAACTGTAACAGTTATTTACGGCCACATATATCAGCTCGTCTTGTGGGGACCTTAATAACGGGCTGCTGTGTTATTGCATTATTCACTTATTCTCACTTTGCTTAAAACAAACATGCCAAGAGGCCGCCCTCGATGACGTTGGCATGGTGTAAACCTTACAGGTCGCCCAGGGCGCACTGTTCAAAGACCTTACAGTCAAGAATATTATTGACACAATCAATGCATAACAAAAACAACTGACACGCTGCTTGCTTTGGACATGACGTATTCACCACAGTACTACGTTTTGGGTCCTATGGACGTGCAATGTGTGAACTGTGGTGCCCCACACTTTTTGGTAGAGGAGATTAACGGTCATTTGGCAGCACGTGGCTTAATGGTTAGCACTTCTGCCTCACAGCACTGGGGTCATGAGTTTGATTCCCGACCATGGTCTTATCTGTTTGTATGTTCTCCCTATGTTTGCGTGGGTTTCCTCCGGGTGCTCCGGTTTCCTCCCACACTCTAAAAACATACTAGTAGGTTAATTGGCTGCTATCAAAATTGACTTTAGTCTCTCTCTGTCTGTGTGTGTATATTAGGGAATTAAGACTGTAAGCTCCAATGGGGCAGGGACCAATGTGAGTTCTCTATACAGCGCTGCGGAATTAGTGGCGCTATATAAATAAGTGATGATGATGACTTTCAGACTTCTGTCACATTATTTATTCATTATATCCCCTTGCTAACATTTCTACATGTAATGTGGTGTATAAAAAAGTTATTGAATTCTGCTAATAAAGTAATTGAGTTATTACATTTCAGTTTAATTCAGGGTGGTTACTGCCGTGTGTTCTCTAGTTATGATTAAAAGAGAATTCCAAAGCATTCAGATGTATAATTCATATTGTGTTGCAAAATATCTTTCTGTGGATGATGTGTTAAACACATCGTGCGGTTTGTATGTAGCCAAAGTTTAAACCTTTTACAGTTTGGGGGGAAAAATGCAGATATGTATTTCTGAATGTTAAAAAACAAATATTCTTAGTCTCTTAGCAATATTCTGTCTTATACTATAATATGTAAACCACAAAACCATGTTCCCCGAACTAATAAAACTGCTCTGTACATAAAAAAAAAAAATCTATTTAAACAAGGAATAAACCACAAGGCAGAGCTCTATTGACTGAAAACTGCATCGCATTACATGATATTTTGTGCATTCCTATTTGCAGCTATGAAAATAACAAATCAATATAAATGTCTGAAGTGAAATTACTGACAAACAAGCGATGAACGTTCACCTATTTTTAGAGAAAGGTTAGTGCGTCTGGCTGCATTAAAAGTCGCTTCCATCTATTATCTGTATAATAAAACAGAGGACAAGAAGGCGCTCTGACCAATGACAGGACAGTGGCCATATTATGTCCTTTCATTTTTCTGCAGTCATGTGACTATTCTCGCTCCTGATAGGTCCAACTATCTCATGGCTGCTGGACAGGATTTTATAGGGACAAAACAATAACATTGCTTGCTATCGCATCATCTAAGATATTAAAATGGTTATTGCGGGAGGTAAGACTAAGAGGTATATTTACTAAACTGCAGGCTTGAAAAGTTGGAGATGTTGCCTATAGCAACCAATCAGATTCTAGCTGTCATTTTGTAGAATGCACTAAATAAATGAAAGCTAGAATCTGATTGGTTGTTATAGGCAACATCTCTACTTTTTCAAACCCATAGTTTAGTAAATCTAGCCCCAAGTCTTGCCAGCCAAGACTTACCCGTGTTGAAGACTATGAACAAGTAGTGTGCGTGCAAAGCACCTCAGGCCTGATTCATTACGGAAAGTAAAGCAAAAAAGCAGTAACTTTGCACCATGTTGCATTGGAGGGGGAGGTAAATTTAAAATGTGGGGACAGATTTATAGTTGGGGTAGGGCATGTCCTAGATCATCTTTAAATTTCAGTGTAAAAATAAAGCTATCAAGTATTTGTGTGCTGCATGAAAAAACATCCAGTATTTTCCTTACATGCAAAATAATAAACTGATACGCTCCCCTTGCATTGGAACATGGTTTGTCCAGGAGAACATGTAATCCTTTTTTTTTTGCCTTTCCTTAATGAATCATATCGCCATTGTAGCTCAACATCCAGAAAAAAAAAATATTTATAATAATAAATCAGAACAAAGCAATTTTTTAAAAAATCAATAAAATTCAATATTGAATTATTAAAATAAATTGACTCTATTGTCATATACAGTAATTGTAGTGTTTTTTATTAGTAGTGGAACTGAAGCCCAAATCAAAAGAGATCGGCGCAGGGAAGCCATAAGTTAACTCTTTTTTAATGCTGTTAAATTGCAAAGACAATTGGGGTTTTAATGATAAATAGACCCCCACACCGTGTGAATACCCTGAATTGAGAGTTTTATAATTGCCCTTGTTTAAAACATTTTGGACTAGTTTAGCGCTGTAATACTAATGGCTATAAAAAAGGATCAAACTTAAAAGGGAAGTCCTTACTTTTTCGTAAACCCCCATATGATAATAATATTACTTTGAATGTATTGTTATGAATTTATCTGCTACTTTCTGGTAGAACAATAAGCCAATGTTACAGATAATGCGCAGTGACGCAGAGCAGGAAGGAGGGACTGTCTGATACTCGCATACTAGTCGGCTGTTTAGCATGTTAGCCAACTTGATTAGCATAATAAACAGTCGGATCAGCTGTCAAGTAAATAGATCAAATTGCATTATTAATGTAAAATTTCACTGATTCTCAGACTTAAGTTGGGAATGGGACAGAGAGAATGGGAATATTCAGAACCCTTGTCCTACAGAGTTTACTTGACACAACCTACGGTGGTAATTACTGAATCTTGTAGCTGCCAAGAGATTGGTCCAACAAGAACTTTTATTGATATCCGCATATATAAAGGAAAGATCTAATACTTACATATTGTTTTCATTTTAGTTGTATATAAATTGATTTGACGCCGCCTGGGACTACACGCAGGATTTTACCCTGCGATCAATCGCAAATGACGGCAGGTCAACATTATATGACATTTGTGTCCTACAGAGAACCTGTCACCTGTTAGGATTGACTTTCTAGTAGCTTAGTACATAGTCCCTTGTACACGATGCATATATGAATGAAAGAGTCGTTCCTCTGTGCTCCGTTCACACTGCGAGCGCACTCTGTATGTTTATAACTTCTGACGAGTGCGCCATGCTATCTGTGACCCTTTG